>NC_041411.2:83453141-84060641 GCF_900747795.2 Erpetoichthys calabaricus | reverse complement strand
GGACATAAGAGCTTATCCAGTTACAACAGAGACGAACACAAACCCGCCACCCCAGGGTGTCCCCATTGTTGTATCACGTTGAACAACAGCATTTATTTCTGGAGTACATTTTCATAGAAATGGTGCAGCTGAAAGTGCTTTACAAGAGGAAGAAAGACAAGTTTATATGAAAGAAAAATAAGATTAAGCAATACTAAGTAATGAAGAATAAAGTAAGGTGAGATGGCTGGGAGGACAACAAAAAAGAACAAAATCTGCAGGGGCTCCAAGGCCATAAGACCACCTGACGAGCACCCACTGGGTATTCCGACATCAGTGATCTCAATCAGGCCTCCTGGTTTTCAGGCTTCACGTGGAAGAATTAGATGATGAGGTCATGTGGACCTCTGGCCTTCAGTCCATCAATGGATGGACTGCATGGTGCCCTGGCCAGGTGGTGGTGATGGCGCAGATCAAAGACCACAGATAAAGCCGGAACAAGAACAGTAGGGGTTAGTATGGAGCCATGATGAAAATGATCATTCAGTGCATATCCAGAATATCAGGGTTACACTAAAGTGAAGCTGTGAGGACGCCATGTCACAGTAACGGGTCTTCAGCAGTTTTATAAAGTGCTCCACCGTATCAGCCTGGTGAATTTCTATCGGTGAACTCGTATTCTAGATTTGAGGTGCATCACAGCTTCTTTTATGTTTAGCTCTTGGAATTCTAAGCAGACACTCTTTTGAAGATCTAAGGTTACGATTTGGAGTGTAAGGTGACGGAGTGAGATGATTGAAGTCTTTGTACACCATTCGCAGAATTTTAAAGTCAACTCTAAATGGCACGGGTAACCAGAGTAGTGACGCTCAGACTGGCGTGATGCGCTCGGATTTTCTTCTCCTAGTTCAGATTCTGGCTGCTGCATTCTGCACTTGTTGTAACCGACTGCAGTCTTTCGTGGGTGGTCTTGAGAGGAGTGCGTTGCAGTAATCCAGTTGACTAAAAACAAAAGCGTCAACTTGTTTTTCAGCGTCTTGTAGAGTTATAAGGGGTCTAACTTTTGCTGCATTTCTTAAGTAGAAAAATGCTGTCCTAGTGATCTGATTAATACGTGATTTAAACTTTAGGTCAGAGTCAATAATGACCCCTAAATTCTTTACCTCCGTCTTGATTTCTAATATCCTCATTATATCCATTTTTGCCAACAACTAAGATTTCTGTTTTCTTATTTACTTTGAGAAAATGAGTCCTCATCCACTCAGAAGCACATGATAGGCACTGGCCTTCTAAAGGCTCAGAGAAGGGAATGAAAGCGTCACCTTCTGCCAAGTCAGAGTGGTCTCAACTGTCCAAAGCGAGCCCCCGTCACTCTGTTGTCAGGCTGGGGTCACAAAGTTGCACAGGAGAGTTCAGCCCGTTTTCTTTATTGCTGTTCTGTCAGATACAAACACAAGTCTCTTATAGAGGCGACTCGGCCTCACAGGGAACAGCGGTCAAACTTGACGCATCGGCCCCGTTGTCTTCATCAAGGGGGTCCAGCGGCCTGGGTGCGGCGGCCGGAGCAGAGGGAGTGAGAGTGAGAGAGCACTGGTTGGCCGCGGCTGATCCCACAAAGAGGAGCAATAAGTCAGTTTGTTTAAGAGGGGGTTTCTGAAGGGCACACTGTGAACTAAACAAAAGGGTTTTATGGACAGGTGGGACACCAAATTCCAAGACGCATTTTACGTTTTTTTTTTTTTGTGGGTTCCCGAGGAGCCTCAGGTCTCTCGTCTTCAGTCAGACACTTCCATGTTGCCATCTTAGATGCCCACAAACTTGGCTGGGGTCTCGGTGACGGGCATCAGTGGCGAGGACGATGTTAGCGAAGCTGCCTGCCGACTGCCATTTAGATGAGGTTTTTCTCGCCATATTGATGTGTTCATTTGTAATCGTTTACGGACTTGTACTTTTCTATTTGCTGTACTGATTTAGGTGTAAATGCAAGTGTTTAGCTGTCTTCAAATTCCATATGTATAATATCGTTCCATTCATATCTGTCTTCCTCTTTTCTCTTATATAGCGTCCCTCATTTCTGTCTGTCTGTGAGTGACGTGCACTGATTGAAACTCGGCAAAAGCTGGAAGTGTCTTCCTGCTCACTCGGCGTGCTTACGCTTTTGGCAGCAGGAGTGTTACAAGGGGCATGTGGAGGCAGATGGGACCTGGGAGAGAGAAGGCCTCGTGTTTGTGAGGCAGGGCGACTGACGAAGGGTGTGGAGGGAGAGAGAGCGAGAGAGAGCTGCTTCCAGTCAGAACTGGTTCATCAGCTTTGGGGAGGCACGTGCAAGCGGGTGGGCCAGTAATATTTGCTCACCGTCTTTCCTGACACAAACTCCTGCAGCTCTGGTGGCCTGTCACACCCATGCGCAGGCTGGCGTCCGGATTGCTCGCGCTGCACTCTCGCGGACTGGCGCTGTACGGTGGTTTGTGTGTTCTCGTGACGCTTTTTTTTGAGTTGGTCGAAACGGACATCACTAAGCTGTATTTGAGTACACGGGAAGCCCCCCCAGTCCGCCCCCTTGACTACCTGGACTGCCACACGAGGTACGTTTAGTTTTTCTGCCATGAAATATTTCTTTTGAGGAAGCTGGAGGTGAGTGGAAATATTAATATGGAAAAGTTCACAAATCTAAAAAAGAAAAAAAAAGAAAAAGGTACCAGATGCTCCCAGTGGAGGGTCTCTGAGCTCCATATGTGGAAGACCCCACAGTTTGTGCTTCTTCACGGCCCCTGGGACTCGGTTACTGACTTGGTGGAGTTTGCTCATATTGTGTGTCTGTGCAGCAGTAGTTGTAGTGGTTGTAGTGGTAGTCATGGCGTTGTGACGTCTACAGAGTGCGGTCACATTCTCACTTCCACGTCTGGCCAGCATGCAGCACATCATCTGTCTACGGTGCAGTGACAACCGAGGATGGATTAACAGACGCCATGTCATGAAATGGAAAAGGCAAATCAGCGCAGCTTACCTGATGGAGCCCCGAGAAAACGTCCGCCGTAGATAGCGGGTGTGAGAAACTACAGTATCTGAACTGAGAGCGGAGCTAGAGCAGATCTGGGCCGGTTTAGTTAACAGGAGGTCAAAACCAAAAAGCAAGGGGGGGGGGGGGTCCTTAATCAGCCCCAACTGGGAAATAAACAAAAAAATGAAGTCCTCGGATCAGCGGGTCGAGGGTTTTATTATCTCTCAGACTTGGGTAAGTCATGGCCTCAAACCATTGAGCTAACGAGGTCAGGGTCACGACCTCGAGGAACGCGAGCCCCTGATTATCAGTGGGGTATCCTGTGCACTGTCTGACACCTTGTGTTGGCTAAAATTGTTTTTTAAAATGGTGACATGATTAGCTGTGCTAGTTGAAATTTACATAATCCTTATAGAACTCTGTGTAACGTTTCCAGCGTGCCATGCAACGCATGTGTCTCTGTGATATGCCATTTGGTGTGGGATTTGTAAAAGCAGGGTCAGTGTTTGTGATGTGCCATCTGTTGGAATGACAAACGCCATGCATTTTATTACTAAAAGTGTTTTTGATGCACCATCTGTTGGAATGGGAGAGACAAAGCAATCAAGCAGACACTTATCCTTTTTTTTTTTTTTAAAGTGGCTGAGATTTTTCTTGCCTTGTGCCCAGCGCTGCCAGGACAAGTTTTAGTGCCCTTCACTATTATTAGCGCAGACTCGTAAAGGAGCGTCACTCCACCTGTGTACTTACAGCATTCAGACGGTGTAATAGTGACAGCCACGCACAGTGCCCTTGTGGTTATGTCACTGGGTCAGTATTTGGAGATTGGCATTTGGGCACAGTAAAGACCTTCATACAGGAACGGTTTACTCTTCTACATGAGAAGAATCTGAAGTGGAAAGACAGACGGTCAGGTCCAAAGCTGGCATAAGGAACGTAGGGAATTCTGAAAGGCCGACAGACTGAGCTGAAAAACACGGAAGTGACCGAGCAGAGTGAGTGCCGTGCCTCATTACCGTTGTCTGCCAGTGTATGTTGAGCTAACGTGCCATGAAAAAAAAAGTTACCTGGCCACACACAAAAATTAATATTAAAAAAAATTAATACAGCAAATAAAAAAGAGAGAGGCATGCAAAGTATCATCTCATTCTCTTGTTGTGCAAGGCCTGTATTTCTAGAATTTTCTTCTTTCATTTTCTGTGGAGTAAGATGATTCTTACCACCTGAATATGCTGCATGTGATCAAACATCCAGCAGCCTGACACTGTCTACCATATTTAGATTGTTATAAAGAATGTGGTGTGACAGATAGGGGGCGCCACTGAACCCCCCAAACCCAGGATACAACTGACACTCAGACAGCTGAGGGTTCAAAACAGAGGGTTTTATCATAAAAACACTTCACAAAGGTTTCTCCAAGGCTGAATAGAAATCTTTCTTTCTTTCTTTCTTTCTTTCTTTCTTTCTTTCTTTCTTTCTTTCTTTCTTTCTTTCTTTCTTTCTTTCTTTCTTTCTTTCTTTCTTTCTTTCTTTCTTTCTTTCGAGTTTGATGCAAGAGATCTGGAGAGGGATATCGAAAATGAAAGTGAGGGACCAGCATCGGCTCAACAAGTTTGTGTAGTTGATACGCCGCCTACAGCAGCGTTCGCCTAGGAGGACCACCACTTATGAGGACAAGAGGTACAAACCATATTGTGTCACAGACGACCGAGAGGTAGCCGGCCCACTGTGTATTCCTGCTGGTCATCGAGCCGCCCCTACGCAGCCACTGCTGTCAGAGATGCCGAAGAGACACCTACAGCAGCCACAGCACGTAGCTTTTGGAAAAAATATCCAGCCCTCAAAGATTTAAACGCTCCTTATACTTTTACGTATTCTGTATTGAGTAGCTCTGTTTAAGTAGAAGTTTGCACCGTTTAAGCAAAGCATCACCCCGTCTTTAAATAAAAACACATTTGAATTCAAATAACTACAGTAACCTATTGTACTGCACACCCAACAACGACGGTGTTAACTGTAATAAGAAAGATTTGGGGGTCCACCCCGTGTGACACCAGAGCCGTTTCTGGGTTGGCGTCCAAGACGGTGCTGACTGGTAAGGTGAGGACGTTGACTTTTATAGGTGCAGGAAAGGAAGAGGCGGGTCCATGAGGGGTTGGTCGGTAGGAGGGTGTGGTTAGGAAGGCGATACAGGAACTGGTCGTAGTTTAGGTGGCTTCTGTTCTGGCGATGTGTAGAAGAGACATTAGTGCACTTCATCAAGCCCTGACTTTGCGTCTTGCCCTCGGTTAAGCACCTAGTCTGCCTCCCAGGCAGGCGCACGTGTGTGACACCATCTTCATGTTAAAGCAGACTATGTGTGTGCAAAATCAATCCAATAAACCAGGGAGTAGCTGACACATTTTAACACCAGAAGGTGTTCCTCCGTCGTCGGTCTAATTTGTGGTCGGACCCCTCGCTGCTAAGGCCGTGAAACGTCAGGCCGGAGTTTGGTTTTCTCCGCTCTGTCCTGCTTTCACTCTGCCTTTTGTTGTTTTCAAGAGGCGCACCAGTCTAATGGGAAGATTACAATTTAATTAAAGTAACAAGATTAATGGAAAGCCGCCTCTGAGGTTGGGGGGTGGGTGGTCCACTCAGAGAGGCCGAGGCTTTGGTTCAGTGCCCTTAGAACAGAAAACTCTTTTGCATGCCTCACTTGGCACTTGAATTAAATAACATCAGCACATCCTCCGAAAACGCTTTCTTAATGCCGCCACATAAAGTCAGGCCATCTCATTTGCATTTAAATAGTTTGGTTTTCTTGAGCAGGCGAGCGGATTCTTCTCCAAACGGGATGAACCCTTCCATCTCCAGAGCTGTCGGCGTGTGAGCCCCTCGTTGGGGAAGGAGTGAGCATCAAACAGAGGAGAGGAGTTTGAGAGATGCGTGTGGGCAGTCGATGCCAGTTTCGTTAAACACACACACACACACATTCATACAACCACAATCAGACATGTGTCAGTTTTGAACTTTTTGTTTTCTTGCTCTTTGCTTTTGTATTGTCTACATTATTATTATTATTATTCTGCTATGCTGTTTTGTGTTTTTAGGGTGCGTGCCCCCCTTTTAGGATGATAGCACAGTTTTTGTATTCGGTGTTGGCACCAGTGACAAGTTATGATATCCAATGCCTGTTTGATACCCAACAAGAAGAGAAATTGAGTTCAATGCCTTTTGATTAAAAGTATCGTCGTTTTTCAACAGTAATAGACGCACGTTTGGTGGGTTGCAAAGACACTCGAATGAGGAAAAAATGAGGCACGACACCCAAAAGGTTGAGCAACGGTGCCCTAAAATGTGATTTAGGTGTCAGAATGGTGGGCAGCTCCTGGAGTGTCTTCTCTCTGACACTGCAGTACCCACACCCGGTACAATGCCCCCCAAATAGCCGAATTGCCCCTCTTTTCTCCAGACAGCTCCACTGTCGGTGTCTAAATTTTCACGTTCAGCTCTCCATCTGCATTCTGCGCCCCTCTCGCACAGTATCTGCTTGGCATAAAATTGTCAAAAGTCGTATAGCAGACGCGTTCACCGCCCAGCACTCTGATGTCACTCGTCACAAAGCCCGAGGCGCATGACTGGCGGGTGTCAGGGGGCACTGCCCAGGATGTCTGTTCTTCTGGCTGGAGATTCGTAATGTTTGGCATTAATGCGCTATACACACCCTTTGCACTCCTTTGTCCCGACTCGGGTGTTTCAGACTTTGTGAAAGTGGTGACTGGGACTCTGCCTCTTACACTCCCCAGTGTGACAATGGCTTAAGGGGAGACTTGTATTCTCTAGTGATGGCGGTCAGCACGTTGAGGTCTCTGCACTCTGAGACCCTATACACCTACAGCAGAGTTCAGACCCTGGAGGGCAGTGTAGCTGACGGTCATGCGTACAGAGTCCAGTGAATTATAAGAATTCTTTACATTTCTAAGGCGTGAGTGGGGAGCCACTTCAACCTCCGCTAAAGTGTAGCAGCCACCTGGATGATGGGGTGGCAGCCATTTTTGCACCAGAATGGTCACCACACTTGAGCTATTAGGTAGTGAAGGGGTGAGAGAGACAAGTAGGGACAGGGGATGATTAGGGGGCCAGAATGACCAGGCCACAGAGGGCAATTCAGCCAGGACATCGGGATACGCCCTGCTCTTTATGAAGGACGCCCAGGGGTGACCACAGAGAGGCAGGAGCTCAGTTTCTCGTCTTGTCTGAAGGACGGTGCCATTCTTACAGCTCACTGTCCCCATCACTGCACTGGGGCTTTGGGATCCACCACACTCTGACCGAAGGGTAAGCGCCCCCTGCTAGCCTCACCAACTCTTCTGCCAGTGACATCCCAAGGTGTTCCTAGGTGGTCTTCCATCCAAGTACTGGCCAGGCCTGAACACACTTAGCTTCAGGTGGATGACCTCTTCTGAAGTTCAGGTGGAATGTCGCCATGAGCTACCTGACCACAAAACTTCAGCCAATCAGACATGGAGGAGATCCTGAAAATGTCTAAATATTGTTAATGTGTAAAATAAGATCGATCTCGCAATATTGCATTACGTGTCCCATGAACAGATAGGTGCAATGGTGCCCGGTCTGTGCCAGGACTATTTGATTATTTATTGATGTTGAACGTTAGATTGACCAGCTTTTAGCTGGCAGCATGGTGGCACATGGTCAATTTTGCTGTTTCATCAGTAGCAGTGCCCAGACACCAGAGGGCGATGTACTTAGGAAACAGAGCAAAACAAGGGATGCAAAAGCGAAGCAAAACCAAAGCCCAATACGAGAGAAAATAATCGTGTTTGAGAGAAGAAGAGGGTCAAAACCAAAAATACACGTGAGAAAGGAGCACGGTGGTCACCTCCGAGTTCTTTAGAGTTTTGGGGTTCCACAAATCAGATAAGGATTTGACCTCATAGCCATCGATTACCCATGGGTCGTGACCTCAGAGGCCACACCCCTAGCAACACTGGAAACTGACCAAGCAGCAGAATTTAAACAACAGCGGCGTTTGAGGACCCCAAGTCATACAGATCACGACCGTTTCAACGTAAGGAGGTCAGCAGGGACTCGTACTCACTAATGATGGGGCTGCAGGGTGCGGATGTGCCACACGTCAATTGGCTTATAGTGGAGTGGTGACACTGCGCGATGGTGTCATCAGTGACAGACAGCAGAGGGCGGTGTAGTTGGGCACAGATTTGTCCCAAAACAAGGTTGTCATTTCAGGTTAGAGAGACAGAAATTCCGAGGTGCGTCTGTTATACTCCCGGATGATGGCGGTGCAGAGTGGCGAGGTGTTGCATGTTGATTATCACACGCAAGTAGGAATGCCACGTGACAATATGGAGCTTATCAACCTGTGACAACATTTAGGGCTCATTTTTACTCCTGTGTTGATCCTGCGCCTTAGCCACTGTATGCCATGCCACTTCTGAGCGGCACCGTGCTGAACGCTAGTTGGCGGTGTTCGACTCTGCCTCTCTGTGATTCACATGTGGTGCCAGCCGGGAGAGAGAACCCTAAAATGCTGGCAGGTTTTGCCCTGCAGGACCACTGCTGCTCTTGGTACACAATTAGGCTAACGTGTTTGTCGCTCATGTTTTCGCTGACTTCCAGACCAATGTGCCATGAATTGTCCGCCATCTAATTGTCTTTGTAGTGTTGTGATGAGGTGTCGTGTGTATTTCCTAACTTTTTTGACAAGTCTTTCCTCAGCCTGCTCCATGTTTACTTCACAATAGTGGAAGACAAATGGAAACACAGTAGAGGAGGAACAAAGTTGAGTTGTAGGGGACAGTGTAGGGTCCGCGTTGGTGTGGTCTCTGTGCCATTGACTATGCTGGGCATGGTGTTGTGCCGTGTTAATATTGTTATTAGCCAGTTTGGTACATTCCTAACCCCCCCACAACCCCCTTTCTTATTGGTATGTCCCAAGCTCCCTCTTTACTACTGGTGCTGCTTTAGTCTTCACTTTACCTTCCGCCATGTTGTATTTTAGGTTCATAAATTATCGTCCTTTTCCCTTCAAGGTGTCAATGGTTTTCACATCCTGGTACTTTGTATGACTTCTTACCAGAAGCGTACATTAAAGCATACGGATTGTCAGCCTTGACTTTCTTGGTGAGTAAAGCTATCTGTCCACGTTCACTACCACCAGTGGGGCGACACACACTCTGTATGGACTGGGTCATAGGAGAGACGGCGCGCTAATATGGCATTCAGGGATGGCATAGCTACGGTGTGGCCTTGGTGAGTAAGTTATCAATCAGCCTTTAGGCCCGAGAGGGCCATGTGCTGTGGGTTACCATCAGTAAGACAGTTCAGACGCCATAGGCCAGTGTAGCTGCCAGCCTGGTGTGCCATCAGTCATACAGTTCAGACACCAGAGGGCGATGTGCTCATCGTTTTGAGTTAGGGTCCTTACTTCAGGTAAGGAAGACAGAAGGTGCCAGGTGAGTCTGCTCTACTGACTGATGCAAAGGGGACAATAAGGACCCTCTAAACCTGTACTGGACTTGAGACACCAGGGGTTGATGGGATATCACCATTTCAAGATAAAGTTATTACAAGACACAAATTCGGAGGTAAATCTGCTCTCCTGCCTGATTATGGTGCTGGAGAGTGGGGACATGTCACAGGCTTGATGAGCACTATGGTGGAAGGACCGGGAGAGAGGAGAAGTATGTTCCCTGGAACACGAGAGGACGGCTGGCCTGGGGGCGTCTGGACAATTCCGGGTGCCAATGCAGCACTTTTGCCACACCAGGAAGTGCTACAGGAAGACCATCAACGAGCACAACATAAAAGGGACCACCTCACTACATTTGGGGGCCAGAGTCAGGAGGCAGAGGACAGAGCTTGTGGGAGAGGAGTGGAGGTGGCAGGAGAAGAGAAAGAAAAGGCAGAGAAGAAAGTAAAAAGAGAGAAAAGGACGGAGCACTTTGTGCCTGTGGTGCGTGTCTGTGTCAGGTTGGCTAGCTGGCTGGCTGGCAGACCCCCTCTAGAGTTGTCACACCACATGTAAGTGGGAATTTCCTTGGACTCTGGTGCTGGTGGTTAGGAGCGGGTGCTGATAGAGAGCGTCGCTGCACCCACCACATGACAAACTTGCAGGGCTGGATGCAGATTAACGTCATACCCAGGACGTATTTTGGCTGCCCGTTGGGTCACGTGCTTGTTTTGCTTGTCGCTGGTCTGCAGGGCACAGTCACAGTGAACCACTTGATGGCGTTGAAATGAAGGGTCAGAGTCAGAAACTCTCCAGGTCTGTTGTTGGAGGAGGATGAGGAGCCCCTCGAGATGGAAGTGTGCCTGTGGTGTCTGTCTGTGTCAGGCTGGCTGGCTGGCTGGGTGGCATGCCCCTTAGAGTTGTCACATCACATGTAAGTGGGAATCTCCTTGGACTCTGGTGGTGATTAGGAGAGGGCGCTGATAGAGAGCGCATTGCTGCACCCCCCACATGACAAAACCACCTCAGGATCCCAGATTAGGACCCGAGTGCAGCCATGCGACGGGTGGCACCTCAGCACCACACCAGTTCAGATGGAATGGAACAGTGGGTGTGTGTTTTTTGTTTTTTTTATGGTGGCTGGAGTGCCAGTTCTGCCACCAATCCCCAGGTTTTTCCCAGCAGGTTGGAGGGCTGGATGCAGATTAACGTCATGCCCAGGACGATTGGACCCTATAAGCCTAATTGTAGCCCCTTTTCATAGTCAAACTCTAAGGTGGTTAGTGAGCCCAAAGCCAGTTTTTTGATGTTGGCACAGGTTGGTATGAAGTCTCCAGCTCGGGGTCCTTTTCTTTGCCACGGTGCTGTGTGTGATTTGGACATGCCCGTCAGGATGTCACTGAGCTCTGCACACGGGACAGCGTGACATCCAAACCATGGCCTGCTTTCTGCACTCTGGTGGCGTTTCCCACGTTAGCGCAGCTCAGCACTTGACACGTTTTCCACAGCTTTCCCAGTAACTTGCATCAGTTGCACTTTGTGGCCGTCTGAGTCAGCTGGCGAGCTCGTACCCCCCCGGGCGCTGTGGCGTGTGCGTCATGCTGCCAGTCCCGTGTCATCTTATTTTGGCCGCCTGTTGGGTCACATGTGCTTGTTTAGCTTGTCGCTGGTCTGCAGGGCACAGTCACAGTGAACCACTTGATGGCACTGAAATGAAGGGTCAGAGTCTGAAACTCTCCAGGTCTGTTGTTGGAGGAGGAGGAGGAGGATGAGGAGCCCCTCGTGTCGCATTTGTGACCTTTGTTTTTATTCCGGTCCTTCCCTCTGGATGACAGATCCTGTAGTTTTTAAAGGTTTGTTATGGATGGTTTGATTCTGTGTGCTGACCTAGAAATGCAGCAGGCCTGAAGCAGCGCAGCTTACGGCAATGTCATTCTGGAAAGAGAGATCAGCATCAGCACTGAGCGCTAACTGGAGATGGAGGCACTTAGGAGCGGAGGGGTGGGCTACGAGGGGGTGGGCTACGGGTTATACAACACCTATCACAGCCCGGCATTCTTAATCGGGGGCTAAGCGCTCTTCTGTGGGCTGGTGCTATTGGGATGGCCACAGTGGTGGCAGGGGTTTTTTTTTTTGCCCCCCCCAATTTGTTGTGAGGCTAATGAGCTGCCCTGGAAGTTGGAAGGTTGCCAGTTTGAAACCCATAAACCCCAGAAGGGACTCCTCTCTGTTGGGTCCTTAACCTGCAATGGCTTTGTCACTCCATATGACGTTAATCTTCATCCAGCTATGCAAGCAGGTCCTACAACTTGCAGGGGACACTTGGGTGTTGGTGGCAAGATTGGCATTCCAGCGACCGTAACAAACCTCCCACAGCTCCAGTGTGGTGCTGAAGTAGAAGAATGTCACGTGAGCAGTCAGCAAGAAATGACTTCTCATAAAGCGACTGGGTTGGAACAAAAACATGCAGCCACTGCAGGCCACCAGGGCCGATGACGTTGAGCACCCCGATTTGAGGGGTCCGAGTCTTCAATAGCAAATCAATTAAGTGAATTAGCAGCAAAAACTGGTCTCTGATTAAGAAAGGGGTTAGAATGAAAACCTGCAGCCATGGTGGCCCTCCAGGGTCGGAGCTGGGAACCCCTGCACTAGAGGGTAGTAGGATCAGTGAGCCGTCAGTGACAGAGATGGGACACTAGAGGGCAATGTAGTCGAGGATGCCATCAGTGACAGTGATGGGACACTAGAGGGCGATGTAGTCGAGGATGCCATCAGTGACAGAGATGGGACACTAGAGGGCAATGTAGTCGAGGATGCCATCAGTGACAGTGATGGGACACTAGAGGGCAATGTAGTCGAGGATGCCATCAGTGACAGTGATGGTACCTAGAGGGCGATGTAGTCGAGGATGCCATCAGTGACAGAGATGGGACACTAGAGGGCAATGTAGTCGAGGATGCCATCAGTGACAGTGATGGTACCTAGAGGGCGATGTAGTCGAGGATGCCATCAGTGACAGTGATGGGACACTAGAGGGCAATGTAGTCGAGGATGCCATCAGTGACAGAGATGGGACACTAGAGGGCAATGTAGTCGAGGATGCCATCAGTGACAGTGATGGTACCTAGAGGGCGATGTAGTCGAGGATGCCATCAGTGACAGTGATGGGACACTAGAGGGCAATGTAGTCGAGGATGCCATCAGTGACAGTGATGGTACCTAGAGGGCGATGTAGTCGAGGATGCCATCAGTGACAGTGATGGGACACTAGAGGGCGATGTAGTCAGTGACAGAGATGGGACACTAGAGGGCAATGTAGTCAGTGACAGAGATGGGACACTAGAGGGCAATGTAGTCAGTGACAGAGATGGGACACTAGAGGGCAATGTAGTTGAGAATGCCAGTGCACATTTCAGGTAAAGATAGTCAGGTTGGCACTAGAGACTGGCGACATGTGTCATGTTTTTTAGCCCCCGCAAGTGAGAATTTCACTGGAGCTGTGTACACGTTGGCACGATAATGACCTTATAAACATTAGAAAGCTACACCACCAGTGAGGCTGTGGGCACGTGAACATTTTTGTATTCTCGTCACAGAAGATCATTCAGTGCCTCCAGTTATGTGTGAAGATTCTTCTCTGTTTCTTTCCCAATCCACACTCAGAGCTCTCTTCTCCAAATGTTTCGTTCTCTTTCCTAACCTCCATTTTCTGGTTCTACTTGATCCTCAGTCAAGTCCAAATACAAGATGTGGCTCTGCTGTGTGACTCTTATCTGTCTGGTGTTGCATGTTATTCTTGGCCTTTGGTGCTCTGAATGTTCTTGTTAGTAAATTAGTAAAGTTCTCATGTTGGTGCCACTATAAGGTGGTAAAGGAGAGGTGGGCATGGTTGCTGCTGCTATTGTAGTAGTAGTTGTTATGCCGTCCCGTGTACGGAGTTCAGTTAAATTCTTACTGGCCTCTCTGACTAACACGCTTCACGTCAGCTCCCCGGGGTCAGGAGGAATTTCACATTATTGAACTGAAAACACAAGTCGTCTTACCTCACGTTCAGCTATTTTTTCAGTTTATGAAGCCGCGTGGAAAAGTTTCTGGAGAAAAATATCAGTGTAGTTAGTGGTCTGCGAAGTAAAAGGTGAGGTATCGACAAACAAGTGATGAACGAAGGGCTGCAGTCAGTCTACTGCTATTCAGCTGGCAGCGTCTCCTCCTGGCTCTCCAAACCCCTTCTGCATGGGGGTCCTGTTTATGGTGACACTAGGATACTGTGGGCTACCAAACCTGAGGGTCTTGAAGCTGCCAGTTGCTGTTTTAACATCAGCATGTGGGGCAGGCCGTGCTTTGCCTCCGATGACCAAGTCATTCAGGAGGGCTCTGGTGCCATCTTGTGGTGAGTCGTGTAACTCGTCGGTTCTCTGTTCTTCTTTGCCAGGTCTGCTTACGGCTCCCTAGTGTAATAGTTGTGGGACGAGAGGCTGGGACAGTCGGTCTGCACGGGAAGGCGATTTGTACTGACAGCCGCGTCGAGTTACCGTCTGTATGGAGGGAATCTGAAAATGGCAGCTCTAAATAATCCACCCGCCGTCTGCCTCCCCATAGGCAGCACATCTGACGGCCCCCTTGTCTGTGTGACGTCGTCTTTCTGCCACCTTCAGCCCTGTTGTCGACAGCAGCGGCTCTCTAGGAGAGCCCAGGCAGACGTCTTTATGTGTGTTTGGGGGTAGCAGAGTTTGTTTTATGAAAGAAGATAGAATTGTTATCGGCCTTTAGTGCTTTTCTGATGTAACTCCTATAGGTCTCTCTCAGGCGTCTTACAACGTCTCCTTACCTCTGCCATATAGTGCCTTTCATCTACACCAGTCCAGCTGTCTGTCTGTCTGTCTGCGGCTCAGAGCCAGTTCTCGTTCTGTTATCTAGTCTTACTTGTCTGCCTGTGTTATATAGTGCCTTCTATGTCCACCTGTCACATGGTGTTGATCTCTGCTCTGTGTGGAGGCTTATTTATCTGTCGATGGCCTGTGGCTCCTCTCGTATTTACAGTACCCGTCATCTCCCTAAAGATCTGTCTGTCATTATAGTGCCGTCCATTGCTCTGTACTTTATAGGTCTCTCTGTTGTGTTACAGGCACAGGCATGTTTTTATGTGTTTGATGTTGTTGTCCCTAGTGTGTGCTTGTTGTGTGTGTGTGGGTGTGTGCGCCCAGTGGTGGGCTGGCGCGCTGCCCGGGGTTTGTTTCATGCCTTGTGCCCTGTAGTTAGGATATAGTGAGTTGGATAATGGATGGAAGTTGTTTTTAAGTATTTTTAATATTATAAATGTTATGTGCTTATTGTTTGCTATTAATGTCCTGTATCTGTAGTCTGCTTGCATTAAGTTTACTCCTGGAGAAAACGAGCCAAAAGCAATGAAGCGGACATCAGTTTCATTGTCCGTGTGATGACCGAGTCACGTTGCCATCACTGCTTCTGTCTCAGTTTGTTCTAAAACTGACGTCATGGCCTTTGGTTTGCCAGCTCTGCCCCCCTCATGAATATTGACGAGTCACCTTAGAGTGGTCAAACACACAGAAATCTGCATGATATGTTGTAGCGTGGTGTTAGTTCATCCACTAGGTGGCAGCAGGAGTGTTGTATGGCGCTATAAAGCAGATCGTTACATGCCACCCCCCCACCGAGTCTGACTCGGACTTAACCGTATTTACGTAGAACACCGAGCCCGAGTCACACTTGGGGTTAATGCCAAGGAGGTGACGTGTGTTTGGAGGCGGGGCCACTGATGTCATTCTGCCTTTGTGTTGAGGTCACACAGAAGATTCCAGCAGTGGATCCTGTCGTGTTAATCAAAAGTGTGTTGTGAGTTTTGTGTAATCTTTGATTTTCTGCTTTTTATTTTTATTATCACTTCTTTTCTTGGGTTTTGCTGTGTTATCACTTGTGCTTTGGTTGTCCTTTTTGCTTTATTTCTACTCATTTTGGTGCCTTTATTTGAATATAAAATACATTCTTACTGCTAGATTTGTTGTTTGGACTTGTCCTACTGAGCCAGAGGTTTTATTGTCCTTTTCTCTTTTGTTAGGATGTTTGTGCTTTTTGAACTCTTTACAGCAGGGCCCTCATTTTTAGGCCTGTAGTAGGCCGAAGCCTGCAGGTAGTAGTTGGGGTTCGGCCGCCATATCTGAGCAGGTCTTGTTTTTTTGGTGGCCTTACCTTCTTTTCTCTCTATTTATGTCCCCCAATTCCAAGCCACTTGAGTTCTGTTTCAGTGCATGTTTACGGGAATACTCCACCCCAACATTTACACGTGTTACTTACCCATTGTGGTTTGTGGAGACGGCTGAGAAGAAATATGAATCTCGTCTTTTCATGGAAAATTGAGACAGCAGTGTTTCTAATTGAGTGGGAGTAATACTGGACAATAGCAAACAATAAACAATGTCACGTGATCCACCTGTCAAGCTGTCCAGTGGTCTGCTGACAACGGGCAAAACGTACGCATTTCTTTTCTGAAATATTGTGAAATGAATTCCTCTAGAAAAGGAAGTCTGTTAGCGCTCCTGAACTGAAGACAGGACTCTTGACCAGTGAATGAGGGGGAGGCGGGTCTTCCATCAATGTCCACACCCCCCATATGGCTGCAGCAATTCTCTTGAGGAGGAGTTGGTGACGAGTGAGGACCTTTAGAAACGGGCCGGTGCGGCGGTCCGCGCGCAGCTCGGGATCGGTCGTCTCGGAGCCCCCTGAATGCCCTGTGACAGGGACACAGAGGGCACGGCTTTGGTTTCGGTTGAATCGGATGTTGTTACACGAATGGATTCATTGAGGGTGTTAATCATAAATTGGTAGATGGTGGGCACCCTTTTACCGTAGACAACTTGTGGAGACTCCACGGGCGACTTTGACGTTTCAGTACCTGATGTTGGTGCCGTGTGCAGCCGGGAGCCTGTCATACTTGAGCCTAGTGGGCCTTGCAGGTGACGAGTGTGTGATGGAGAGGTAATTACAGCTGAAAACATGAGAGAGAAACAAATCGATTGAAACGGCATTAACAGCAGGACAGCGAAAACACACGACATACGGCGCATGAACGGAGGGGAGGATTATATTTAAAAATGTCTGAACACGGCCATGTCGAGAGTCGCCGGTTTGATTAACTCTTGGAGAAACACCGAGTGTGAGAGTGAGAGTGCTCTGGGGTCACACTTTGAGCATGTTGTACTCGGCCTTAGATTCATTTTGTTGTGATGGGATTCTTCTTTTTAATTTTTTGCTTGGCGCCCTCGCCCACCCTAACCTATCGTCTATGGGAGGGGAGCGAAAACTTTAGATTGGTCAGAAATTTCGATCTCTGGTTTTCGATGGATCTCGATGTTTTAGGGTCCCCTGATACCGAAAACATTGATATCTTGATGGGTGTGTCTGTGTGTCACAGTTTCTTGACGGCTGGACTGAGAAACCCCAAACTCGAAACTGAAGCCTGTGATGAGATGACGATATGCTGATTAGTTTTTGGAGAGAAAGAGGCCCTCGAGGGGAGCCCTCAAATACCGGAATTCTGTAATGAATTGTGAATTCTTCTCGTCCGTTGCTATCATCATGACCTGTTTTATGATCAGAAAGGTCCGCGTCAGAGTGGTAAAACATGACTGAAATGTTGGACAACAGCTCGGTAACTCGGGTAGCCTACTGACGCTCACGTCCACATTTTTTTTTTAAGTGTTAATATGTTTTCTCAACGTTAATTTTTTCTGCATTTTAGGACATGTAGCTTCAATGTTATGTGTTTAATTTTGTTATAAATTATTGCTGTGGAGTTGAAATTATTTGACATGTTTTTCAAAATCATCTGCCCCCAGTTTGTGTTTGTTCTCGTTACAGCCGTTTTGTGTTGACGCAACGCATTGTGAGGGTCTTTTGGTGGGCGTGGTCTCCAGGAGTCGTGTTGACCGATTTCAGTGACACGATGGTTTATAAAGAGACTAGCCGTCCCCCATGGCTCCCCCCAGGACAAACTTTAAAAATCAGTAAAAAAAAAAAAAAAAAATGAATGTCAAACGCTGGCAGTGTATCTAATGGTGTTGAGCTCTGACGGGAGAGAGACCCCCGCGTGGGCAGAAGAGCACGTGGTCGTGATATCTCTGCCAATCAGCAGCTACCCTCTAAAACACACGTAGCTCTGATCTCTCTCTCTCAAAAACGTCAAACGTTACTCTTTAACAATCTGTAGATGATAATGTCCGCTGAACAAACAGGTATCGCTAACTAAGCAGAGACGAGGTGCGCTCCAACACGTGGCGACAGGTAGAGCGACTCAAATGGAGGCTGGCGGTGAGTGAGGAGGATGCCCCACCCGCCTTCCCCGTCCCTTCGGCCCGCTGCGTCTCTCTTGGATTTGCGCAAATAAATCGCGTCCACAAGCGAACTGTAATGCTTAGCACAATGAGAGAAGTCGCAAAATCGACCGGTATGTTCAGGCAAATTCTAGAAGAAAACCCGATCTAAATCCATGAAGTAGTTCTCTTATGAAAAGCAGACAGACGTTGGATTTTATAGACACAGTATATAGATAAATAGATAGATGTAAAAAGACTTCAGTTCCCATCAGTCTTGGGGTCACAGTGCCACTGGGCAGCTTTGGCTGTGGCTTCTGCTAGGGCTGCTGGGAGGAAGAAGATCAGGCACTGAACTGGAAAGGAAGCCATCAGAGAATCAGAAGATGAGGATGATGATGATGATGATGAGGTGCTGCTTTTAGAAGGGATAATAAAGAAACGGCCGAGGGTCCTGGATTTGTGTTCTGTGTCCAGCATTTGCTTCCTGGTGTGGCGTCATCTGGTTGGGACATCGTTGTCATCCACATGGCGCACTCCAAGTCAGCCCTGGACTCGATCATCATGGCTGGACGTGTTTTACCAAACTTTTAAGGGGACATTCATTTGACTGTGTCTTCATCCAGCTGCGCGCTGATGGTGGCTCCTCACTGTCCGTGTCCGCGTGTCACAACTCAGTTTTTCAAATGCCCAGTGTGTTTGCATTGAGCACGACCCACCCTCCCTCTTGGTGAATCGAGTGCGATCGTCACACCGGTTAGGGTGTGGTCACCTGAGCGTTAGAGGGGGTCCTTCACAACGTGATTGTCAGAGCAGGATTTGGGGTGGTCGTCCAGGATCGGCCGCGGACCACCTGCGCTGTAGCCGCCGTGAATCGAGCGAGATCGTCTGAGAGGAGGGGAAGGGGGTTTGTTCGGGGTCAGCCGCAGCCTACAGGTTGGGAAAGGCTGGTTCTTTAGAAAGGCGCTATATAAGTGTAATGAAGTAATTAAAGAATGAAATACACACAAGAAGTGCGAAAAGAAGAGAAGTTCAGACTTGAAGGGACGTTCACGTGAGGCACCATAAAGGCGTAACGCTGTCGGTGTAAAGGAGGCCCAATCGTGTTTCTCAGTGTCGCAGAGAGGATGTGCAGCATTGTCCATGATGGCCACCAGTTGTGTCTTCAGTCTCTCCATCCGTTTTCTGGCGCGTCTCCGCCCGTCCCACTCATTCGCTCCCTTAGACGGAGGGCTGCTTCTAAATGTGTCCGAAGACGGCCGGCGACTCTTAATAAGAACGTTTAGAGAAGGCGACAGAGAGAAGCCCAAGCCGTCGGACCACCTCCTGTTGTGGACTTCAGGGCAGTTGTGAGTAGCTGCCGCCATCTTTCTGTAAAAGGATGTTGTCTTGAAGACGCAGCCCCTCACTCACAAGCCGGCTGTGCTCGGTGTCAGCTTTTGGTGACGAGAACTGCCTCGGTGGAGACAGACAAGCAGACCGGAGCGTAATGAGGTCTCGTCTCTTTCTGCCACTGAACAGACCTGAACAGCAGCTTGACTCGTGTGCTCGGAAGCCCAAAAGAATTCTTTCCTTGGGCAGAAATTGGGGGGTCCGTCATAAGTGAGGCCACGCTGGTGAACTGCAGCACGGGGTGCAGACCTTTGCCGACGACCCACAGACGGGTGGTAAATCCCGGGTGCCTGTTTACTTTGTCTCTTCTCTCCATGAAGGCGCTATACGTGGAGCGAGAAGTCGCCCAAGCGCTTCAGCCCTCTTTATTATTCAACGCCGTCTCCGTCTGAACATCCAGGGCTGCATGTTCTTCCCTTTTGCTCGGTTGCTATGGCAACATCTTTTTGCAGGCTGACTTGAGTGGCTAACCCCCCCCCCCCCCAACACACCCCTCCATGAGCAGGTGCTCCCTGGGCATTTTCGATGGGCCGCATGGTTTAGGATTGATGATAGAATCCAATGGCGCTTTCTTGAGAGATTCAGCGAGTGGAGCCGCCGTGGAGAAGCTCCTCGGCCAAACGTGAGATCCCCTCGAGGGCCGCAGGCAGCAGTGTGGACCTCCCAGTAGCGATGCTGGTGTTTATGCTGTGATCGCAGCAGGCGCTGTGGGGGGGTTTAAATATTCCCCATAATCCTCGTGGCCTGTGAAGCACCCAGCAGTACCGTGAAGTCCTAGGCGATGTGAGCACACCAGCTCCGGTTACTGATGGCCTCGTAGACCCCAATCCTGGTGGTCCTCATATTAATTTTATATGCTGCTCTGCACATTACCACACGGCCCAGACTGCAGTGTGGACCCCCACATCATTCAGAAACCATTATCGATATTTCTATTCATTTGCTTAGCAGACCGTTTTATCCAAAGTGACTTACAAAAAATGTCAAATGGTGGGGAGGCGCAGGTCATGGCAAGGGGATAGCACTGTCTGGGGAACTTTTGAGGAGCTCCAGGGGTCTCAAGAATTGTGAAATGGAGGACGTTTGGAACCACCAGGACTCTTCCTAGAGTCTTCAAGATGGTGACCAAGGACCCCACGGTCACTCTTCATAGAGGTTGAGAAGGGTGACCATCTCGGCAGTGGCCTGTCAATCGGGCACTCGGGCAGAAGCCACCGTGGAGTAAAAGCCCCCTGGCAGCTCGCTTGGACTTTGAGAGCATGAAGGGAACAAAGATTCTGAACTCTGAGCACTGCTCACCTCCTGCCAAGCGCCACCCAGTGGTGAAGCACAGAGGTGACTGCAATGTGTGCCAGGACGGGGGGGGGGGGGGGACTGGTCAGAATGAATGGAGCCAAATCCAGAGGGGTCACCCACCTCGGCACAGAGCGAAGACAACGCTGAGGTGACTTCGGGATGAGTATCTTGGAGTGGCCTGGACGTAAAGCCCATGGGACGTTTGTGGCAGTTCACAGACGCTTCCTATCAGGATGTGCCAGGAAGACGGGGACAAACTGCACAAAGCCAGGGCTGCAGGGCTTCTGGGGGCCAAGCCGAGAGGACTGAATTAAGGATCTGAGGGCTAATATGAAGGAGACATTGAAGTTTTGGATCTTTAAATACGTTTGCTAACTTTACTGAGAAGGCCTTTTCATTTTCTCATTATGGCTTGTCAGTTCCAGAAGAAATCGGCACAACACAATCAGGTGTGCAGAAAGTGCCGAGTCCTTTCTAAATCCTGTGTCATGGACTTCCAGTTACGGGGACTTGGTGCAGCGGACTGTGCCGTTGGCTTTGCACATTCTTGATGCCAGTTACTGGCCATTCTCTGCATTTTGACACTAAAACATCTATCGGGTCTCAGGGCTTTGACTTTACGTTTTATACAAGAGAAAGAAGTCCGCACTTTATCAGAGATGTCGTTAGGGATCAGACTATAAAAAAAAAAAATGTTTGGTGCGGCCCCCCAGTGATTAGTTACACGATGTGAGGACCTCTGGTTTGCTGGCGTTTAGCGGATGTCCCTGTGATGAGTTACAACGCGCCTCTGCTGTTTAGAACAGAGCAGGAGTGCCAAGTGGACGGCAATAATTGACCAGCGTATCGCGCCAGCTGTCATCATAATCGCCGTTAATATACGAGTAACTGGGCACCCTAGTGGCACCTCCATCCATCCATCTTGATGACCCGCTTACCCTGGGCTGGCTTGTGGAGCAGCTGGAGCCGATCCCAGCAATCACTGAGCACAAGGCAGGAATAAGATCTGTGCACACACTCACTCACTCACACACCCCCCCACCTGTTCTGCCCATAGACTTCTTCTTTTGCTTGTCCATCCGCAGGTCATCATTCCAGAAGGTGTAAAGATCGTCCAGGTCCTCCTCCACTGCCCCACAAGCTCGCTGTCATTATGGAGTCCTGAATGCTAACCGTGGCCGCGGCTGGGGTTGCTCTGATCAGGTGTGTGATCACCCATATCATGTTGTATAGAAAAATGTATTCTTAAAATTGGTCATCTCTACGTATTTGAAAAGTATTACAAGCTGTGAGCCACCAGGGGGCGTACGGCCGTCCTAACCTGGACACAGGTTCAAACCAACACCCAGTTTACTCACACTAACTAATTCGTGCACAGAACACCAGCACACCAGTACACCGTCCCTTCTTGTCACCAGTCCATCTGCCTCCTCAGGCTTTGTCTTCTTCCTCCCGACTCTGGCCATTCAATGGAGTGAGGCGGCTCCTCCTATTCAGGTGGCTCATCAGTATATAGGGCTCTGCAGCTCCCCCTGGCGGCCCCCATGGAACCCAACAGGGCTTCACTAAACTGCAGCTCCTGACATGCCCTGCGGGAGTCTGTGGTGCCCAGGAAGGCTGCCCTCTAGTGTCCCAGGGGAGGTATTGCCTCCCCAATGCCCTCTGTTGGTGTGGCCACCCATCACAAGGCACATGAGAACAGTAGACCGTATATTTCAGTAAGTATTAAGACGCTCATCTCTTCTGCTTTTATCCGCGAGTATCCGAGTTCGTTCTTTCCGTCGGTACCCTAAGCCCGTGGCCGTAGGTGAGTAAGCAGACTGGTGACTTTGCCTCTCCCTTCACGACGACTGACCCGCGGGACGCCGCTCTGGTGCGCCTTTTGATGTCCTGCTCCCTCCTCTCCTCTTGAGATACTTGAGACACTCTGCTTGAGGGTGCACCTCCTATCCCGACCCGGCGAGGGCGCTCTGCCCCTTTTCCGTATGAGGACTGTGATCCTCGTCCTGCCCACTTCTGCACTTAGCAGCTGACTGTCCCAGTGTGCACCTGAGGTCACCACCTGACCAAGCCGACGGGACCAGAGATTCTATCCTGAGGTCATCAGACTGGGACCCCCGGCACCCCCTTGACTGTCCCTAGAAATTCTGTCCATAAAAATGATGAGCCGGATTGTTAGCAAGGGGAGTCCGACACCCACTGGGAACGACTCTGACTTGCTGCTGGCTTATAAAGGGACTGCTTAGACTGTAACTCCAGCTCCAGTACCCCAAATTCCCAAAGAACCCCCCTAGGATACACCGGGGGGGGGGGTCATATGCCACAAAACGCATGTAGACTGGTCGGGCATACTCCCATGAGGGTAAAGCACTGGTCCAGTGTTACGCTGGCACCGCATTGCTGCTTCTGAATCTGTTTGACCAAACTCTCTTTTATCAGCCCCCTTAAGTTGGAGCACACCCTCCAGTCCCCCTTCTTAAAAACGGAGACCACCACCCTGGTTGAGAGGAGTGCAGCGTGGTCCTTCGGATCAGATGTAAAACTGACGACCCATCTCTCTGTGGTCATCCCTTGGCATCCTTCGTAAAGTGTAGAGGGTATCCATATGTCCAGGCTAAATTGCCCACCACGGCCTAGTCACGGACCCCTAGGCATCCCCAGTCTCTAATTGGCTGTGTCTTTCACCCCCAACAGCAAATGTGTGCCGAGTGTGCAGGCACTAAAATGGCCGCCATCACATCACCCAGGTGGGAGCTGCACGTTAGTGGTGGTACAAGCGGCCCCCCACTCACTAAAGTGCTTTGAGAAGAGTACGATATACATGTAAAGAATGATTATTATTATTATTATTATTAATATTAATACAGTTGTCATTATTTGAGTCAGGTAACCCTCCCTCAGCTATAAACTTAACCAAAGTGTAACTGGGGGGAGCTCTGCAGCTCGACTCTACTGGTGCCCACTGATGTCGGCCCCACCCACTTGCGGCTGCACACATTTGTACTTGGCCCAGTTTGCCAACCTCCATGCAACGTTCGAGAGACGTGCCCACCAAGACCGTCCCAACAACCTCCGAAGCCTTTGGCAAGTCCAGGCAAAATGATGGGCCCCTGGAGCCCTGCCACCGAGGAGCTGTCTTAACACTTCAGTCACCTTAACCTCCAAAGCCATTTATTGTGACAGATGTGCAAACCTAGAGGGTATCGGGGGGGACTGCCAGTGCTCAGATGCCTTGTATTTTAAGGGAGTTTAGAATTAAAACACATATTTTGCGTGGTTTCTGTTTGTCACCACTGTCACCTGTCGGATGTTGGCTGTGCTCTTCTTCTGGTGCGTCTTGTGACAGCGGGGCGTCGATGGAGGCCACGCAGTAAAGGCAGGCCGAGAAGAAGCGCTGCTCGATGGCTTCCCTGGGATTCGCGTGTCGTCCTTTCTGTTTGGAAGGGCAGATTCTGCAGTGCGTTAGATCAGGAGAAAAAAAAAACAAAAGTGCGGCCGTCGCCTCGTGCAGCGGGCGGCCAGTGGGTGGCAGCAGACGTGACTCGCAGCGAGGCTCACTTGTGCCGTCTGACCTTGGTTTCCATGGAGACGGTACATCTGTCGGCTGGGTAATGAATGAGGACGCAGAGGGCAGTGTTGAGCTGAGACAGAAATTCAATTACTCCGCACCGAGCAGCCGGCTCGAGAGGAGGAAGAGGAGGAGGAGAAGAAGAAGAAGGCTGCCGGGCTTCACTGTCCCCACTGGAGCGGCTGACCAGCGAGCAGACTCTTCATTTTCAGCTCTTTGCTCTGTAAATGAGCAGAAGAAAACCCACAAGGGGGAGCCACACGCTTTCTCCATTTGTGAGAATAAAGGCAGGGGGGGGCAACCAACCCAGAGCTGCCCGCCTCATAGCAGCCTGCTGCGGTGGTCCTCTTCAGCCCGTAACCGGGGCTTTAATTTTAAAAGCACACGAGATGAGTTACCAGAGCTAACAGGAGTCTGTGGGTCAGGGAGCGGCAGCCCCTCGGGGTGGGGTGGGGGGGGGGGAGAGCCCCACTTGCTACTGGAATTTGGAGCGACTGCTAGCTGCTCCATCTCTTCTGAGGTCCGCGCCGTTCCGGTGTGTGTGGAGTTTGCATGTCCTCCCTTTGTCTCTCTGGTTTTCCTCCAGCCTGTCTTAGATGTTAAATGGCGAGTCTGCACGGCGCTGGACTGAGGGTCAGACACTAGGGGGCGACATAGACAGGGATGGCCATTTTAGGTCTCCAGTTAAAGTCGATGGCATTACAGGGTGACTCTTCTGACCTCCAGAGAGAAAGGATTGGGGGACGAAAGCCGTAACCAAAGATCAAACAGCATGGTGGTCACGTTTACAACTCTAAGGAGAAATCAAAGACCCAAATGTCCAAAAGAAAGTCCAATAACCAAAAAGACTTCTGATCAGCACAAAAATACACTGACGGCAAGTGCTGGTCTGAAAGCGGTCACGCCAATGAGTTGAACACACCTGAGGGTTTGAGGGTAATTTGCCATAGCAACGGGCGATGCCACTTCAGTCAAACAGCAGTGCTTGTAAGGAAAACTAAATGGTGTGGCAGGCAGTGCGGTGCCAGGTTATTTTGCTTCTTATTGCGCCAACCGGCCTTTTGGTAGCTAACCCATTCGTCTGGGTGTTGTGTGCCCCAGATGGTCTGCACCCCTGGTGAATGCCTAATTCACCTCAATGGTGGCACTGGCCCTGGTCGCAGGTTGATATTAAAAATGTTCAAACTTTTCCCAGACTCATATTAGGAAAAGCGCCAACGTCAGATTCCTTGTGAAGGAAAACCCCGGAATAGACGTAAAAAATCTGTACACAAAGAATGAGTCCCCACAGTGAGGGGCGCTGGACTCTGAACACGGGACAACACGGACATTAGAAACCAACAACGGAGTTGAGACACTAGAGGGCGAGATGATCAGGGTGGCCATCGATATTGTCACATGTATGGAGGACAGGGAAATTCTCACTTACATGTCCTGACCGGACCACCCTCTGGCACCACAATGAGAGAGTCGAACAACCAGAGCTGGAAACGTCCGACTTCACATCAACTGAGATGACGGGGCGATGAGGCCGGTGAGTTACAGAGTCCAGACACTAGAGGGCAGCGTACTCATACCTTCAGGGACAGAGTTGTCACGCCAGAGACCCCCTTGTTATTTTAGGTGAGGGACACACAAGTCGGTAATGATGGCACTGGAGGCTGGTGACATGTATGTAACGTGTTGAAGCATTTAGCGGGGCACCCTTAGAGTTCCAAACGACATATGCAGTTTTAACTTCATGAATGTCCTGATCACATTGAAGAGGTGGGGGGGTTTGTGTGGACCCCCATGAAGTTCCTATTGTACTGAAGTGTGCAGCTTTGATCTCCTGGAAGTCTCGATTGTGACAAAGCAGTTGGGGTGCCGGGGGGTGGGAGGGTTTAAGTACCCCTGGTGAAGTTGTGATTGCTTTGACACAGTGGGGGGGGGGGTATCCCCATGAAGCTCTAATGATGTTGAAGCAATTGGTGGGGGGGGCACCCCATGACAGAGCAGCTGGGGGAGGGGGAGCAGTAACCCCCCCCATGTATTTCTGATTGCTTTGAAACAAGTGGGGGGAGTACACCTCAGGACCTCCATTTGCGCTGAAGCAGTTAGTGGGGTACCAGAGAGTGCAGTTTCAACGTGTGGAGTGGTGGGGGGCTGAGAAGAAAGCCGTTGTGACTCCTGGTACTGAAAATCCTGAAATGCTGGTCACGTACCGCTTTCAAGACATCTCCAGTGCTGCTTTACTGCCCGGCCCCAGCTCTGATACCCTCATGATGCCCAGTTGCGGGTGTGGGCACTCTGTGATTCTGATGTGAACTCGGCAGTGCCAGGTGCCCACCTTGTCAGCTACTGGACTGTGGGGCTGAGTTTACAAATGACAGGAAAAGCCCCACTGTGTCTTTGGGACAAGACGGGAGGACTGACCTCTGAAACCCACCCGTGCCACTCTGATGACAACATTATAAATAAAATTTATTATTATTATTATTATGAGGAGTTTTATCGGTTCACTAAAGGCCCGTCTCCTAATCTGAGTTATGGAAATGGGAAGGAGACGCAGACCACCGCACAGCAGATCTGTTCTCGGCGAGGCTTTCTGTCCCGCTGTCACTCGCCTGTCTTTTAAACAAAATGCTGAAATATGAAGCTGGCAGAGCGGAGCGGAGTCGTGTACTGCTGCTCTTGGTTTTATTTTGTTCATGTCGTATTGCACAAAATTATTTTAATACTCAATTAAATCAGGTAAGCAGACCGGTGGTCTTTATACAATACGAAGATCCACGTGTGTGTGTGTGTTTGGGGGGCTCTCTCAGGGCTTTCACTTCTGTTGGTGTTATCGGTAATTTTATACAACACTTCAGATGCGTGGTTATTTATTTATTTTTTTATTCATATTTGCTATTCTCCCTTTTCATATGAAACACGATGCGTTAATGAATTTTTATATATATATATATATATTTTTATTTAACAAAGTCAAAAAAAAATCATTATGTCAAAACAATCAGCAATCAGTTTGTAAAATAAAACAACTCCGCTCACCACAACTATGGAGGAATATTTTAGACAAAATTAAATAAATAAATAAATAAATACATGAAAAATAAAATGCAACAATAAAAAAAATAAGATGATATGTGAACATTAATTATTACATTTTGGAGCATATTGTATACATCCTTCTGTCCAGCCATCTGTCTGTGTGTTATATAATCTATCTATCTATCTATCTATCTATCTATCTATCTATCTATCTATCTATCTATCTATCTATCTCTTATATAGTGCCTTTCATATCTATCTATCTATCTATCTATCTATCTATCTATCTATCTATCTATCTATCTATCTATCTATCTCTTATATAGTGCCTTTCATATCTATCTATCTATCTATCTATCTATCTATCTATCTATCTATCTATCTATCTATCTATCTATCTATCTATCTATCTCTTATATAGTGCCTTTCATATCTATCTATCTATCTATCTATCTATCTATCTATCTATCTATCTATCTATCTATCTATCTATCTATCTATCTATCTCTTATATAGTGCCTTTCATATCTATCTATCTCTTATATAGTGCCTTTCATATCTATCTATCTATCTATCTATCTATCTATCTATCTATCTATCTATCTATCTATCTATCTATCTATCTATCTATCTATCCCATTATATAGTGCCTTTCATCCCCAGTCTGACTGCACGACCAGATATCCCACAATGCCTCACTCCAGCCGCACTTGCAGAGCGTTTATGAAGTCAGATGTAAAGATTTCCTCCGGTGGTGCGGCCTCTGTGAAGCGCCTCCTTGACTTTCGCTCGCCCCGTATTTTTCAAGTCCCCCCCTTTGCCAGTCCTTCCGGGTTACTTCTCGCTCACTCTGCTGTGTCACGGTGCGGGAGCGGCCGCTGAGCAGCACCTGACGCTGTGCTCTCTCTGGCTCTCGTTTGTGGGATTTGTTCGGAGCCTAATTGCGCACACCTGAGCTCATTTATATCCAAAGTGACTCATTAAAGTCGCACTCTGAAACAAACGCAACGGCAGACGCTTTGCATCTCTTAATGTGTGAGCTTCCCACGTGTTATTAAATGAGCCGAATGTTTTCTTCTGAATTCATTTAACGGCGTTGTGTGCCGCTGATGTCGCTTTATCACTTTAAGGTGAAACAAACTGCTTAGCTTCCCTTCACGAGGAGCCCAGCAGATGCAGGCAGGTGTGTGTGGATGAGCTGGCGGACCTGTGCCCTGGCACAGTTGAGGGGGCAGTGGGAGGCTGGCGGTGGTCACTTCTGTCAAGTCGAGTAAACTTTTTTCGGTGAACACTTCTCTTAGTCAGGTGTAGATAATCTTTAGTTAAACTTCCTATTTCCTTAACGTGTCACATGTCGTGTCTCAGTGGTATTTTTGACCGACATGCCATCACCGGTGCCCTGATAGCACAAATGTCTGAAAGTGCTTTAAGCTGAGAGACGTGACTCGGCTGACGTGGAAGACGCCGCTCAGGACTCTCCTGGTTCACGAAGGCCAGCAGAGGCCGAGTCCCCCACGGGCTCCAGTGTTTGTGATTTTCCGATGGAAAGCGGGAGCCGTTCACTGCTGAGTGCGTCTCACGGACCGCCGTCAGGTTCTCATCAGGGAGGGAGTGAAATGATTGTGAGTGGTGGTGGGATGTCGGCCGTGCTGCACCTTCACATCGAAGGTCTTCTTTCTGATGCTGTTTCTACCATTGAGTTTCATGGTGGGGACGTGACTTTGGGGGGTAAAGGGAAGTCACCTAACGAAAACTAACGGTGACCGAGGTGACCATTAACCTCACTGGACAGAAGCAAGGTGTCGCCGTCCGTGTCAAACCTCTCGATGGGTGGCATGCTCATATTGTGGTGCGATGGTAGATGTGTCTCGGTGGCCCATTGGGCCTTATTGGTGGTGGTCTTGTTAGCGTCGATCGAGTCACTCAGTTTTCTGTCTGTGTTGTGGGCACCCCTGGCAGTATCCATACCTATGCCAGCCATTGCCTCACCAATGTTAGTCCCAAGCCAGAGTCATTGGTGTGGGTTGACGTCAGGAGTGGCATCAGCTGGCCCCCCTCGACCCCACACTGCAGAGCCTCAGTTGATGACCGTGAACATCCTCGGTTTCCCAAATTGTTCCTGTAAGTGATCACTGACCACATTGGCTCATTCTGCAGTCCATATGTACGACTGACACGTGTGGGTCGGGCACTCCTCACCATTTCTCAGCCGGCCAAACGTCTTCTCAGCTGGCTTTGCTGATCTCGTGGTGCTGGCTCCATCTTTACAATGTTTAAAATGTTCTCTCTGCCTGTGCTGCTGCTGTTCCCCTCCCATGATCCTTCACTGCTCTATCAGTCCTGCTGAACTTCCCCCATGATCCTTCACTGCTCTATCAGTCCTGCTGAACTTCCCCCATGATCCTTCACCGCTCTCAGTCCTGCTGAACTTCCCCCATGATCCTTCACTGCTCTATCAGTCCTGCTGAACTTCCCCCATGATCCTTCACCGCTCTGTCCTGCTGAACTTCCCCCATGATCCTTCACTGCTCTATCAGTCCTGCTGAACTTCCCCCATGATCCTTCACTGCTCTATCAGTCCTGCTGAACTTCCCCCATGATCCTTCACTGCTCTATCAGTCCTGCTGAACTTCCCCCATGATCCTTCACTGCTCTATCAGTCCTGCTGAACTTCCCCCATGATCCTTCACTGCTCTATCAGTCTTGCTGAACTTCCCCCATGATCCTTCACTGCTCTATCAGTCCTGCTGAACTTCCCCCATGATCCTTCACCGCTCTCAGTCCTGCTGAACTTCCCCCATGATCCTTCACTGCTCTATCAGTCCTGCTGAACTTCCCCCATGATCCTTCACTGCTCTATCAGTCCTGCTGAACTTCCCCCATGATCCTTCACTGCTCTATCAGTCCTGCTGAACTTCCCCCATGATCCTTCACTGCTCTATCAGTCCTGCTGAACTTCCCCCATGATCCTTCACTGCTCTATCAGTCCTGCTGAACTTCTCCCATGATCCTTCACTGCTCTATCAGTCCTGCTGAACTTCCCCCATGATCCTTCACTGCTCTATCAGTCCTGCTGAACTTCCCCCATGATCCTTCACCGCTCTCAGTCCTGCTGAACTTCCCCCATGATCCTTCACTGCTCTATCAGTCCTGCTGAACTTCCCCCATGATCCTTCACTGCTCTATCAGTCCTGCTGAACTTCCCCCATGATCCTTCACTGCTCTATCAGTCCTGCTGAACTTCCCCCATGATCCTTCACTGCTCTATCAGTCCTGCTGAACTTCCCCCATGATCCTTCACTGCTCTATCAGTCCTGCTGAACTTCCCTAGATTGATGGATCCTCTCAGGCCAGCTGGTTTCTTTTTAAGCGTCGGTTTGCTCACCTTGAGGGTCCTCAGGTTGTCTGTCGACCATTCCCTGAAGTGGCTTCACTGCCATGAGGCGTCCGAGTAGGCAGATCGTTGGGCATCAAGACGCTGGGCCGATAATCGATTCCTTCTCCAGACCGAAGCAGCGAATGGCAATATTGACGTCCTCATCCGATCATTGAGTGCGCTCCATTTCCGTTAGGAAATTCACATCTCAGGCTTCATTTACATTTTGTTCCTTCCCCACGCAAATCACATGATGACCACTTCAGGATGGCTGCCACGGTGGGCTTCCTGTCAGACCTTTCAAAGGTTTCAGAGCCCCCTCCGGATGATCGGAGCGAGGCGGACCCTGAGGGCGAGAGTCCTTAGCCACCCCGATGGCGCGTTTGAGCCGCATGAGGGCCCCCCGTGCGAGAGGCCGTCTCCGTGTGATTTATCGCGCGCCCCTCTGAATCCCGCTGTCTGTTTGAAATTGAGACAGTCGCTTTTCACTTGCGCTGCGGTCTCGAGTAATGAGTTGCTCACACCTTCGGTGTTAAACGCCGTCTAACGTGATGGTTTAATTAGAGCCGAGATCTGATTCTCCCCTCCCTTTCATCTGCTGATCATTTCTGTGTTTTTAACTTGAGTACGGTGGGCGCACTTTTATTAGAGCCTGGCGGTGGCAGCTGAGCGGCGTGATGGCACAGAAACAGTAGGCACCTCGTTTTATTTGTAATCCCCCCCTCCAAGAACAACAGTAATCCTGGGAAATGTAGTAAATATTTGATGACTCGCTGAGTGACTTGCAGCGACTCCCGCGCCGCCCTAACCTCGCGTCACACTGGGCGTCTTGGCCGAAGTTCACACGAGGCAAGGCAGTCAACTCGGGTGGTCACCTCTGCCTCCAGGACTGCCCAGCTGCTTCTTCTTCTTCCTCCTCTTCTTCGTCATGGAATAACAAGGCAAGTCAGCTTAGTTGTCCTGTGCACATAAGACGGTGACATTTGTGCTTTCTTGTATGCAAAGTACTGGAATTGTCCGGAAATTCGATGTCGAGATTTTGATGAATCTCAACATTTTAGACCTCCTTCATTTTTTGAATTCTGTGTGTGTGTGTGCGTGCGTGTGTAAACACGATAACTTGAGTTCGCTTTCACTTCAGTATTAAGAAACAAAACGTCAATTTCTATCGACTTTTGGGCTAATTCCGTTAACCTGAGGTGGTACTTTACTTTTTCTTCATGCGGCTGACTTTACTTTTATAATAATTGTTCAATATATTATTCATTTGATTTGATTTGTTGTTGATGCTTCTTTAGTGTACGTAATATAAAAATAGAATCCTTGTCTTGTGGTTCACTTTGTCCCCATATCTGAGTATATGAGAAGGTCGCACTCCCGATTTTTATTTGCATGTTTCCTCAGAACAAAATTACAATGGTAAATAGATAAATAATATACGGTACATACTGTAGCATGCGACACACACACACGCAGCGAGCGGTGGTCTGCCTCTCAGGGGGGCTGAAGGTGCCTCCTCGTCAGTCATCAGTCGGTCAGAGTCACGGTACGGACAGATCTGCTCCACGTTGTCACCGGTAGTGGATGTGGAGGGACGTCCCGCACCTTCTTCATGTGTAAAATCCGCCCGGCGGCCCATCTTTCGCACTCTCAATCCATTTGTAAAACGCTCTGCCAGCCGTGGTGAAGCGCGGCCTCCATGTTGTTCAGAAAGCTTTTGATGGCTTTGGAGCCCCTGCCATGTTTACTCCTCAAAAACAACAAGAGACCCCATCTGGTCAGGTCCAAACTTGACCGCTGCCACTGCTAATGATTGACTTGCCCTCATATTGAGAGAGCGTCTCCTGTCTACAGCATATAAGAAAGCGCTAAAGTCCAGCAATCTGATTGGTCAGTTTGGCTTTGGTCTGATTGGTCAGTTTGTGCTGTGCTTGTGGTCAATCAAATACCATTGCAAGTTGACCCACAGAAGGATACGGAGGGAGAGGCACAGGGGGAACACGTCAGAGAGGGAGCTACAAAAAACGAAAATCAAATAAAATTAGCAAAGAATAACAAGGAAATCCTTACGAGCGGACGTAACGAAGATAAGAAATGAGAAGAAGAGCAGCGTCCTTCTGTACAGTAGCACAGTCTCTACTGATGAGCCCGATGACGATATGAGTGACGTCTCGAAACGGGTCTGAGGAGCGGACTTTACAGAAGCACCGCCAAGAGAGGAGACGCCAGACGAGGACACCAAAGGACGGGGCAGGGTGAAGGCCACAGATATCAGATATTTTAAAACTCGGGTTTCATTCCCAGCCACTGTACAAAAATAACCTCCCGCTGTTCCAGTGTGGTTGGTGCTGAGGTGCCCACCCGCTGCACTCGTCGTGTGGTGGGCGCAGGAACGAGCTATCGGCGCATGCTCCCAATGTCCTCCTCCTCCTTTGATAGGTAACGTATCTAGGATGTTGGATGGACTGGCATCCCGTTCAGATTAGACAGTGCCCACCTACCCAGCCATTACGGTGGATGGTTTGAGTCCTGGCGGGAATGCTGGGTGTTCCTTTTCCTGACCAGGATGGCATACTGGAAGCATAGAGTGAGAGGCAGAGACCTCCTCACAGGGAAGTGAGTGACAGACCCTCTGATGGGACTCCCTTCTGCACACCCACAGAGCATTCTGGGAGTTGGAGTCCCCATGGGCAGCCCTGCTGGGTTCCTTGGGTGCTGCCAGGTGGGAGGACTTCCCTGTTTTAAGGAGGATCCACCTGACCTGGAAGTGCTGTTGTGACATCGGAAGTGCGCCCAGGGCACACAGTTGGCGTCAGGAGGAGGTCAAAGCTCGTCTGTGGAGGACTGGAGGAGGAAAACGAGAAGAAGTGCGCTTGTGGTGATCTTAACAAGGGGGTTTACTTCAATTCCAATACGTCTCCTGAACCCGCCACTTGTGTGTCTGCAGCTGTGTGAGGGCTTCATATAGCACCTTACCTGTCTGCCCGGCTGTCACCTCTTATTGCCACCTTAAGCCGGGCCCTGAATGGTCCGCCATGGTGGTGAAGGACGAGGGGTCCGCGTCTTCTCGGTGTCCTCTGCCGGCTTCCCTGACCAGAGGCCGCTTGTGCCCACCGAATGAGATGCTCTGTCGGGCAAAGCCTCAGCCCCAGTGACTGCAGACGACTTTGGCATACATTGCTCCTCAGGGTTGTCATGGAAACCACAGCCTTCTCGACTGGCAGTCGCATTTCTCTTCATATTTATTTATTTATTTATTTATTTATCCCTTTTTTTTTTTGCATCATCCAGTGCGGCGTCTCTGATGCGTCCACAAATTGTTGACGCCTTTCTGTTTTCTCGCCCGTGTCTTCTGAAATGTTTTTCTGCATTTGGTTCTAATGGAGGGTTAAAATAAATAAATAAATAAATAATAACGAGAATCTGTCGATGGAAGTCTGCAGGCTTTGTGCACATTGTGAGTGATCCCGCCGCTTTGGCAAACAACTTCCACAAAGCCCGCGTCTCCGCTCGCCCGCGTCGGCTCCCCCGTCTCTCGGCCGCCTGTAGATTTATTTTCTGCCGCGCTGTGGGTTTGCTGGAATTTGCATCTCCCTTCATTCCCGGCTGAAATGCGTTCTCCTTCTTTTCTTTCCAGAAAGAAAAACCCATGCGGCTGAGACATAAAAGACGCCTCGGAACTCAATTCTATTGGAGTAGGCTTGCAGTGGGGGGGGGGGGGTCGGGGGGTCCCACGGTCGGCCCTCGTGAGGTAATGAAGGTGGCCACGGGCCAGCAGCCCCTGGGAACTGCCTCTCGGTGCCCACATCTCCAGGCACAATGTTGGCATTGTGCAGCACCTTTGACAATTGCTGGAAGGCGGCCATTGGGACCCAGAGGGTGTGTCTTTGGTCAGGTGACCGTTTTCTTTTCTTTATTTCTTGTCGGCCATTTTGAAGTGTTCAATAGTCGAGTTACAGCTTTACTGTCGGTTAGGAAAATCGGTGAATTTCGAACCCACACTTCACTGCTCGTGTGAGAGTTCGCTTCTTTGAGGATTATGGGAAGTGGTAGAAAACCAGCAGGGCACGAAAAACCGATGACAGCCTTGACGAACAGTAGGACATGACGCACAAAGCAACCAAATATCGACCAAACTAGAAGACGTCGTCATGGCGTAGCGGGCGCGTGCATCCTCATCAGACATGTACAGACCGTGTCTCGTTTGAGTTCTCTAATTAGTTTTGTAACAATGCGTCGTATTCAGAAATAACGGCGACAATGAGAAGATATCATTGAAACGGGGTCGAGACGGACAGCCGAGTGCAACTCCAGAGGGGTCCAGACGGCTTGGAGTTGATGGAGCAGTGGTGGCAGGTGGTACCTGTGGAGGGGTCCCATTTCTTACACGTAAACATTCCCGATCGATGTCCGTAAGCCCGTGCACACGCGCGATGGCGTATTCTTCTTTGCAAGAAGTGACTCTGCAGCCACATCACTAACATGCGCTGGGCATCCATGGAAGAAGAATTTATACAAGCTGAAGGGGCCGCTGTCGTGGCACATCGGGAAGAGTCGCGCAGAACATTTCCGTGTTTTTAACACAGCAGGCGATTGTGAAAATTCACCAATACGGGTTTAGGGAGAGTTTTTGAAATGTGTCCAGTGCGCTCTACTCAAGAGAGTGCAGAAAAATGGACGAATACGCAAACTAAATTTCAGCCAAATCAGTCCACCGGGTGGCGAGTTGTTTCATGTTGACAGGCGGGCATGAGCGCGATGATGAGGTACGTTCACATTTAACGTGAAGAGATTTAATGTCAACGCAGCCATGAGACCAAAGCTGTGAATGAAATGTAAAGGGATACCAGTCTGGTGCCAGGCCTCACGCCAGTGGCATGCCCATGTCTGACCCCTTTAAACTGTCCTGTCTGCAAGACCAGAAATAATGATGATGATGTACATCAGAGATGACCAGCAGATGAACATCAGACAAGAACGTCAAATGGGTCCTTTAGCCAGAATGAAAAGCCGCCAATCAAAGAGACCTTTCATCACAACAAACCAAAATGAGAGCAAAGATTCGTCAACTGGGAGATAATCCAAAAAGAAGTTCAGTGGCGTCAGACGTGGTGGCCCGAACCGACCTTTAAACCACTGACCTAACGAGGTCAGGGTCACGACCTCTGTGAACACGCCCCGGCAACCAGAGGACACATCAGTAGCAACGGGATCCGCAAAATGACGGCGGCCGAGGGGGGAAAAAACAAAATGGCGTGGCGGAAAAATAAAAAAAACAGAATTTTAAACTTTAAGGTGCGTTTCTCACAAAAACAAACCTCCGATTTGGAATCTCTGCGCCTCAGAACCCTAAAATCGTTGTACGATTTACCAGAACGTCCGGCAGAATTGGCCTAATACGTGTTTAAATAATCGAGATCGTCACCCGCGTCACTTGAGTTAGTGCCTGACTGTAAATTCTGACCATCCCAAGTATTGGCCAGTGATTGACGGTTGTATGCAATTCCCTGGCTAAGAGGTTGGCACCGTCCAGAACTTGGCACAGCCTGGATGGCACTTCAATTGGGGGCTTCTTTCCCTGTATGTTTAGCTGGGATTTTTCTTATTTGCTGGCGTGAGTTTCATTCTGTTTTTCTCTTCAGACCCCCCCCCCCCTTTACCTTCTTGGGGTGGTCCGGTGTAGCAGCCCCCTCATTTTCTTTCGTATTAACGATTTCTTAGTTTGTCATTTGGTTGTCAGGCTTTTCTTGGTTCTGGTGATTTGATTTGTAAGCAGGCCTGGTGTGTGCGTCGGGTTGGTTCCCTGAAGCCGGGGTCCGTCATTTGTTCCCCCCTTCGTTATTTTTAACATGTTTTGTGTTCCTGCAGTTCCCTCACTAATGTTTGAAACATTTCTTATACGTTTGAGGAGCCTGTGATTTAGTTTTGCCTTCCATTTTCTTTTTCTCAGTCTTTGGTGCTCTTCAGGGGCTTGTTGCGTTAGGCAGGCACTCGTCTGTCAAGTCAGGGGGAGCCAAGTGTCCCTGGCAGCCTTGACGTTTGCGTTTTTCAGCTGCCTCTTTCCTTCTGTCTGTGGCTCCGTTGCAGCCAAATGATTTAATGTTGTGCTTCGTGACGGACGTCATGTCCAGCATGGTGCTGTCCGCTCAGGGAGTCACTGAAGAGGCTGGCTAAGGATTAAGAGAATAAAACGGCAAACCCCCTGCGGACCCCGAGTCGCTCCACCTGCCAAGTTGGTCTGTGTGCTTGTGTTTTGTAAGTTGCTTTGGCGCCTGCACGATTCATACATTCTGGAGGAGCTCCCATCTTTGGAGGACTTTGGCCAGTTTGTGTTAAATTGTCTCGTTCCACCGTTTTCTCCCCAGTTGTCCTCCATGTTTTGTCAGTTCGGGCTAACGTCCTCCTTTTTGCTGTTTGTTTTCTTCTCTTTCAGGAAATCGCCTCAATAAGGACCTTAAGCACTACCTAAGCCAGAGGTTCCAGAAAGCGTCTCCGGACCACGAGCTCCAGCAGACCATCCGAGATAATCTCTATCGCCATGCGGTGCCTTGTAAGTACGGCCTGTGCTGTCGCCGCTTGTTTGTACATTTGTCAGGCATGGCGCTCGCTTCGCTGGGTACTCTGCAGGCTCGAAGCGCCCGGGTCTCTGTGGTCGGGGGCTTGTTTTCTGTTCACAGCTGCCCACCCTGTTTTTGAGAACGTTGTGTGCGTGCCAGGTGGAGAGTAGACATTCATCCAGTTCCCTTGTTCAGTAACTGCCAGCTCACGCTGTGCCAGTCACCTTACCGGGGTGATCTATGGGACTGAAGTGTTGGCAGTGCCCCCCAGCTTTTGTTGTTCTAGCCCACCCCCCCCCCCCCCCCTCGAAACTGGGAAAGGAAAGCGGGCACCTGCAGGGGTGAGGGAGCCAGACAGGCAGATGCACGGTGCTTTGGGGTCTTTAGGGTCGATGGCACAAGTCTGGGAGACCAAAGTACTAAAGCACTTAAAGAGCTGAGCAGCCAGGAGTCGGAAGACCGACAAAGAAACCGAAAGGCTTCAAGGATCAACGACGCAGACACGAAACCGTCTTGGACATCGACACTTGAAAGTGTTGCCAAATTGTTAGGAGTTGTCACAAGAATGAACCGGAGACATGAAAGGTTTGGGGGCAGCCACCTGTATATTTGGGCCCTCGCTGCAAAGGTCACAGGTCAGAGTCCAAAACAGAACTGACTTAGGAATGTAAAGATGGCGGCTTTAAAGTCCGAGATCGGGAGTGACGTCATCGTGGTCGCCAGAAGTAACATCATGAGGACCAGAGAAGTGACATCATCGTGGGCACCGGAGACCAGAAGTGACATCTCTATGGTCGCCGGAAGCAGAAGTAATGTCATCGGGACCTGAAAGTGACGTCTTTATGGACGCCAGAGCCGTGTGGGATTTCCCATGAATGGTTTGCAGTGCACCTGGCCCACCCCTGGTCTGGGGTGGTGCTGTCTTTATTCAGGCCCTTTAGCTGCCTCCCATGTGCATGTGTGTGACAGAGTAGATGTGTCCCCAAAATCTAGACATGAGAGCGTTGACGACATGAGAATTGTCGCGAATCAGGACTCAAAAGACCCCCCATCTCCCCTGAAAGCTCGTGCTAAACTTGTTCAACAGTTGGATCCGAAGTCTTGGACGCTGAGCCCAGTGTGGCTCAGGGTTTATAAGGCACGGCATCGGCGATGCGGTGTGTGGTCCCCAGCATTGATGCGCCAGGTCAGTCTAGAAATCCTCAAAGCCCGCTAAATGCCACTCACACAAAAGTGAACGATGATTAAACGATATTTACGTGTAGTTAGATTATTAACACAAGACGTCCAAAGCCGCTAAGAAACCGCAAAAGAGGAGCAGACAGAAGAAGAGACTTGGCCGAATCGTAGCAGATAAAGGCCTGGATGGCGTTTGGGGGGGCTTGCTGTTAATGAATGGGTCATCGTCAGCCGGCCTACTAAGCGACCCATGAAATGATTTGCCTTGTTGCTCCTGTCGGGGAAGGCGCTTCTGTTCGATTACCATGGAGATTATTCAAACAATTCAATTAAGTAGTCATGTTGGTTTCTTCCTGATTAAATTAAGATGTTTAATTATCTTCTGACAAACATTCCAAGTTAACCTTGATCCTCGTGACACATTATTATTTAAATGAGGACAGTAATGTGGTTGGCATTCATTTCCTTTGTGCAGGAGAGAAGCACATTGTAGATGTTGTAGGAACGTCCAGGATGCCCCAAAGTGAATTTTTCTCCAAATGCGAATCTTGAGGGGCGACTTTCTGAATTGGGAGTCTGCTTAGTGTCGAACCGCCAAGGAGATGCCCCAGACAGAGGTGCCAGTGTTGGTGTTCTGCACCTCATCTCATTAGAGGGCCGTATTTGACATTGGGGGGGGTCATTGGCAAGAGACCCTGTGCACATTAAAAAGAAATCATTTTTGGCCTTCCATCCACACTGAACCCACATTTCATTTTCAACCACCAAGATCAAATCTTTTGGGCAGTGCCCTCCAATAAAGCATGAATTTCAAAATCCCCTGGTGATCCATGGCAGTATGGTGGGTGAAAACTTGGCTTTGTGAAAAAGTAAGTGCACCCCATGGCATACATTGAGGTGAGCAGGGTGGACAAACGTGGTGGGCTGATGTTGTCACGTTTCTTTTGATGTTCTAATCTTTCAGTCAATGGACTCCAAGGCTCACGGTATCTCAGAGGTCTCGCCAACTCTCTGTCGGTCCGTCGTCAACAGGGAAACCGCGTAATGGAGGGTGGTGGTGCGATGCGTGGCATGCTTGCCTTTAAATCAAGTAATCCATTTTTGATTGCCACCCATTAAATTTACATTTTTATTTCAGGTGATGGTAGTTTGTGAAATACTCCGACCGGCCTGACTGGCACCAACCACCGTGCCACGTTCAAAGTCACTTCGGTCTCCTTGCTTTCCTACTCTGATGCTCGGTTGTCTTGACGACGCCTACAGGCCGACGTGCATTGCGTCGCTGCCATGTGATTGGCTGATTGCCTTAACGAGCAGGTGTACCTAATAAAGTGGCCAGTGGGGGGGTGGTGTTGATCTTTTTACAGGATCTGAATTAAAAAATGAAAAAAAAGAATGAAAACATCTACGAGAGCAGAGTCCCCGTGAGGCGCTATAAAGCTGTCAGCCTCTCGACACACTTGTGCTGAGTGGTTTCTTGGCCAAGAGTCCTCGGTGTCCTCGCTGTGTCCCAGAGGGGATGTGATGGCCGTCACTTTTGTCTTCCTCGTCTCGTCCACTTCCACCTCCAGTGGGTCTCGTGACTGAGCCTGCAGTCCTGATCAGCTCCTTGATGCAGTGGGCATCTGCTGAAGTGATGTTGCCGGCCCCGCTCCCCCCCATCTTGGGGGGTGTCACCCTCCGTGTTGAAGGAGCGTCGTCTCCTGCGTTTATCATTTCCACTTTCTTTTCTAGTTCCTCCCACTGCTGCTCTGGTGCCCCCTGGCATTACGAGACCCGGCCCACTCCAGAGAGAGTCTGCGCAGTGCCCTCTCCTGCCTCGCCGTTTCCTTCTGTGCGAGTCGTCTCAATGAGAACCGTTTGCCCGCGCTGTGCGGTGTTTCTTTGAGGCGAGTTTCCCAGGGCTTTGCCAGCCCAATTCACTGGCACTGAGGCCCAATGTGGGTGCCAACACATGCTTCCAGAGCAATATTTTGTCCCAGTATGTTTTCACAAGCACTTTGCACCCAGCAGTTGGTCACAGTTGGGTATAAACAGACGCGCCGCTTGTCGGAGTGCGTGGTGCTGCCTGGAGATTTCCAGCGATCCTGTTTGTGTCTGCGCGGCCTTGAGTGGTCTTCCGTAATGGAGATGCGCCGCGTTTGTGCTGTTTACATGTCTCTTATTTTTGTCCATCCTGTTCTTTCTACAAGTGTTCTATTATTAAAGCCCAGACGCACCCACGAGCAGCGACTGTTTGGATGACAGAGCGGCAGGACGCTGCAGTGGCATCTCTGGTGGAAACCCTCACTGAAAAACAAATCCTGCTGTGGTGAGAGACACGGCCCGACGGAGGGTCACACCGAGGGATTTGTGTCCAGGCTGCGCAGTGCAGTCGCTTCTTACAGCCTGAGCTCCGAGTGTGTTTGACTCGCCTGCCCCGCATGAGGAGAGACGGCGTTAATAAAGGGAGTCCAGAAATGGATACGAGAAGGAGGGAGGGCTGGGACTTATTGAAATAGGCGAACATGAAGTCCTGAGTGTGACATCAAGTGGCAGAGCTACGTACTGTATGGTGCCCTCCGCTGATACTGGTACCCCTGGCAAATACTCGTAAAGCAGGGGTCCCCAACTCCGCTCCTGCAGGTTTTCATTCTCACCCTTTTCTTAATCAGTGACCTGCTTTTTGCTCCTAATTATCGTCTTTTGTATTAATTTTATTTGATTTGCTCCTGGAGACTCAGACCCCTTCATTGTTTCTTTTTCCTTAATTGTGTCCATCATACAATATCTACAATAACTACAGGGGGATACAATTGGTGGACCACAGCATGAAGTTATGGGAAAGAGTAGTGGAAGTGGGGTGATGATTGGTGAGCAGCAGGATGGTGTCATGTTGGGTAAAGAGCACCACAGATGTGATGTTTGCTCAGAGGATGTTGATGGAGAAGTTTAGAGAAGGACAGAAGGAGTTGCATTGCGTCTTTGTGGACCTGAAGAGAGCAGAGGACAGGGTGACCAGAGAGGAGCTGTGGTATTGTATCAAGAAGTCAGGAGTGGCAGAGAAGTACATTAGAGTTGTACAGGATATGTGCGAGGGGAGTGTGACCGTGGTGAGGTCTATGGTAGGAGTGATGGAGGTGGGATTACATCAGGGATCGACTCTGAGCCCTTTCTTATCTCCAATTGTGATGGACAGGCTGACAGACGAGATTAGACAGGAGTCCCCGTGGACTGTGATGTCTGCTGATGACACTGTGATCTGTAGAGATAGTAGGGAGCAGATTGAGGTGACCCTGGAGAGGTGGAGATATGAGAGGAGAGGAATGAAGGTCAGTATGACCACCAAGAATACATGTGTGTGAATGAGAGGGAGATCAGTGGAATGGTGAGGATGAGGGGAGTAGAGTTGGTGAAGGTGGAGGAGTTTAAATACTTGGGATCAACAGTACAGAGTAATGGGGATTGTGGAAGAGAAGTGAAAAAGAGAGTGCAGACAGGGTGGAGAAGAGTGTCAGGAGTGACCTGTGATATCAACAAGAGTGACAGTGAAGGTCTACAGGACGGTAGTGAGACCAGCTATGTTATATGGGCTGGAGACGGTGACACAGGAGACAGAGCTGGAGGTGGCAGAGTTAAAGATGCTAAGATTTGCATTGGGGATGACGAGGATGGACAGGATTAGAAATGAGGACATCAGAGGGTCAGCTCAAGTTGGACGGTTGGGAGACAAAGTCTGAGAGGCGAGATTGCGTTGGTTTGGACATGTACAGAGGAGAGAGAAGGGTGCTAAGGATAGAGCTGCCAGGGAAGAGGAGAAGAGGAAGGCCTAAGAGAAGGTTTATGGATGTGGTGAGAGAGGACATGCAGGTGATGGGTGTGACAGAGGAAGATACAGAGGACAGGAAGATATGGAAGAAGATGATCCGCTGTGGCGACCCCTAATGGGAGCTGCTGAAAGAAGAAGAAGACTACTACAATATCTGAAAATGAAGAAGGATGAATCTGCTCAGGTCTCCAAAACATTTTCACAGAGCTCTTAGAAAAGAGAAAATCCACAATTTCGGACATGTCTGCTATTGCACAATGAGAGCAGCCATGGAATTAGAGAACGGGTTTAATGAACGACAAGAATCGACGCCACATGAAGGAACTGGTTGGAGTTTGTGGTCCTGACTTAGGTGGTCTTCTGTTGGCTCACATTTCAATTCAGTTTTGGTGTCATTGAAGGAATCTGAGGAACGATGAAGAAATGCAGGGGAACAAAAATGAAAGGAAGAAGAGTTAATTAGCAGCAAAAACGGGTCACTAATTAAGAAAAGGGTGAGAATGAAAACCTGCAGCCACTGCGGCCCTCCAGGACCCCAGCTATAAAGTATTCAGACCCCTTCACTTCTTCACGTTGGCTACGTTGCCGCCTTCTGCTCCCACCTTTTACATTCGTTCTTTTTCCCCCTCATCAAGACGCACTGAGTACCCCTCACCCCCGAAGGACAGAGTGAAAGTGGGCGTTTTTCCTAATTTTTTCTGATCTATTTAAACATAAAAGCCTGAAATCTCCCATTGGTGCCAGTGTCCCGGCCCAGTCCTCAGTACTTTAGTCGAAGCCCCTTTGCCAGCCATTCCAACCAACTTCACACACTAAGAGTTAAGGATTTTGTGCCGTTCTCCTCTCAGTCTCTGTCAGGCTGGATGGGGACGGTCAGTGGATGGCCCTTGTGATGGGGGTGCTCTGGCCGGACCACTCGGGGACATTCACAGAGTTGTTCTTAGTCACTCCTACGCTGTCTTTGGCCAGTCTGTGGTTTTCCTGAATTATTTCCCTAAACCCCTGTCTGTTCCTCCTGTCCCTGATGTTACTCGCCAGCACCTTCACCATGCTGGCCTGTTAGAATGGCATTGCCAGGTGGTAAGGGCTGCCCGCTTTCCTGCACACATATTGATTAGAACTGAGAGAGAATGAGAAACTCCTGCAGGTGCCACTTTGCAAAGTCCAAATGGGCTTCCATGAGCCTTTGACTGAGGAGAGGCGTCTGTCTTGCCCCTCCATCTTATAGAGTGTTGCAGTGATGGTTGGCCTTCTGGAAGTTTCTCCCATCTGGGGCGCTGCTGGAGTGACCTCTGGTTTCGTGGTCTCCTGTCTTCTCTGCCGATTGCTCTAGTGAAGAGTGGTAGATTAATGGTGGCCCCTGTTGTTCGTTTTAAGGCCGGTAACGCCAGGGTCTCGCCCAGACGGCTCAATTCTCCTGCTTTATCCTCCTTTTAGGAATTTGTTTTCCCGTTTGATGTTTTCCTTTCTCTTGTTCCGTCTGATTTCCTTTAAATTGGCAATTTACACACAGTGGGCCCCGATGATGATGATGACGGTGTGTCTGGAGCGAGTCGCTCGCCCGCCTTCACACCTGTGTGTTCCACGTCAAGCAGCTGCTTTAATGGCATTCATTTGAAAAGAAACGGGAACAGCATGTTAACGGGTAAGAGGAACAAAACGTGTGAAGTCAAACGAGTGGCGCTTACAAACAGCAGCCTGCTAAGCGGTTGGCGCCTCGTCGTAACTGGCGTGGCACACCGCTTAGTTCTGCCCAGTGCCCAGGACTGGTCTTTGTCCACATGCAGTTTTCCCCTTTTTATTCTCCGCGTCCACTCAGGGCCCATGTTGGTGGTAATAGCTGGCCACGTCAAGTCCACGGTCTGCGTGCCAACCTTCCAGCACAGCCACACTTGCCCCTCCAAGCATGACCCAGGGTGGCACCTGCAGCAGTCGCTGGACCACCTGGTGAGGGACCACCTGGGGGGGCATCGGTGCACTGGTGGGCCCCATGAAATTGGGGGTCACGAGGCAGGATTTAAGCTGCCAGCTCGCTCAGTATGCGACAGAGAGGAGTCCACCGGTCCAGACGGACATTCATCAGCAGATCAGTGGAGATTTCCTGACCTCCCCCTAGACGAGTCCCTCGTCTCTCCCTCTGGTGTTTGTAACGTTTATCTGGTGGGCTTGTGGGGGCCGATCCTCGGTGAATTCATGCCTCCCGCTCCTGTTGTCCTCTGACATTTCATTTTATCTCAAGGAGGCCTGGTGGCTCAGTGGTTTGCACGGCTGCCTCCCAGCTCAGGTCTCACATTTTTGGCCCCAACAATCGCTCTGGCATTGTTGGCAAACGCTTCCCCCGCCCTCAGGGACACCTGAACGACCTTCATGCCATTACACGTAAGAAATGTGACAGACGTGAGGAGACCCCTCAGTCCATCAAGCCTGTCTGCACAGCTAATGGCTAAATCCACAATGACCTCAATGCATTTCGCCGAAGTTCCTGGACCGTTCCGATATTTCGCCGAAGTCGAGGTGAAGCACATTGAGTTGGGTTTGCTCATCTAGTTATACTTTAGTTTCGTTGTCGTTGGGACAAATAAAATTCCATCCATCCATCCATCCATCCATTATCCAACCCGCTGAATCCGAACACAGGGTCACGGGGGTCTGCTGGAGCCAATCCCAGCCAACACAGGGCACAAGGCAGGAAACAATCCCGGGCAGGGTGCCAACCCACCGCAGACAAATTAAATTCTGTCTGTTATATAGTGCCTTTCAAATGTACCTACCTATCTATAGAGGGGACCTGAAACAAGCAACTGATGCCCATAAACCTTCCACTGAGCACAGCCGGGTGGCCTAAACGGTGCAAGGAAGGAAAAACGGATATTAAATTCTAGGAAGCGTTTAGCGGCGATTTTTTTCTCTGGGGGGCAATGACTTTTTCACACGGGGGTGTCCCTCGACTGAAGACAGTCCTGCCGCGTGTTCAGTTTCTCTAACGCTGCCGTTGGTCTGCAGCTCTGATGCCATTCGTTGCACGTTTTGAGCTTTCCAAACTCCCAGAATGCTTTAGGGTCCGCACGTTTTCCTGACTGCCCCAGGCCTGCAGTGCTGGCTAGCGGCGTCTTTGCCTTTGTCATCCGTCTGATCTCTGTGCTGTCACTCGCCGGTAGAAGGGAGCTACTTCAAGATGGCTGGACACAGCTGGCCTCCTTCCTCAGGGCGCGGCCCCCCAGCCCACACGAGCGTTTCCATCGGCCGGGCCTGCACAAACGCTTGAATGGTGACGCGTTCTTCCCGGGTCGGGCTGTGCAGGAAACAAACAGCCTTATAGGTCAACACTAGCAAGAAAAACAGGAATCATCTGCTGGCCAAATTGTTCAGCGCAGCGTCCGTCTCTTCTCACCCGTCCACTTGTTGGAGCAGAAATAGTGGAGCCGGTGACGGAGAAGTGTGCTGGGGGCTTCGGAGCCTTTGCTGATGTTTGGGACGTCAGACATGACAGTTAATCAGGAGACGAACTGTGCTTTTTCTTGATTTTTACTGACTTTTATTAAGGGCCCCCCAGACCGCTGAGCACAGGGTGGTCCCTATAGACACCCTCAGGGTGTGCATATTTGTCATTTTCTTGACCTCCGCCTCCATTAGCGTTGTTGGCAGTTCTGTTTAAATGGTCGGTCTGGGTGTCTGTTCCTCACTCAGGCTGACCCTCTGATCTGTTTGACGCCCGTGTGTGCCGCCTTTGTGCCATCTTAGTGGACATGAGGCATAGCAGGCAGATCACAGCCACCACAGATCAGTCTGGCACACTGGGGGGCTTCTCTCAGAGTTACGTGCTCTGCACTTTAACGTGGGCCGCCTTCGACAGATGAGGTGGTCAATACCAGCGGTCAGCGCCACTTAATGCATTCATGAGGCTGAGGGGGCGGGGGGGGGCTACTCAAAGTCCATCTTGTTCTCCAGCCGCCATCTCAAGGTGTTCACTCGATTATCTGTCAGCTTTGTAGAGACCCCATTAAAAAGAAAAGAAAAGAGCAGTCATGGCCGTGACCCTGAGGGGGGGCGTTAAGCCGTTTCAGTGAACCTGCGCCTGTGGAAGACTTCAAGTCAGGTGTGTGGAAGGCACAGCCAGGTAGGTGGAAAGGCGCTATATGACCAGAGAGGCACTTTATAGGTGGGTGGGCAGCAGTGAAATGCATTGTGTGATAGGGAGATGGTGGACAGATGTGGCGATCGCTGTATGATTAGACAGACGAGGAAGGCGCAGATGAGAATGACACTAAATGATGAGGTAGATGTTAAGGAAAGGCGCTATATGGTTAGATAAATGAAAAAACCACTTGGGATAGGGGGGCCTAGAGAGAGAATTAGGAAAGGCGCTATATGGTTAGACAGGATAGGAGAGGCACAATTGAAAGCTCAATACGAAAAATTAATGTAAAAGGTGCTCTGTGATACGGTGAATAGTAAGGAGAGGCGCTATATGAAAAGGTGCTGAACAGGTGGGTGGATATGCAGATGAAAAAGGCGCCATATGTTAGAAATGAAAAGCCCAATATGAAGGCAAGATATGAGTGTGATAAGAGAGGCTGGCAGACCGCTATGGAAGGCGCTATATACGAGTGGTGAATGGCTTCCAGTGCCGCCTGGCGCTGTACATAAGCCAAAGGTTTGCTTTGTGTGTGACCCTGCCAGGTGCCCTCCCTGGTTTGCTTGGCACAGTAAATGCCAGGCTGATCTGCACTGAGATGTTGCCTCATTTCATATCTGCAGACTTTGTTTGGACGCCCAGTTAGCACATTTGGGCATTGTGCCCATTAGGGCAGACCGGCTGGCACTTGTTCACCTCTTTCCGTGATTATTCTTTTTTCTAGCCACGTCTGCTGGGTGTTTTTTTGAGTTTATTCATTTATGGAAAGCTGCGTTTTAGGGATGAAAGGCGCTATATACGTAAAGTTATTTAAATTCTTACCTGCATTCAGATAGGGTGGCAGTGTTTGGGGCATTCTGGGTGAATCTCTCTCTATTTTCTTACCTTTTGATGCCCCTTTTGCTGGGGTGGGGGGGTCCTGCCCGTGTTCCGCCTGCTCCTCTCTTGCCCCCCCTCCCCGCTGTTTTATTTATTCATTTATCTTTTGGAGTTGTGTGGCACACGTGCTCTTTTAAAGAAGCCCCCCTTCCCCCATCGATTTGCCTGCCATTTATCTCCCCCCCCCCCCCGTCTCGCTCGCCCGCCTGCTCGCTCTCCTGATCGCTCTTCTCCGTTTGGCTGCACGGCTCGGGATTCCAGGATTCGTGGCACCTGACGATCCGAAGGCTGACACGGCGAGGATGCCCGTCTGGCCGAGGACCCAGGCAAGTGCGGCCGTTTGGATGCGTCGAGCGGCTCGTGCTCAGCGCCGACCAGGAGTGCCGAGCGAGTTGGCTGCTGATGCTCTGGAGGTTTTGCTTTGCTGTGTGCGCACATCAGCAACGGGGGGATTGGCTGGCATCGGGTGGGATGGTCGGCTTTGAGGTGCGCGCGGCTCCGGCTCAAGGGACAGATGGCCAGTGGACACGCTGGCTGCCGGGGCGCCTTTTCTTCTTCTTTATATGTGGCCTGCTGGTACACAGACAGCCTTTCAGTCGCTCGGCGAGCAGCGTGTGGATGTGGGGGGGGTCGGGGGGGTGGTACTCGTCGGGAACGAACAGGCAAAAATGGGGCCCAGATGCCATCAGAACAAAAGGGCTTTTTCATGAAAATGCAAAGAGGAAGTGTGACACGGGCATTGTGCTGCCCTCCGCATTGCAGGCTGCAGTTTGGTGTTTTAATGAAGTGGCCGGCAGCACACAGGAGCCTTCGGCCGAGAGGGGGGCTTGTAGAGGCCATGCTGGGGGGTCACCTAGGAGGGGGCAGGTGCGGGACTGTCGGCCCGGCCCCATTTTAGGGAGACTGGAGTTGGCACTTGGCTCTGAAAAGTGCTCAGGCAGATGTGAATGTGCCAGTCCTGAAACGGGCATGATGCCGACCTTCACGCCGTGTGGATGACATTTGGTGGTCTGCCTGATGTGACCGCGTACAACACTTGGGATGGCCTGCCTGCCTACAAATGAGGCACAGGGGGCTTCAGCAGACCTTTAGTGGTAAAAAATGGGATCACAGAATGAGTGAGTCAGTGAATGAGTGAGTGAATGAGTAGTCCCCCAAGACACCAAAATGTCTAATTGAGTTCAGAAAATGAATGAATGAATGAATTGCTCATTTTAATGTCAAATGGGATGGGCAGGTGAAAAAAGGACAAATGAATCCATGAATCAAGATACAGATAAGAAGACTTAATGGGTCACAAAGTGAATGCCTGGATGGTGAATGGATTGCTTCTTTAGATGCTGAATTAGATAAATGGGAGCAAGAATGAACAAAATGGATGAACAAACAAATGAAGAAATATTTCCTCAAGACACCGAAATGTATAACTGGGTTCACAAATGAATGAATGAATGAGAACATGAATTAATGTATTCAGAAAATGCATAAATGAGTGAGTGGATTGCACCTTTTTGATGCTGAATTGGATAAATGGGTTTAGAAAATGAATGAATGAATAGAAGGCTGGCCCCATGTGACCAGGAAATGAATAACTAGGTTCAAAGATGACTGGGTGGGTGGGTGAATATTTCTCTAAAGTACCAAAATGTGTAAGTAGGTTCACAAATGAATGAACAAATTGCAATAAGATTAGTGAATCTGGAAAATGAATGAATGAATGGAGTACTAATTTTGATGCCAAATTGGTGGGGTGGGTTAAAAAAATGAATGAATGAATGAATGAATGAAAGTACAAAAACTTGAACTTGGGTTAATGGGTTCAGCAAATGCACACGTGTGTGGATGGGTTACTCTTTTTGATGCTAAATTTGTTAAGTGGGTTCAGAAAATGAATGAATGAGTGAAGAATGACTTCCAGTGACACAGAAAGGAATAACTAGGTTCAAAGATGAAGTGATGCGTGGGTGGGTGAATATTTCCTCAAAACACCTAAAATGTATAAGTGGATTCATAAATGAATGAATGATTACAATTGGATTAGTGGATTTGGTAAATGAATGAATGAATGAATGGCTCATTTTGATGCCACATTGGAGGGGTAGAATAAAAAATGAATATATGAATATCATTAATTGATCTACAAGTAAGAAATTGGATTAATAGGTTCAGAAAACGAGTGCATGAAGAGATGGATGAATTGCTTCTTTAGATGCTGAATTGGATAAATGGAGTCAAGAATGAATGAATGAATTGATATTTCCCCAAGACACTGAAATGTATAAGTGCATTCACAAGCGAATGAATGAATGAACAAACGAAAGAAGGAATTGCCTTTTTGCCACACTGCTGCTAACAAACGAGCCTGTATGTGCACATGCGGCGTGTGCGTCGGTGTCACTCTCGGTGTTTAGGACCGATTGACGCTGTCGTCACCATCGCTTGATTCAGCTAACGCTTCGCTTTCAGTTTGTTCTAAAGCTGACCTCGTGTTTTCCTTGAAGGCTCCGCCCCATTCATGAATATTGATGAGACATAGCTGTGGTTTTCTGCAGGAGGATGTTGTTACATCCACTAGATGGCAGCATTTGTCAGGGTTAACGGCGTAAAGCAGATTGTCACACGTCACCCTCAGTGTGACTCGGGCTTAGCTGTACTTGCGTAGAATTTTGAGTCGTTTTGCTCTTGAAATAAGACCCTCATTTGATTACCTGCTGGTCTCCCTGTACACTGCCGTCCATGAGGGGGCCGCTGCTCTTTGTCATATTCATGAGTGAGCCTATCAGACTCTGATCCAAAAGCCAAGGAGACCAAACGAGGTGGCAAGGTGGATGACAATTGTTACAGGAGGACTTGGGCAGGTTGGTGGCAGATGACATTTTATGTAAATAAGGGTAAGGATTACACGTAAGAAATAAAGAATACACAATGGGTGGTCTGAAAGTACCCCTCATGAGAAGGACCTGGGAGGAGTCGTGGGCAGAAGTGGTCGAGAAGGCTAATAGGCAGGCATTGAGTATGTGAGGATATGCATACAGTCCCCCCCGCCTAGGGGACAGCAGAGACCACCTGGGTTTGACGCGAGTAGCCGGTGATGTGTAATTCAGTGAGATCTCGTCTATTCATCGGTGTTGTTGAAATGTCCTGGGGTGCACTTACCTTTTCACACCAGTCCGCTTCACCTTAGAGACGTGAGGACTTCGTGCCACCATTTCCTATTCCTTGCCAACCTCATGCGTTTACAGAATTTCTGGCCCACCCGGTGGTCTACAGGTTTGTGTTTCTGGTTATCAGAGAGCCCCCCAGAGTGTTTAGTGAAGGCCGTTCTCAGTCCCTGCTTTGCTCTCCTCAGTGTCACACAGCTGTATTATCAGCTGACACATGAGTGGGTGTGCCTGGTGTGCCCTGTTCAGTTCCTGCTTGGCACCGGATGCCACCTGTTGTTGTCATGACCTGAAAGTGGCCAGAGTGCCCAGAAGGATTGGCAGTTTGCTGGGTTTGGATTTTTACATTTCATTGCAGTCGGCTTTCCTCCCGAGTGGAGCCCTGAATGCCCGCCTTGCCACTCAGCTCCTTTTAATTTGCAATGAGGCCTCGTGAAATGTTTGAAAAATCGATGCGGAGACGAGCCAGCGGCTTTGGGGAGGCGGGATGGCTGTCAGCAGGGGCTCACATAATCTGGGCACGTAAGAAAATGAGACGTCAGCTCCTTGGTGGAAGTGTGGCACAGCGGGTGCAGTGAGGATGCGGGCACCAATGACACACAGCCCACTGGTTTGACCAAATTTGAGATCCAGGAAATTCAGATCAGGATTTCAGATGGCACAGATCTGAAGCACTGCAGCTTTGTGAGGGGGTGATGAAGTGACCCAGTAGGGTGGCACACTGCTTTCAAAATGGCATTCATCAAAAGTTTGTTCTTTAGTTGCCAGTTGACATTTGAAGTTGTTTGGTCTGAGTTGTGCCAGCCTAAGTGTGGGTGTACGTCTCTGGTACCCCACCTACTTTTGGCTTCAGGTTTGTGGTCAGTGCTGCCATGATAGGTGCCAGGTATGCTAACTAAACCCACTCTTTGTATGTATTTAGGGATGCATAAAGAAATGGCACACGGACACAAGGGGCACCTGCAAAGTCCATGTAGCTGGGGTGCAGACGAGGAATTTGAACCCAGGATCCACGAGGTGGCACTGCAGTGCTGCCCACTAAAATATGGTGGGTCCTGAGATTAGAATAAGTAAGGACTCCAGCTGGGCATCATGTTCATGATAAATGGCTCTGTCTCTAGCCACAAATCAGAGAGTGCCACCTGCCTGACATGCCAGCGTCCCCATCTTTACCAGGGGTGCCCATTTGTATCATTTTGATTTTTCTTTTTTTTGCCATCTCAGTTAAGAAGGTGCCAGGATAGTTTGTAGATAGTAAACCCACCTGAGTGGAGATGTTGGCATGGGGCAGAGTGTAAAACTCCCACCTGTTGTAGCAGTGCCAGGCCTGATTTCAGTGTCACATCATTGTCTTTGTCATCTTGGGTGTCACACTAGTGGACAGTGTGTGGAGGGGATGCTGGGGGCGTCTCTGGGTTAGCAAGACCACTTTCTGATGCTGGTGAGCCCTGCCAGCCCGGTGCTTTATGATCTGAAGCAGGCTGGCTGTAAAATAAATATGTGCCATGGGCAGAGTCCTGGCTGAACTTCTTACCAAGTCTGTCCTAGATGGCACCCTTCCTGGAGGGGAGGCCAGTTCATTGTAGGGCGTGCTGACTCTACCTGGGTCAGTTAAGTAACTGGGTGGCACCTTGGCACAACTTGGATAATCAAGCACTCACTGCTCGTCTCTGTAATGTCTCATGTGTCAGACTTGCCAACCTGACAAGGGTGCCTTTGGAGCAAAGCCCACGAGGAGACATTCAGGATTACAAACGAATGAGCCGATTGTGTGAATGGCGGGGTCTGGCATTGGACTTGATGCCAAAGGAATTGCTGCCCTCGTCGTAGGAAGGGTATTTGTTTGTGCAGCACTTTCCACATGGCAGGACGGGCCCACTCGACGTGAAGAGAATGGTGGGCATTGTCTGCAGAGGGCATGGGGAGGGGAACGCGCAGACAATGGGACAACAGGATGGGCTGCTGAAACGTTTGTGAGCCCACCGAAAACGAGGGGCTGGAGCGGACTTTGTGCCCTTTTAAAAATGTCCTTTTGAAATAACGGAGGGCTTGGTGCAGTTCACTGGGTGGGCATTTTGTGTTGTCTGGGTAGCTGCCGGGTGTGGGCCTCAGTGAGACCGGGGACTTGCTGTGCAGTAAATAAAGTTTTATATAGCGCCTTTCATATCTGTGTGTCTGTTATACAGCATGGGAATGGATTGTCTGTCTGTATAGCGCCTTCACTGGTAGTATTTTGATCTCGTGGACCCTCTGCTCTTTCTGCGCTTGCCCACCAGCGCTAGTCCTGCGAGTGACACGTTGGCACATCAGTGGAGGAGCCCGCCTGTGAACCCCACCTCGGCCTCCCTGAGAGTCACTGGGTGACACGTGTAGCGCCGCGGCGCTGTGACGCCCCTGTTTGGGGGCTGTAATCTCTGATTTATTTTTGGAATCGGCTGAATGCTGTTAAATAATAATAATTGTTCGCTCTCGTACCTTCAGACACAAAGGACTTGACTTCGGCTAATCTTTAATATGCACAGCAGCGCCGTTTAAAAACTGTAATTAGACGCAGCAGCGGCGTCGAGCTGCACCGAGTGCGGACGTGCCGGTGACCGGCTTGACAGGCCTCTCGTTTTTGGGAGCCGTCACGTCACCGGCTTGTCATCGCTTTCTGTGCTTGGTGGGCTGCGGTGCGTCTGCTTACTGGGTTAAGCTGAGGGGTTTGGTATTTTTATGCTTTGTCATCGCTGGCTGTCCCTTTTGTCACCTCCACCAGTTTGTCCTTTTCGTGTCCGACTGGATTCTGTACTTGTGGTAAGTAACTCCCTGCTGGGTTGGCACCCTGAATGTGGCTGATGTTTAATCCAACACAGACAAACCGGGGGGCTTGCCGAGTCCTTGACACGGGGGGCAGTGCATCCTGTTGTCTTAAAGCTGCCCCCTTCGGCCCGTCGTTCCTGCCTGTCCCCTCTTGAGTGCAGTTCCCCGAGTCTCCATTGGGTGTCCTTGAGGGTGGGATTCACTCTTTACGTCTGCCTGTCCACGTGAAACGGTGCAGCGCCCGGTGGGCCGATTTGCTTTGAAGTGTTGCCCGCCCATTCTTTAAAGGGGATTTGCTGCCCTAGAAAGTTCCATTTTTGTTGAGAGAAAATGTGCGTGACAAAAGTTTTGAAATTTTGAAATCTCGTATTGAACAGCCCTGATGAATCTGCACACCCGTCTGTCTTGCAGCAGGGGGCCGACGGCGACGGGGGGGCAGTTCAGCTCTGAAGGGTGTCGTTCCGTTTGTACGTTTTTGTATTTTTTATCTTTTATTTGTCCGCCTGCCCCTCCAGTCTGCTAAACCGCTGGTTCTTGTGACCCAATTTTACCTTTTTGTGTCTTTGTGACCCACAATTGTCACAGAGCGTCATCTGGGGGGTCCACCCCCCTCGTAGAATCGCTGCTGATCGGTGCCCCGTTTGTGACCCTTTCTCATTCAGCAGTGTTTGTGATTCGGCGCGACCCAAAGTTCCAAGTGGACCCCCGATACGAGCTAATAAAGCGCCTGCAGAGTCGCCACGGCGGGTCGTGTGAACGTCGGTGACATCGGCTCACTTCTCCTGCTGCTTGAAATGGCGTCAGGTCAGTCACATGATCTGAATGAATCCCACCTGAGAGGGGGCTCCGTGAGCGCAGAGCGAGTAAACGCCGTTGACGTTCCCTGCAGCTTGTGATTATTCAACGACTCTGTGACACGACGACTGGTGGCCAAGCGGCCGCATTGCAGCATCGGCCGTACAGGTGACCCCCAAGTTCTGCTCCACTTCGGCAGACAACAAAGACGACTCCGTCTTCATAAAGCCTTGAGTTTGGACCCTGCCGCCTTTGGGGGTCCGTCTGTGAAGTGCGTCTAGAGACGGCATGTGTTACGTCCTCCACCTCCTGCCATGTGTGCCCCCCCTTCTCAGGGCTACTAAAATAAACCAAAATGTCACACCCGTCACCGTCATGAAGGAAAGGCACAAAAAATAAAGAAAACGTTAAGAAACGCCACGCCGGGGGGCTACGCTACGCCACGCCTGCATTGTGTATGGCCGATTCTGAAAGTCTTCAGACCCCCCCTCACTTTCTGCCCACTTTATCGGGGTTGTAGATTTACTTTGAAACGGTTGAACTTGCCACGTGTGCCCACCGGTCTGCACTCAGTACCCCAGAATGACAAAGTGAAAACCTTTAGGAAAAGATTAGAAATGCGTTAAAAATCAAAAGCCCAAGTCAGTCTCCCACCCCAGACGTTTCCAGACCCTTCGCTGTGCCCCTCCACCTTGTGCTCAGGTGCCTCCTGTTTGCTTGAATTCTCCTTGAGCTTCACAGGAGCCCACCTGAACTGACTGGAGCTCCTTTAGAAAGGCAGGCCCCCCGTGTACCCGGGTACAGAAGACCCCCTCAGTTCGCAGTGCTGGTCAGGTCAACTCCCAAGCCATGAAGTCCTAGGAAGCCTCGGTGAGACCATCAGCATCGAATTGTGGCAAGGTGTAGATCAGGGCGGGGTGTTCAGACCAGTTCTAAACCTCGGAGGGGTCCCAGTGACCCCAGTAATTGGGAGATGTTGGGGACCAGCAGGACTCTTCCTAGAGATGGCTGTCTGGCCAAACCGAGTAACTCGGACATGAAGGGCCCTGGTCAGGGAGGTGAGTAGGAACCCAGTGGTCACTTGAGAGGTCCTCTGTTGGAACGACAGCCATCAGTGGGGGGTTTATGGTGGTGCAGCAGCTGGACAGAAGCCCATCCATCATTCATGGCTGTCCATCTCCGTCTCTCCCCGACAGATGGGAGGAAGAGCCTGTGCCAAGGAGGAGGTGGAATCGGTGATGGTGAGGGTCCGCAGTCCTCGGTCACACCGGCAGGAAGTGGCACGACTTTGGATGGACCCTTGGTAGGACGGGGTGTGGGTGGCTGAGTCACTCCTAGTTGGGACCTCACCTCTGACCTTGCCGTCCATGGGTGGCCCTACCAGGAGTTCATGACCCCCAATGGCATCACTCAGGGGATCATTGAATCACGCAAACCGCTCACTGGAGGGACAGAGAAGACCCACAAGGAGAAAGATCCTCTGGTCTGATGGGACGAATATGGACCTCCAAGCACTGTGTCTGCTGGGGACCAGATGGCGCTCGTCACCTGCCTAATGTCAGCCCAGTGGTGGCAGCGTCAGGCTGTAGGGGACAGGGGGTCTGGTCAGAGTCATCGAGGAATGAGTAAATGGAGCCAAACATGACGAGGTCTTTGAAGAAGGCCAGCTGCAGGGTGCAGGCCACCTCAGACTGGGGTGACGGGTCACTGACCCCAAGCATACAGCCTAGACAGAGCGGGTCCCTGATGTCCATGTCATAGCTGAGACTTAAACCCCACAGAACGTGAGTGGCGAGACCAGACGGTGGCAGGTCAGACACGTGCCATCCAGTCTACCGGAGTTTGAGAGGATCTGCCCAAGTCCAGGCGTACAAAGCTTGTAGAGACTTACCAAGACAAACTCAAATCTGGAATTGCTGCCAACGGGGGCTTCTATAAAGAACTGGCGGGCGAGAGGAGGGTCTGAATACGTCTGTGAAGGGGACACTTCACTTTGTGATTCGGAATAACTTTACAGACCTCTTGGTCTTCACTTTGCCATGGAAGTAGAGCTGATTGATGGGCACACATGGCAGACGTAGCCACTTCAACTTCAATGTGTGACCCAATAAAGTGTGCAGGTAATGGGGGTCTGAAGCGTCTTCCTCAATCCACGGCACGCTGCTTTTCACAGGGGGGTCCATTAGCTACGTGCTAAAGCAGAATAAATCTCTCTGTTAACCTTCTAATTGAAATCTGGCCCTCTGAGGACGGAGGAGAGGAAAACAAAACTTCCAATCAGGATGACGAAAGGGCTGCTTGTGGTTGGGGGGCAATCAGAGGACAAACTCCCAGTCCTGGTGACCTCAGCAAACTGGCCATCCGCACTGGGCGTCCTCCAGTAACCCAAGACAAAAGCCGACTCCGTGCTTTTATGGCTGAGTCCCCAGGCTCGTGCCATCTCTAGTGTCACGTCCCATGGGCCGGCGCTGTAGCCTGGCAATGCAGAAGTGGCACCGGGTGCCGTAGCGGGACTCTGAGACGTCTAATGCCAGGGCCTCTTGGGGGTTACGCTGCCTGCATAAACAAAGCCAAACAGGGGGGTGAGGGTCACAGCTTTCACTTCTGCTGATGCCAAAGGCACCACTCGCTTGTGGTGTGTCTGCTGACCTCCAGGACTTGCCAGAAGCATTGGGGTGGTCTTGTCATGGCACATGGCTGTTGATGTTTAGACTGGTGCTTTCAGTGGAGTTCCCCCCCTTCACCAGTGGTCCACCATAGCCCAAGTGCCATCTGGTTTTACCCAGTAGTCGCATGAAGGCGGCACAGCAGTGGGCTCCCACTGTTAGGCACAACTGCACAAGGTCCTGTCATCGTGGTGGCCACCGGTCCGCCTGGTGGGCTGAGGCAGTTGAAGGGACGTTTGTCAGAACTCTTGAGCAGAGTGAGCTGTTGGGCTCTTCACTTGGGGTGATCAGTGGTGTGCCCTTACCCTGTCACACTTGTTCCCACACAATCCCCCCACACTGATGTTTTCTCGATTGTGTTGACCACTTTTGTGACTTGCGTGTAGAGCGGTGGGTTGTCCTCCTTGGACGTAACTTGTTTTTCCACTAAGATAAGAACAGGAACGTGCCAATGTAGAGTGCCAGGGCTGTGCCAGTTAGGTGAACTGGTGACTTAACATGAACCTTCACTTCAGCACACGCCCAGGACACGGCAGAATCGAGAATCTCAACTCATTTGACTCGCCAACGACTCACTGCCCAGTCTAGCGATTCTCGTTCATTTATTTCGTGAACAATTTGCATTCACTTGTGCCTTGTGCATGGGAAAGGCGCTATATAAATAAAATGTATTATTATTATTATTATTACTTGTGATTCTGTAACAAGATGTCTTATTGAAATTCGGCATCTTTAATGGATTGTCATGCTCTTTGTACGGAAATGGGACAAAAACACGTGAATGATCAGTAAATGAGTAAACAATAATACTATTATATGTGTAGAAACACGCCTCAGTCCACATATGGAGAAATTATATACAAATGATTAAGTGATATGATGTGCGATGTGATCAGAAGAGACCCCCGGCCCCCTCTGACTTCCCATGTACGTCAAACAAATTAAAGAATGTTTCGAGATTGATGATGGATGGCTGGCTGTGTCCATGTACCCCCAGTAAAGGTGGGGCAGTGCTCAGTGCAGGGTGGGAAAAAGGATGGAAGTCCCTGAGAGGTTAGCCGTCTGTTCTCCTCGCGTGTGTGTGTGTCAGAGATTTAATAAAGACGAAGACGCCGGCGAATTCACTGCTGTCTTTTAAATCCACCGCTGCATGGCTCCAACCTGCGCTGTCCTGCTCTCCCGCTCGCCCTTGTAGGTCTGGTGCTGCAGGCTTTATCTCTAAATCTCATTCAAGGCCTAATCCTTTGAAGCCCCCATCATTTGCTTTCGGGAGTGTTGATTGCCAGGGTCACATGACCTTCAGGATGGTGATGTGTGCGCGCGTGCGCCTTGTTTATCAGGCAGCGCTCGCGTGCGCGGGTGAATGCGCGCTCCGGTGTGTGTGTGTGTGTGTGTGTGTGTGTGCGTGCGCGCGCGCTCTCGCTCGCTCGCACGCGCTCGGAGTGGATGGGCGGGAGCACCGAGGGACTGAGGGGCAGGGAGACGCACTTGCTTCAGACAGGAGCTCGCGTGTGGATCGCTCGCATTGGCTTAGCGTCTAAGCTGGGCAGGAGGACTAATTTGCTGTGCTTTTTGGAGGCTCTGAGAAATACGAAGGTGGGCACCTGCCAGGAGGTGCCAGCTCCGTTAAGGCTAGGGGGCCGAGCTGCCAACCTGGAGGATACTTCTTCAATTGGGGAGATATCTGCCTCGCGCCGATCATTTGGGAATATCTTCTTAAAGGTAGAAGGCTGTTTTTGTTCTTCGTCTTCTTCTTAACATGCCGGCGTCGTTCGGCGGTGCTGATGGACTAAACGTTGGCTTGCCGGGCTGCAGCGCCTTGTGATTTGCTTTTCTTTCTTTTCTTGTTTATTTATTTATTTATTTATTTATTTTCGGGGCTCGTTGCTGCAGTGTTTCCGCGCTCGACAGCGGAGCTTGATGGCTGCTTGTGCTGGAGGCTTAGAGGATGCCGGCTTGGTCTCTCGTTCGCCCGTCTGTCCTTGTCAGCCCCCTCACCCCCCCCCCCCCCCCCCCTTTGTGACCGGCTTCTTTCTAAATGGAACGTGTAAAGCGTTGCCCCCCCCCCCCCCCCCCCAATCTCGTTTGGCTTGCCTTTTAGTGATGGAGCAGCAGCGGCTTAGGCACATTGGCGGCGGGTTTTGTGATGTTTCTAGATAATTAGGCAGCGGATTTGGTTTTGTAGCCCTGGGGGTCTTTGGGTCTCATCGCACAAACGTTAGCAAAATAAAGCCGCGACTGAAGCAACAGAAAATGGAGAACACTGGAGGCTGTGAAGGATGGCCTATTGTGTGCAACTTCATTGTGTCACACGCTGCCCCGGGCTCGCATGAGTGTGTGAGTGAGTGAGTGTGTGTGTGTGTGTGCGCGCGTGCGGGCAGGCGGGCGCGCGCCGCTTATCATCCCCTCCAAATAAATAAATAAATAAACAAATAAATGAGAGCCGCAAACAGGTTCATGCAGCCCGAGGCTGCCTAGTTGACCCGAGTGAGGGGCACGCACGAGAAGGTGCCGCATTGTTCATTGTGCCACTGGATTAACCCTGTCCCCGTCTCCTCGCTCTCGATCGGGGCAGATGGCTCCCAGTCTGGCTGTTTGTAAGGACTAATCTAACCTCGCGGCTGTTTGCCGGCAGTGCTTAAGATGGCATCTTGTTGAAAATGCAGTATGGAGGCAGCAGTGCCCGTGTGCATTACAAACTGGGCTTTTGCATTGGGACGGGGGGGGGGGGTCTTCTTTCTTATGTTCTGATTTTTTGTTTTGTTTTTTTGTTCTAACGGAATCCAAGAGTCTGCCTACATAGAAAGAGACGGATAGTTGGCACTCATTTGCTGAGGCAGTGCCAGCCTGCTTATTGCACATCAGTGATTTTTTTTTTTTTGTTCTTAAATGCCAGCTTCGGTTTTAATTTTCTTGTAACTATTATATAATTAGCGCCGCACGCTTACATAATCAAGTATTTGGTTTTATTTTGTGTGCTGGCAGGACTGCTGACTCGCAGCTCGGCCGTGCAAGGGTTAAGAGTGGCAGATGTTCGGGTGGGATTGCATTTGTCAGGCTGCATTGTCCTGCCTTCCAGACTGCAGAGCAGGAAAAGTTTTCAAAATATTAGCCGAGTGACTCGTGGGGCGCCGCTCTCTGGTCCTACTTTTGGGGAGCTGTGGGCTGCTGGAAGTCTCTGGGAAGTTTCGGAGGCGATGAGGTTTGGTCAGCCACAACACACAGAGCGGGGGTGGGGGGGGCTAGGATTGGGGGGTGTCCAGCAAACCACTTCAGGGGTACACCAAACAGGAGTTGTGAAGACCCCGGCCAGCAGGTCCAGACGAGCCGGTCAGGTCTGATGTGACCTCACAGAGACTTGGGTTGTGTTGTGTTGTGAGGAGTCACTTTGTGAAAACGAGGGGGTCCTTCTCACAGTGAAAGACGGGGACGGAATGTGTGAACCCCTGCCATAGTGCACGTTCAGGGGTTAACAGCTGATGGCAGATGGGCTGAGTGACTGAGGGAGTCATTTCTGAGCTACTGTGGGTGCAGATTGGCAGACAAGAGGGTTAGACAGGTAGCTGGTTGGGCAGACAAACAAATGACAGACAGAAGGGCGGAGGGGCAGGCAGGCAGACTGACAGATGGATGGACCAATGGGGTGATAGATGGACAAACAGAAAGGTGGACAGGCAGGCAGACACACAGACAGATGAAAGACTGAAAGATGGGTGGATGGGCAGGCAGAGAGACAGAGAGCTGAACAAGCAGACCTTCAGGTAGACAGACTGACAGACAGACGGATGGGCCAATGCGGTGATGGATGGACAGGCAGACACACAGACGGATAGAAGGACAGAGAGGTAGATGGACGGGCAGTTAGACAGACATGCAGACAGACGGGCACTATATGTAAATGGGTCAAATACTTCTTCTTCTTCCTCAGTGTGCTGTGAGTTGTTTTTTTGGGACACATTTTGTTTTCTTGATGTATTTTTTTTATTGTCATCCTAGGGATGCCGTGCGTCGCCACCTTGCATTTGAGAAAGGTGCTGAATTAACAGAACGTCTCGTAGTTATTATTAAGTGGGGCTCTGGGTCGCCCCATCCCAGTACTTCTAGAATTGGGTGGGTGAGAACAGCTGAAGGTGACTGCCACTCACAACTGTTTTTAGGTCCTCGCTGACTCCATTATATGTCACCTGCTCACTCAAGCCCCCCCCATAGTGTTTGTGGGGACAGTAAACAGACGCTCCATCCATCCATCCTCTGAGCCTCTCCCTCCCAGTTCCCAGTCACAGGCTGCACCCATTCGTTACCCATCTGTTGGGCCTGCGTATTCCTTTGCTGGCTCACGGGGGCCGAGCCTGGTCCATGCGTATCGCCTGTAGAGCAGGGACCAACCTCTGACCAGGGTCCATTCACTGAATAGCTTGGCACGCGTGCCTGCAAGGCAAGAGGGAGAGGCTCACACTGAAAATGGGCAAACTCAATGCTTGTGGATCTGTGAGGCACCAGCATGTCACAGTGGAGAGAAGCCATGCCAAACTGGACAGTTCAACTCTGGGTCGGTGGGCATGAGTGTGCACTGCAGTGGTCCTCCTGCCTGGTACCCAGTGCCACTTGATCAGGTGCCCCCTGGCATTGCACAGGCAGACAGTCCACCTCAGGGTGCTGTGGTGCCAGCTTAGAGTCACCCCTGCGCGTCTCTATGGGTGCGGGCATAAAAAGTCATTGAGACGCAGAGAGAACAAGCAAACTGCACACTGAGGACGGTGAGGTCAGAGAGAATCGGGGAGTGGAAAGTGCCAGCCAGCTTTGAATGTTATCACTTAAAGGTCCCCAAATCGTCACCCTCTGCCTCTCTGGTCCTCGTATTTCGTGAAATGAATGCTCAGCAGGCAGCGCTGGATGTTTGGTGATTTCATGAAACTCTGCTTCCTCAGATTGCCAGTTTTTGCTCTGTGAAGGGCACTATAAAGTATAAGAAGCCTTCTGTAGCCCACTTACCAATTTCAGGGCCCGGAGGAGGGGGTGCAGGGCGGGGAGCGGCAAAAAAGTAAAAGCCGTAAACATAAAGCAGAACAAGAAGAAGTAGAAGGGTCTGCAATAAAAAGTAAGAAATGTCAACACCTCTAACCCCTGGACGGTGTCACCTTCTACAACCTCGATGGGTTTTGACAACAGTAAAGTGACATCTTTAAACCCCCTGATAAGTGATGCCTGATTGGTGCAGCCAGGGTGGTCCAGTCGAGTCGGCCTTTAGCAGATGATGGCCTCAGGTCTGTGCCCAGCTGTGCCATCCGTCCGTCCCGCTCTTGTTTGCTCTGTCGAGTGTCCTGGTCACCGAGTGGATGGCCACACATTCTCCATCGGGTCGAGCTCTGCTGTCCGCCTCGGCCACTGCCGGACCCTCACGTTGTTGTCCTGAAGCCGCTCCTCTGTAGCTTTGGCTGTCCTCTTGCAGACTCCTCCAGGACTTCTTTGTATTTTGCTCCCTCCATCTTCCCTCTCACAAGCCTGCCAGGGCCTGCTGCAGACTGGTGTCCCCACATCCCGACGCTGCCACCGCCATGCTCCACAGTGAGGGGACAACAGGTCCGTGCTGGTGGGCTGTGTTTAGCCTGATGGCCACAAGGCTCCATCTTATTGTCATTTGGCCACCGGACCCCCTTCAGGGTCACTCGCTCGTGTGACACTTCTGGAGATGTCCTGTCTGATTTTTCTCTTTGTCACCCGCCCTTAAAGCTGTGACTGCTGAAGCCCTTTGGCCAGAGCTGTGGTCTCTGTGGTGTCGGCCACTGTGGTTTGTGACTCCTTCAGAGTTCTCGGAGGTCTCTTGGTGGTCCCCCTCACTCGTGGTTGATCTAGCTAGATGTTCTGTGAGTTGGAGATTTTCTCGTCTCCGTCCCCAGACTTGTGCTTTTCATGGAGGCGCTTGTCGTGTTGTTTGGTGGGCCACCATACTGACTCACCACAAGCTGGACCCTCAGACACAATCGGTGGAAATGCTGCGCTATGGAGTATGGACGGGACGACAATAAAGCGCCCCAGACAGGCGACCTGCATTGAGCGAGTCATGTGACTTGTTAAACCAATGGGCTGCCTCAGTGAAGGGGCTGAAGCCTCATGCCGTGAGGTGTTGTGTTAATGGAGACCACCTTTTTTCACTTTGACGTGAGAGGGTCTTCTTCTGTTGAGTGTCAAAAAAAAAAAAGAAAAAGCTGAATGACCCCCTCGGGGACAGGGTGAGGCAGGACTTGTGGGCTGGCAGAAGGTGCGAGACTATCTTTACAGGGTGGCGAGGTTGAGAGTATGATAAACGCGTCCACCCTGCATCGTCATTTCAGATCTGAGAGCCACCGGACCCCCACTGACAGGCATTTGGTGATGATCAGATCAGAGGCACGTTGTCCACCTTGGAGTTTCAACCATCCGCACACAAGATGACCGAACTTGTTGCTCAGATTGTTAACTGGAAAGCGTCCACATTTGGCTAAAAAACGAGATTTGCTAATTCGCCGATTTTCACGCACTGACAAAACTATTTGAAGGAGCGGCGCCTGTCCTCGTGACGGCAAAACAAACAAAAACATTGGACAGACCGGCAGTTGGGAACGCCTTAAGTGGCAGATAATGGCGTGGAGGAACATAAGCCCCAGGAATGGTGGTCCAGTCCTTACCTCGGACTCCCAGCGTGCCTTGGTGGGCACCAACTGTGAGAAAAGACGGCAAGAAAAGCCCAGCCAGAGATGTACCAGCATGTCCACAGTAGTTAATGAATGCCTGCCGTCACCTCGGACCACCCTTATTTGCACTTTACAGAGCAGCATGCTGACGGACCTCTGAGGGGGACACAACCCTCTCAAACCCCCCCACTACACGCACAAGGACTCCACTGACGGTGGTCTTCTTCTTACCACAAGTCATTTTTACCGGAGGTCCTCTGTAACTTCAGGCCCATTCCAGTCGCTCAAATGACGGATATTTTCTGGGGGGTCGAATTGCGGGGGGCGACTTTATCCGGGGTTGTGTGTTTTTACTGACTTTTTAGGTTGAAGGTGAGACGTCAACATGCAGCCTGTGAAAAGTTCCTGACGGGACTAAAGTGACGGTAACGCCACGCTGATAAGGGCACGAGCCTGGGCGTGACGTGGCACCATATAAAATAACGATGAAACTAAAGCGGAGTGTCACCTTATGATTAATGACATCATCAAGAAAACCAAAGCTTTGTGTCACATGCACAATAAAATGTGTGAGACCAGACCTGAACTTCAAGGGGGGAAGCTGAACGTTCCAGAGGGGCGCTGGCCTACGTTTCAGGGGGCTTGGATTCGTCTCCTCGTGACATCTGCGTGTCCGTGTGGGTTTACTCGGGCATTGTGTTTAACCCAACTGTAAACTTAGAGTGGCATCTTGTGCCCAGTGATGGTGTGGCATCTTCTGTATCCATTGCTGCCATGTAGAAGTGGGATCGGATAAATGGGTGGAGGGGTTTATGCCATACAGAATACCCGCTGGCACGTGCTTATGCCACACCAGCTGAACATCTCCACATTCTTCTGTGACTTTATTGTTATTTTTGGTGGTATGAATGGCACAGGAGTGCATGTGGTCATGGGTGGGGGGTGCAGACTGGCTGTGGAGTTGTGCCATGGAAGATGGCATGGTGCCAGGAGTGTAGAAAAGACAACTGGATGTGCGCTGCTTGGCATCTCTGGGCATGCCCTGTGCTGCTAATGGCCAGGCCATTGAGTTATCAGTCGGAGGTGCTGTGACCGATTGGCCGCGGTGGTCAGAGTGTGCCCTTTATATCTGAGTGAGGTCAAACAATGCCATGGCTCGTACCTCGGTGGTCTTTTCCTCTGTCCTTTTTCCAGGCTGTGCTGCTTAGATCACATAAAAATGAGAGACCATCATTACGTCCACGTGCCCATCATGAGGCGAGCCAATCACGACTCTGCCCTGAGGTCTCGTCCAGGTCCTCACTTCACCTACATGACTTCAGGGGTCTGTTTGTGATTCCCACCGCGCCTGCACTGCCCCTCAGTCTCCACTAGGTGTCCTCCTGCAGGTGACCGTGATGTCATTCTTCTGGAGGTCCGCACGCCGTCCCCTCTGTCCGTCTGTTCAAGGAAGCACTTATTTAACGTTATTTGCTCTGTTCAGGAATTTCAAAGCAAGACATTCTGAAAGGTGGCAGACAGCTGAGCTGTGAGTTGCCCTCCCCAAGTTGGCACACACTGGCACAGGTATGTTATGACATGGGCGGCACGTAAGGAGTTCTGTAACTCCTGACAGTCCGCACATCCTTAACGTATCGTTCAGCCCAGGCGGCCATTTCTCCCCAGCATTCGGTGCCAGTGACTGGGTGTCTGGTGCCCGTCTCGAGCACATTTGCATCTGGAGACCTTTGGGCTGATGGCAGGCGGATGCCGCAGTCCAATCGAGCGCCCACTTTGTGTGGCCAGGGAAGGGGACGAGCTGCGGGCTGACGAGACCCCATTAAAGGTCAGCGTGGCACACGTTAATGAGGAGCGGCAGAGCCGGGCCTGCTGGTGGTGTCGATGGATGAAGACAGCGGGGTGACGAAGTGGGGCCTCGATGTGTCACATTCGTCACTCAGATGCTACATTTGCTTCTCTTTCTATTCTTTGGATGGCCTTTTTTTGTGTCATTGGTGGTGGGGAAGTCCACGTGATTGTTGACGTTTACTTTATAGCAATATTGGAACTTTAGAGGTTTTTCTTTGATTTACGGTACGGGTACGATGGTGCCAGGCCAGGGGTCTCTGGTCGCTGACCTCAGGCTGGCGGACCACCAGTAGGGGGCACCAGAGCTCCCCAGCATCCCCTCCATATATGCCTCCACCCTGAGGTCTGTCCTCCCTGGCCTTGTAACCTTCTAGTGGAGCACCGCCTCAGCCCAGCGCTGCGGGTACTGCAGTTGGCACAGACCATTACTGGCACACAGCTGCCTTCTGTTTAGAACACGTATGACACTCGCTGTCTTAGGAAGGCAGACTATGTTAATGCAGACCACCGCCATCCAATGGGACCCTCTGCGCCAGACCTGGAGGGGTGGCTCGCCCAATGCCCCTTCTCCCAGCTGCCTGCCTCTTCCTTCTCCTAACGAGTCTTAAGTTTCTTCACCTCTGTGTGATCAGTAAAGGTCTGCCTAGAGGGGGCTCAGTAACTGTGTCCCCCCAACACTCCTGATGTCCAGGGTGGACCTCTCAGCTGCGTGCCCGCTTTCCTTCTAGTGGTCTCAGGTGCCCCCTCATAATTTTTTATCAGGAAGCTTTGTCTGTCAATGGTAAGGCACTGACTGGTGGGACTGTACAGATCGTGCCACACCGCCGTGAGCTTCAGGACTATTTGGGTGGTCCTGCATCCTCCATATTCACCGTTAAAGCAATCGGCACTGGCACCAGTTGGTGCTACTTCTTTGAAGCCACTTTGTAAGGCTGCCAGCGTCTGTCCCACCGCTTCATGCCCAGCTCACTCGTCTCTTACTGCTGCACTTTTCTGTCATCACGTCTTCTTCATGAAGAGTCAGTAGCGTGCAGGAAGCTTCACATGTGCCGCTGGCGCCTCGACTCGAGTCCCCCGACACCTCGGTGGCTTGATGACATTGGCTTCCTGTCCGCTGCAGAGCCATCTAGAAAATGGCACAGTGCCAGCTGTGGTGCTCACCCCATATAACCCCAGAACACCCTGATGCTGGTCTTCACGCGGCCCCAGAGCTGCGCTGCCCACCTCGTCACTGCGTCACTTCGGCTGTGGCCTTCCTGTTCAACGTTTCACGTCACCACTAAGCCCCCAGGTTTCTCTTCCCATGTTGGCTCTTTCAGTTGGAGTGCCCAGTAGTGCCCACATACCCAGTGGGCAGTCACCAAGGGCCTTGTCTTATCCTGGCAGCACTGGGAGCCAGTCCTCATATAAACACACACACACACAGAGCCACCAGTTAGCCTGACATGCACAACTTTAGAATACGAGAGGGAACTCTACACGGGCACAGGGAGGGCACGCTACCACCACCAGGACCGCCACCGAGCTGGCGTCTGAACCCAGGACTCTGGAAAGGAGAGGCAGCACCACTGATCACCAGGCCGTCTGCTGAGCCTGTCTATCATATAGCGCCTTTGTGGTCTGTCTGTCTGTTATGAAGGAGTGGTCACGGCCCGTGGGTTCAAACACCAATAGTGACACAATGTGACCCTGAGCAGTCACTTCACCTGCCTGTGTGGCATCTGGAAAACCAAAAGAAACTCAATGACTTGTAATTTAAACGTAGTGAGCCCCCTTGGATAAAAGGTGTTGGCCACATAAGTAAATATTACACAGTATATAGCGCCTTTCCTGTCTGTCTGTCTGTCCTATATAGTGCCTGTCATCTATCATATAGTGCCTTTCATATCTATCTATCTATCTATCTATCTATCTCCTCCAGTATATAGCGCCTTTCCTGTCCTAATGGTAGCCATTGCTGTAATGGGTGTGTCAGCTCCTCCAGTCTGTTCCCCCAGTCTGTTCCCTAACTGTACCCCTAAAGCTGGTGCTCAATATAAATCGGCCCTTTTCTGGATTCAGTCCTGTCGGTGCCTCAAATGCCAGCAGACAATCCGAGTCTCTCTGTGTATTTGTAAAGCATGGGGGGGGGGTGTGCTGGCATTGAAAGGAGCTATATAAAATGTGAAGGCGCCCAGTTCAGCCCCAGTGCCCTTTGTGATGGAGATCCATGACTGGCTGCTGGCTGTCAAAGGCGCTATATGAAACAAGAAGGTTCCTGCTTCACTGTGGCAGCCAATCAGAGAGAAGAAATAAAAAATTAGAAAGTGTTGTCATGGTGCAGCAGTTCAGGGCTATTTGGGGACTTTGGTGACTGATATGATATTGTCACATAGTCAGTTACTTTGTTTTTGCGTATTGGACATTTTCATAACATATTCAGAGATAACCGTGAGGGGCCCATTTGTAAATCTGCTCTACACAGCCATGTGCCCAAGTCTGGTGCAGTAATGCCAGTCTGGGCAGCCTAGCAGTGCCGTGGTGGGAGCCACGTGATCGGAGTACTGCGGTTTACTCTCACCACACCCCCAGATGCCAGTCTGTTCATGTAGTGTGTGTGTGTATGAGTGGGCACCTCGATGGGGTGGCACCCTGGCTGGGCCTGATAAGGGAGGCCACACAATGTTGACTGGCACAACGATGGATAGATAGGGTCTGTGCCTTTCACAGCTATCTATCTGTATAGCGCCTTTCATATCCACCCCCTGCCTTTTAGACTGTCTTATGTGGCAAATCTGATGTCCTCCCTGCCTGTCTAAGAATGACACGGTGGCTGTCCATGATATAGCGCCTTTCACATCTGTGACACGCTGCCATCCATGTCTATCTGTGGATCAATCAGGTGTATAGATGTGTGAGACGTAAAAGGCGCTAGATAGACAGGAAAAGAGACAGAGGGTGGCATTCCTGTTAGCCTATCTTATATAGTGCCTTTCCAACCCAAAGGTACTTTCTGGCTCGATTCCTGCCTTGTGTCCAGTGCTGCTGGGATGGGCTGTGACGCCCCCCGGACCCCAAACTGCCCCGTCGTAACGCTGAAGCCGCCCTCGTTCCTCTGCCACCGCCTCGCTGGTAACGTGCGTCTCAGTCTTTCACTTCCCTCGCCTCTTTTTGACTTTTCCTTCCTGACGCGTCTGCTGTATTTTTGAGCGAAGTCGTCTTTACTCCCCTTTGAGTTTGTCACTTTTTTAATGACGCCCGTTGCAAGTCGCGTGCCAATACAAAGCATTTTGTGACTTGTCACGTCGGCACACTTGACGCTCCCGTAATCGCAGCCTTTTGCTGCTCCGCAATCTCACTAATGACTTGTGTGAGACGAGCTTGCAGATTTGATCTCCTGCATATTCATCACGGCGGGCACGTCACTCCGCGTCTGGCGCACGTTGGCATGTCATGTGTGTTGCACATCTCTTCACCCTTCTGCCCAGATGGTGTGCCAGAGGGGTTAAGGCTTTGGACTTGGAGTCCTGTGTGACCCTGAGCCCCTCACTTCACCTGCACAGTCCAGTTGAGCCTCAGGTGGATGAGGGGGTCCGTGATGTTCTGAGGCCATCGTTTGACCCCAGTTACACACCCTTAGGGGTGAGGCGTGTTCAGGGGCTTTACGTGGCCCCCGAGGTGATTGGTCTCTATGCTGAGTGGCGGTCTTCTATCACTGTGGTGGTGGCGCACATTTGCCTGAAGACAAAGCTGATTGGGCGCGGATTGTGGTACCGGCACACCTTTGAACGTGACGGGAGAGTCGATGGAGGGCGTGTGGCACAGTGACGACCTGAGGGGACAGCACAGTGGGCTCCATCTCGGCCGTCATCTAGCGGGTGGCTTAGCAGCTGCGTTCTCCACAGCGCTGTGAAAAAGTCTCTGCCCCCCGAGTTTTGCTTATTTGTCACAATGGAAGGCCTCGGGCCGTCACACCAAACCCCATGTTAGACCACGGCGGTCTCTGTGAAGATGTCCCCCGCCCCACTGTCTGCATTTCTACTTCGCATATTTAAGGAATCAAGCTACCCAATGACAGTAGTGCCCGCCTGAAAAGGTAATTGCCCCCTTAGCTGCTGACTGGTATTCACTGGTAATTTGAGTCCACTGACCAAACATGGCCAGCCTGGCCACACTGACCCCTCACTGCTGTACCAGTAACAGTGCACCTCAGCGTTCGGGGGTCTCCACTTAGGTTCCCCGTCTCTAATGTCACATTGAGCCTGAAGGTCTGAGGCCATTCATTGTGTAGAAAAACAGAGGGTACTAGTCGGGGGGGCAAATACCTTCTCATGCCACCACACTGCACTGTATGTGTGGCAGGTGGGCTTCTGAAGCCCAGTGTATGTGCCTGTGTCCAGTTGGGGTTTGGGTGGTCTCGGTCTACAGAAGATCAGCCAGGACCAGTGCCAGCCCATCACAGAGCCTTCTCACTAACAGTGCGCCATCATCCGTTAACTTGACCTGTACATGGACAACGGGGGGGGGGGGGGGCAACAGGCGGCGCCCACACCAGCAGTGAATCCTGAAGGGTGGGCAAATAAGCAGTGAAACACACAGTTCTGAGCGATGGGCCTGCAGTGGTCAACAGCGACCGGCTTGACCCCAGGTTGATGTTGAGGTGACTCCACAGTAACAGCTGGAGACCCCCAGAACCCCTCAGCAGTAGGGATGGGAGATTGTGTCAAGTGGTCTCGTGGAGCTTCATTCGGGGTCATAGAGTCAGTCAGTCAGTCATTTTCAAAGCTGCTCAGTCCTGAACAGGGGTCTTACTGGCAGGGAGACCCACATGGGCACAGAGAGCACCAGCAGGAACCATCAGTGAGTCAGGGTTATTAATGCTTAGTGGACCCCCGTGGAAAAGTTACATATGTTTGTATTTTGGGGTTATTGTGGTACCAGAGATTAACCTGGCAGCATTGGGGGCAGGGCAGCATCCAATGCCAGCCCATCACTGGGCATGCTGGCACACACCTCCTGCAGGTTTGACACATGCGGTGAGCTTCTGCAGCACATCTCAGTGAGTGAGATGACGAGACACACCCATCAGCAGGCACACACGGCCACCCTCTCAGAGGGGCACAACGTGAAGTGATCTGGCAGAGGTGGATGATCGAGTGCTTTAGTCTGACAGATTAGAGTGTAAGAACATCAGAATAGAAGTACATTAAAAATGGCGTGTATGAAATCGTAACTGGCAGCAAAATAAACCTTTGATGATTGGCAAACTGTGCCCATAAAAACGAGTGCCGTCAAATTCTTAACCTGCATGTGTCAATCAACATGCCACACCTCTCTGCTCCCCAGCACCATCATTACCCAGAAGTGCTGCCTGACCTGGAATTGTCTGCCAGCCTCAGCTTACCTTGAAATAACATCGCCCCCTAGTGTCTGGACTGGGTACTGAAGCCATTCGCCACTGTCTGTCTACCTATCAGAGCAGAGCATCTTTAATGTCTGCCTCTCTAAAATGGTTACTCAGAAGTGCTAATCAACATGCCGCACCTCGCTGCTCCCTGGCGCCATCATTAGTGTGTCCAAGTACCAACATGGCCGCCTTCCTCACCTGAACGATCCAGCTTACCTTGAATGAACAGTGGTAACCTGAGGACGTCGTCCTCTAGTGCAGTGCAGTGCTGTGTTCCTGATCCATTTTGGTGTCGTGATCCACTTTCAGCCATGCAGTGTCTTTGTCACCCACTAGGGGTCCCCCCTTCTAAACCACAGCAAGCCGTGAGCCAGTGCTGTAGTGCTGGGCTGTGAGCTGAGGGCATCTCTGACTGTCTCTCTTATCTGAAACTCTGACTGCGTCGCCCCCTAGTGTCTGCAGTCTGTTGTACTTTCATAAGGTCCTTATTGTGCGTGCGACACACTGCTGCTCACTCGTGATCAGTGATAGATTGATATAAAAGTGCTGTATAACCCATGGATGTCAAAAAGCTGTATGTAAGTTAGACGGGTGCAAAAGGCGCTATATGATGTATTTGTAGGATCCTTATTGTCCCGAGTGCAGGGCAAGTCATACTTGTACTGCACGTGCTAATGGACACGTCAAAACTCTGCAGCGCCATGTTAAGTGATTGACAGTTAAATAGACGTGCAGTGTGCTGTATAATAGAGAGAGGTGTGAAAGGCGCTATATAAGAGGCCTATAGGGTGCAGTTTAATTCTCACTTTCATGTGCTAATTAACATGGCGCCATGATTGCTGGTAGGTAAGGGTGAGAGGTGCTCTATAAGAGGCAGACGTGAAAGGCGCTATATATTCCGTTTATTTTCATATAGCGCTTTTCAGCGCGTGCTGCCACAGAGTGAGGACATGTGAAGACACAAGTCTGTTTACACACACATAGTGTCACTTGAAACTGGCTAAGCAGCCACACTGGGGCCCATGACCCCTTCGCTGACCCACAGCCAGTGTATATGTCCCCACCACTGTCACACGCCTGTTGACGCTCGGCGCGGTTCAGACTGGTGACCCCTCACACCTACACCCCTGAGGGTGACAGTCCCACTGTCCTTGTTGCAGTCTCAAGGTTCCTGAGGCGTGGGCTGTCTTCGGTTCCTCCTCTTCCTCAGTGCCATTCGTGTCCTGTGTGCCACTAGAGGCGCGCGTCTGATCAACATGCAGGTGAAGAGCGTCTGACAGCCGGCTGCTGTGCTCCCTTTGCACTTTATGGCCGTTACTATGGATATTCTACTGGGACCAATCAGATTTTGGGTGTCACCGCCAGATGAACGCGTGGAGTCCACAGAAGGTGAGACGCCGGGGAGGGCGCTGCTGGCTGTCGTCTCCACAAGAGGTCGCTGTCACATCGTGTTGCAGAGCTCTTTGAAAGCCGGCGGCTCCTCGCTTCTTACTCGGCCTTTAACTGTTCACATCAAATGGAATCGAGGGGGTTAAGGTGGGCGGTGGTCCGAGTTGGCCGCGTGTAGTTTTCTGTCTGTTTTATGTGAAACTGTCAAATGAGGTAAGAGTGCTTTGTCATTTCCTAAGACCCACGATGACCGGTCAGAAGTCGCTCAGGGCCTCAGCGCTGTGTGTGTGTGTGACGTCCTCACTTGGAGACGCCGGCTGCAAGTCTGTGAAGGCCATGTCACATTACGCTATGTTTCCACTCGTAACTGTCATTTACGATATTCTAGAGAGTCGGAGGCGGTCTGTGTGTCACTCTGGTCACCTAATGTGACAGACCCTGTGACTCGCTGTCTTTAGTCGTAGATGTGACAGCCAATGAACGCTCGTCTAGTAGTGCAGTGTGTAGAGCACAGTCAATAGGAATGCGAAGTGTGGGTGTTTGGGACCTCACTCGTCTGTCTGGTGTCTCGTATTGCACATACCGTCACCGAAAAAACAAAATAAAGGGTGAGATCACGGCTGAAATCGCCATACCAGTTGCCCCTTCGTACAGCGGCGGCTCCATCAGGCGACACACAAAGGGCGAGCACAAGCGCTGCAAAGTCGTCACACGGTCGCGTAACTTGACACGCTCTGCGATATTCAGTCATGACGATGAAGGAGGCTCACAGACACGAGATCCGCGATGGCAGTCGTCAAGTCTGACACACCCTGCCACTAGAGGGCGCGCCTTTATGCTGCTGCTTTGTTAAAATTCATTTTTTTGCCCTCATCCTGCAACACTCGATACCCCAGAATGACAAAGTGAAGGAAATAACGGATACCGAGTCTCGCCAAAGACTCCCCCCCGCACCTCCCTGCCCTGGCGCTCGACTCCTCCGTTACCCTTTTGGGTTTTCCCTGTGGGGTCCCTTTGTGTCAAAGAGCAGAAGATTTTTTACGGAACTTGTGGTACCACACTGCGTTAAAAATTGGGTGGGGTTGGAAATTTTTACAGAACCGGTGCACCACACAACCCCACGATACACGTGGCACTACTTGTGCCCACTCAGGGTGACTCCCCACGATGGCAGCTCAGCCACTTAGCAGCTGTCTCTGTTGTCCGGGATCGCGAGTGGTAACGTCCCCAGGTCACTGAGGGTTTTAGGGGACCCTGTCACTAGCAAATAACTTTCTTCTCCTGGAATTCTGGGATCTTTTTATTTATTTATTTGGATTCCCTTAAGGAGTTCTTCCAATCTTAAGCCACCATGACGCAGAATATTTGCAGTTACAATGACAAACGTGTGACGCGTCTGCACAATCATTCCAAGTGCGCCACGCTGAAGCCTGTGTTTGGGGGGTGGAGCTTACACAATTCTCAGTCTCCGTCATTTGGGTCACTCGGCTCGTCACTGTCACGTGGCGTTTGTGCTTTGTTTACTTTTCATATTTTCGTGTCATTTCTGTTATGCTTGTAATTCTGTATTGGTGGTCTACATGTTCTTTGTGGGTGGAGCCCCGGGAGGCAGGGCCTACACTGATGGCAGTGAAGGCTCAGGAGTGGCACAAGATGGACGTTTGTGGAGGATTCCTGTGAGCTTTACTGATGGACTGTGGATTTGGTGCTGCCTGCACTTGGATTGCCTTTCAGGAGACTTTACTTATAAAGATCCTTTGTGTTCCGTCTCGTACACATGCCAGGGGTTTGCGGTCCTCCTCCTGCTTGTGGGGCTTTTTGCTCTTTCCTGGCATTTTTCTGGTTGTCCTTGTGTGGGCCTACTAGGCCGGGAGCCAGCAGTTTGGAGTGAGGAGTGGCCGATTTGGGGTGAGCCTCCTTGAGGGTCACCTGTGTTGCTAGCAAGTCCTCTGCTGAGCATCGGGGATCCATAAAGACCATGAAGTATTTGGTAAAGGCCAGAAAGAGATGAAGATGTCACTGCTGTGAGTGTGAAAGTCGAAGTGGTCGGGGTTAGCATAGAGGATCAGTTTTAGGAGATCGTACTTGATGAAGGCCCAATGTCGTGTTACGGTTTTGACCACTGATTGTGACAATTTTGAGCGTTGTGGGGTGTGTGTGGGTGAGGCTGCCATAGTGCCACTTTGATGGTAGTCGGGGGCATGTTGGTGACTCTGCTCGTGTACTGAATGGAGGGATGTGAAGAAAACCGTGTTGGCGATTGTCTGGTTTGAAGATGAAGACCACTGTGGAGACGCTGATGGCTTCGACCTGCTTATGTGACGGTGATGTGGCATCACATAAAGGACAGCTGAGCTCAACAGTCACTGAGAACGCAGAGGAGCGTCGCACCGCCGAGTGACTGCAGGAGTCCCAGGCTCGGAGTCGGCCCGTCGCCATACCACCACAGTTTAAACTTGGATATGAAACGGAGAGGAGGGCTGAGGTTCCGTAACCCAAACGTTTTTAATAAATTGCACTTCTGTACGCATGAAAATCTTTACGTTGATGATGACAGCCAATAGAAATGTAGTATTGGAGCATCAAGTACAGCAGGGTCGGCAGTCTCGCCGTTAACCAGAATGCACCTTACGGCCCACCTCAGAAGCTCCTGGGCCCGTCCACCCGCAGTCGTAAACTGTAAGACAACAGGGCGCCATCAGAGTGAGCAAAATCATCAAATGGCCGTCAGTGCCACGCTGTTGGTGAGGTGCCACGCTGACATGGACCCCATCTGTGAAGAGGCAAACCCACTCAAGTGTCCCTTCAGTCAGCGTCCCATAATACACCAAGCGTACGGGCATACGGAGGAGTAGCGCCACTGTTTATGCAGATGAGCACTGAAGAGGGTTAGGGCCTTACAGGAGATGTGATGAAATCGTACCTAATGAGACCCTCGTCTTACTGTGTCACGTCCCAACCACAAACGGCGCCCTTCACAGGGTGACAGCCATTCGTGTTTCTGTGATTTCTGCCCCTCGGTGCTTTGACTCGCCTGACTGTGCCCACACGCTGCCCTGCTTGTATTTTGAGGTTTCCTGTCCCCATTTGGCATAAACCTGATGTATTTCTGGATGCCACTCTGGCTGCCCTCTTTGTCCGCTCACAGTGCCATCTTATTAACACCTGCAGCTCCACGAGGCTCAAACGTCACCATCGACTGGCACAATCGATAGTTCTTGACATTTTGGTACAACCCATTCGATGGGTTCATTCCATCTGCCGTGGGCTAACGTGTCCCCTCTCCGTCACTGTCATGGCGGAGTAAAGCCGCCTTAATGTGAAACTTGTGGTCTGTTCTTCTTCTTGAAGGCCTGACAGGGCTCTCCTCCTCCTGCTCCTCGTCTTCTTCTTGGTGGGCACTCCTCGCTCGCCGACTCTTGTACGCATGGTGTTGTGAACTCGGAGAGCTCCAAAAAGTTGTAAACGCACTTCCAACAGAGCCCACTAGAGGGGGGAAGATACTGGCAAACTCTGGCAAGACAAACGGCAAACTCAGAAACTTCATAAAACATCCCAGAAACCCCCGTAGAGCAGAATGGACAGAAGGTGAGCGCAGTCCTGATGCCGAAATCCTCACGAGTGGGCGAAACACAGAAAGGAAAAAAAAACATCGAGTTGATCACAAGAAAGCGCAGAGCTCATCGACTCCTCGCCAGGAACCGTGGGAGACCCCCTGGATTTGTAGGGTTAGGGTGGCACTTCCTGGCGGTGACAAATCACTCGGAACATCAGCCAGGCAGCTTAGAAACATAGGAGGGAGGCTCAAAAACAAAGAGCAATTCAAACAATCGACAAAAGTAACATTCATAGAAATAAAAGAATCAAAAAAGAGACCTAAAGTATGAATGTGAACAGCAGACCACTGGGGGGCACTGCCACGGCTGAAACACGACACACACACAGGAGTCCGGCCCTCCGACACTCGTCGTGCCATGTGACTTTAGTGATTGCCATCGCTACACTTCGGTGCCCTTTGACCTCCTTACATGTAATTGGCATTATCAGAAATGCTGCCTGAAATGCAGCGGCCTGAAGGTCTGACCACTTCATTGGTACAAAGAGCAAATGGCAGATGCCCTAAACCTGTCTGCCCATCACCGCCGAGATCCATCTGCCCGCTTTGACCATCCATTAAACTCCACAGAGGTGGCACCTCCTTTTCCTTGGGAGTCCAGCGTTGTGTTGACGTTTCCCCGGTCGGTGTTCCTGTTAGGCCCCTCACATGTGCCGCCTCGGCCCCCTGTGCCCACTGGTCAGAGCGGTGACGAGGTGTCTCATTAGTCAGACGGCCTGGTGGCCCATTGCAGATGACAATGAGGACGTGGTGTGACGTGGCTGCTCAACTGGGATTGTCGGCTCATCTCGGCCCCGCTGCTGCTTTAAGTTCGTTGGGGGGATGTGGGAGCGAAGTGTGTGACCTCTTGGCCGCTGATCAGCTCCTTCTCCTCTTCCTCCTCCTCATCTCTCTCACCACCCTGCACATTTTTCTAAAGCCTGTGGGTGCCATGCCCCGTGGGTCCCAATCACATTCCTGTAATTGGGGTGACCCCGTTCTGCCTGGAGAAACTAGAGCAGTAGCTGTGACGTCACCTTGAGATTCCTTTGTAGACTGAGAATGAGTGGAGATGCCCGCCGTCACGGGCACAGCTAACGCCTGGCACTGACCAGAAGGTTTTAGAAGTTGTAACAAGGTTGGAAATGTGACAATGAGTTCCATTAGTGTGTCTGCCATCAGCTATTGAGAAGGTTCTGTCCATGAAGAGCGTCAACAGATTGAGACTTGTGATTCGGGGGCTCCCGACTCTCCTGTCTTGGCATCTCGTAGAATTCTTCACAAACAGAAAGGGGGCTTCAAAACAGATATGGTGGGTGACAGTTGGGTTTGATTTGCAGTGACAGTTTGTGTGTGTAGTGAAAAATCGAAAATGGAGGAAGGGGAAGCCCTCCATGCCTCTCGCTGGCTGGCGGTCTTTCCTGTGACATCAGGATGCGCTGCACATGGTGGTCCTGCCGTTCTGCAGGGTTTGGAGTCGTAAATGTTGAACGTTTATATTTAGAGTTTGAAATTGGGGTGACACTGACTGACTTCTCAGTAAAGAGTAACCCCTGCGGACCCCCAAATTACCGAATAATCAATTAAGACCTGCCCGACATCGGGACACCCGAAAGGGCTGAACGTCGTGGCCCAGAATCGGCCGATTGTCACGTAATGTACGTCCAGCGTTCCCTTATGGGTGGTCCTGCCAGTCCCTGTGCCGCTCCAGCCAGGGCTGTTCAGATGTCTCGTATGTCCGTGTTGTTTGTTGATCGTTCCGTTTCTTTACGTCTCCGTATGTTTTGTGGGTGGTCCCTCGAGAGGCGGGGCTACCTGCCCATCACCGTCAGGGACGGCCCTCAGCCCTGTAAAGCTCTCAGTCCCTTGCGGTTCATTGAATGTGTGAGTTTCACTGGCACTTGTCTGTTTGCTTGTGTTATATTTTGACTTTTTTTACTGTTCTTTGTGTTTTTTATTTGCCCCTCTGGGTTGTCTTTGTCTTCTCAGGCAACTTCTGTGCCTCTCAGAACTTTGAATTTTTGGAAAAGGAACCAAGTCGTTGCATTTCTAAAGATTCTCCATCTGCCTTTTGCAATGACTAGCCGGGGTTTGGCAGTTTTTTTCTCCCTCTAGTGGGCATTCTAGGGTCATTTTGGGGCTCATTGTGCTGAGGAACCTCAAGATCACAGCAGTATGGATTGTGACCCCTGATTTGCACCAAGTGAGCGTAGGAAGTGAAAGGATGAAAAGAACTGACGCCATCTTTGTTTGTTCTGAGAGGTCCAAAATGGGAGCAAAAGTTTAACGTAAATGTGAGCCATAACAGGAGCTGCTCAGGCAGGCAGGCCTAATCCAGTTCAGAGTTCCGTGGGTCTGGCCTGGTGCCCACCCTAGCAGGAGCCGTCTGTCCGTCGTGGTGCCCCCTCACTCACCAACAAGCAGGGTGATGCGCTTCAAACGCGGTCCTGGTGTCCCCCTGTGGCTGCAGGGTTTTGTTTTTGTCTTTTCCTTTGGACTCCTGGCCAGGCGCTCACCTCCCAGTGCCGGTGTTTAGGTGAGGGGAGGGAATGTTCCAGAATGTTGAGGGGGAGCTCTTATCAGATCGGCCCGAGCAGTTCTGTTTGCTCCATGCAGGTCCTTTCATCGTCATTGTGGTTGTCCTTCTACTTTCTCAGGTGGACTCGTTTGATTTCGTAACGAGTGCCTTAATGAGTCCCATGCCGCCTTTTCAGTTGCCCCCTGAGGCTTTGCTCTTTAACTGTACAGTATGTGTGTTACGTTGTTAAAACTCAACAGTGTCGTCGTCGCTGGCGGACGTCTCTTAACAGGACGCTGGGCAGCAGGGTGGGCCGGGTTGGCCAGTTTAGCGGTAGCTGCCTGTCAGAATCCCTGGAGGGGATTGAAGAGATGGTGCCCCATGCAGGCGATGGTGCTTGGCTTGGTCTCTGGGATGCTGAAGAGTGTGACGCTGATGCCCACTGCTGCTCAGAAGTAACCTGCAGATTGTGTATCCGTCTGCGGTGTGGGGTCTTACCTGATATGCTTGTCGTAGCCTTCATTTAGGTAACTGTGGGCAATGGGGGGCCGTCAGCATCACACTCCCTGCGTCTCAAACTGGTAAGCTGGATGGCAGCTGCTCATCGGGAAGGTTGAGGAATGAGGCTGAACCTGACAAGCAAAAGAGGAGCTCGTCTGTCTGATGTCTCGTACGCGACGTGCCGTCCCAGAATGGGAGAAAACTCGCTGTCGCTCTGTCAGTCTGCGTGCTATTGGCTGTCAGCAAAAGGGGGCGGGTGCAAATGTGCTAGCGGGTCGGTAAACATGACGTGGGCTGATATCTGGCGGTGACACGTCGCAGCAACTGCGATTGGCACATCTGACGAACCACATGACAGACAGTTGCGTGACGTCACCTCGGCCTTGTTCGTTGTGTTGTCTTTAGTGCCGAGAGTAAGACTTCAGTGTTCCATGGATGCTGGATGCAGAAACGTGCCAACTACGAGATCATGACGGGTAACATGGCCACATAACCAACCGGGTTACACACAGAGATGGTGACCAGGGTCCCCGAATTCTCTAACCAGGCGCCTGGCATTTATGAAACTTGGCTTCTGTGACTGACTGGGGTCTTGAAACGCACATCAAGAGCTCACTGCTCCAGCGTTGTGATGGCGTGCTGCCCCTCATTTTGAGATCCTCTAAGCTGATGGGCACTTTTTTTGTACAGATGTACAGTGTGCCGCCTTGAGTCCATGTTCAGTAGGACATCTCGTGCCCATGTTGAACCAGAGACCGCCACACGATTAGAGGAGAATGGTGATTGGAAGTCCTCGAGTGGAGAATGTCGAGTCGTCCTTTTAAAACTTTGACATTATTACACGGGCAGTAAATCCGAGTGATGGCGCTTCATTATTCATCCTTTAAACGCCAGGCTAAGCAAAAAGAAAAGGAGAACCAGCGAGCTTTAAACGGGGAGGCCGGCGGACCTGCTGCTGCTGCATGGCCCACCCTCTCCCCCTTTGTGTGACGGCCGTGTATCGAAATTCATTGTTCGTGTTCCAGATGGCCTGTGAAAACCTCTTGGAATGCCATCTGCCAGGCGTGTGTCCAGCCGTCCGCCTGTCACTCCGCCCTGAGGGGTGGGCCGCCTTTTCTTTTTAACCCCCCCCCCCAAACCACCTCTCAATAGCCTACAGACAGTAATCACTCCACTCAGGGGGCTTCTTTTGTAAGGCTGACCTCCTGTGCTACACGTCTGCTTGAAAAAGAAACTTTTTTTTTGTGGTGGTCTTTGTCATTTTCTTCTATTGTTAGTCAAGGGTGCCAGCCCACTAGTGTTTATGAGCCCACTTGTGGTGGCTGAATCAGGTCCAGTTTGGAGGATTTCATCCATTTCAGTAAGCCTGTCACTTTGGATGTGCACCTGTGCTGCTGAGAGGGGCTTTTGTGTGCCATCGTGTGGAGTTTGGAAAGCGTCTTTCACGGCTCGAAAACCATGGGCAAGCAGTGGTGGCATGAGGGTGACAGACTGAGGCTGAGCGCTGGCATCCCACAGGTTCTTGACGTTGTATCGACTCCGGTTATGCAGACTGGACGGTGAACGGTTTTCTTCTTGAGGTCATTAAGTGTCCTTGTTTTGACACCGCTGTCCACCCGCCCTCGGGTGATGGCCACAGACCAGCTGGTTTGCCGTTTGCATGTTCTTCCTGGGTGTGCTTCTTCTGTACCCTAAAGATCTGCTTGTTAACTGGTGACTTGGTGTGCGTGTGGTATGTGGTGGCCCTGTCACATGACGCGACTCGTCCAGCGGTTTCCAGTTGCAGACTTCAGTTAATGCCAGTTGTGGTGTGCCACTCGCAGTGTGACAGTCATGTGACCACCAGGGACTCGGCCCAACCAGCCTGTGGACTGAGCTCGCAGGGGCGGGGCCTGGGTGTCCATGTGAGAGCTGACAGCCAATTGGGTTTGGCCTAGAGCTCGCCCTCCTCACCCCAGGTCGGGCAGGACCACCGTGTGATGCCAGGGGTTTGTCAGTCCATCCATTTTCTAAAGCTGCTTCTCCGGGGCAGAGAGATGGGGAAGGTGAGGCCTATCCCGGGCACAGTGGGCACCAGCCTGTCATTCTTGTTCTTTTTACATTTCTTCTTTAATCAAATGGCTCTCTTTAGCGCCCTCTGTCTGCCCCCTCAGATGACTTTTTTGAAACTTGTGGAGACGCTCGCCGCTGCCATGACATTTACTCTTCCTGTTCGTTCCTTTTTGATTCGTTTAATTCAGTTTCCGTACTTTAAACATGTTACTTGTTACCTTCAATTAACAAAAGGCTGTGAGTAACAAGTGAGGCGACACCCTGGCTAATTAGCCAACGTGGTGCCATGTTTACCTGTGTGTGAGTTTATTACCAAGTACAGCAGGGGATTTAAATAAATAAATAAAAAACAGCTTGGTGCAAGTGGGGGGACTGAAGGAGGAGCGGGCAGTGCGGCCATAAGGCCTCTGAAACATTCTGAAGGTTTAGGTGGCGACTGGCGTGAGACGCGTTACAAACGTGAGGTGCAAATGAAAGTGAAACGATGGACAGGAACGCCGACTTGTTGACAAGTTGTGGGTGTTTATTAAAGTTTCCCGTGTCATAATTGCCACATCCGCTGCGGTTTGTCTTACCTCAGAACATCTGCCCATCGGTACCTGACACGACTACTCAACTTTAAACCTTCTGTGTCCTCCACGTACAACATGCCTGATTGAATCGATCCTGACGACTACTCTGACTATCGCGCTCGATTCGCTGGGACACTTCTGTGGGTTTGCAGCAGCAGAAAGGCAGAGGAACTACGACTATATAAGTATATAGCGCTAGAGTGGGCTCGACACGGGCCGTCACCGTCACCTTGGGGTGAGCCAGCTGGTGTTACTCATCTTCATACATCGCATTGTCTTGTGGTCTTGGTCTATTTATCTGCCTCCCTCCCCAAACTCTAAACCTGGGCGTCTGTACAGAGACACAAACCACTCTAAAAACGAGTAAAGAGCAAAAAGTCTGAAACAGTCTGACGCTTTATGATGAGTGAAGAGGAATAGAAATATATAAAAATATCCAAAAAAAGTGAAAGGGCGCACACGGCACATCACTAAACACACCATCCCAGAACTGAAAACACACAAATAAGGAATACTCGGAAAGATAGAAAATGTCATATAAAAAGAAGAAAACCAACGATGCTCCATTTCAGTCCCGGTCGAGATCTTCGACAAAAACTTTCTGCCATTTCCCCGTGTGATTACAGTTATTTACAGAAGTGGCACAGCACAACGGTAACGTTCAATTCCACTTATCACGTATGTGACTAGCGCCAGTCTGTTGTGCCTCGAGCCGCCACACTGCATGATGTGTTAGGATAAACGAAGGACATTAATTATCAAGGGGCCTTATTGTCACGTGTCACTTGAATGTGCTAATCAACATGCCACACGTCACCACTCCCTGGCTCCATCGTTAGTGAGTGGACATCAAGACTTGTAATAATTGGCGTACCTTAACATGATGGCGCCCTCTGGTGTCTCAACACTATTACTGATTCGCCCTCTGGTACCTGAACTCTGCCGCTGATGGTATCCCTGAGCCCCTCACCCCGGACTGTGGACTGCGCTTGACTTTGCCATTCACTTTCTCTCTTCTAGCAGATGGTGCACCTTCCACAGGTTTGTTTTCTCCATGGATACCAGTGATTGACTTGTTACGCTGCTAGGCTGTATTTATGTTGATGGGTTTCTGTCTGTAATGGAACTTCACCTGAGAACTCGTCACAGAGCTCCGTGTCGGCACTCAACACAACAATGAACTCAAGTGAGTTGCACTGCCCTCTGGTGTCTGAACTCGTTACTGACGTTAACCCCTCACTACGTCGCCCTCTAGTGTCTGAAGTCTCTTGTGGTCTTATTGTCCTGTCTGCATACTTTGGTGAAATTCTTACTTGTGTGTGCTAATCAACATGGCCCATGTTGTCACCATCCGGCGCCATGTTAGGTCAGCAATAAGTCTCTGCCAGTCGACCGGCAACATGAATTTGACGTCAGTGAGGTGCGTGCGGGACTGTGTTTCCCGTCCAGCATGTCAGGGGTCTGAGCAGGTGCTACAGCTGCTGAAGATGAAGTGCCGCCATTGACGGACTCGGGCACTGTTAATGCTGTGCCGTATTTTTCTGTTCTACTGTTTCGCTCGCAGCGCTCTTTACAAATCCACAGAGTTATTATGCGTGTGACACTCGAAATAAAACTGCAAAAAGTGTGCATGGAGCGCCGACTCCTACAAATAAAACAGAAATAAATACAAAAAGTAGGGGAACCTTTCCGTTCTTTTCCTGCACGTGATGTTTTTTTGCTTGAAATTTTTATGCATTAAAACCAAGCAGAGTGCGGACCTGGAGAGTTGAACGTTTTCAGCCTTCACTTAGTTGGATTTTTCACAAGCAGCCCATTGCTTTCTCTCCCGTGTCACTGAATTGTGCACGTGGTGGGCTGCGAGTTTGGTCCGAGAGAAAGCCGCGCTGCTCCCCTCGCTTATTAACCAGGACGTCCCAACTTGACCTGCTTATTTTATACACTCGCTCGTCCCGTTTTTATCACCGACATTAAAATGTCCAAACCAAACCAGCAGAACGTAGGTGAAGACGGACCCAATCCGAGATTTGTGAAGAGTTCATGGCTCCCTTGGACGGAGACCCCTTCGGTGTTTTTGTCCCCATTGATAAATTCCTGAGGTCTCGTCTACCCGTGTGATGCTCGTTCTTTGTGAGCGGATGGCGTTTCTTCTAAAGTCAGTTGTTAGTTTGTGTAGTTTTGGTAGTAAAGACTCATCAGGCCAGTTAACACAGGAGTCACCAGGAGATCTTAAGATGGAATGGATTAGAAAATAGATTTGGGTAAAGAAATGTACAAAAACAGCAAAAGGCCGCAGACCCCGTGGACGAGGGCCGCATGTCGGGCAGACGACGACGTTTGATTGTATACACAGGATGGAGGAATAGTGACATGAAAAGAAAAAGAAATTAAAGTTACATGAGAAAAATAATACACAAAAAATACACCGTTACATAAGGCAGGTGAATATTGAAGAGGAGGAGAGTCCTTAAACATAGAATTGACAGTCAGGTGACCAGGGTGAAGAGAGAAATAAAAAAAAAAAAAAAAAAACTCTGTGTAACCTGGGGGGGGCAAAACCAAAGTCTGTCAAGGGTCCCAAACCAAAAGACCACCTGGACGTTCTGCTTAAGTCGTTCTTTCTTATTTTATTTTCAGTTGTGTCTTAGAGGAGTCGACACGGGTGGCCTTGTGTCTGGTTGGGGTATCGGCTTTCACTCGGACATCACGGGCGGTGGATCAGGTGGACGCCACTACAGAAGAACCGGAAAAGAAAACCGAGGAATAAAGAATGCGTATTCTTGGAAGAGGGTGATAATTCTTTGCCTGTCTGTCCAATTTATTAAAGTGTAGCCACGCGAAAGTCAATTTGAAAGGGGGGCTTTTTAGGAGATGTGTCAAGTGGTCCATGGCGTCTCCCTACTGGTGACGTATTCCAGATGTTTGTTGAGTAACTGAAGGTTCAGCATTTCACTTTTTAGTCTTGCCTGTTGGAGTAAGAAGCAGACCACCATTAGACAATCTAAGGTTACATCTTGGAGTGTGGGGGGGGGGCCTCCAAAATACAGAATTCGCCGATTTATTTAAGGCTTTTTGTACCATCAGTAGTAAGTCAAGTCTAAGAGACACGGATAACCAGTGTAACGACGCCAGGACTGGTGTGATGTGCTCAGGTTTTGTTTTTCTGGTTCAGATTCTTGCTGCTGCATTCTGGGCCGTCTGTAGCCAAGTGATGTCTGTCTTCGGGGGTCCAGGGAGGAGTCCAGGGAGGAGCGTGTGGTGATCATCAAGCCAACGGAAAACAGCATGAATTCATTTCTCTGCCTCTTGTTGTGTTACCTTTAGCAACGTTCCTTAAATGGAAACCTGGTGATCTTGCGATTTTAAAGTGTAGGTCAGTCTGTGATCTCGCCTGAATTCTTCACTTCCGCCCTGACTTTTGATGCCAAGGCCTCGAGTTTATTTCTGTTACCCCCATTGTTTCCATTTGTACCAATGACTGACATTTCAGACTTCAGATGGCCATTTTTCCTCGCCGTGTTTGTTTTGCAGGTGCCACCTTTATGGCCACGCCATCTCCTTTCTGGTAAACCTGCCATCTTCCATGCAGTTTGAGCTCGGCCCTTTGCCATCTTCTTATCCCAGCTTATGCCCTTTGTATCAGGCTGGCAGAAGTTGGTTGGTAGACATCGACGTTTCTGACCAGAACACCTGAAGGCGCCGTATGTTACACACTCACTTTGGTACTGTAAATGTTTCATTTGTTCTTATTTTGAGGAGGAGACATGCAGGTGCCCATGACAGCTAAACCCAACTTGACCCGACCAGATCACATCTTGTAGTTTGACTGCGTGTGCCTTCACTATGGTGGTCCGCGTGTTTACATGTCAGCTGTCTGTTGTGATGGCGGGGCCTGCTAATGAATATCTTCACTGGCACGGGGTGGTGATGTGAAGGGGTGTCTGGTGAGCAGTGCCAACATCTCATTGGCAACATATGGCTGTCACTGTGGTGTGAAATCGCCTTTAACGTGCTGTTCACCCCCCACAGCCTGTAGAAATGACGGCCAGTGGAGTTAGAATTCGATTTGGGGGTCGTGTGTCTATTTATGCTGTTGATGTTTTGGACGATGGCGTTGTTGAGCATTTGGAAAATGTCCTTTGAGTTAACCCCTCTCCCAAAAATGGATCTTGGTGAAGACATCTGCCCAGACACCCAAAAATGAGGAGGAGGAGGAGGTGCATTGTGCTGTACGGGGAGGTGGTGGTGGGCTTTATGGGTCAAAGCAGCGCACGTCTTTGCGTTAAAATGGCTCATAGCAGGCCACCCACATACACACAGACCCCAAAGGTGTATTAAAACTGCCAAGGCCTCGCTTTGGTGTGGCATGTCTGTATCTAAGCAGGATTGCCAGGTTCATGGCGGGTGCTTCCACGTCCATTTTGTTGGAAGTTGCACCCTCATGAAGCCCGTTTTTGTGTTCCCAAGAATTCCATCGTGCAATCTGGGATTGTCCAGAAGCCCCAGCGTCGCTTTATGTTAGTCGTGATGTGACCTTTCCACTGTCCCCTTTGACCCTGCGCTGATCTGCCTTAACTGCTTTTGGACTTTCTTGTTGCGCCCCCTGGCTGTGACTTTTGCCTGTGATTTCCTGGCTTTCATGTTGGCTGCTTTATGCGTCTCGCTCTTCATTCTTCACTCAAATGGCCACGGTGCAGGAAGGTACACACATTGACGTGAAGTGCCACATCGAGGGCACCCCAGCTGGGCTTTGAACCCGGGGCCATTTGTTGTGAGGCCCACAACACAGCGGCTTTAGTTTTGTGTTCCTAGTGATTTCTTACCAACACTCTGACTTTGGTTACTTTTGTCCGGTGCCGCCTGACTTGACGGTACGAGATAATGGCCGCCCATGGCAGAACGTTGGACTCGTCTCAGATGTCCAATTATGCAAGATGTCGAGATTTTTGACCCTCTAGACCCTCACATTTAGGCCATTGTGGACCAGAGGTTGTGCAGGAAATTCCAGCCAAATGTTTTAAAAGTCAAGCAGTGGGCTGGTCAGGAGGACTCGAAGTTGTGGAGGTCCGACCTCGAGGGCTCAACTCCTAATGGGACACGAGGGGCTGCAGAACTGAAAAACTGGGGATCAGTAATGTGGGGGTGTGGATATGATCCTGCTTTTGATATCTGAGTCTTTACCAGTGGTCCTCACCCTGTAAGTGCCTCTCACTCCCAGAAGGTTCAGAATGACGTTTCCTGTGAAGACCCCCAATGAGGAGGTCACTTCTTTTTTCTGTAATATTTTGACGTCTTCACAGTGCCCACCTTTGTTTTTTTTTTTTGCTCCTCACTCCATATGCCCCCAGGCCTTTGGGTGTCCACTCCACTCCGTTGCAAAGCGTCTTATTGGCCTGCTGGCACATTGGGTCCTGGCAAAGCAGGGAGTCCACAGAGAGGCCACAACCTAAACCTGTGGGATTTTATATTGCGCCTTCCTGACATCCAAAGTGACATGTCCCAGTTTGGAGGTCGCTTGGATCTCGCAGTTGGTGAACGTGCGGCCTTATATAAGGGGCATGGGATGATTTGGGGGCCGTGGTGGACACCCTGCTCTTTATGACCACAAAGAGTCAGGACTTTGGTTTTATATCTCATTGAAAGGACAGTGTCCCTGTCACTTCACTGAGGGGCACTGGGATCCACACTCAGACCACAGGGTAAGCGCCCCCTGCTGGTCTCTTCCAGCAGCAGCCCAAGCTTCTTCTTGGTGGTCTGCCATCCAAGTACTGGCCAGGCCTGAACAGGCTTACCTGCAGGTGGGTGACCTGTTCTGAAAGGCAGGTGGTGTGGCATGGTGCCCTCCTCCATTGTCACTGTTTCTTTAAAGCGACTTTTTAGTCTCCAGACTGGCACCCACCGGCTGTGTTCTTCTCCCGTCAGCAGGACTTTCTGAACTTTTCTTGATTGTTTCCCTCGCTGCATGTGTTTGGCTCTGTGATGTGCTCAGATGTGTAAGGGTACAGAGCAGTGCTGTCCATACTGTGCCATACGGTGCTTTTCATTACCGGTCTGCTGTGAGGGGACACTTGTATGCTCGTGTCAATCAAGAGGTGGTCCTTGCTGGGTTGTGTCTCTGATTTACTTTTCCATACGTTCACATCCTCGTAGTCAGTCAGTTAATCCCCTGTGACGCCCGCTGTCCCTGTGCCCGTTTCCTGTCATGGGTTGTCATGATGACCAACTGATGAACCGTTGCTGCCATTTTAAGAACTGCATGTGTCCTTGCTGACCCGCCGGTATATAAAGACGGACCCCGAAGACCAAGAAAAGTGCAGCTGATTGTCCACACGCTGTGTGGCTTCTTTGAGTAGTGCCTTTTTTTTTTTTTTGGTTTCTATTATATAGCGCCTTACCCGTCTGTATTATTTAGTGCCATTTTAATTCTTTTTATCTATCTGTCTGTGGTGGCTTTTTCCCCGGGGGTCCCGTTGCTCTCCTTTCCTGGGTAGACTAACCAGCGTCTGAGTTGAGAGGGCAGTGAGTTGCTGTGCCAGGCACTCAGCGCTGCTTTCTGCCTGGCAGGGGTTGCCACCTAGGTCTGGTTGTGGGTGTGACGATTGGAGGATATCAGCGTCCTATTTTATGCCGTCCCTCCGCATGTGTCCCTATCGTGTGACGCCTTTTGTTTGTGTGTCATTCCCATTTCGTATGCCTCTTCTCTTCTGTGTTACCCTCTGGCTGTCATACCTGAAGTACACAAAGCTTTTGTCTGCTGGGGCTTTCCGGTGTTATGGGGGGGCACTCGCGGGGGGCTCCTGTCCCGTCTTTGTTGCCTTCCTGTTGTTTGCGCAGCTGCTCTTGTCGGAGTGACGTCGAGGGCTCACAGGATGTTTGTTGCTCTTTTCCAGGCACAACCCGCCCACCCCGAGAAGGAGAGGTCCCAGGTGTAGACTACAACTTCCTGACAGTGGAGGACTTTTTGGATCTTGAAAAAAGTGGAACCCTTCTTGAAATCGGGACATATGAAGGTACTGGTTTATCTTTTGAAGCCTCTGATCTGCCGTCTCCCTTCTCTGCCCACCCTGCACACCTTCGTCCAAAACCAGTCTGCTGGTGGGTTACATGCCATTGGGGAATGGGGGGGGGGGGAAATGGTGACATTTGCTGGTGGATTTGGGTGCTCTGCCCGTGTCCAGACCCACAGCTCTATGAATGTGGGCCAATTTTCAAGTAACAGGAAGCTTCACTCCCCTTTCTGGTGACCTCATGACCCCCCATGCTCTCCCAATCCGTCCACTGACACTCTCTCTGCAGACAGACCCACTGCTGATGGCCGTGCCCACGAGGTCATTAAAGGCCTGGCTCTTGGTTTTTATCAGGACCCTCACAAGCCCAGACACTCGGACTTTCGAGAGCCCCCATCAGAGCCCCCATTGAAGATCACGGCATCGTTTGCAAAGTCAAGATCAGCGAATCTTTCTTCGCCAACAAATAACCCACAGCTGCCGGACCCCAAAACCTGCCCAACAACCAGTCTATACAAGCACTGAACAGAGGAGGAGCAGAAACCTTAAAATCAACTGCACTCCCAGTACCAGACCAGTGCACAGGCTGGCCAGGAGTTGGGGCACACAGGTTTGTCCAGGCAGTGAAACAGCAAGTGCCGTGAACTTGAAGCGTAGACATGTCAGGAGGTCGAGGTCTTCTCCACCGTTAGAGAAGGTGCTGCTCTGATTAAAATGGCTGACAGGCTTAGTTTACCTAAGAGTGCTGAATATTTACAGAAAGAAACTAGCGAGGCTCGTCTTTAAAATCACAGCAAACGCTATCACCCCCCTCTTGGTGGGGGCCGATCCAAGTGTCTGTAGGCCAATAAGTTCAACGGGCAGCTACTGAAAGGAACTGACGGAGTGACCGGAGTAGGTGGCGCAGACCCAACTTCACGAATGGGCTGGAATTCTATAAGGCGCCCCCTGTGGGATTCTCATGGGGTCCCACATGAGAGGGTAGAAGTGGGAGTTTAAGGCACATTGTGGAGATTGGGGTGCAGAATTGACTGGGAACAATGGGCTCTGGTGGTTCAGAATGAGCAGATGTTGAAAGTGGTGCCCAGTAGGGGGCAGTGCCAGGGCTGCTGCTCTTATTAAATTACAGAAAAATGAGCTGACCTCGAAAATAAAACAAAAAAACAACAGCTGCCAGTTAAGACAAAATGAGGAGGACTGGCAGATCACCGAGAATGAGAAGAATCCTGTAGTGACCAGCAGAGCACACCGGCTTGGGCCCAATGGTGACAGGCTGCCATTTAATGTGGGAAGAAAGCTGGTAGATTTGAAGACACAATGGCAAGTCCACCATATGAGAAGGACCCTGCAGTGGGCTGTTTGCTGTCGACACCCAGATGGTGTACAGGAGCCGTTGAGGAGGAGCACTGGATGTTAGGTTACATGGCGCCATGATGTGGAGTACAAGTCAAGTTACGTGCCACACTGGTGAGGCCTCCCCGGAGTGCTGTGTGCTCCATATTGGAATAAAAAGACATGGCAGCACTGGAGAAAGGCGACGAGGCGGGCGAGAGGAGGAGAGGCTGAAGGAGAGTCGGAGCAAACAGAGACTGAGGGGCACAGGATCGACTCTCCTCAGCACCGAGTTTGTTTCTGGGCTCACATTTAATCAGAAACAGATAAATAAGCAAAGGGCAGCTCTGGAATTTTCTTCTGCATCAAACAAAGAGGAGAAGAAACAGAGAGAGAGATCTTGGCACCTTCTAGGGTCAGTACTGGAGGAGGACCGAAGCACCCACATTTTAAAGCGCTATGCTACCAGCAGTTTGGGAGTAAACTCCGGCTTTCCTCTCAGTCTCCCCCGTCGAGCCCCCCGTTCCATCAACACTCGCTAATGCTGTTATGGAAAAACCCGTTTAGTAGACGAAAACAAGACAAGATGCTTAGACGCGATCAGGACATCGAGCGTTAGGTCTGTAGAGGACGAGGCTTCACACGGTGCCTGGAGTCGGACTCTGTTGGGCGTATCCGTGTATGTGCTTCAGAGAGTTTTAGTTCTGACCCAGCACTCCCTGGCGCTGAGCAGCACGGCTGCCTTCTTTATTTCTGATTCCCTGAATGAGGAGACCCAACCAAGAAGTTGTGCTGTTTAGGTTTCCAGGCCGGCTTTTCACTTTAAACGTCACACACACACACACACACACACATACAGGAAGGCTTTGTTACGCTCCGAGGTCAGCAGAGGTTGACGTGGCCTTTGTTTGTTTTCTTCTTGATTGTCCCCTCGTGTCGATTTCGGCACTCGCTGCCCGACTGTTGGCTCACTTTTACACCAGCGCTTTCCTTTGAGGGATGCCAGCAGTTTCCTGCCATTTCGTTCCACTGATTCCCATCTCCGCCCTGAGCTCATCCATCCATCCATTTATTTATTGTTTTTTAGTCTCTCCTCCCCCAGGTCAGTCATGGGGGGGTCTTTCCTGTCAGGAACAGGCGTGGGGCAGGGCTGGTTACTTCTCCCCCCCACTCTCCTGCCAGCTTGTTCCTAAAGTGTCACCGCAGTGTGGCTTGACAGCAGAGGAGGACCACTGGTAGAAAAGCTGTGAGGCCCTGGCCTGAGCTCCCAGTGTGGAGGTTTGAGAACACCTGGTGTGTGTGTGTGTGTGTGTGCTTGCGTGCGTGTGGTGTTGTTGTCGTGTGTTAAGTGAATAAATGACAGTGTCACAGGTAAAGATGCCAGGGGATTGGCGCCTGACGTCAGTTCTTTGTTGTGCTGCCTGCTGCAGGAACTTGAGCTCCTCTCATGTAAACCGAGTTGTTTTGATGTTTCGTCGGAAAGCAGCCAGCGTGTCACGTCCAGCCCTGAAGGGGGGCCGTAAATAGCCAGCAGGCTTGAAGGGGCACCGGTGTCACGTGTGCAGAGCCCGTGTGCTAACCAACATGCAACACGTCGCCACTCTTAGGCACCACAGTTACTGAGTGATGTGACAGGTGCTGTGAAATGTGCCACGTAACAGAGAGATGGGAGGCAGGTGGGAGTGAAAGGCACTATATCATGTGTTTAGGGGGTCCTTACTGTCCCGTGAGGTCTTACTTGCATGTACTAATCAACCTGTAAAATGTTGTAAGTGCTGATGGATAATCATACGAGGCACTACAAAATAAACAGACTGTGTGTGTGTGTGTGCGTGTCCTGCCTGCAGTGGGCAGGTGCTCTGCCAACGGGCTGTTAGTGCCTTGTGCCTGGTGCATGCTGGGATAGGCTTCAGCTTCCTTGTGACCCTACTCTGGACAAGCAGGTTAAGAAAATGGGTGCACTGATTGGATGTGAAAGGTGCTTTATAACAGAGAGACAGGCAGGTAGGTCAATATGAAAGGTGCTATATCATATGTTTGTAGGGTTCTTATTGTCATGTGAAATTCTTGTGCTAATCAACATGTAACACACTGCCATTCTTGTGTAGCCATGATGAGTGAGTAGAAGAACCTGAGCTCAAAACTTCTGCCCACCTTACCCCATTATTGAAGGAATCCCTGACTGCACTGCCCTCTAGTGCTTGAGCTCTGTTATTGCGTCCTTATTGTCTCGTGTGCAGAGTTGAGTCCAGCAAAAGTGGTACCTGCATGTGCTAATCAGCACCTGACCTGACCGTGAGGCCTTTGCCTTCCTTACCTGAAATAATAGTACCCTGACCTGATGACCTCGCCCTCCGGTGTCTGAACTCTGTCTTAGGTCTACAGGGTCATTACTGGTAGGTGTGCGGGGTCCACAGATGTGCCCTCTTCTGTCTGTGAGGTCCTTATTCCTCATTTCACACACAAAGAGTCGCATCAAAATCAAACCCATTTGAGGGGCAAGTCATGGGCATGCTGATGGGTATGACAGACTAGATGACCAGCGGGCACCGGAGCAGCCACTGGCAGCCTATGACTGACTAAGACGATGCAAATGAAATCGCTGGAAAGGTCCTCTGATGTCACCTGGCCTTAAGGCTAACTAGGGACTTCATAAGGGGGTGGGTGTGTTGGTGAATTACTGTGCCCTCAACGGAGGTGGCGCTCTGTCCAGGGTTGGTCCTTACCTTGTGCTCACTGATGCCAGGATAATTTCTGGGCGTGGGAATGAGAGTGGATGGGGGAAAAGTGAGCCTTATGTACTGCTGTCACCCCGTCTTGCTATCAATCGCATTACGCCAATGTATCTGTAGACAGAGAGTACTTGTACCACAGGAATCTGTTTTATATATATATATATATATATATATATAGTGCATCTATCTGTCTATCTTATAGCGCTGTTCATATCTATCTATCTTTCTATTATATAGTGCCTTTCATATCTATCTATCTATCTATCTATCTATCTATCTATCTATCTATCATATAGTGCCTTTCATATCTCTATCTATCTATCATATAGTGCCTTTCATATCTCTATATATCTATCATATAGTGCCTTTCATATCTCTATCTATCTTATAGCGCCGTTCATATCTATCTATCTTTCTATTATATAGCGCCTTTCATATCTATCTATCATATAGTGCCTTTCATATCTCTATCTATCTATCTATCTATCTATCTATCTATCTATCTATCTATCTATCTATCTATCTATCTATCTATCTATCTATCTATCTATCATATAGTGCCTTTCACTGTATAAGTGATGTGGTGACAGTTCAATTTTTGCTCTCTGGTCTTCTCCCTCAGTCTGCATGTCCTGTCGTCGGTGAAAGTTGACAGCCGGTATGGCTGATTGTGTCCCTCCAGCAGCCCCCCCAGTATGTCTTATGTTGGTTGGCGCTTTCTCTCCCCGTTTTCTAGTGTTTGAAGTTGGCCCGCCAAGCTGCAGATTCTGCTTCCTTTTGTGTGTGTCAGCGTCGCGTCGTCGCAGGCGTCAAGTTGCTACCCGAGGTAACCTTTTGTGCGCCTGAGCCCGCTGAAAAGCCATTAGCTGAGATTCCGATGTAATGAAGTGAAGTTGTGCCTCCATTGTTTCACTCCTGCATGCTCGCTGCACCCAAACAATGCCACTTCTCTCGTCCCCGTAATTTTACCATGAATTGTAATTTTCTTGGTGTTTGTGTCCAGCGTTCACGCACGTCCACCAGCAGGGCCGAGAGCCCCTCATTGTCCTTACAAAAGGGTGATGGCGACTGTCTTGGCTTCTTGGAGGGGGAGAGGGGTTTGTGGTGTGAGAGTTTTTTGTTTTTTTTTAATATGCAAATGTCCTGTTGTTGCCCAGGTAACTATTATGGAACACCCAAGCCTCCAAGCCAGCCCCCCAGTGGGAAAGTGATTACCAGGGATGCTTCACAAGAAAGCCAGGCCGGCTCCCAGCACTCCACTCCGAAGAGAACCAAGTCCTACAATGACATGCAAAATGCTGGCATAGTCAACCCGGAAAATGAAGATGATGAAGAAGTCCCTGAAATGAACAGTAGTTTTACAGGTAAGCCCCCCCCCCACCCCGAAACCCCCACCCCATGCTGTCCTTAAGTGCTGACTTCCATCATGAGAGGCCCATTAGGTTAAAGTGAACAAACGAATGAATGATTCTGAAAATGGCTGTGGCCGGGCATCATGGAAACCTGAATGTGCTGTGAGGGGGCTCAGATAATTTAAGGAGCTTGAAGGGAGGAGATGACCGACGGTGGGCTACACTCACCCCCGTCATCAGAGCACATCAAACAGATTCAAAGACAAAGCAAGGAGGAGGCGTGAGTCCCGGCCGGGGTGTGAACGGTCGTCTCTGGGTGACTGGCCACTTCAGTCTGGCACCTGGCACTCGCACCTTTTTGATCTTCAGCTGAGGAGGGAGGTGTTGCTAACGTCTGGAGAGCCCAGCAGCCCCCGATTTCCTGTGAGTGTAAAGGTAAGAGAGGCTCGTCCATCTCAGTTGGCTACACAGATCTTCAGGCTGCATGCTGAAACCAAACGTGGGGAATGGCGTAGCTACAGGAAAGTGCAGACCACCAGCTCTGACCACCATTCTCTGTTGGACGTCTGAAACTCACCTCGCCTCACCAAGCACGTAAGCAGGTAGCGTTCCCGCCACAGATTTGCTTTCTTTGCACCCCTCGTTAAATGAGTGCAACGTGTAAAGGTGCCATCGCCTCCTGCGACGTGACGACTCGTGTGCTGCACAGAAGGGAGGCCGGCGTTGGTGTGACTTCACAGACTGTGGCTCGGTGTGTTCGGAGGTGGTAAACGTGCTGCTAAGCGAAGCTGTTGGGATTACAGAACTCTTTAACACGCCGGTGGGACGCTGCTGGAAAACTCACTTAAGGTCAGGCCAGCGCTTCATTGATTTGAATATATAAATATGTGCATAGAGTACACTGTATAGGGTGTGTGTGTGTGTTAAATCAGATCAACTTTAGGAATCCAGAGGGGCCTTCAAAGGCAAGCAACATGTCTCAGAATGGATGTGAAAGACGCTACATAAGGACGATACGTTTGAGAGGCAGTATGTAAAGTAACAGACGTGTGACAAGCAGGATGTGACACACGGAGACGTGATAGGCGTTATATAGCAGGTGGGTAGACATGGGAAAGGCGTTATGTGATGGCATGATCAATACACTGTAAAATATGTATATATAATGGAGGTGGACTTGTGAAGGGCACTGTATAACAGAAACATAGGCATGTGAAAGGCGCTATATATTTAATGGAGGTGCACTCCATATGAAAGGCACTCTAAAATAGATTGGGATGACAAGCACCTCTCTGCCATTTTCATACTCAGGATGTGCTCGCAGTGCTTTACAGCCTGTCAAGTGACAGTGACACGGACAGGACAACAAGTCAAATGGAGATCAGAACAGTAGTAAGGAGTAGCTGAGAGACGAGGAGGGGCCTTCAGTAATAGAGCTGCTGTTTAAGTCTCTGACGGCGAGTCCATTAATGGCCGGGAGAACAGAAAAAAAAGATGTGTGAAAGGCGCTATATAACACAAACCTAGATGTGAAGGCACTATATAATGGGTAGATAGGCACAGTTTGATAGCAGATATGTAAAACGTCCAATATTATACCACATACCAATACATTCACCTGTGAAAGGCACTATATAACAGGAGGCTAGTTACATGATACCTTCTGAAGGGAGCTCGTAAAATCCCAAATCACATTGCCAGGTCAGAATAAAGTGCAGACAACCCACTGAGTTGCATTTGAAAGAATATAAAAGACCACCCTCATCATGGGGGGTCTCTGCTCGAGGCAGGACACATTTTCATGCATTTGTTGTTGTTTTTTTTTTAATTTCTCTCCCATTGTCTTACTTTCACTTCCTGCCCCGCGTTATCTTTAGTGTTAGACGAGTCTCCACGGGAGGTGACTGTGAGTGGCACTTTGACGAGATCAGGCTGACTGACAAATTCCCAACAATGTGGAAGCCACTTAATCCAATTCATGGTGTTGAGAGGCCAAAGCCTGGTGGGGCAGCAGCGGGTGCAGGTGTGCCCAGTGACAGACACTCGGGGGTCCATCAGGTGGCACTGAGTGTTGTGTTGTCACTTTTACAGTCGCAGTAAGCCTGAGGCCTGCGCTGACCCCTCAGCCTGTGCTGGTGTTTGTGGCCTTTTACTGAGTGTGTGTGTGTGTGTGTGTGTGTGTGTATACTTATATATACATGTGTGCCCCCCAAACCCGGTGGCTTATTTCTTGATTTTTAGTCGACAGCCAAGGTTGCCAGTTCTCTGTGGGGCTGTGCAGTGGCTTTGATTAGGTAGGCGCTATAACAGATCGTAAGACCCCCAGCTCAGCTGTGTCTGTGTGTGCAGGTTTGGTGAACTGGACAGATTTGTGTGGCACACACACGTGGCACTTGACATCATTTTATTTATACTCCCATTTGAAGAATCCCAGCTGCCACGGCCGGGGTGGGGTGGGGGGGCTCTCCGTCCTCCAGGCCCCCTCTTTGTGATGCACACTTCTGCTGTCTGCAAGGGGCTGATGTGAAGAGTGGTGAGGATGATGAATCAGCAGTAATCACTGGGATGATCAGAGAGGTCTCAGATGTGACAAATGACTCGATCACCTGGCCCACCACATGTTGTTCACATTTTGGGGACCCTCAAGCCTAAGGAAGTTAAACATGTTGACTGCTGGCTCTGACGGTACATCATGACACCTCTGAGAAGTCTGGGTGGGCTTATTTTTTACTGTTCTGCTTGCTATTTGTCAGCTGACCAAGCAGGGCAGCCAAAAGGCAGTACATGGGGTTGGTAGCCCTCCATTGTTGTGACACACAAGAATACATTGGAGGAGGAGGAGGAGGAAGAAGAGCTTTCATCCTTTCTTTCTCTTGGTGTTTTAAGATGAAGCAGCAATGAGTGGCAGAATACAGAAATGGGCAGTGCCACACGTAAGCAAAGGGGCGTTAATAATAAACAGAAGATGAGGGCTGCTGGAGTAACCTCTGGGGCTTACGCTGATGGAATTGGCTCGCTGTCTCAGCCAGGGGGTCCCCACATTTAGTCCTGTGGCTTTTTATGCTCCCCACTTCCCCGTTTGGTGGCCTGATCTGCCCACCGGGCACTGGTCACCACAACTCGTAAAGTTTTAATGTCTTTCATAATGTCGTCTTCACATTGCATAGACTGGTGGCTTTCAAGGACCCCCCCATGATGGAAAGTTTTAAATCCAATCAGTTTCACTATCAGCCCCTCTTTCTTCTTTTTAACTGATCTCATTGTTTGGGGAGCTCTTCATTGTTATTTTGTTTTTTTATTCTCATATTCTAAGTGTTATTGTTTTGCCCAAACTTTCTTCACCGTGTTATTTCAATTCACGTGTGTCTCTGGGATTTACCCCCCTAATTGCACCCAACTGCAGACAACACGGACTGCTGAAGGGGAGCAAAGACTCGAGTGCCATATTCACGCCTTCGGAACAAACGCCTCATAAAGAGCAGACGGGCGAGAATGGCAGTGGAGTCGTGTTCAGGGTTGTCTGTGCCGCTTGGTGCTAATAGTCGCAATTTGGGCACATTAAAGGAACAAATGCCGGCGAAAAGATGAAGTTAAGAAGACGCCAAAGAGACAACGCATTTCAAGGTTTGGCAAAGAATACAAGGACGTTTCAATTTGTTTCAATTACTTGACTGACACTTTTATTCAGGGTGACTTACAACATGTGGCCCACAGGCAGGTGAAGTGATGTGCTCGTGGTCTCCTTGTGTCAGTGTCGGGATTTGAACGCACAACCTCAGGGTTTGGGGTCCAGAGTCCTAACCACTAGTTATAAAGGGAGATGAAACCTTAGGTTATATGCTAGCGATTGTCCTGTGTGCAATTCAAGCCACCACCCTGCAGAAAGGATTGTACTGACACACAGAAGAGCAAGCGTGGCCATCGTCCAGTAGGATTCAAGGGCCCGTCCTGCTGTGTGAAACTAAAGGAGTAAAAGACCCTCTTTACGTGTAGCAGGGATGGCTTTGTGAGGACCTAATGGGCGTCTTCAGGATTCTCCGGGGTACTCATAAAGTTGGTGCTGAAGGACTCCTTCACTGAAATGATGGCCCCTGATGTGTGTGTTTGTGTGTGAATGTAGCCTCCCTGTTACAGACTGGCACCCCTTGTAGTGATTGTTCCTGCCTTGTGCCCCACGCTTGCCAGGATCAGCTCCATCTTCACCGTCACCCTGCCCTGGGAAGGTGGCGGGCTAGCTGCCTACTTGAGGACACCTAGTGGTGGCTTAGGGGATGTCACAAAGCGCTTCTTCACACACTGAGGCCTGGCAGTGTGAAAACAAACACCCGAGTCATGGAGGGGACCCGAAGCCTCTGATGCTCATATGTTGTACTTTGAATATTTTTGATATCGTAAGTTGGGGGTTGTGGTGGTTATGATGGACCCCCAGTGCTAACATAGTAGTTGTTTTTCTTCACAGTGTTAGTCTGTTCCATGTTGGTTGAGTTGCCGAGTTCAGGGCTTAAATCTGAATGGAGTGACCCATTCTCAAAGGTGTGTGTGAGGGTGGGCATGTGTGTGAGCGGGCCCAGCCGTGGACCAATGCCCCATTCGAGGGGCTGGTTGCTGGACTGTCAGGGTGTTATTAACCAGGTGGGTGTCCTGTGAGTGTTGCCAGGCCAGTGCTTACTGAAGGCCTTGGCCGCCATTATTCTCTTTACTGGTCTGTAATGGCGTTTCTGCTTTTGTTATTCACTCCTGTAACTCCCTTTAAAACCATTACGTTTGGGGCATCTTCTGCCACCCGCTCCTGGCTTGTCTGTCGTAGTCAGTCTTACATCAGAAGTGGCTCCGTCCAAATGTCCGCCGGCCTCTGAGGTGCCCAAGACAGGCTTACGTCCCTTTGTGGGATGTTATCCCAGTGTGTGCATCCTCTTGGCTTGAGTCCCTTCATTTTGTGTGCCCTGAGCGATGTTTAAATGTCCCGTCACGAGGGTCCGCTCTCGCTGTCCTTTGTAATGTGCCTTTGGCTCTTCATGTCCTGTTTGTTTGTTTGCTCTTTCCGACTTGTTTAGTAGACTCCTTTGAACACGACGAGCACACAGGCAACCATTCATCTGCAGAGAAGGCCCCGTCGAACAACGTCAGCCACGTCTCTGTGTCAATCACGGAAAACTCGCAGCAGCCACAGCCACATTTTCACCCTCCAGAAGAGGACGACTTGGGACCCTTGCCTGACAACTGGGAGATGGCGTACACCGAGAACGGAGAGGTCTACTTTATTGAGTAGGTGCATCCCGCCTTGACTGCCATAGACGAGCAGGACCCTCAGAGTGCCCGGCGTGTTTCCCTTTTATAATTGTAAAAGTTTTGCTCTGTTGGCCACTTTGCTGCCCGCAGTTTGTGTTGCCGCCTGTCCCCCCGTAGCTGGTGGTGTGTTTAAAGTTGAGCAGCAGTGTCTTTCCTGCTTTTGCCCCCCTTGGTATCCAAACACTGGCACTCTGCTCCTTTTTTTAAGATATTCAAAGCCCACTTACCATCTCTTTCATTTCCCTCCTCGTGTGCTTCACAGCCACAACACCAAGACCACCTCCTGGATCGACCCTCGCTGCCTAGAGAAGCCGCCGAAGCCTCTAGAAGAATGTGAAGATGATGGTAGGTTTGTTTTTTATTTATTTGTTAAGCCCCCGTTAAGCAGTAGGTGGCACCCTTGAGCTGCGGCTGAGCGCTCTGCAATAGGAAGAAGTCGTCCGGGAGCCACGGGGCGAGAGGGGAGCGGGCAGGCAGGCCAACTGACTTGTGGGCCCTCACTGTTGTGATGTTCTTAGTGCACTGAACACCAGTGGGCTCTCTTGATCTGTTTCAAGTTCCCAGTTCCTGCAGATTGTTTGGCTCCGCAGACAGGATGTGACACCGAGGAGGGCTCTTCTTATTGAGCCTAGCAGCCCGAGACCCGCGAGTGTGTGAACTCGCAAGATTCCGCGCAGCAGTCGTTTCCATGTTGCACGACGTTCAGAGATGTTAAAGCCATGGGCGGTAGCTTAATTACTCTGACAACAGCTTGGTTGCCAAATGTCACAAAACACCTCATTAATTAAATAATTAGGGAAGTGCTATTTTATAAGCGCAAACACAAAAAATAAACACACTTTGCTGATATTTGATATCTGCCGAGACTTGGCTTGGTGTTTCTCGTTAAAGGGTTCCCTTGGAGTGTCTTTGTATGCGCGGTGATCGGGTGAAGGCCGTGTCTGCAGATGGTGGGCCTGTGGGTGCGGGTGGTGAAGCGAGGCCTTCCTACTCCTCCAGAATTGCATTTGAATGTTCTTCGGTGGTATGGTGTGTTTATGTAAAGGGAGCCCTTTGGGACTCTCGGCGTTTCTGCTCTGATTGTACATAAAATGTGAACAATTCTGGACAAACGCAACCTGACTGACCTTAACGCACAGACACGTGGGCTCCTCACCTCTTCACTGAGCACACAGAGTCACCAATCACAGTGCAGAAGGTAAGTGACGACTTGGTGGGCCGACGACGTCCCCAGCAGCCAAATGAACAGAGGAGTTTCAGGTCAGGAGGTGAGGTGGCAAGTGTGGGTGGGTGCACAGGTGCCTCGCCCACTGCATAAAGGGGCATGCTGACTGACTGGTTAGTGTGACACAAGACCTCAAACCAAACACCAGGCCTTGGAGGACACATTCTGAAGATGTGTGAAGACCTGGGAGTTCATCGATCCACCAAAAAAACTCGAGATTTGTGGCTACCCACCCCAGAAGTGGGCACACCCTATAAAGGGAAACCCTTACTGACGTTCAAAAGAACCCAAGGGTAACCCGCAAAAGACCTCCAGAAAACCACTGAACCACAATGGGAGAACACCACGAAGGAAACCAAAGACCCTGCAGCAGCAGGGCAGCATGCCTCAGGTTTGCCCAAGACCACCTGGATGAGCTAGGTGAGAAGGGGCACCAAAGGGGCCAACTGCCCCCAACATCAAAAGCTGCGGCAGGGAACATCACAAGTCGGGCCTGAACAACAAACTCTGAGATGGGGGACTGTAAGGGCCTCCAGCTGAAGAGGTGCTGGGTGACGCAGCAGGACGCACCAGTGGACCAACCAGAGAATGGCTGAAAAAGGAGTCGCCAGGTCACAGTCCCGACCTTAACGCGATTGAGAGGCTGCGCCGTGCAGTCAAGACAGCCCAGAAATACGGCCGAACTGACACGGATCTGCAGAGAGGGACGGCCCCCAGTCCGACAGTGCAAGTCTTAAAAGCACAACCCGAAACATCTGGCGGAGGTTCTTGTTGCTGCTGAAGTGCAAGTTCTGAAAATCCTGGGGTCGCTTATTTGTTTTGTTTTGTTTATCAGCCTGCACTGTGACTGATGACCCCGGTGTGCTCCTTAAAGACACGACAAGTCCAGCCGTGTGTCTTACCGGTTTAGTCTGACTGATTCGATTGCGTTTGTCTAGAACGGTGACGGCGAGGAACATCAGACCACATTTTATTAGGAGTCCATGTACAAAACTCCCAAGGACTCGCTTACTGCTTTCTGTAACTGTGTATGTAAACGCGGTTTGGTTTAATCGTTCACCTTCATTACATTCACACGTATCTTTACTTAACTAGCAGACACTTTTATCCAAAGCGACTTACAAAAGACGTCAACACAATCGAGTAACATCACTCTGGGGATGCAACTGACCACCACAAGTGAGGAGCTTGACCGCTAACATCAGTGAAACGTGGTACGTGTAAGCGTGTGCAGGCACCCTGAGCCATACAACACAAGAACTCGGCCTGTCCTCACCGCAGAGGCTCCCCCTGGTGGTCTGATTTCACACAACCTCGCAAAAAGAGGTAAAAATAAAATTCAGTCTGCTGACGTGAAAGCAAATGTCAAGTTTCAGGTCATTAGTGCGAGAGTCCCATAGTGAGCCGAATCGGACAAACACCTTGACATGGTGGGTCTGTCGTGAGTTTGGGGCACAGAGACCCCCCTCGAGACTGGGCATTTGGCCCAACTTTTATCACGGCTGGGTAAGGAGAATACAGAGAAAAGCCTTTATAGCGCCTCACTGGGACTGCCCTCTTATCAGTAGCCGAGTAAGGGGCTTTGTTATTGCTTTTCACTTTTTTTTCATGATTCTTAGGTGTCTTGGGGGGTGGTGGTTTGTTATAATTTCCTAATTATATTCAATATAATTAATTCTTAATTCTGTATTTCTTGAGCTTCTATAAAAGCTAAATTTGTGGCAAATAAAGTCTGTCTGTCTGTCTAATGGTGTTGTCCCCCCTTGCTATCCATCCATTCATCCCTTGTGATTAGAAGTCCCCAACATAACAACAGTGGTGCGAGACCTCCAAAACACTCCACAAGAGGCAGGCCGGGGCCTTGACCACCCTGCCCACAACAGGGACACTCCAGTCCAGCTTACTCCAGCTGCTAACTGCTGGTTCCATCCTAGCAGGTCTCTAAAAAGGAGACCTGGCAAAATAGCTAGAAAAGCCCCAGAAGAGGGAGGATGACTGTAAACCCTCGGCCTGTGTGCAGTCAGTCTTTATAAATGAAGTGTAGCTGATTTTGAGGCACCTGCTGCCTTTGGTCAGTTGTGCTAAGGGCCTCCTTGAACCCTCCATTCTGGTCTAAGTCTGTTGCTGGCTTCCTGTGCTCTCGGACAAGACGGTAAATGGCAGGTGAGCGCTTGACAAACTCAGAATTACAACACGGTCAAAACAAAGCTATCCGAATTTGTCCAAATTGTGATGTAGTGCCGACCTTTCACCTTAGCCGATTGTTTAAAATCAAACATGTAACCTGGTCAGCCTGAAATGCCATTTTTCCATCGAATTACTTTTGGAGTAAAGTGATGCATATTCAAAACATTTCCACGAAAATTACATTTATCTTTAATTGTTTTTTTCTTTTTTCACAGCAACGTTCTCACATTTTTCTGAATAATCCGAGTGCAAAGCTGTGTGAACAGCACATCTCAGAGCTCTGAGTGGTCCGAGGGCATGTGAACGCACCATAAGCTCCAGGGGTCTTGTCCCATGAAAGTGAAAGGGTGTTCTGTCCCACGGCTTTATGAAAGATTTAGCTGTTATCGGGCCCAAATGATGATAAAGTCATCGGCACAAAGCCACGTCTCAGAGCCTGTAAACGGAGCCCCGCTGACGTCCGTCTTTCCTTCCACTGTCATATCCAGGCTTTCCTATTTTGTGGCTCCGTATTCTATGGGACTCTGAGTGTTTGAGTAGCCCTGAATGAAGATGTCTGAGTGTTCACATTTTAAAGGAAGAAAGTGGGTGGCGTAAAGTCGATTTGCATTTGACATTATTCACCGGCCTAATTCTACGTGATGGAGGCTCGCACCAGACAGTGACATGGGCTTTGTCGCCATGGTAACTGACAGTCACACTAAAGCCCCTTAAACATTCTCATCGCCATCTCATCTTTCCATCAACTGTGAAGTTTGCTCCAGGGAAACCCACCCCAAAATGAACATCACTCATCTGTCCCATCAGTGGACACCAAGCACCTTTTGTGTGTGTGTTTTCATGTGCCTAATGTCACCTTCGGGGGACTTCAGATTAGCATGTGGCTGCGGGTGTTTGTCTGATTTCATCTGAAGAGCCTCACGTACCCCTAAATCACTGTCTGGCTTGGCGTGAGCGGTGGGGCAGTTGTGTGTGCTTCCACTTTGCTGTATTGGTGGGGCTGAGTGTCTTTATGGGTGCTTGCTTGGTGGGCTCGCTTGGTGGTTGTACCTGATGATTCTCTTTCTCTCTTCTGTGTCTCCTCTTTGCTCTGCTGCCTGTCCTGGAGAAGAAGGCGTACACACGGAGGAACTGGACAACGAATTAGGTAACGAGGTCTCCTTTACACACCCGCCTGAAAAGTGGGCTCAGGATTGTTCCTCAAGTACTAGAGGACCCCACTTGGTCTTTCATCTCATGAACTTAGGGGCTATAAATGGAACCACTTTCACAAAACCTTCCAACTATGTACAGCATGTAAGACCCCCCCCCCCCCCCAATGATGTCATTTCCTTGCCCCTTGGTTCCATTAAGGTGGGGCCTTTCTTTTGCCTGTCACCTTGCATTCTGCTCTTCACATTTTGTTGGCAGGTTGAACCACTGGGGTCTTTAAGGGGAAAAAATGAAAGTCTAGGAAAGCTTATTTACAGTGAAAAGGACAAACGTCTGAACTCTTAAGACGACGTCACATTACGTGACTTCTTTGTCAGGGGGATTGTCAGATTTGCCGTCGCTGCAGCGTGTCACATTACACGAATGGCAATCACAGCCCGCGTCACTCCGATCATCCAGCACAGTTGTGCCCGCCCCTTTTTTTCTGACGGCCAATAGCAGAGCCCGTGAAGTGTTGACAGCTGCAGCGGGGCCATTAGCAGCAGCCTGTACCCTTCATTTCTTTGTCCCATTCGTCTCTTTGGGAGGTCTACGGCCCTCATGCTGCCTAACGGACGTGGTGTGAAGGGTTAATAGCTGTGGTGTGCCCAGCTGCGGTCTCGGCCCTTTCTGTTTTAGTACGCAAGACTCGAGACATCACAGAGACACACTTCTCTTCTCTCTGTGAGGTTCGAAACACGCGCTTTGAATGCTCATTGGTTCTCAGCTGTCGCACACAAAGAGCCCGCCCCTCCGACCAATGGGAAAATCAAACCAGTTTAATTCTGTCATTGGGTATGTCACATTAGACGAGCGGCTTAATGGACGCACGCTATTGACTGCCTCCACTTGGCTAAGATTATGAAAATGAAGGCTGCGACTGTAAATCGCTGGAAAAGTCGTCTCGTGTGACGTGGGATTTAGCTAGCTGGGGTAAATAGAAGCCCCCCGATTCTCAACCCAGACAGTGCCTAGAAAAGAAGGATTGGCGAGGCGTGTGGGTTTTTTTTTTTTTATAAATCGTTTCCTATCCATGTTCATATTCAGTGATCGTAACCCACAACAATGGCATTCCAGCGAGGGGGCCTTTCACTGCCTGGCGAGAATCTTATTAGTTTAGCTGAGATAATTAGATAGCGCTTGTCCAATCTCCTGGTAGGCCATGGAGCAGCTTCATTGTTTTAATGAGGTTAATCAAACAGTGCAGAGGCTCCCAGTCCTCGTTTTGGGGGGGGTTTGGGTTTGAGCGTCTGCTCCATTTACTGCAGTGTTTACCCTTCATTGGTATGCATGTGAAGGGCCGCTCTTCTTAAAAACTGGCGAGTTTTTGGTGGATAAATACGGAAAAGAGAGGACTTTTCTAATCGTAAGCTTTTGTCATTTTAGTTCAGATCACAATCCGAGAAAATGTTTCAGAATTAATTACTAGCTGATGAAAAAAATACTTAAACCGTAGAGCAGCAAAAGCACACTGTGAGAAGTAAGAAGCCACCTTAAAGGAATATTCCACCTTAAGACTCGGCTCTATCTGTCACTTCCACAGTCGACCATCACTGCAGACTTCATGTGAAAGAGGAGTCCATTTTGGGTGGAGTATTCCTTGAAGTCCTAATTCCAATCTCCCCACGTCAGCTGCATTTAGAAAACAGCGTGCATAAAAACGATGTGCTGATATTGTGAATGATCCTGCGTGGGGCGTGAGCATTCGTATAACTCGAAGCTGTACAAAGTCAGTGGGTTTGTGCAGCGGAGCAGCAGGCACATGTGACGTCACGTTAGTGGCCGGCGGTGTCCCATCATGTGTGCCCATGTCTTTGTGTTAGAAGCTGGCGACGGCATTTTAGGAGAAATCACTGAATCACTGCCTTCCTAAGACCCCCGAAGAGCGAGAATACAAATCTTTACAAAAATGAACCGCCTCAAGTCGTCATGCTGGCTGTTTTTATACCCACATACCGAGTTCAGAAACCAGGAAAGAGTAAGACAAATTAGAGGAGGGATTCAGTCAGAAGGCCGATTAAAAGTAGGCCTTTTGGGGTAAGCATACGCCATCACCTGGAACAAAGCCTCAGCTTAGGCACAGAGCACTGGCACATGAGATCTAACAGCACCACTCTGTTCAAAACGTGAGCATAAATCAAGAACACGGAGATGAACTGCGATCACCGCTGGCCAGTGGAGTGCAATGCTGGGCAGAGATTGGCGGGCCAAGGGCACATGGGGGCTCCTTTGGGTTTCTCTTTTTATAACGAGCAGTTGTGAAGTGTAGAGGCCTGACATGTTTAGGCCCCGGGTTTTCCCAGCAGGCCTCAGATGTGTGCTGTCCAGTTGAAGTCCAGTTTCTTTTTTTGTTCTGCACTTTGTTGACGTTGATCTTAATGTACTCAAAGCATTTCAAGGGTTATAATACACCGCCCGTAATGTCAGATGTTTAATCAAATAACAAACACAATATAAATGAGTGTTAATCACTGCTACGTGGATCATTATCCAGTTCAGAAAGTGTTTTTTATCAAACAAAGCTCTAATCATTTTTGTTTTCTCTTTTATTTTTTTTTTTTCAGAGTTGCCGGCTGGATGGGAAAAAATAGAAGACCCTGTGTATGGTGTTTATTATGTAGAGTAAGTGGTCTTTGCTTATGTAACTACCTCTCTCGCACGCTGGCGCCTGGGCACCTGAGCCCTCACTTCACGTACCTTCTAAAGCGTCTGACTTTGCTTTCAGAGTCACGTTGGCTTCAGCTGTGTCTTTGTGCCAGCTGGCAGCTACCCCCTCTTCCTGTCCCTGACCTTGGCTGTGCCAGTCCACTGCTGCCGGAGGGGCTTCTCTAGATCCATTTTTGTTTCATTTTGCTTATTGTTTGGAGAGTACTTGGGTACCAGGATGTCATCTCACTGCACTTGATACCCAGGCTGTCACAGTGTATGGACATTGCAGTTACTCTTCTGCACTGAAGGACACTCTGACACTTGGACGTGTGTCTCTCGCCACTCTGTGACAGTGTGTGTGTGTGTGTGACTTAATAAAAGAAAATGAATGATAATTTAGATATAAAAAGAGCTGTCAGAAACGTAGTGGCAAACCTCCGAGAAGTGTGGGAGGAGTAACACATAATAACGTAATAATATGTATAATACAACTCACTTCAGCCCTAGTCTCATTTATATTTACAGAGATGTATATATGCTGTACACAGTCTGATGTGAACATTTACAGTGTGTATTTAATGTACTGTGTATCTTGCTGGGGCTCACACCACAAAGCATCCCAGTTCATAGATTTCCACTGTGGTGTACTGGCGGGTGGTCTGCCGTGAACCTATAATGTTTGATACAGAAGAAGTTTTCTAACGGGTGGAGTGTAGTGGAGACACAGCACAGCAGAGCTGGGGACTGAGAGAGTGAGTGAGCGAGACTCAGCTGACGGCCCTGTGACACGCTCTGTGTGGCTAAGACTACGAGTTCTCCAGTAGGCCCACACTGTGAGGATTCCTCTTCTAAGCTAGAGGTTGCATGTTGACCACCCCCCACACGTGTATGGCGTATTGCCGGACTGTATGCTTACCCTAAAGAGGAGATGTCAGTAAATGTTTACAGGCCCATGAAATTAGGCCAAGTTCTTTAACTGAACTTACGTGACGTATGTGATGTCTGTTGCTGTGTTCACGTGCTCTCCAATCATTTGGAGCTCTGAGTTGTGACTTTTCTCCTCCCTGCTTCAGTGTGTTCAGTGGGTTCTGGTCAGACTATTCCGAAAAATGCAAGGTCGCTCTTGATTTGTTACTTAGTCTACAAAAAAAAAAAAAAGTTCATTTTGTGTGGAGATAAAGAACAAAATAAACGTATTAAATGCTTTTCACATACTTGTTTAATATGTATGGCATTTTGGGCTGACTGGGTATTATGCTTTAAACAAGGTGAAAGGGCAGGGTTACGTCACAACTCGGACAGTTCGGGTTGCTTTGTGTTGTCTGAATTGTCCACGTGGCGTTTGCGACTCGGTTTGCCGTCTGTCTGAGAGCAGGTGAACGCAGCATGTTGTCCCGCAGGAGATCTCGGCTGCCTGCATCTCGTGTTTCACCTTCACCAGGCCGCGCCAGCTGAGCTTTCTCTAAAAGGTTCCTCCCCTCTCTTTTAGCCACATCAACAGGAAGACGCAGTATGAAAATCCTGTCCTGGAGGCAAAGAGGAAAAAGCAACTCGAGCAACAGCCACCTGAAGGTGAGCGGCACATCACAGGTTGGTTTCCTGTCTTTACAGAGCGTCTCCGTTAGAGTCGTCGTTGATTAGCTGCAGGTTCGTTCACGGTCTTGAGGCCGGCTTTCCGAACCTGAACAAACAGACGAGGCTCGGAATTTTACTTGTGGAGTGGGAGGACCGGGAAGTTGACTGGTTTTCTACGTATTTGGTCTTCTGAATCTTTGAGTAGAGGAGTTGCAACAACTTTTTTTTGGTCATCTTTTGCTTTTCGGACCCCCTTTATCCAGTCGAGGAGTTGCTGCCTTGTATTTGTGTGGTGCACACGTTTGCATAGGTTTATGACAGGTGAGCAGCATTTGGTTTTAAGCGATAGACTCTGCATATTGAAAACCAAATTTGTCAATGAAGTGTTGCTTTTTAATAATAAAATCTCTGAAATACAGGAGAAAACCACCACATCTGATACCCTGAGGCATGTGACTGTAGTTTATAGTGGAAACAACTGAAATTTTTGTTAGGAAACGCAGAAAAATTGAGTAAAAGAAACAGGAAATTGACCCAATGCCTACATTTTAACGATGTGATGTGAACAATTGCAGGGAAGATTTTACTGCGTAGAACAGGAGTGCAAGTAGAAAGAGTTTGGATAGTGCAGCACCTCAATTGTACGTCTTCCTGACGTGGTGCTCCTCGGTTAGTCACTGAGGCCTGAATATTTTACATTAGAACTGTGTGTGTGTTTTAAATATCTGCCTTAATAACTCCGTTTTCCTCTGAGGCACATGACACTGACAAGGAGACCGTGAACGCAAAGTTCAGTTTTTGAACATCTGTCTGGCTGAGCTTCTTTGATTAAAACAGCAAAACAGTTATAAAAAACAAATCAAGAATCCGACATACCATAAACCACAAGCTGCGATTGTCCACAGGCCCACGTTTATCTTTTGCTCGTTTAGCTGCCTGTCAGATGGAGGACTGAAGAGAAGGCTGATTTTGAATTTCACACGGGGCTGAAGTTTGTCAGGAGCAGTTACAGTACACAAGAATGACGACCTGCAGACAAAAGGAAAATCGTGTACGGCGCCTCTTCTTTCTGATGACTCGCTCAGTGCCACACAGTTACCTGCCCCTTTGATTTCTACGTTGCCCTCCTGCTCTCAGTCGCGTGCGCTGCAGCGTTGAACGTCTCTGTGTGTTTCTCTAGCGCTGCCGATGATCCTGTCGTTACGAGCAGTGAGGTGTATCTGAAGCCTCGAGCGCACGCGTAGCTCCTCCAGCCATTTGTGAAACTGCTTTGGTCGCCCCCCTTGTTGTGAGTATTTATAAATCACCACATCTCGCTGCGCCAGCATCAGGCCACAATGGTTCTAAAGACCGACCCTGATATCTAGAAAAGAAAAGTCCTTGTCGTTGAAGTCAGCCTTGTTTGTTTCAGTGACCAATGTTACAGCGTAAGCTGAAAACCACAACACTGAGGGAAAAATCTGAAACTTTCCGTTCAGTTTTCAATATCCACACACTTGTCATTGTTTCATGCTCCGATATGAACATGGCGGCACAGACAGACTCAACACTAGTAAACGCCAGCCAGGCCCACATAAAGCGTGCTGATTCTACAGTTGAAGAGTTACCAGGAGCTGCCGCAGTACTGGTGGGATTTGTTTTAAAAGCCGTTGGTTCCTGCAGGATGTATTGTTGTGGTGTGGTTACCACTGACTGACTGTGGTGGTCTGTGCTCATTAAGAAGCCCCACGCTAAGGAGCTAATGCATGTTGGCCGGCCATTATACCCACGGGATGTTAACTTGCAGATACCACTGATCCTTTGTTTTTAATGGGGGGTGTCTTAAATTTAAGGGTGTTTTATATTGGAAGCAACACGGCACAATGCATAGTTATCAGCCATGATGCTCGAGCACACTGTTGGGACACAGTAATGGTTACCCACACAGTAAGATGGTCCATCTGCCGGCACAAGTGTCAGTCTGGAGGTCTTTACGAATGACCACTTTAGTTTGCTTTCTCGTTATTTGCTGCTTTACATTTACATTTACATCATTTAGCAGACGCTCTTATCCAGAGCGACTTACAACAGTGTGTGTTAGTTTTTTTTCGCATACCCCTTGGGGTCAGAGCGCAGGGTCAGCCATTGTACAGCGCCCCCTGGAGCAATTACAGGTTAAGGGCCTTGCTCAAGGGCCCAGCAGAGTAGGATCTCTTTTGGCACTGATAGGGATTCGAACCGGCAACCTTCGGGATACTAGCGCAGATCCTTAGCCTCAGAGCCACCACTCCGCTCTCTGCCGCTAAGTGCTGTGGAGCTATAAGAAGTGACCAACGAGGAGTGACAACCAGCGGATCTCATAGTGAATGTGAATGGCACTGTACTGACTGTGCTTTTGTTTCCAGAATGGATAGAGGACCACTCAACTGCTGGACCCCCGCTTGCTAATTATGCTTCAAACTTCCAGGAAACCTTCAGGGATGGACAGGCCCCTGCTCCGCCATCGCAAAGTAAGAGTAAGCTCAACTGCCTCAAGTTCTTCTTTACTTCTTTTTCTTTTAATGACATTTCCAGCAGGAGTTTGCGTTCTGCACCTGAGAAGAGCAAACTGCTGTCACATGAAGCCGTAGCCATTATCTGCTAAATTGTAATTGTATTCTGTCAGCAAACCCTTGAAGCTGGCATTGTGACAGCCGTCAGTCACCAAGACACTCTTCTGTCACTCTGGCCCGGTATCAGTCGTGGTCTTTGCTTAGGGTTTAGTGTGCCGAGGGTCTTAGAGCCTCAGGTCCGCCGCCTTGCAATCCCCCTCCCCCCCCCAAGTGTTCAGGGCGCTAACACGCCAATGTCGGGTTTTATGGGCTGCTGAGCCCACCTGCCTTGTGTTCTTTCCCTGCTCCTCACACGTGGAGGCCTTGACTGTTGGGCGAGTGTGAATTGGGAACTGCAGCTTCATTGTTGCCGTGTGCAGCGCCACGTTAGACTCGTTAAAAGGTTTATTCATTTGAAGCACACAGACTCGCTCGCTCTCTGCCTGAGGAAGCCACAATGGCTGCTGTTTTAATTAAGAGCTGTTTTTAGCCATTAAGCGCAGTGATTCTCCCTTTGCTTACCTAGCCTGCCTGTTTAATACTGACCTATTATTTTCTGTCAAACTGGCTTTTAAAATGCAGGTAATTTGCCGTGAATGAGCGCAGTTAATTAACGTCTACTCTGCGGGACAAACTGTTACTTTCACCTGCACTTGCCCTGCTGTTGACAGCTGAATGCAAGCCTCGGAACATTACATTACAGCAGGAGTGAGCGTCTCTTCAAGGGGTTAGTCGCCATAAAAACCTGAGGCCGCTATGACCTTCCTGGCCCGAGACGGATGGCCCCGTCCTAAAGTTTAGTAGCAGACGTCAGCTTGTTGTACTCCGGCTGGGTTCTCACCTGTCTGCATCTTTATGGCAATTCGCACCACCTATGCTTCAGAACAGGTCACCCACCTCAAGCTAAGCCTGTTCAGGCCCAGCCAGTACTTGGAAGGGAGACCATCTAGAAAACGCTTGGGTAGCTGTTGGGAAAGGTGTTGGTGAGGCCAGCAGGGGGCGCTTGCCTGTGGTCTGCGTGTGGATCCCAATGCCCCAGTGTAGTGATGGGGACATTGTACTGTAAACGTGGTGCCATCCTTCCTATGAGCGGTCATCTTTCGTAAAGAGTAGGGTGTACCCCGATGTCCTGATTAAACTGCCCATTCCGGCCCCCTAATCATCCGCTGTCTCTAATTGGCTGACTGTCTCTCACCGCTTTACCACCTAACAGCTGATGTGTGGTGAGCACACTGGCACAGTAATACCTCATCCAGGTGGGCACTAGACATTGGTGCTCTATGTAAATCACTTTGAATATTGACAAAAGTGTTATCTAAATGTAATTAATTATTATTATTGATTAATTATTAGCAGATGTTCTCCAAACTCCACACATCTATTTATGTGAAGTTCTGTAAAATTCAGTGGTCCTTAAATTCCGCATTTGCACGTAAACCTCTTATCTAACCAAGCCACGTTGTCCCCCTGCTGTGGTGGGCTTTGGGATGTCCCTTTTTTTCCCCAGGCCAGCCCCACATATCCATCCCAGTTTAGGTGTCTTATTCTGAAAATCAAAAATATTTGTCCCGTACTTTCGACCTGATTAATTTCTCACTCATGTAATTTATGCCCTTGTTACACGTAGATCCTTTCAGGAGCAGTGCATTATGGTTAGTCATCTGTGCTCATTAGAGACATACAATCTGACTACTCGGATGTCCTGTCGCTGTCACGGCGCCCTGGTATGTTTATCTTCGCAGTGTAAGCTCCTCGTACACTGAAACTTAAAGCCATACCTCAAATGTAAAATGAGGTTGAGAGCCCAAGAACGAGCAGCCCAGCACTCTCTGCTATGGAGGACATTGGAAATATTCTGCTTTTGGAGGTTAGAGTGCAGGGGCCAGTGACATTAGTGTGACATTTGACTTTGAGCTTGTGGCTTGCCCCACTTCTGACTGGCTGAGTATGGCCTTGTGGTAATTCAGGTCACTTGTGTGTGTGTTGTGCGGGTGAAGATTATAGGTGGGCATTCTAATGATGATATGGCAAGAGAATTCAAAAATATCACAAATAAATAAAAATGCAGTTGCAGATACGAGTCTTTATAAGTCAACCAGATGGCCACACGACCCGCGTGCCAACGCTGTCCTGGGGTGATGACATCCATTACCTCTTACATCAACTTCCATTGTCTAGAATTATTTTAGAAAAACACTGAAGCCCCCCTTGCGGAGTAAATGACACGGGCGTGTCTTTGTTTGACTGCCATTGCGGGGTCCCCCTGAAATGAGCTGCTCCCTTTGCAGACACCTGGCACTGCGTGAGCTGCAGGTTGTCCCCCTGACAATGGCTTCTTATCTTGAACTGAGCTGAAATGTCAGCAAAAGGCTTTTCTAACTAACGAATGTCACCTTTACCATCAACAGCGAAGCCCTTCTTCACCCGCAATCCTGCAGAGCTCAAAGGAACCTTCATTCACACCAAGCTGAAGAAAAGCAGGAGGGGGTTCGGCTTCACTGTGGTCGGAGGGGACGAGCCCGATGAATTCCTGCAGATAAAGAGTCTGGTTTTGGATGGGCCTGCTGCAGTGGATGGAAAGATGGAGACAGGTAGGCGTCCCTACATGGCTGTGAATTATTTAGCGAATGAGACTCGCTGCCTTATTCTGTCGAGGCCGCTCATGATCGCATGCTTTCTTGATCAATACTCACTTTGCTATTGTGAGAAAATGTCTTCTTCACCCCCCTCTGTCACATTTCCATTAAAGACAAAGCTTCCTTTTGCTGCATATGCATTTGATGACGTTTCCAAAGTGTCACATGCATCATTACGTCTCCAGGGCAGGCCGATGTGGCTCACGGTGTCCTGTTGAACCCTTACATGAGGCGGGCACGGGGACAGCAAAAGCTTTCATATTCACTACTTGGACATCTCATTGTCAAAATGTTGCTGCTCTGTCTGGGCACCCCTGCCAAGGACATGTAGCCCTTGTGCATGTAACTTCCAATGCAAACATATGCGTGGTCTGTTGGGCCAGGCCTGCATTTGTGTGCCAGTGCCACAGGTTCATGCCCTGTCATTCACTTTCTGTGATACTGCACCATATGTGTAGTGAACTGTTTCTAGACGCTTAATGGGGCACACAAGGGTATGTTTCAAAATGAGAAGTAAATATTGCTGCTCTGAGCACCATGTGACTGTTGAAATGTGCCAAAGTGAAGAAGTGGGCACTCCAGAGAGTGGCCGATAATAAAACTGTGGCCGAAGGAGGGTGTCCTAGCCATCCAGCCATCTCTGATAGCCTTGGGGTTTGTTAGCTCCTAGGTGCCCACCCTGTCCAATGGATTTTTGATCATATGAATCAATTTTATAGCACAGTGAATGCAAACTATCCGAGTATTAAGATCAAATCGGTAAGCGTTTTAACATGAGAGGGTACTGGCATGTGCCCCCAGTTGGCTGCTATCCTCAGAATCTGAAACGTTTTACTTGTAGATATGAAATTGACAAGAAAGCCTGAATAATTTATGTATAGAAGATCAATGCTTAGTCCAGAGCAGGGTCACGTGGGGGGTTGCTGGAGCCTGCCCTCGCGCAGCACAGGGCACAAGGCAGGAACAAACCTTGGAGAGGACGCCAGTCCAGTGCATGGCAAACACACACACGGGCCAATAGTGTCGCCAGTTCACCAGACTTGCTTGTCTTCAGACAGTAGGAGGAGACCCAGGCAGACAAGATGGAGAACATGCAAACTCCACACAGGGAGGCCCGCCAACCCTGGTGTCCATATACATTTTTAAAAATATCTAACCTGTACTGGGGCTTTACAATAGAGACAATGGGGCAGGAAGCACCACTGGAAAATAAAAGCCTAAAACTTGCCGAATGCGTCCTCTTTGAGTTTCAGTAAAGGAGATTTGGAAATAATCGTTTTAGCCTGGGATTATTTTTTTGAGTGCTCAGATAAATATGGAAGTAAATTAAAACAAAACCAACCACCTGGCACAGAAAGTTTACTGGGATTTGCCAATTAAAAGGAAGCCACACCCCTCAGAGGTGAAAGGTTATTGCGGAAGATAACAAGGACCTTGAGGTAACACACTGCTGGCTTTCTTGTAAAATGGCCGAATCTCATCATGTTGGTGTTCATAAATGACACATGCAATCGCAAGGCGCACATCCATACTCGGCGACTGTCCTGGTTTGGAAAAATGGACGCATTTGGTACACTTAAGGGGGTGGTTTTCTGGCTTTACCCGTCAATTCCAATGTAAAACTCCACTGAAGGCAAGAAATGTTTAAAAATGTATAGAAGATGATGGGCTGTTGCACACAATTTCACGTGGCAAAGGCACATATAGGCTGTGTTTGTGAAAAGATAACTTGGAAAAGTACCAAACGTGTCCTTGAACCTCCTTAGCATTGGTCCCAAGCGTCGCTCGGGTGACTGTATAGACACGTCTCACGTAAGTATTAGACCCGAGGGTTACTCGGGCTGTAAAAGTGCCACCAGTGTTAGTGCCGAGCGTTACTCAGGAAATGACATAGGCGTGTCGTGCGCAAGTGACAGGCTCGAGTGTTACGCAGGCAACGGTGCAGACACGTCTTCTTCTAGCCTCATAATGGCACCTTGTAAGAAACGTTTTTCAGCAGCCCAGGTGTTGCCCGCTGTTGACAGCGATACGAGCAGTGAATGTGTCTTCAGGCAGTGACACTGAAGTGGACAGTGAAACCAAAAGTGATTCTGATGAATGCGAAAGTGACACTCGTGTCCATCGCACATGTGCAGTGTGGTGTTCAAAGACTGATCAGTCTGGAAAGAAAATCCGCAAGGAATCACGCTGCTCTTGTCCTGACTGTGACACTGGATTGTGCGTTTCACCAAAGTTCAAGATACACCACATAAACGACACATTTGGACAGTATATACGATATTAGCATCATCATTATTATACTGTCTGCGCTACTGGCTTTGCACTTTTAGTGTTTTGCACGTTTCACAATAGAAAGATCAGATTTAATAAATATGTCATTTTTCAACCCAAAACCAGAAATGCTCTTTACATATTTTTGCAAGAAAAAATGTAACACAAAGGAGTTTAAGCAATGTTAGGGATTATATCAGGTGACCAGTTCTATTATTCCATAAATTGTCACACCGCCATGACGAGGCCCAGCTATGCTCTTCTCAGGTTGTCATTTATCTGTCTGTGTGCCCTCAGATGTGTTGACGTGTTGTCCAGGTTACGCTGTAGCAACGATCACGTGTTGAAGATCACCTGTCTAAACAAATCACCCATTCTTTTCCTCCAGTGCCCACTAACTGATGACTGGCCCTGCCTTAACCCGTCCTGTCTTCTGTTCCCCACTAGGTGACGTTATTGTCAGTGTCAATGACACCTGTGTCCTGGGATATACTCACGCTCAAGTTGTGAAGATCTTTCAGTCAATTCCTATTGGTGCCATGGTGGACCTTGAACTGTGTCGTGGTTACCCTCTGCCCTTTGACCCTGATGACCCCAACACTAGCTTGGTAACGTCTGTGGCAATTTTGGACAAGGAACCGATTATTGTTAACGGACAAGAGAGCTATGACTCGCCGTCTAGCCACAGCAGCCAAACGGGAAACGTGAATGGAATTAAGGAGGCAAGACCCAGCAGCCCCTCAGCGGAGGTGTCGTCCAGCAGCTCCCATGGGTACTCCAGTGACGTTGTTACCTTGGCATCTTCTATTGCCACGCAGCCCGAACTGATAACTGTCCACATAGAGAAAGGTGACAAAGGTTTTGGCTTTACCATCGCTGACAGCCTTGGAGGAGGAGGCCAGCGAGTGAAACAGATTGTCGATTATCCTCGATGTCGCGGTCTCAAGGAAGGAGATATTATAATTGAAGTAAATAAGAAGAATGTGCAGAGTCTCGCTCATAACCAAGTAGTCGACTTGCTGAGCAAATGTCCAAAAGGAAATGAAGTCACACTCCTCGTCCAAAGAGGTAAGGCCTGCGGATTTATTTGATTTTGTAATGAATGCAAATTTCTGATTGGCCAAGGAGGTTTTGCTCTCTTAGTTGGCGTTTTGTGCAGAGCCATTGATCTGCCAGCTCTTGGGAAGGCAGTCAGGACACTGCAGCTGTTTCTTGCCATTTATGAAGCCACTAAGTATCTGAAACATTTTGTTGTTAATGTCTGTTTGGGAAACGGGAGGATTCTGAGTAAGCAGGAAGTGTTACATCTCTGAAATGGCTTTTAGTGCGTTAATCGCGTTCAGGCTGTTGGTCGGCTTTATTGAACACAACTCGTCTTGCCTTTGTATTTGTGAATTAGCTTACCATGTGACACCTGGCAGCTGAGCTGAATTGTACAGCATGGCAGCAGTGGGTACTCAACAGGCTGGTTTCAACTGCAGTTCAATCCCTTAACCACTAGGGGGGGTACTGCCTGATATCACAGTGCACTGCACAATCATCTCTTCATTTGGTATTAGAAGCAGACCTTTACTGAGATGTTGAATAGTGGTTATCTATCTATCTATCTATCTATCTATCTATCTATCTATCTATCTATCTATCTATCTATCTATCTATCTATCTATCTATCTATCTATCTATCTATCTATCTATCTATCTATCTATCTATCTATCTATCTATCTATCTATCTATCTATGCACAAACATGCGCACACACACTATGGTCAGAACACACCAGAATGACTGAAAAGTTTGAAAATTAGAAAGAAACCCTCTGACTGGCAGTCTCGGTCCCAGGGTGTATTGCTGTAGGTATAAACCCCTCAGACACGTTTCTTGACATATTTCTGCTGAATAATTGGCTGAAAGTCCTCAGTGTTGCTGTCACAGAGAGAGGATGTGCAGCATTGTTCAGAATGGCACCCAGTTTTGTTTTAAATCTCTCATTTGCTACGACGTCCTGGGGGTTCAGGTTGTTGATTCGGTGGGTCTCTCATGAAGTGATGTTCCTTGCCGTCACAGAGATGTAGAAGTCGTCAAGGCTGTCACTTCCCACATTAAAGGAGCTCAGCCTCCTAACAATAAAAGAGCCTGCTTTGTTCTTTCTTCTCTAATTCCTCTGTGTTATAAGACCAGTCCAGCCTGTCATTAATGTGGACCACCATGTACTTGTAGGAGTGGACCACCTCCACATCCACTCCTTGAATAGTGATTGGACATAGAGACTATTTGATGCCAGTGATCAATAAGCAGTTGCTTGGTTTTGCTGATGTTGAGTTGCAGACTGTTCTCAAAGTTCTCCCCCTGACTCCTCTCCTGTTTTCTTATCCCCCTTATCGGTACACCCCCATAAGTGCAGAATCATCTGAGAATATCTGCAAGTGATGTGACCTGCTGTTATATTTCTAGTGAACATGAAGCAGACGGGCCTGGTCGTTGTGGTGCTCCAGTGTTGCTCACACAGTCCTTGAGCCTCATAAACAGTGGTCTGCCCAACAGATGGCCCACCACCCAGGACACCACAGGCTCGTCCACCTGCACGTCTCTGAGCTCAGCCCTTAACAGGGATGGCTGAATTGTAGTGAAGGCACTGAAGAAATCCAAACCCCGCATCCTCACAGAATGGCCAGCTTTGTCGAGCCTTGTGGAGCAGATAGATAATTGTATCCTTCACTCCAATCTTTATCTGATAGATAAACTGCAGAGGTTCCTGGTGGTGTAATACAGGAGGACTCCCATAGTCCAGGACGAGCCACTCAAAGGTCTCTATGATGTGAGACCTAAGTGTCCCTGGTCTGTAGTCATCAGGTGAAGAGGTGTCTGCCTTTTTTGAAACAGGAACAATGCAGAATGTTTTCCAGTGCTGTGCCACTTTCTGGACCCTCAGAGATAGACTGAACAGGTGACAGAGGACATCACAAGGTTGGCCAGCACAGGTCTTAAGAACTCGAGGACCGACTCCATCTGGTCCTGCGGCGTTTGCTATGTGTAGCCTCCTCACTTGGTCTTCATGAACAGTCCACACTGATGGTCATCGGTGGCCTCATCACTGGCTATTCAGTTGACTGTTGATGTAGTACAGATGATTTGGGGATGGTGGTGGGGCTGGTCATTGGAAGAAGATGGCAGAGGGAGGGAAGATCTGTTAGAAAATGTGTTCAGAGAGTTTGCGTTGTCCACTGCCCCCTTGTCCAGTTGTGTCGTATGTTGATTTGGAGCTGCTGGTAGGTGTTGCTCTGTATTGACAGGCCGAGTCGTCACACACAGCAGATCACACTAATGGCCTTGGTGTTAATGTTTTATGGCTCTCCAAAGTCGTCAGGTTTGGCTGCAGCGCCGAATGTTCAGAGCGCGGCTTGGGGGCGCCAGCAGCAGTATGTCGTTACCTGTCAGCAAAATCCAGCGCCATACTGTTTGTTCAATTTGAGTGAAGTCCTTGCTGTGATTTTTGTGGTGAAGGAACGTTATTTTCCTAAGTTATAGTACTTGACCGTATTTGTGTCCCTTTACTGTGTGTCTTGCCCTAAGTCCGTCCCTGCTGCAGCAGCTCAGTCTGCAGGCTCACCACATACAAACACACGATGGAGGGGCCACAAGTGAGCAGCCCTCTGTATTTGGCGTCTATCGGTCGTGAAGCTGTGTGGATCTCCTGTACCTTTGTAATGACGCAGGTGGGTCAAAGTCTCAATGCAGACCCCATCCAGCTGCTGTCCACTTACAGTAACTGAAGTGTTTAACAATGGCACCTGTTTGGGGGTCCTTTCCGTATACGTGTTTTTAATTTTATTTTGCTCTTGTTTTAGCTCCTATGGCTTATTAATGTCATGAAAGCTGTTTGTTGTTTACTTTGTGAAGCCATTTGGAATTCCGACTGTGGAAGTAAAATCCACCAGCTTACTTGGAGCCATCTCGGTGTAACTCCAGCTTATGTGCTTGTCAGGCCGACGGAAGGCAACACGTTTAATAAAGTTTGTGCTCCTTTTCTCATCTCTTTTTATAACCTCCGTTTGTTGAGGACCCTCATGTCTAAGGCCTCATTTTGAAAAGCCCCAAAGCCTTCCTCAGATTAAAGCAGTTTGTGTAAATCACAGCTCCCTTTTCCGTCCAGTTCAAGAAGCACCATGAGGAAGTCGGGAACATGGAGAGTGTGCCGAGCGTTGAGGGATCACGTGGTCAACAAGAGACGTGGCTTCACAGGGATTATGGGGTTACGTGGTTAGCCCACCCCAAATTGTGGACTGCTTTAAAGCCGATGTCACATTACGCCACTTTCTGCTGACCCTGTCGCTGCATTGTGTGACATCACAGCCTGTGTCATGTTTTCCAGGGTAGTCACGCTTGCCCCTTTATCTAACGGCCAATAGCGTGCTGCCTGACGTGATCTCTGCCCTCAAATTCTGTTTTTTTTTTTGTCCATTCTGTTTTGGTGTGTAAAATACAAGACATCAGACTGACAAGCTTATCTTCTGTTTGTGAGGTTCAATACCCACGTACCCCGATTCCTCGTCGCTACGCTCTGTGCATGGTACCACAAGATGAACGCTCATTGGTCCTTCACTCTTGTACGTAAAGAGCCCACCCCTCCGACTAACCTGTTTGGTTTTATCCTAGCCAGTCACAGACTGGGTGGTCTCAGTTGTTGGGTATGTCACATTAGACCATTAGCTTCATGGGAGTGCGCCTCCTACTGGCTAAGATTACTTAAATGAAGGCACCGACTAAAACTCACTGGAAAAGTCATCTGATGTGACATGGGCTTAATGTGCTAAGAAGGGACATCCAGAACGTGACAAACGGGACCTGAATGTAAATCTCTGTGCGTTGGCGGCCTCAGCCATCATCATCTGATTTCTTGGCCCAGTCACCATCACTGTAATACTTTTTTTCGTTGCCATTAAATCCAGCAGTGCTGCCATTTAGAGTGTCTCATGAAAACAAATATGGAAATAAACGTGTCTGTGTGATGATGTATGGGAGTGTGCACTCGGTCTTTTGAGGGGCCGCTCTCTTTGTGATTCATCGTGGTCAAGACGGGGATCACAGAGTAAGAAATCAACACGAGTCAGGTTATCATTACTGCCGGGCGATGCCAGATGAAGGCCCGGCTCCTGCGGCTTGGTGCTCGTCCTGCTGCTGTTCAGCACTGAGTGTGGCTTATTTAACAGTCAGCCCAACAGCAACCTGAAATTTTATATAGCGCCCTTTATAAAAGAAATGAGAATACAATTTGGTAGCTGAGTAATTTGAAAAGGACTGCAGGATGGACAGATATTTAAACAAGTCAGAGAAGAACAAAGAAGTGAAACGAGACCAAAAATGAGAAGTCGCATTTTAAACCTTCACTCCCGCCTCCTTGTAAGTAAGCAGATTAGACGATTTTACGTTCAGTCCCTGTTTTAAAAAAAAAAATATAAAAAGAGCAACGCAAACACAAATCTGGGAGGCTTTCAGAAAGTGGCACCTATTTTCCTTTCCTCCACGTAATTGCTCCTTTAAATTTTCTTTTTTTTTTCTCCGTCTTTCATGTTAGGCCATCTCCAGCAATTTCACAAAGAGCCAATTAGGCATCTGGCTTTCCCCTGCGATGCGAGTCCTCGGCCCGAGCAGAACTCTAATTGGCTGACTTGGGCCTCGTCTCGCTTCACCTCTGTCGGAGCTGCCAGAGCTGCACACTTGAAGCTGCTGCACTCTTTTCATTAAGCCTGGCCTGCTGTCGGTGGTGGCGCCTCCGCCGAATTGATTACACTTCTGTGGGATGTGCAGGAGGCCAAAGGGGCAAAAATTAGTAAATAAAGCAAAGCCTGAATGGTAAACCGCTTGGAAGGAAAGGTCAGCCGTGCTGTGAGAAAGGTGCTGACTGAGGGGCTGGAGTCACCCCTTTGGTTTTTGCTGCATGCAGACCCCCTGTTGCAAAGTCCTTCTTAAAGTCAGATGATAGGGAGGTACGGATACCCAATGAGAACACTCGTAATAAACCATCCATGATAACTAGACCTTATCACACCACTGTACTGGCACAAGGCTCAGAACGAGGGACAGATGGACCTCCAAGTAGAAATCAGTTCAATAATAAACCAATAAACTGATTTGCTAGGCAGTGCGGGGTGGACCACCGGTGGAACCTCAGGTTAATACAGGAGGCGGACGCACTCTCAAGGCGTATCTGCAAGAAGGAGAGTTTGGTGAGCAGATGAACCTGAAAGCACTGCAACACCCCCTATTGTGGCCTCTGTAAGACAAACAGATGCGACAGAGGTTTTGGGCATGTCCATGACCCCCTGTCATGAAAAGAAATCAAAAAAGAAATTGTTTTTACAAAGATTATAATAACGTCTTTTCAGATGCCAGTCCGATGCAGAACTAACTCAAACATGGCCGACCTTCCAGGAAGGGGCGGGTCCAGGAGGACGGACAATGGAAGTGACGTCAGAGCTGGCATGGCTCTCGATCTTCTGTTCTATTGAAAACAAAAATGTACATCCAAAAAATGAAACTGTTCACCCCCGTTAATACGACACATCGCTGGGGCAGCCAGTTGGTTTTAGAAGTCACATGATTAGTTGAGTGGTGATCACCTGACTTGGGTTTGCGTTGATTGAAAGTGGAAGGGCCACCTTGTGGTGAGTCAGTATGGTAGCCGTACCTTCACAATAAAGAGACGAAAGAACACAGGAATAAACTCCATGAAACGGTGACTGAAAGGCACGAGTCAGGAAGGTGGGGACAAGAAAATCTCCAAGTCGGTGAACATCCCATGGTGTGAATTAAGAAATGAGAAGAGTTCTGCTGGAGCAGGCCATATACCTGCAAAGAAGACAACGAGTGAGGGAGGCCATCCAGGGACCTCTGAGAACACGGAAGGAGTCACAAGCTACAGTGGCTCAGACTGGAGAGGCTGTGCAGGCAGCAGCTGATGCCCCTGAGTGCTTCACCAGTCCCAGCTTTATGGGTGAGTGGCAGATAGTGAAGAAGGCACTGAGGAAACTCTGAAGTCAGCTGGAAGAAGGTTCTGTGGTCTGATGAGAACACACTGATATTTTTTGGCTGTCAGATGAAACACCGTGTTACACTGAGCATTATAAAAAACACACCATCCCCACCATGAAGTATGGCGGTGGCAGCATCGGGCTGTGAGGGTGCTGCTCTGCAGCAGGCCCTGGAAGACTTGTGAGAGTAAAATGAACACAGAAAAAGGGGAATCCTGGAGGAAAACTTGATGGGAGTCTGAAAGAGGCCTGTGCCTTCAGAGAAGACAAGAAGCCCAAGCTTAAAGCCAAAGCAATGCAGAGATGGTGTCAAAACAACAACGTGAATGTCGTGGCACACTCCTCCTCCTCAGATATTCACTTGGCTTCAGCGGAGGCAGGATTTGAGCTAAAGCCGCTCGATTACACAGCAGAAGGAGAACTGCCGTAAAAACTCCACACAGACCATCGGGCAGGCTGGGAATAGAACCCGAGACTCTGGGGCTGTGCCCACCACTCTGCCATCTTCTGTATCTGCCATTTTTTCATTTGTAATGAGAGGATATCATTTATAATAATGTGATTTGGACGACGATTGTGCCAGAGGAAGGAGTTTGGGGAAAAAAAGGAATTTGGGGGGCTTTGTGGGAATTTAAAGGACTGAGAAGCCACATCTCTGCCGTTAATGCATTGGCAGTTCTGATGGATGTTCTTGGCATTGGCGTCAGGCAGCCTGGAGAGGGGGCCGAATTTGTGAACCCCCGAGGAGAGACGATTCCCAGCATGGAGCTTACAGAGAAATGGATCAAATGGGCAGCATCCCAGTTTACAAAACGGTGCTCTGCGTCAGGCCTGGCAAGGGAAGCCATCTTAGGCAGTAACAGAATTTAAAGTGTTTATGTTGGTCCTTTGAGAGGACATTCCTAAAGTGTGCCGCTTTAGTCTTACAACCCAGCATCAAAACGTTGGACCAGATGCCCGGTGTATCCTTGCCACCAAACTGCTTCCAGCCTTCCATTTATGAATTTATGAACTCGAGGCCAACTCTTGGAATTTGAAGACATCATCACCATTAGTTTTAATGGGGGGCAAAAAAGAATGTGTGTGTTCATGAGTCCCAAAATGGACACCCATTCTTCTCAAAACATGACCAGGTTCCATTAGAATGGCCATCGTCCCTTCAGAGGTTAACAGGAGCTGTCCAAGCGTTTCCCTTCATCGATGACTCAATAGCACGCCTGCTTGCCGGCTCCCATTACGTTTGACGCGGCGCACACCTCCATTGGCAGGCTTGGATTCTTATTGTTTGTGTGCACAGCATTTGTCCTTTCATTTAAAAAAGCAGCAGCAGAACAGTGACAGTCCAATAAAGATGAAAACAAAGGCCATCAACGTCACACTCTCTGAACAAACGGCCTGGTCGTCACCGCAGTGAGTGACTGAGTGGGAGAGGCGGCAGATTCTTTGAGCTCTTTTGCTTCATCGTCCACGTCTCCTGCCTCATTTCTGCCTTCCACTGCAGCGGGAAGGCGAGAGGCGCCTAAAGAAAGAGGCCTGTTGCGTGGTGCGTGTGAAGGATTTTGGAATGTTAGTCATGGTGGAAAAGGCACTATATACAGTAAAATGACGTAATTCATGGCTTCACCTCGGTAAATCACTTCCTTTGCCAGTGCTCCCATATACAAAGCCATGTCTTGTTCTTGGGAAGTGTCATCACTCTGGAAAGGCGCCATATGAAATTAATCAAGCAACCGTCATTCCACATTGTGTAGTTTTATCGTGACACAGGCTGACAGTGCCACTGCACAAATGGTGCTGGACCTGTGTGACACTCAGCCTGAAGATGTCCCAGAGGTGTTTGTTTTACTTTTGGTTGTCACTGTCTTCTGGGCACTACAGTATGTCAAGTAAAAAAAAAAAAAAAGTGGGTGGGACGAGTCTTTATTTTGTAGGCTTGGGTCAAAACGTCAGCCATAGTGCTGCCCCATCACAGATGATCCTTGATTATGTCAGCCTTGCGTTTGTTTCTGAGCTCCAAATCCCACATGCACCACAGTATGATTTCCATATTTTTTACAGGAGAAGAAGGTAACCAATGCACAAATCACACTAAACACACAATGCAGGCAAGCAAAGGCCTTACTTCTGACTATCACATTGGCCAGAATGGATTCATCCAGCTTCCATGACACTCCACGACCCTGTCTGACCAGTGCGTGAATGACTGGATGCCAGGAGGTCTTCCATCTATGAAAAAAATCGAGCTAGACAGCGGTTAGTAATTACAGACCAAACTGTCAGCCGTATGCTTCACAGTCATTTATTTCAGCAGCTAGGAGATGACACTGCTGGAGATGGAATGGTCGGCCTTGTCCTTCACAGCTGCACATGTTAGCCACCAGGGGGCCACACTGCTGAGAAAGTGAACTGTCAGCCAGGTACTTTCCATTTGCACACTGTAGCCACTAGGGGGCCTTGCTGCCAAGGGGTCAGGTCAGCCTTGCGCTTTCCATTTGCACACCACCTTACCAGCACGGTCTGCTCCTCGGCTCGACTCCTGAAGCGCTTGACTCATCCTTAGATTGTTGGCAATTTTTGATATTTTGTTTTACGGTCTGAAGGCAGAGGTCCCCCCAGGTTTCTTTTTTCTTGAGTGCATCACCAGTAATATTTTTAGACTGAATTTATTCTATTTAGAGAAATGGAAACCCCAGGCTGTGATGATTGGAAAACTGTCACGAAAAGGTCATTCTGTCTGAAAAGCGCCTCCTGCCATTTATCGTTTGCTTCTTCTTGGCCAAGCCTGCAGCCCCTGACGTTTTGCTTTTAGATTCTCCCCAGAAATCCCCAGTGTGCCGAATTTGAGTGCACAAGTCTTTATAGAGCACCTCACTCCAAGTCCTTTGTCCTTGTTAAAATGAAAGGAAGAGTATCACTACTCGGCTCTCAAACAATCAAAGCGTACTGTGTAGAGCACAGAGACTATCAGCATCAGAAAATTCATAGAAAAGAATTAATCCCAGGGACATTTTGGGATGCCCGTACAAAGATGGCACATTTCCTTGTATTGAGACATTCATGTACATAATAATAATATTTCACTTTATTTGCCATTTATCATTTATTGCATTAGAAATGTATCACTTTTCGCACACCCCAAGTTTCTCTCCAAAGACACACAGAGAAGCTTGGGGTCCGAGGGCAGGGTCAGCAATTTGCGCAGCACCCCTGGTACAATTGCAGGTTAAGGGTCTCGCTCGAGGGCCCAGCGGAGTAGCATTCCTTCTGGCACTGCCGGGATTTGAGTCAGCACTCCACACGGTGCTGGAATATGCAGTGGTTGTAGCAGAGCTGAGTACCAGCCAGGTCAGAAAGCAAAGCTCAGGCCTTTAGATAAACGGCTCGCCTACACCGACTGCCTGCTGTTAGCCAGAGTGCCTTGAAGTGGAAGTGCAAATCCTAAGGTTTGGTCCTCCCCATCTACAAAAGTCACATGGTGTCAATAGCAGTGCCCAGTTGCATTATGGGTACTGACTAAAGAGTTTGATGTTATTGAGCTCTCACATGCTTCTCATCTGGTCTCCAGTTTACTAGAAAGCTCTGCCCTGGTTTAAGAAGTGGACAAGGGGTGCTAGTAGTCTGGGAAAACAACATGGCAAAGCACCTGTGTGCGCTCTCAAGGACCACACAACTTGAGGCTGACATAGTCAAGGAGCTGCAGGTCCCTTTCCCAGGTTCTTTTCAGCACTATGTCTGATGCACTTAACACAGTAAGATTTGGCGCGTTTCCATGCGCCTCAATAACCCAGAAAGCCATGTAAACCTGTGTTCTGGATCACAGAGGAACGTCTCTTCATGAATGATCCAGTGAATTAATGGACAGATGTTGTTGGTTTCCATTTATGCTTAATCAGACTCTACCGTGTTCTCTGTGTCTTTTAACAAGTCAATTCTGTAATCGGTATCTTCTGTGCTTGTAATTTAACTGATGATCGTTCACAGCGCTCTGTACCCGCACACCCTGAAGATAACTTGGATTATATTGTATGTGGCCAAGTAAACCCTTAACCGGGTCACAGCTAAAGATTTTGTTGTCTGCTTGTGTCCGTTGCACTCTCTTCTCCTGCTTAGTTTCACTCTCACTTTAAGTGGCCACAGGTAGAAGCATCCAAAAGACAAACTTCCTAAGGCAAATCCTTGGGCATCCCCATTGTTTCTTCTCCTGGCTGAAATTCTCTGTCTCAGTATTTTAAGAAATCACTCGGCTCAGTGCTAAACATGGCAGCACAATCACAAGAGCAGGGCTGGAGTGACACGTAATGAAGTAACGAGTAACCTGATGTCATATTTGTCTGCAGTGTTACTGTTATCACAACAGCTCTTGGGTGTAAGGCAAAAAGCACATGCACTGGTATGGCGGTCCTTGGCAGGGCTCAGTCACACAGCCCAGCAGAAATCTGTGAGTAAAGCGTCAGTGTGACTAAACAAGCAAATGATCACAGGTGTCACGCTTATTTTCGGACTTATGGTGGCCCATGATGACGTTGAACTCTTTTTTGCACAGTTCAATAACGTCAGAGAATCCCAGAAGATGGCGTGCACATGTAATCGTGGATTGTTAAGAAGCACAGGATTCTGCCTTCACTGGATTGTTCACCTTCTCCCAGTTACCAGTGTGCGTGTAAACACAATCGCACTTGTTGATGCCACTCCCTGGCATTGTAAAGATGGTGGAGCAGCTCCCCGTCACTGTCACGGCAGCCTGTTTGCATTTCACGGTGACAGCTGTAGGACAAGTTGTCAGTATGCCCCACTCGGGTGCTTTTCAGTTGTAGCCCTCGTTTTCTTAAGAAGCTGTGAGCAGTCGGCGACTCCACCATAGTGCACTGCAGATGGCCCCGGTGTTTACTTTAAAATGCGTTTTCCACTAAGAACACTGGGACAGAGTTGGAGACTTGCTCAGAGCACATCTCACACAAATGTGTCTTAGGATTTGCTCAAAGAACTGCAGACATGTGGAACAAGTTACCAAGTGCTGTGGTAGAGAGGAGGACTTCAGGGACCGTCAGATCTTAACTTGATGTTCTTTTGGAGAATCTTGGTAAACAGGATGGACGAGCTTTATGGACTGAATGGCCTGCTCTTGTCACAATGGCTCTAACGTTCTAAAAATGTTCATACAGCCACCAGCACTGCCATTCAGCACATTAATTAGCTCTAAAAAAACGAGGCCATCTTGTGATACTTGGGAGATCTGAAACTGTGCTGAAACATCTTTAGGGATTTGTGAAATCTGTCACTGCTAGCAATCCTTGGTCATGTCCTCCAGGCACTGAGATCCAGAGACTGTTTTGAAGTGTGATGTACCCTCCGACTTGAAGTTGTGTAGTCTGACGTCGGCCTGACTTCATTTATCAGTGCATGCGATTCGTACATACTGAGCTTAGCGTATGCTTTGTTGCTGTGCTGTTTGACTTGTATGTTACTTTGGTAGAAATGTTTTTAAATGCATTCAGTATCCATTAAGGGCTTGTAGCACATATCGGGCCATTGGCATGGGGCCTGATGAATGCTGGGATGCCCTGATTTTGAATTTTCGTTTCTGTTGTCTATGTCTCCCTGGATAACCTTTGGTTAATGAGGATATTTTCCTCCACATCTCTGTACACCAACAGGCTTCTTCTTGATATGTCATCACCAATGTTTATACCAATTAGCTTTCCCCAGAAAGCCTCGGCTGGACTGCTCAGTAACCGTTCCCATGGTTTCCTTGGTCAATTGGAAAGTATGAAGGGAGGTGAAAAAAATTAAACTCGCTCAAGACGAAAGTTAAGGCAAAATTAATTTTCTTTGACATTTCATTCTTTTGTAATTGTAGATAATGGCTAGAAACTTGAAATAAGTCTGATTTTCTAGGGTGTCTAGCAGTGATGAGGACATTTAAGACACAAGGTGACCCCAGTCCTTCTACTGAAGTTCTTTAGGCTCTTGATATAGGCGCATGCAGTTTGACTTTGGATTCGACCAAAGCAAACAAATCCGCACCAATTACTTGAATTTGGCTGCTGTGTGAAACGGTCTTTGGCGCTGCTGCACTTTCCAGTGTCCTGGGTTTGAACCCCACGCTCGGTGTTCTTCCCAAATCCTCAGGGTTGTGCAGGTCAGGTTTAGTGGGGGATTCCAAATTAGCCCCTGTGTAGCAACTCACATCACTCAGCCTTGTCTTATTTAGAGTTGTTGGCTGCTTTTTCTCCAGGGGGTTACTGGGACAGGCCCTTGACAACACAAGATCTGATTCATTGAGGGCCGATTGTCAAGACACCAGTCAATTTTAATCCGCGCAGACGTCACTTGTTGTGGGGGATCAGTGCTGTTGGGTCCAAACTCAGTACACGCTCTGCACGTGGCAAGTATCTGTGATTTCCTGAACATGAAGGCTGCTTGGCCAACATCCAGGAGGTGCACCCCTCTCATGCTTAGTAGAGGGGTCTTTGATGAGTAGTAGACTCTATGGAAGTGACACTTGGCTGACAAACACAAAGACACTGAATGAAAGCTGGGGTGAGATGGACCAGGTGGATGTAGAAGGGTTATGGAGTGAGACGAAGATGAACGCTGAGCTGACAGAAATGTGGTGTGGAGAGCTCAGGAGAAACAGACTAAGATGGTTTGGGCATGAGGGGTGAAGACTTCTGTACCAAGATAAAGGTGGAAGGAATGAGAACCGGAGGAAGGCTGAAGCAAATGTGATTGGAGGTAGTGGTGATATGAATAGAAAGGATCTTGCACAAAAGGTGCCCAGAAACACCAAGAGTGATCTGGAGGACTCGTGCTAAGGTGATGGTGAAATGATTTGAACGCCCTGCAGCCATTGTGTGGCCAATAGCTTTGAACTCCATAGTTAATGACAGAGCTGTGGCTGTGGGGTACAGCAGTCATTGGGAGGGAGAGCTTCGATTGAGAGACTTGTGTTTATGGGGGTCTGCAGTTACTAGGGGTTTTTAGAGATGAGAGGTCTAAAGGCAGCTGTGGTCACTAAATGGGCTCATCACGTCCCACTTCTTGGTCAATGGCAGGGTCTACGCTCCTGTCAACTGCTGTATGCGAGTGAAGCTTTGAAGGGCGAGAACTCCTGTCCAGTGACCCGTGTTTTCCTTACATTATGGTGTCATTAATACCTGAGCTGCTTGTGAATGAACATGTCAGACAGTTACAGTTGTCCTGTATTCTGTCTCCTGTTAAAAGGCCTGCTCTAGTTGTTTTGGAACGTGTCTTTATTTCGCTCTGCCTTGACAGATGGGCTGGCCTGTCGGAGGTGTTTTTTTTCGTGAGGGTCTGTATACACCCAGCGCATGTGATAATCTTCCTGTTAATTGGTTCCATTTAGAGTCTGCTGCTTGGACATATTTCAGACTGACCTGTGGTGTTCTTCACCATAGCAACTGGCAAGGCATTAATCTGATGTCAGCACGGGATGGACAGACTTAATTAGGCTCTGTCTGAATGCTTTATGTCTTCCTCAAGTATGCTGGGTCTTCCCATTGCAAACTGGGATTTCCGTTTGAGTTGCATGCATTTGAATGGTTGCCAGACAGGTAGGCCTACACCTGCCAGTGAGGTGAGTGAGCCGAGTCCCGAAAGGCCGCAGTGGCTGCACATTCGCTTTGTAAACTTATTGCTTTCTGCATTGGTGGATGTTGTTGGCCTCTTTTTGATTTTAAAAGCAGTCGGCTGCATGAGGTTTTGATCTCCCCTAAAGGTTGATGTCCTTCAGTATTGCTTTTGAGATGCTGGTGCCATGCTCGTCTTTGGCTAAGTGACTTGCCTGCAGGTCACTTGTGACGTATGAATGTTTGTTGACTGGCAGGTCCTGATTAAAACCTCATCATTCGTCTTGGACTCTCAACAGAAACTCTGAGCTCAGTAGGAGCCTTTTAGAAATAAACCGAGCAGTGATCTCAACAAGAACATACAATGGTGTTAGTATTTTCACAAAGCACAAAACTAGACAGTTTTCAGGGTAATCTTATTTCTGATCATTTGATTGTTAAAAAGATCAAGCAGCAGCCACTGTAACTTAGCACAAAGTGCCCCTGCTGCTGGTCCCGCTAGGCCTGGTCATGAAGGTGCACAGGAGGTGCCTCCTTAATTCTCTGAGCCGAAAAAGGTGCGCTGAAGGAACACCGTCTTCACTCCAGCAAAGGAATACCCTGGCATTTATAGGCATCTTCACCTCTCGTCCAGACACCCAGCACCAATTGGGCAGCACTTACTCAGACTCTGCCAATGACACCCCAGGGACCCTCACATCTCCTTCCGTTTCCTTCTGATGTCTTGTGTCCTTGGCCTTCATTGTGCATTATGATGAAGTCTGGACCTCTGACCTGAGCGGTGGCCCGCTCATCTTTTGTCCCCTGAGGTCTCTTCACTTGCTCAGTTAATTAGCGGTTGATTTCAGTCCCACAGCTCATGTCTGATTTTAGTCAGCAAGCTGCTGTGTGTGTTTTGCTCTTTCTCAAAGTTTAGAAGTCTCTTTGTAGCTTTTTTGTCTCATTAGATGTTTTTTTTTAACCAGAATTGTTAATTATCGTGAAAAGTTTAGCTGCTAATTAACACTGAATGGCAGAGGGTGCAAACAACATGAGGGTAGTTGCTGTTTACACCTGTGTGCGTATTCATCATCAGGCAGCTTCTTGGTAAGAACAGAAACTATCAGCAGCTGTGCACATTTCATGCCAAACTGAATCTCTGCAACATTCTCAGCCAGCAAACTTGCTTATAGTCCTGCTGTGACTTTAAATAAATTAAATGACAACATGGGCAACTTGTGGCAAAATTCATTCTGCATTCCTGCTGCTGCTCTTTCTTCTCGTTATTACTGTTTTTGTAGATCGACCCATTTTCCAAACCTGTGTAATTCAATTCTAGAGTTGTGAGGAGCTGAAGCCTAACCCCATGGGCATGTAATGGCGCATTACAAGGCACACTCATGCAGTAACCGGCCGATGTCACGCACACGTCTTTAGGATATAGGGGGACAACAGCGAACACCGGGAGAACCGGGAGGAGCAGTAGTGGTGGCTACTTTACTCCTGATCTTCACTTTACCAGACCTGCTTCACCTCACTCTAGAGTGGCCATAGCCTATCCAGGCAGTGCAGGTAGGTGCAAGACAGGAACCAAGCAAGCAGCCGACCTCGGGAAGGGGGCCAATCCATCGTAGGGCACAAACGCACACAAAATCATGGAAATTCGAAGTGTAAAATCTGCCATTTATGTGGTGAAGAAATTTAAAAAAAAAAAAAAAAAACTCCTTTGGGTGCAGATTTTGAAAGTTAAACTTCTGAGGCCCAGCAGCATTTTGGCCAACTGTGGACAACTGGTAACAGAGGACAAGGATGACAGAGCTAGTTCTACACAGTACAAACTGCAGAGCGCCACACAACACTCTCACTGCCATCATGACTAAAATGGGCATTGTTAAGCTGACTTGGTATTTTGAGTACAAGTTCTCAGAGTTCTGCCATCTCAGAGACGTCAACCAGCCAGCGGTCTCCAGTGATGCCAGTCAGGGTATAAACATCAGGAGTTCACTGCACCCGCCTTTCTCTTTCATTTCTGATCTGGAGACCAAAGCAGCCAGTCATCTCCATCTCCATTGATGCTATTTAGGTGACACTTGTGACCACACCGTTGTATTGTGCCAGTTAACAGACTGGAGAGGGTTTGACATGTAAAATGGCCGGTAGGCCTTTTCCTGATCAGATTGCGTGTTTTTGTCTTTATGTTTGTGAATATGCAAACCAGGAGCCCTCACACCTTTGTATGTTTTCTGCATTTGCTGGCTCACAGATCGCAATGCCTGATACTTTATTTTATTTATTTTTTTGTTAACCAGATCTTTTGTCACACATAATAATAAAAATAGTAACCACAGGGAGACATTACAATAAGAAATGGTTTTACAGTTGAAGGCACAAATGGTAGAAACTATTAAAATTACTCATTCATTCATTACAAATTCAGCACGTCTGCAAGGAAAGAAACACTTCTGGATTGACAGATGATATGAAGAAATATGGAAAGGTGACATCAAATGAAGTGAGGGGTTGTGTAAGATAGGAGTTTATGTTGGAGGAAGAAAGGAGATCATTGTTTTAGGAAATAAAAGAAAATCGGCAAAACCTGTGAGCTGATTTGGTGTGCGTGCTCCATGTGCACCGTGGCCTGACTGGTGTTTGGTTGCTGCCTGACACTCCGTGCTCCCCGTACCTCTGAGCTGCATATGTGTGTTAAGTGATAGATAGGTGGACACATACATGTTTTGTTTTTTGTGATTTAATTTTTTATGGAAACACAAAGCAAAAACTTTAGAGGGGAATTCAAGCCATTATGACAGGAACTACAATAAGGTAAAACCCCATGATCAGTGCCCACCCCAACACTACCACCTCACCACTCCACTACATCACAATTGATAGCAACAACAAAATGGAGCCCACCAGGACCAGCAAGTGAGGGAGCAGCACAGCACTGATCTCATGAAGAACAAGAAGAGCTAAAGTTTGAGGTTTCAGGCAAGACCTGGGCACACCACACCACACCGTACCCGTGTAATTGTCAATATAAGAGCCAGGTGCCCCGTTGACAACTCCAAAAGAAACAAATGTAATTTTATTAAGAAACTCAAAAGGAAATCAACAGGCCAGAACAAGAATCAGTTAACATGTAAAATAAACCTAAATGGCACCTGCCTCCCCCACCACCTTGTCCCATGTCCTGTGCCATACCACCAGGAACTGCAGCAGTGCCAGCTGACCAGACCACTGCACCCGCATCAAAAGTTTGCGTTCATAAAAGATTGAAGTTTGGAAGTATCAGAATCCCAGTCATGAATGGAGATGCTGGACTTCATTAATTTGTGAAGCTGATACCCCCAAAAGAATCAAATTACAAATGGGACACAGACAGTTCTGCATTATAATGAGGTCTGGGTGTCCCCCATCTAGAAGCAATGAGATGTTTGGCATACACATAAGAATGTCCCCTGGCACACAGAGACAACGAGGCCTAACACTTCTAAGAGTATTAGAATGTGTGGCCCGTGTTTGGAGTAGGAACTGGCAGAACAGGAGGACAAAACCAATAGCTGTCTCTGGGACATCCGGCGGGCAGAAGTGATCTGCGAGGAGTCATTTATAACGTATAATTTGATATTTCTGAAATGGTATCCCAGCAGGGGGGAGAGGACCGCAAGAGAAACAAAGGTGTATATGTGAATACAGTCATGAGGGTTAAACAAGTGCGCAGACAGGACAAGGCACCTTATGACTCCGATGACATGTTATTTTTATTGTGCCTTGTATTAGCGAATACTTAGCTGTAGGTCGTTCTTTTTTTTTTTTTTTAAAGAAGTAACATCACATTTGTCACGTTTAACCATGAAGTCCTTTGCTGCTTTACTAAGAGTGTCCTGAATTGTTAACTGGTGGATATTTTCAAATGCGCTTCACTGCAGCAGAGGCGTCCGCATTGTATTACACTGTGAGAAGGTCAGGCCACAGTGCTCCACATCACCTCTGGCAAGTGCTTCTCGCTGATACTGACTTCACTAACTTTTATTCAAAACAGGATAGGATGGGCTTTAGCCCCCCACCGTGACACTCTGCAGGTCCTAAGAATAAAATATTTTATCCACGACAACTCTGAAATGAGAGGTGGGCAATGTGACTGACTCCAGGCTGAGCAGTTGCCTTGCTAAAAACCACACAGGGTGTCAGAGGTGGAGAATGAAGTGACCTGCAGTGACATTCAGTCATTTCCCCCGTCTGATCTGAGCTGCTTTGGAAATGGCAGCTTCATTGAGTCCTGGTTTCAAAACTCAACCCAGTCGCTGGATATGTGGAGTGGAGTTTCCAAGCTCTCCCCAATGTCTGCATGGGTTTTTATCTGAAATGAAGACAATCAGAGGTACAAATGAAGTGGGAGTGATATCTACCAAAGTACAGGAAAGTAGGGTGAAGTGGTACAGCCATGTGCTGAGGAGAGACAATGAACATGTGGGCAAAAGAGAAAGTGAAGAGGGAGGAGGTGGATGAATAAACTAAAAAGAACATCTAGAGGAGAAGGTCAATCGAGCACATCAACCCCACAGAGAGGGTGGAAACGATGAAGAGGAAGAAGAACATTCTACCCACAACCTAAAGACTTGCTTATTAGTATAACTGGTGACAGTACAGTGTCCCCTGTGACCCCGAGATTGCCTTGTGCCTAGTGCTGTCAGGATAGACACCAGCTCCTTGCCACCCTGAAATGAATGACCAGTAGTGACCCCAAGTGACCGTTACGAGGCAGATGAGGAGGTGCAGAGCCGCATGGAAAGGAAGGCGCTTTGCCAGATTGGGATGGTGGCAGCAACATTAGAGGGCTACAGAGGAACAAGATGGAGGCTTCAGCAGTGGACTAACCCTTAGAAAGCGAAATACCCTACGGTGCACTCAAAAACTTGAAATCCACCCCCTCCCCACCACCCCCCAAGCTAATTTTATTGAGTTTTGTAATTGCAAATTAGGGGCTAGAAAGGAGAGGAATGAAGGGTCAGAAGAACCACCACGACAAAATACATGTGTGTAAATGAGAGGGAGGTCAGAGGAATGGTGAGGATGGAGGGAGTAGAGTTGGCAAAGGTGGAGGAGTTTAAATACTTGGAATCAACAGAACAGAGTAACGGGGATTGTGGAAGAGAGGTGAAGAAGAGAGTGCAGGCAGGGTGGAGTGGGTGGAGAAGAGTGTCAGGAGTGAATTGTGACAGACGGATATCAACAAGAGTGAAAGGGAACAGGACAACAGGACGGTAGCGAGACCAGCTATGTTATATGGGTAGGAGACGGAGCTGGAGGTGGCAGAGTTAAAGATGTTAAGATTTGCATTGGGTGTGATGAGGATGGACAGGATTAGAAATGAGGACATTGGAGGGTCAACTCAGGTGGGACGGTTGGGAGACAAAGTCCGAGAGGCGAGATGGTGTTGGTTTGGAGAAATGAGGGGTATAATGAGAGAAGGGTGCTAAGGATAGAGGTGCCAGGCGAAAGGAGAAGAGGAAGGCCTAAGAGAAGGTGGTGAGAGGAGGACATGCAGGTGATAAGATGGGTGTGACAGAGCAAGATGACGAGGACAGGAAGATACGGAAGAAGATGATCCGCTGTGGCAAGCCCTAACGGGAGCAGCTGAAAGGAAAAGAAGAAGGGTCAGTTTTGTGAAACTATATACAAAACTCCTTACTCATGATCAGGTTTCATAATGCTTATTTGAAAGGTCTTGTCCACCATGAGTAACATCACAAGGTTTGCACAAGTAGGTGAGGTGACACGCTGTGAGGAGAGCGGACCAGCGGCCCTGTGGGGTTCGGCCCCACACCTCAGCCGCCAAGTCTCTCTGTCTGCTTTGGAGAGCTTTCTGGTTAACACGCCATGTGCTTGTGTCAGTTTCCGCTGCCACCAGGCGTCAGTGTCACACATGTCATGGCTTGCTTTTGAGATGCATGGTTTGCGTTTTGTGTTGTGCCCGCTCCCTCTTAACACTTCCTGCATGTCCCACCTCCGCACGTAGCAGCCTTGTGTCTGTCTGTCTGTCTGTCTGCCTGCCTGTCAGCCCGTCATTCAGCCGGCCCTATTGTATCTGACAGGTGTCAGTTCTCGTTTCTCCTGCTATTGGTGTTTTGTCATCTTGTGCTGCTTTTATTCCTGTCAACACAGATTATCATTTTAAATAAAATGCACAGCCTACAAATCCGTCGGCATCACCAGCTGTTGGCAGAATGCAAGGCAGATCAGCAATTGGGCACTTGTGTTATTAATATGCTTTTTCTTTGTGATGAAGAGTTCGTTTTTAGGGGGCTCCCAAGCATTTGCACTCCTAGGTGTTGGGGATGATGATTAGGTAGGATGCTTTTTCTTTTTTTATCAGGTAGACAGTCGAGTGACCAGGCCTTAGGCCTTCAGTCATGTTTTCCCTCCTCCTCACCACGTTACCTGAATTGTAAATCTCAGTGGATGCGTGTAACGTGGGACAGTCACAAGTCGCCCCTGAGCTTTAGCATTCATGGCTTGCCCCATGCTTCAACTTCCATTATTTACTCAATGAATAATCATTGCAGATGCTGAGAGGGGCTCAGGACGAGAGCTGCAGCAAAATGTTTTGCTCAGACTGATTGTGTCTCGGTGTGCTTCACTCTAATTTTGCTGATCTTACACAAAATGGAGCTGAGGACAAAGGTGTCACTGAACCAGTGTGACTGAACCTTAGGGATGTGACCACTGCCTAGTCCATCCATCCAGCCCCTTCCAGACCACCTTAACGTGTACTCTAAAATTGCATAAAAAGTTGACTGTGGGTTGTGTGTTTGTCCAGTATGGAAATCCGCACCGTGTAAACGATTTTGGACGTGTTTTGTGCAGGCCCAGGCCACAGGCTGTGTCTCACTCACTTCATTTAGTGACTCTGCCTGCACTTTATTCCACCCCAGGCCATGCTGGGTACCCCTGCTAGTATTAAAAAGGAAGAATAACTCTTGACAAAATGCAGATTTTATTTATTTTTTTTAGAAATTGTAAGTAAAAGTCTGGTAATAAGTTGTTACCATAAAAGCATTTCTACCTTCGTCTGGCACCTGTGGTAGTGACTCCTTCAGGCCAAACAGACTGCACCCTAAAAAAGTTACAGACCACTGCTCTGTGCCACTTTAAGGTTGGACGCCATTTCAACATTCGGTAATTTCAGTTGACGTCCTCCCCTGATTCACAATCAGAAGCTCAAGTTGGGTAAAAACTGTGAAGTTTGGAACTATGGAAGAAATTCGCGAGAGTCCTGTGAAAACAGAAAGATTACCTGGAAGAAGCCCAAACTTTCACAGGAGTGGCCTTAGACTGAGTGCCGATTTAAATTCCAGTGTTGCTGTTAGCACTGCTGACTCCATCTTCAGCTGGCCTTCTGTTTGAACCCCATCAGTTACAACAGCCAGCAGTACCAGCCATAAGGCAAGAGCCAGCACTGGGTGAGACGCCAGTCCACCCGTGAACACACTCACTCATGCCAGGCCCGCCAGTGAGTTGCTAATCAAGTCAAGAGAAGGGAATAAAAATACACAGAAATGCAAACTCCACGGACACGCTGACTGCATCTGCACTTTTCAGAAGGACTGATGGCCCAACTGCATTTCATTTTTAAAGCCTATCACCCAAATGCTTCTGGCAGCTCTAGCTACTCGACTTCCTCACCTTTGTTGTATTTCCTGTTTCCTCCATATCTCACTAACAGATAAAATATGGAATCTGAGTAAATACAGAAAAGGCAGAGTCCTCCATTAGCCGCTCTGTTCATCTGTTCTTAGACCCACTGTGTTTCATTCAGGGTCACAGGTGGCCCAAGTGCCAGTTAGCCACATTCACAGACAGACCTTTGAGATGCCAATGGACTCCATGAAGACCTGCAGACCTGACTGGGGTTTGAACTTGGAATCGTGAGGTAGCAGTGCTAACCAGTGTACCCCCAGGTCATTGAGAAGAGCGTGTTTAACAATACGCAGTAGCAAATGATGGAGGTCCTCTGATGACAGGCAGCTGATTTGTAACCTGCTGGTCTCAGCTTTGACCCTGCCATGTTGTGTGCCCAACTTTAGTTAGGGCCTGCGGTGTTCAAAATCCTTTAATCTTTTATGGGCTTGGCAGTGGCAGTGTGAGGATCCTATGACACTAAAGGCGCTTTCTTTAATTTAAAGCTCAAGTCAGTCACCTTTTAGTCCTTTAATACATAGCAATAGCACCAGTCAGAACAAATGTGCAAACCTTCACTTTGTATCACCATACTCTGGTAAAGTCCCAAGCCAGGCGCTTTACACATTCAGAGTTATGTGATGACAGTTGTATAATATTCACAAAGAGTAGTGTCACACATTGGGAGGAGGATGTGGTGAGGATCGAACCCGCATCATTGCTGCCTAACCCAAGTCTTCACGATTCTCAAAAGCAGAATTCTGTCAGAGAGTGCATTGTGTACATGAGGACACCTAGTGGAAACTGGGGGGAACTGCACCGAAGACAGGAGCAAGGAAGTGCCAAAGGAGGGGCAGAGGAATCTGGAAGAAATGACAAGAGGCTTAGGAGTCGAAGCAGAAACCTTGACATCTGTCAGAATGTGCCTGAATAAGATGTTAGAGCAGCGTAGCTCTGTATTAGCCAACGAAACCACCTCGACAGTCTGTTTGTTAGACCTAATCCACCTTAAGAAAAGGGCAAGTGTCTGTGAGTGAATACATCCGGTTGCGAAAAAGAGAACAAAATTTGTCTCTATTATTCCAAAAAATGTTTTAGTAATAAAATGCATTGTATTTGTCATTTCAACAGATGGTGCATCACAAACATTAATACTGCTTTGGCGAATCCCATACCAAATGTTAATGATGAGGTCTACAGTGATTATGTAGATATCAACCTATCCTAGACAGGTAGCATAGCGAATAATTACAGTAACAGATAAAGACAATCTGATTAAACAAATGATGTATATACATTTGTATGGCGCTGGAAAATGGCAAAGTGTTGCATGTTGGTGAGACGTGCAAGTGATATGTCTACTACTGCCACTTCTCATTGTGGTCTTTACTGCTGATGGTGTCTTTTCTTAAATTAGTTACACCATACTGCCATTGGTGTGGTATGCTGGTTAAGACTTTGGTCATCAAACCCTGGGGTTGTGGGTTCAAATCCCACTGCTGACGCTGTGTGACCCTGAGCAAGTCATTTCACCTGCCTGTGATCCAAGTGGAAAAAAAGAAACAAAACAAATGGAACCAATTGTGTCTCAAATGTTGTAACTCACTTTGGTTAAAGGCCTCGGCCACATAAGGAATAATAATAATATTGACAGTCCACTGCATTGTTGATGACCCCAGACGCTAACTATTCTCACCTCACCCACCAGCTCTTGAGAATTTGTATTTGTTGCCACATACCAATAATTCATAACTAAAAGTATAAAAGTTTGTACTAAGTAAACACACTCATTTATTTAATGATGAAGACTGATACTGTGTGATGTTTCATTTCTATAATTTTATCAGAAATTTTACATTTCCGGTCCACTTGTGTTTTTTTTAGTTGATTTTGGTAAAAGTGCCGGCTAGCTAATCGATGCTAACAGACGCTTCATGTATAATTGATGGTAATAAAAGTGTATGGAAGACTCCAGAAATTCATTTCTTCACGAGACATGCACGCTGAAGCCAGCTTTGTTGTGGACTCGGCGTTATTGCTGCGTTTTCTACTGTTAGTCTTCCTCGTGAGCAGTTTGTGGCCTTAATATTTCGGCAGCATCTTTCCCACTGGCTCAGTATTAATACTCGCTGTTATGATTTATTCAAAGAATGTGAATTATTTGTTTGTTCCATCAGAGAGAGAGAGAGAGAGAGAGAGAGAGAGAGATTGAAAACGCACTCTGCAAAGGAAGGGCGGGTGAGTTTGGGGAGAGCGTGAGTGAGGGAGCGTGAGCGTGTGAGTAACTGGGGGGGCTATGGAGAGAGAGCGCGAATGAGCGAGCGAGAGAGAGAGAGATAGCGGTAAACGAGAGCGCAAGAGCGGAGAGAGAGAGAGAGACGCGCAGAGATGCTACTCAGTATCCACAATGACAGAGCTGATAGGTGAAAAGAAATTTAGAAGATGGTTTCACTAAAAGGAATAATGTCACTTGTTGTTAATTTTCTGTTAAGTCTCTTGGAATTCTCCTCCTCCTCCTCCTTCTCCTCCTCCTCCTCCTCCTTGGGTAATAGTTGAGATTCTAGACGAGTATTCAATTTGTGAGGCCGCTGAGGTCTATGATTTCCTTTTGCCAGCCCTCCAGGCTGCCGCAGCACAAGTCAGCATAGCTAATGCAGATAGATCTCGCTCGACTTCTAATTCGATATGAGCAGAGCGATAACTCAGGCGCTGGCGAGAAGGCGGCGGCTGCCGCTTCTACTGCCTCAGCTTCATCGGCGGCTGCCTTAGGAGTCGACTGCCCTGGGATTTCTTGTCATCTTTTAACCCTATCCCCTCCACCCCACTCCCCAATCCCCTGTGGCTTTTTCTTTTTTTTTATTGATTTTTCTCCCCCCCCCCTTTTCTGGGGGTGGTTGCTACTAAAGTGAGTGTGATGATTAATATTTTTTTTCTTTTGATGTTCTTTCACAGGACTAGTGGCAGCAAAGAAGAGTCCTAAGCTGGTGAGTACTGATGGATTTGTTTTACCGCAAGTTAAATGTGCAGTGGGGGGCTCAGGAGCTTTAATGATTACACCTGTGTGTTCATTTGATTGATTGATTGATTCTTCTTTTTAAAACTTCTTGTTTTGCCGGGTGGCTAAAGTATCAGGGCTCTTTTGGCTTCTGGGTGGACACGGCGGACGCGTGTTGGCTCCCTGCAGGACACTCATTATCTAATTGCTTGAGAAGAGGAGCAGGACGCCTCATTTTTTTTTTTTCCGTTCTGAACCTCCCACTCGTGCCCCCCTGCATCACTTAACAAATACTACGAATGCATGCAGTTAGTGTCGGCAGCTGCTTCTTATTGCAGGCGTGTGCTTCTTCTGGAAGGCAACCAGTGGATTTGCCTTGCTGATTATCTTCACAATGAGTTTGCTTTGGCCAGGTGGCAGTTAATCACCACAAGGCTCCTGAGGGCCCGGACCTTTTTTTTTTTTGGTTGTGCCGTTATTGTAAGGCTTGAATACTGCATGTACCAGCATGCTGCCTTGTGCAAGATGGATGCCTCCTTGTTTGCCTGTCGGTTATTTAGTGAGAGGACCGCTCTCCAGAGATGTGCCGAATGGCAGTGCCTTTACTGCGGGCTGAGATGTGGAATGAAGATTCTCCTCTTTTCATATCCCATATGCTGCTTAACACCAAGGGAATCATTGGAATAATCAGGGACTCGGAATACATGGAGCCAGACCAGAGGCTGTGTGGAATAATACAGCAGGCTGCTGCTCGGGTATTCTGTTGTGCTTCATGTGGCAGCTGTGTTGGGCATCGTAGAAGGTGTGTTAGGCTACTGAGGCCATAAACCTGCCCACTGCCTTTTAAAAGTGTCAGAGTGTGGAGTGAGGCCTTCTTTGTCTTGTGGTTTTATAAAGTTCACGTTCTACTCCTGCTTAGTCCCACTGAGCCGTTGGTTTACCAGAGCCCAACCTTCTTGCTACGTGTTATATGAAGCCTGACTGTGCGGGATTCAGTGTTTTAAGTCTCTAAGCCCCAGAGCAGAGGGTTGCAATGCCACTTCATTATAGGACACCTCAATGTACACAGCCACATACACTCAGACCTGGCCAGCGAGCGTAATGGCATGTGTCTGGATGGAGTCTGCGTTTGAATCATCAATGAATTTATCATTAGTTGATAATGTCTGCATTCACTTGTTTGAGCTCAAAATATCTGTCTGGCAGGCTGTTAAGTGAGTTGCAGCCACCCTCACCACTGACATGCTGGTTTGTCCTCTCAAGACACCGCTTGCATGATATGTCCTCATCAATGTGGGATCTTTTTATTTGACACCCGGCAATAAATACGAGCACTTGGCCCGGGACTCTCAAATGTACTCCATCAAACAAATGCAAATTTTATGGGGCATCTTGAAATTTGATTTTTTCAGTGAACGGATTGAGGGGAGCGTCAACTGGTTTTTAAAACCTCATGTTAAACTATGGGCGGGAGGAACCCCCTGCTGCCTTGCAGTTAGGTCCTCCCTGTGTGGAGTTTGCATGTTCTCTTCGTGTCTGTGTGGGTTTCATCTGGGTGCTCCGGTTTCCTCCCAAAGACATGCAGGTTAGGTGCATTGGCGATCCTAAATTGTCCCTAGTGTGTGTGTGTGTGCGCCCTGCGGTGGGCTGGTGCCCTGCCCGGGGGGTTTGTTCCTGCCTTGCACCCTGTGCTAGCTGGGATTGGCTCCAGCAGACCCCCGTGACCCTGTGTTAGGATATAGTGGGTTGGAAAATGGATGGATGGATAGAAGAAACCCCTTGTAAACCACACACTGGGTGCCCGAGCTGTGAAAAAGAGCGGGTCCCCAGTGCTGTGAGATGGGCACGTTGATTTGGGTGACGAAGGTTAGGGTTCTTGCAGTCATTTACTGTCTATGACATTAATGGTTTAACTGCACATACTTGATTTTAGTATTGAGCTGTGTATTCACATTTACAGTTGTGCTCCTCATCTGCTGGCAGAACCACATGTGAATACCCCCTGTTCAGGGTGTAGGCCTCACCTGGTGTGAATTTGTTTGTAAAAAAACGCACTTATCAGTTTGTCCATTTTGCCTCCATTACAAAGGTAAGAATGATGTGGCTGTTAAAATGAAGGGTGAAAAACAAGATAAATGTCATCATTAACGGGTCTCCAGCATGTGAAAATGTGACATAAATATGACTCCCTTAGCTTCCTGTTCTTCTAATATTATTGATTGTAGCTCCTCGGGGAAAACTGCAAAAAAGCAAAGCCCCTCAGTTGATGTTTCATATTGACCTTCTCCATGGCTCACTCTTTGTCCTCATTTCCTTTGTTTTGCTTTTGCAGCAACAGCTGGAGCGGAAGGACAGTCAAAACAGTTCCCAGCACAGCGTCTCCAGTCACCGCAGCACCCGCACAGACTCGCCAGTCCACAGCAACCAAGTGCTTCCCAGTTACCCCAACAACAACAACAGCAGCAGCAGCAGCTGCAACAACAACAACGAAGCACCAGCCACAGACCAAGCGGACAGCACAGCACTGAAGAAGCCAGATCCTTTCAAAATCTGGGCCCAGTCCAGGAGCATGTATGAAAGCAGGTGTAAGTACGAGTAGAGGGAACTGCCGAGTCACAGTTGTAATGGCGGCTGTCTAAATGGGAATGGGGTGGGGTGATTGAAGTGAGTGATGCTTGGAAAGGACCACGTTGTGACAGCTTAAGGGCCATACCTGTCCTGTATAGGACTTGGCTAACTCAGGAATAGCTTTATCCTTCAGGTTGCTGACATTCAGATTTCCGTATGTCTGTAAAGTTTTCAGATTGATTTTCCCATGATGACAATTATAAGCCAATAGAATGATAGCTAAAGCCAACATCACATTACATGACTTCTAGTCGCAGGGGATGTTAAACTCGATGGGTCATCTTGTCACCTGAGTATGTCAATTTATATGAGTAGAAACTGTTGGGCATGTCGAATTACGCAACTGCGTGACGACCTCCTGGCACAGTGACACACATTCAGAGTGTCACAAGCTCGCACCCTTTTCTGATAGACAATAACAGGCCAAAAAAGCCAATGTGTTACGAATGTTTTCCAGGTACTGTATATTATAATCACTGTCCTTTTTTTTTTCCCATTCTGTCATGGCACATAAAACATGAGACATCAGACTGACAAGCCTCCCAAAAACCTCTTTTCCTTATGCCTCGTCACTGCATTATATGTGTTGTACTTTCAGTTCGGCAGGCACACACAAAGCCCACAAATACGTCTAAAGACAAAATCAAAACTGTTTAATTATTCTTTTTTGGTGCGTTACAGACTAGTTGAAGTGATTTGTTGAGTATGTCACACAACACAACTGACATTCCGGGAATGCGCCATGATGGCCTCTGAGTTGCTAAGATTATGTAAATGAAGTCTACGAGTGAAAATCACTGGAAAAGTCGTGTAATGTGACAAGGCCTAAAGAGTGGAAATCAAAGCCATTCGACATCCAGCCATTTTCTAATCTGTTTTTCCAGTTCAGGGCAGTGGGAAACATGCAGGTTTGGTTAGCTGTCAGCATTGAACTGGCCCTGTGTGTGTGTGTGTGTGTGTGTGCCTAAGTGGGCCCTGTCCATAGCAGGTACATTTGAGAATGTTTAGAGGGAAAAAATGTAAAATATTCTTTCCCTGATCTTGTTATCTGCAATTCACGCTTGAAGCCTAAACCACGTCTATCCTTGAAATGGATGCCAGCTCATCACAGGGCACACTGACTAGGACAGACCAGAGTTGCCAAACTGTCTAGCCTGCATGTCCCTGAGATGTGGGCAAAAGACTGGAGTGCCTGGATAAAGTAACACAGACAGAAGAAAACCAAATTAAAGTCCACGCGGCGTGTGACTGGGCATTGTGATTCGGCACTGCTAACCATTTTGTTTTTTTATTTTCCCCTTTAATTTTATAATTGGGCTCCTCTCAAAGCTGCTTGTTTTAAACAAGAGAACAGCATCGACATAGACTTCCTAGACTTCCGCAGGTGACACATTCCTTTCATTTTGTATTTTATGACATTTATTCCTGCCAGACATTTTCAAATGTACTTTAAAGGCATTTTCCGTGTAAGTGGGAGTACGCTTATGAGATGCAGATCCGTTTCTGCAGCCTATTAAAGGCTGTCCTGTGTATTTTGGTCTGTTCATCTGTCATCTGACAGTTTAATTTGGTTACTGGATGAGCTCCAAGTGCAATTTTTTCTTTTCCTCCAGAATACCAGTAAAATAAGCAAGTGTCTTATCACCTGATGTGGTCTTATCCATTATGGTGTCCTTTTTTTAGAAGCACACATCTTTCTTGGCTCTCTAATTAAAACTTGCATTACACGGCTTTAGTATTCAAACTGGGCATGATGCGAGTTACAAAGCAATCTGAAGGAGGCTGGATGCGGAGAAACAGACAGATTGGACTTGTCAGCTTTGATCGTTTACTTTTCATTTGCCGGGCTCCACATTATACAAGCTGCAGAAAATGGAAGTTAGACCGGGATTCTTGGCTGTGACGATGAGTTTACTGTGACAGTCCTCCTTTACAGGAATATAACAGGTGATAAATGAGTGCTCTACGCGCGCAGACTAACACAATTTACGTCCAAGCTTATTGGTAGCCTGAGGGTCCTCAAAGGCTTGTGCCAGACAAACCTGTGTGGTCCATCAGCTGCCCATTCACCCTTTCTCTGAACCTATAGAGGATGCCCAGATGGTTGAAGACATCCTCATTAGTCCCATTCTCTAAATGCCATCCAAGTGCTCCTGACAAAGACATACAGTACGCATCTTGAAGACCGTTAAAGGGCTGGTCCAGAAAGAACTGTTAACCTTTGGATATTGGCCACCACGATACTCTCCAGCTAGCCTGCTAGAAGGTGACGCTCTGCTCTACAGCCTGCTGTCACCTGAACAAAGCTAGACATGTGATTTGGATCATGTTCTTTGATTTCTCCAGTGGCCTTAATATCCACCTTGTCCAGTTGGTAAATAAGTTCAAGGTGATGTAGGTAGAGCATCCAGGACCGTGGATTGTCTAACAAACAAGAGCCCAGTTGTGAAGCTCCAAGACTGTGTAGTGGAGGTTGGTGGTTAGCAGCATGGGGGCATCCCAGGGAACTATCTTGTTTTCCATACTCTTGACCCTTTACGACACCCATTTTAAGTACATTACCAATTTATGTCGTCTATAGAAGTTGTCACATGACTCCTCCATTGTATGCTGCATGGAGAGTGGAGATGAGTTGCATTACAAAAGGCTGCTGGAAGGCTTCCTCGTGTGTTGCAGGGGATATTCTACCAGTCATCAGCAGACAGTGCACTGTGGTGGTCAGCTGGGGGAGTAAGGCCAGATGTCTAAGTAAACTAGCAGGGAAGGCCAGCTGGATTACAGGACTGATCCTGGACTCTGTGGAGGCAGTAGCAGAAAAGGAGGATGAGGACGTCATGGCTAATGCTGCCTATCCATGCCTTCTTCATCTTGTGTTGTCCTGAAGCACCATTAGACATCTGGTGTGTTAGGAGGTGCTGCTGGGACTCTAAAGTCACCATACCTTTGTTAACCTGGCCAGTTAGAATAGACGACTTTCACAGAGATGGTCTTCCTTTACATTATTATACCAGTGCTTAATTCTTGGTTTTGCACTCGTGTAACTGTTTGCACATTGGTTTTTAGTTATTAACACTGAAGTGAATGTGACATGGAGTAAAGCGTGAAGAAGCACAACAAATGGCATAGGGTTTTGGGAGGCTTTGTTTTGCACATTTCTAAACAAAATGTCTTTGAAATAGGTTTTTATATAGATTAATTTTTTTTTTTTTTACCATTGCTTTTGCTGAATACAATTTATTAATCATAACTGTGGTTATAATTATGGGTCTTCAGTGATAGTATTGTAGGGCTACAAGATCTCAGGACATGACTGTGATTTTGAAAGGAGAATGTCTAAAAATGATAATGTGATGGCCGATTTGCCCAGACTGCAATAATTAATTAATGGACGGATATTGCTGAGCTCCATTTTCGAACCACTTTATTTTCCTTTCTCTTTAAATGAATCTGTGTCTTCATGTGTACTCTTCATGTAATCCAGTCAGTCAATGTCCAACCCGCTTAGTCCTGACCAGGGTCGTGGGGGTGCTGGAGCCCATCTCAGCAAGCATAGGGCACAAGGCAGGAACAAACCCTGGACAGGGTGCCAGTCCATCTTAGGGCTTAACACACACACACACACTAGGGCCTATTTAGTGCCGCCAATCCACCTAACCTGCGTGTCTTTGGACTGTGGGAGGAAACCAGAGCACCTGGAGGAAACTCACGCAGACACGGGGAGAACATGCAAACTCCATGCAGGGTGGACCCTGGTCTCTTTGCTGTGAGGCAGCAGTGCTACCACTGTGCCAACGTGCTGCCCATATGCAAACAGTAATATGCAGAATTTGTATTTGTATAATAATAATAATAATACTTTGCATTTTTATAGCGCTTTTCTCACTACTCAAAGCGCTCAGCAATTGCAGGTTAAGGGCCTTGCTCAAGGGCCCAACAGAGCAGAGTCCCAATTGGCATTTACGGGATTCGAACCGGCAACCTTCTGATTGCCAGTGCAGATCTCTAGCCTCAGAGCCACCACTCCGCCGTTTATGAACTTGTTGCAGTGCTCTGCGCCTGCACTCGGTCAAGAGGAGCGCTATACAAAACTAAACTGAATCGAACTGAACAAGTACAAGGTATAGCCAGGTGGAGTTTACCATTCTAAGAAGATGTCCAATAGTGGGGGCTGTGCAGAGGTGGGCTAGCATGGGGTGTATTCCAGCGTTCATCCCAAAACGGCTGTCTGCTTAAGAGATGCCTGCAGACAGATATGAGCAGCGCTCTCATTTGGTTTGCTGTAACTGTTCCACAGATGAAATCAAAGTGTCAAGTAATATTCCTATAGCACCCTTTTATGTGCCACCAGGCAGAAATTCATTGTGTCATTCTGAGTGGAGAATCAGGGAAGCAAAAATTGGTACAAGATTTGAACAAAAAAAAAAAATCCTGTGATGTGAAGCAAATGAAACGGTAAAACATTTTCAATCCTCTGCATTGTGCATCACTGTATTTGTATCGGTCGCCACTTTGCTGTTAAATGAAATGGTCAATCTTTCTGTGTTTGAAGTTTTAAAAGATTTGTGTTCCGTATGAAAAAGGGCAGTGAACAGGAGCACGTCTATCATCCTGTAGCCTGCTCTTGAGCAGCTGTGATTCGGGATTACCTGCAGGCTCTTATGCTTATCTTCCGTAAGTGGAACTTGAAGCAAAAGGTTCCTTAAGAGCCGCCTTTACACCTCTGCACCTCTCCTGTTGTGTCTGTGCCCATCCCAGTGACATCCTCATTGTTGCGTTTTACCTTACAGTGCCTGACTACCAGGAACAGGATATTTTCCTGTGGAGAAAGGACACAGGCTTTGGATTCCGAATTCTTGGAGGCAATGAACCGGGAGAGCCTGTAAGTACAAGAGGTGTGAACGGGAGGTGGTTTGTTAGTTTAGAGGTTGGAGGTGTGTGCAGCTAAAGTGAAACTGAAATCCAGAATGGGTCTATTTCTTTTGTTTTTTTGGAGGATGCAAGTGGTCATTTACAAATATTAACATTTCTGGGACAGTAAAGAATGTTCTGCCAGTGCCCTAAAATTCCATTATAAGTCTGCTCTGCATCAGTTGTACAGGTATTGGCCATTTATGACAAATCAGACATCATTGTGGGTCTCTTTATTATTTTATCTCGGTTAATTTCAGATTAAAGGTCTGCTAACCTAATCTAATTTAATTTTTCCTTTGTCATTTTGTAAAAGTGTGTAAACCAGCTTGAGCTAATGCTGATATTCATTGCATTTGTGCCTTTTTGTCACAACTGGCAGTACAGAAAACAAGAGTTTGTGTCCCCCATACTTCAGTCCTGTAGAATAGGCCTCTCTGCCATATATGCACTCTCATTTTGTTCCAGAAACGATCCCACACTTGGGCTGCATATCGTGATCTTTTCTTGCAGTTGCCACTTCTCATTCAGAAAATAGACTTACAGTCTTTGGATCGTCCTCTTAAATGTGCCACTGTTGGCACTAAGTGATTTCTACCTGCTGTTCAGGCAACTTACAATTTCTGCCCAAAACTTTGATAAAGTGTCCTCTTTCACAACACAATTCTCATACTTCACCATAGCTGTCCAGGAAAGATGGACTGAAACACTTGCCGAGTATATGAACGGGTCAGTCATGAGGACAACTCAATGGATTTTGGAAAGACTGGAGCCACCAGTGTCTGAAAGAGCAGTGTTCATATAGTTACCCAACTGCTGTTGTGGGGTGAAGTGGAATAAGGTATAATGATGGACCAAGAATGAGCTCCCTCAAACCAGGCAGTGTCCATAACATCTAGCACATGACACACAGGATGATTTGCAGCAATGTGACATAGTACTGTTTCTAAGAGGACCACCATAAATTAACCCAGTCGGGGTTTGAGTGAGATTCAGTACTAGCTGGTGAACTAACATACACATTAAGTCTGCTGTACTGGAGTTTCCTCTGGCTAGAATAAGTGCCATATTGTTCCATTTAAGTTGATTCTTAGGTCACGTATAGCGTAGGGATTAAGTGGTGAACCCCACAGTCAAAAGGTCTGAGGCTGTGGTCTTGCTTTGAATGTCCTCTGATAGCCAATCAGAAAGCACTGAGGTACAAGTGATGCAGTATTTAGCCAGGCCAGGGGGCTTCATTACAGGAGAGTAAACCTGTATTTAACTTCATAATAATGCAAAAAAAGTTCAAGTGGTAAGAAGCAATATACATAATCTGATGAGTTCTGTTGTTTATATATTTTTCAATATTTTCTTTTTCTTATGTAAAATGTAGATCTACATTGGACACATTGTGAAGTATGGTGCTGCAGATGAGGATGGACGCCTCCGATCTGGAGATGAGCTAATCTGTGTGGATGGCACAGCAGTGGTGGGCAAGTCGCATCAACTTGTTGTTCAGCTCATGCAGCAGGCTGCCAAGCAAGGACATGTCAACTTAACTGTTCGACGGAAGACTGGCTATGCAGGCAAGTCTCCCGTTTTCATTCTGACACTTTGGACTAGTAGACGCCAGTCTGGATATTCCTCATTGAGGCTGTGGTTTACATACTGTACATCTTTGTGATCTTTTGATTTGGCAAGGAGTCTGTCCTTGGCAGTTTTGATATGGCGGTGCAGCCAGAGAAGCCCGGTTAGATAAAGTGTTCACATTGTTTTGAAAAGTGGGTCGATGAGACTTGACCGTGCTTGAACCACACCAAGAGCAAGAACATAGAGTGGCACTGCAATGATCAGACTTGCCATGCACAATCATACTACTTTCTAAATGTGCTTTTAACTTTTTTTTTTTTTTTGTCTTTTGTTAAATCTTGTGAAAAACATATAGTAGCATCTTTAGCAACAAATGGAAAACAAACCATTCTTGACAGTGTATGATAACCTCCTAAACTACCGTTTGGTCCTGTTGATCTTTTTATTCTTCTGCAGTAGCAAAAGGTGAAAGTGAAGTCCCAGCCTCCCCTGCATCCTCCCATCACAGCAGCAATCAGGCGCCGTCACTGACTGAGGAGAAGCGCACCCCACAGGGCAGCCAGAACTCGCTCAATACAGTGAGCTCTGGGAGTGGCAGCACCAGCGGCATTGGCAGTGGAGGTGGTGGAGGGAGTGCCGTGGTTAGCAGTGTCCAGCCGTATGACGTGGAGATCCGACGTGGAGAGAATGAAGGCTTTGGCTTTGTCATTGTGTCTTCAGTCAGTCGGCCAGAGGCAGGAACCACTTTTGGTAAGTCGAGCTTTCCAGTTCATAAGTTATGAGCATTGCAAAGCATTTCACTCAAGCACACTGTTTTACTCCAATTACACAAAACACATTTTCTGTATATCACACTATTTGAGACTCTTTTCTTACAACACACAGCCCCTTCTTGACAGAATTGTGGTAGGGAGACATTGTACTGCACATGGGGAGCTAGGTATTGACTTGGAAACAGTTATCATTCATGTGTAGAAAAAACATCTTAATTTTACTAAGAACAGTTTGGTTCATACTTTATGACTAAAAAGTGGCAAAATGTCCCATTGTGACTGACCAGCTATTTGAAAATATGCACTCAAGTGTTCACCTCATTAGGTCAGCTTATCTTATCTAGGCCTGGGTGGGATCTCCTCCTCCTTCCTGGACAGCTTCAGTTGTTCAAGGCATCGATTCAACAAGGCGACAGAATCATTTTATAAGGAGTTTGGTTTAGTCCAACTCATCCCATGGGTCCTGTATTAAACTGAGATGTTGGAGCTCCGCACACCACTGAAGCAATCTGAAGTCACTGTCATGCTGGTGGGATTGGCTTAAGATGAGAAGTGCTCTTCATGTGGTGCATTACCATTCTGAAAAGGGATAGACTGTGGCCGTAAGGAGATTGCCAACAACAATGCCTATCTATGCTATGGCATTCAGTTGATGCGGTTTGTATTAAGTACCCAATTTGTGCTAAGAAATCATTCCTTACAGGAGTGGGATCCGTGGATTCATTCTGTTTATGTTCAGTTCTTAACTCTGCAATCTTCATTTTGTAGCAAAAACCATGATGTGTCAGCAATATTTTTCAGTCATCAGTCACCCCATTTTGGTAATCTTATGCTCACTGTAGCTTCACCTTCCTGTTATTAGCTCTGAGGACTGGAACCCATCTTCAGTTGCTGTTGCTCACCCACTTTAAGGTTTGATAGCGTGGTGGGTTTAGAGTTTCTTTTCTGAATGCCACTGTTGTAAAAGCTGTTATTTGTGGTCTTTTTTTTAGCCTGAATTAACAAGTTGCTTTCACTCAGAAGGTGTTTTTTGTATTTATCACACCCTTTTTTGGTGGAAACTGTAAAGACCATAATGTATGAAAAAGCCTGGAAGGACAGCAGGAAACACAAAGTCTGACACCACCAATTATACCACGGTCAAAATCACTTGGATCACGGGCCATTCTAATGTTTGGTCAAACAACAGATAAACCGCTTGACAGTATCTGCATGCTGTGTATAGCGCATTTGCTGCCATGTAGTGTTCTGTTTTGGAGGAGTATGCTAATTGCTGTAATGAAAAAGCGGACCTAATAAAGTGGCCATTGAGTGTATTTCAATGTATTCCAGATATTTTATATGAATTGTGGGTGTTTATCAAGGCATACGTAGTGCTTCTAACACCTGACATATCAGTTCAAATTCATTCAGTTTCACAAATAGCCATTGGAAATACCTTGAATCTGTGGAATAGCTGTGTCGTTAAAACAAGCACCTTGTGAAACTTCTGATAAATACTCCACACTTTAGGTGATTAGGAGTTGATGAGCCATGTTAGGTTCAACTATGTTCTTATGTTATTAATTCTGATTTCTTGCTGAGAAAGAGGAGATCCAAACTTTAAAATGCAATACAATAAAGGCTAGCTTGCTGGCATATTATTTGGCACTACTGCCTCAAAAGTCTTGGCCTCACACATTTTTATGGCCATGCAGATATACATACATTACCAAACCCGTTTAATTCAATTCAGAGTTGTGAAGGGATGGAGCCTAACCAGACAGCATTGGGCACAAGGCATCAATCGGCTCAGGAGACGTTGCTCTATTACAGGGTCTGCTAATGCACACACTCGCACAAGGCCAGTTTAGAATCACCAGTTCCCCTAAAATGCATGTCTTTGGGAATGTGAGAGGAAATGTGCAAAGTTTGCACAGACAGCCACATCCCAAATACGTACACATTATGTTGACTGGTGACTCTGTCTTAGGAAGAGTTTTCAAGCACAATTCTTACTCCACATATCGGTGACACTTTACCAGTCACTCACTGCTTGTCACATACCTCTCCTTACTTGTTGCTCATTGTACATCACTTGTCATTCCCCACTACTTGCTTGTCCACTCATCACAGATCACTGGTCATATTGTATTTTCAGCTTTTTCATTAAGACCAATCACAGTTGAATAGTGGGCATAACGGTGGGGTGGGGTTAAAAACAAACTAAGCAATCTATAGCTTCCTTCAGTGACATAAATAATGACTCTGTAATCATCAGAAGTAAAGCCATGAAAAATGAACACTTCTACAGACGTTAAAGGTACTTTTTAAAGTGTCAATTGGAAAAACAAATAAAGCTGTGTCATATAATGCTTCTGTCTTTTTGCCAAGTACTTACACTTTAAAATGATTTACATTTTAATGCTAAAAATCCTTGTAGCTACATTGAGCAATGTCTAGTGTGGCTGTTGTGCCACATTTGATTAAAATGATGCCTTTGATTGATATCTGAATAAACCAACGATAGTGCGTACACCACTCATGTACCTAATCCCATCCTGCCCCTCCGGGGTGTCACACCTGCTCCCTGAATATAATTGGTTATGATATTGAAACAAAAAGGCTGGGGGCAAAAATAAAAAGTAACAAGGGAGAAATGGAGAAGAAGAAGTGATGTGTGATGAGACATAAAGGAGTAGTGATTAGTGCCAAGTAAGGAGTGTTGAGTGGCAAGTGAGTAGTGAGCTGTGACAAGTGAAAAAATGATCCTTGATAAGTAAAAAAAGTGATGCACAGAAAGTAAGCAGAGAGGCGAGATTTGATTTGAGTGTGAAGTGATAAGCAAAAGAATGAGCTGTGACTTGAGAAAAGTGACAAATGACACCGCGCATGGAGTAATACCGATGCCTGATGGTGAGAGAAATGAAAAACGACAGAGTCCTAAAATAGATACCATCTGGCTAAAGCCAAGTGATTTTCGACCTGTGTGCCCTGTAATGGTCCCATCTTGGATTGGTCTCTGCCTTACTCCCAGGGGGGCTGCTTCTGGCTGCCTAAAATAAATGGGACTGGAAACAAGATGGGTGAATAAGTAACAGTATGTCCTGTACATACACACTGATATATACAGTAGACACACAAACACTTCAGTGAACACAATGTTCATTTATATTTGTTGTCTTACAGTTACACACTCAAAGTGCAGTTTTTTAAGCCACAGTTTTTGTTAATATTATGAATATTTGTCACTAATTGGTGCTCTCTGCAGCTTCCTAATACCCTGCATGGCAGCTGTATGGTGTTCATCTAAACCTTTTCTGTGTGGTCACCCTGTACTTTCCCTTTGTTGCTGTCTTTGGTGGTGATTTCAGGAACATTTTATAGATGGAATAAATGTTCTTCCTGGAAGCATGATTGGTAACTTATTGCTTTAGCAAGTGGCAGTAGCTCTCTTGGCCTGCCTTTCTTCACAGAAAGATGAAAACATTGGCAGGTATTTTTTTTTTAATATTTTTATTTTATTAAGACCTGGACATTGCCTTATGAATGTTTCAGAGATAAAGCAGGAGGGAAGCTTCAAAAACACGTTACCAGCTGATACTGTCCAAGAACGCATACCTTTGCTGCAGTCCTTTTACACAAACGTTTGCTCACTATGAACATCTTTAAGTGTATAAAGTTTCCAGAATGTGGAAGTGGCTGACTTTCTGCCCTTCAAGATGAATTCTGTTAGTGGTCTTACATCAGCTTTGTGACTCCTGTAATTTGAAATGATCCATACATAATTAATTAATACCAAACAGTTTGAGCAGTTGCAGAAGAACGACCTTTGAATTTATGGGTTTGGGCCTCACACTAGCAAGCAGCGTTTATTAGTTGTCAGTTTCTTTTGTACGTCCTGGTTCTGAGTATTTTAAGATTTTTGCTGTGTCTTTTTTATTGTTTCTACCATTTGCTTGTATAGATTTCAACAAATGTGCGTTTAATTAAATTTGCTCGATTGTCTACGTGCATATTAAGATCATCTTGCTATCAGAGGCAGTGTCCAGATCTTATTGCGTTAGACTCCATATTTCTGCCAATGTTTTTCCTTGTAAAACTAGGGATTTGGGGTGTCCTGTATGAGACTCGCTTGGTGGCTAAGTTAATTAACCCTTAACCTTCTGTTTCCCCTTTCCTTTCCTTTTCTTTTTCCCATTTCCCCCTATGTAAAAAATCCAATATATGAATGAATCAATCTATCAAACAATCACAAATATTGGTTCAAAAGCTGGAAATGCATGTGTGGCCATGCCTCACAAAATAGGTCGGATAATTGAGGGGAGCCCTGCAGACCGCTGTGGGAAGCTGAAGGTGGGAGACAGGATCCTGGCTGTCAATGGCTGCTCCATCACCAACAAGTCGCACTCTGATATTGTCAACTTAATCAAGGAAGCAGGAAACACTGTCACGCTGAGAATCATCCCGGGCGATGGTAAGTTCATCTTCATTTTTCATTTTCTTCTGTTTATTTAGTGATAAAGATAACCGTTCGAGGGCTCTTGAAACTATTCCCACTAGCAGCAATAATGGAATTACATTTATTTTTATTCTAAGTTTATTATTTTGGAAACTTATCTGATTTTGAGCTTTTCTTTTGCATAGAAATTTTCATTTAAATGGTGATTACATTTGAGTGTGCTTTTATTGTATGGTAGATTAGAGATAAGAAAAAGGTGTAAGGCAGCACAGTTTTTACATGGCACTTTTACCAAAGCAACTGTATGTGTTAAGAAACAGTGGCATCTTTCCTCATTGTCAGTTAAACTTAATCTTAAATAGGACCATTAACTACAATCACCATCAAAAGGACTTTACAAAGTAAAAATGATTAAAATGTGTTATTAGACTAAAATGCATTAATAAAATAAAATGTGAATTATTAGAATGAGAGGACGTGTGTAGAGGGACATTAAAATGGCTTGAAAAAGAATTGATATCATGAGACCAGAGCAGTGTCCAAATAGGAGTAGGTGGTATAATAAATAAAAGTATGTTTATGTTTAGCACAGCTCACATCAGATAGTCTATTATTATTATTATTATATGTAGGATATGCACATTGTTGAGTATAAGAGTCCATTTTGCAGAGTTAATATTGAAGATATGGCTCTAGAAAGCACTAGTGAAGCGGCAGGTTTTTGGCCTCTTTCCTGTTGTTCTGTTCCCATTGACAGAGCCTCTCAAATGGATGTGTGATAAATGCTGTGGCATGACATTCTCTAATCTCCATTTCAGGGGTCATGAGAGATTATCTCTATAAAGTATGAGCCACACAACTGAAAGAGCTTTTACAAGGAGTTTTGTAGGCAACCTTTTGGGCAGCTAGGGGTCCAGTGTGAAAGGCTTTAGCTATTTTGCAAGGTGATATGGTGTAAGCAGCATTGAGGGGTATTCTAGGGTGCTGATGTTGACAGCTTTGCGGAGTTTTCCAGGGGATTCTTTATCTGACAGAACCCTATTCTACTGGCACCAGTTAAGGTTTCATTTGTTTCCCCTCAGTACTTTATAAACTACATTTGATACTGATTGTGAAGACAGAATGATAGGAATACAGACATGGAAAAAACAGTAACAAAGACTTTCATATTGGACTAGTCATGCTGGGCCGGACGTGACTCTCAAACAAGAACACACATTTGAGGACAACGTGTTAAAAAGTTAGTACTGAATAGCAACAAAATCCAGAACTGCAAATGCTACACCAGCAGGGTTTCTTCTTAAAATACTTGCCCCTAGTTCCTCCAGTCCGTGCACTTTAAACCACCAGGGTTCAGGGAGACAGCAAAAGAAGCTGAACCGAACTGAGAGAAAATAAAAAATGAAAAGCCGAAGTTGCTGTTATCAATCCAGAAACTCAGTAGCACAAGGTAACTGAAGCTTAATGATTAATCTGTGCATTTTAATGAGTGCTGCGACAGAAAAGACCACTACTTGGCTGTAAATGTTTGAGAAATGCTACTGTTTGCTACAATCTTCAGTTTATTTTTGACTATTGCATCAATATATGGCTTAAAAGTGAACAGAATCTAAATAAGCATTGTGGTCTATGGATATGCTATGTGTTAAAACACCGCAGCTATTCTGACAGGCTGTGTTTGCATTAATGTCAACTTTCTTTAATTATTGGTTTAGACGTGCATTCAGAAGGCAGATGCTGTGCAGGCTTATCAAGTTTCTGTTGGCGTCGTTGATTTGGGTGTGTTGAGTACTGAAATCTGCATCTCCTGTGGCTCCCACCCAATTTTGAGCAAAAATAAATAAATAAATGTATAAAATACATCTGACTCAGCAAGAGTAGTATTGGACAAGAGGCAATTGGGACAGATGTCACTGAATGAATTGGAGATGTACATCATAACAGGATTATTTGACAGATTTCAATATTCACTCAGATAAAATGAACCTTATGGGCTACACTGGACAGCCCAGGAAAACCTGTGCTGTACCATTAGTTATTAATTGATGAAAAGTTTGCTTTCCTCCAAGCTGTGATGTCACAAGGGCTATCATCAAGCTTATGTATACAGCGTCTGTATACCTAAAGTGATTTTTCATGTTTAAACAAAGGCATTTCCCAGGCTGATTTACTTCTAGATAATTAAATGTTTTGAGTAGAAGTTACTACTTTTACAAGATGGCCGATCTTGATCATGGATTTAATTGTGAAGTATTCAAAAATTGCCTGACTATTAGCCGCCCAGTAAATCGGTACTCTGTTCATTCAATTTCTGTTTTTCCTGTTGTATACTCATTGCATTCAGAAAGCAAGCTTGACTTTGCTGCTAGAATTAATGAGCTCGTAAGTGTTAGGCTGGCTCTGAAGGCCTGATGTGCTGCTAGCCATTTGTGCATTAATTGCTGTAATGTATCACTGCTAGTTTATGTTGTAACGTCACTGTCTCGGCTGTTACATACTTATTTTAGAGATAAGGACTTCAGCGCAGGAAGGTTTGTTTGAGCAAGAGTTTGCGTTCATGAAGATTGCAACAACCCACCAATCTCTACCAAGGAATGTTAGAGGAGGTTATTAACAGTAGCTGGTAAAGAACATGTCCAGAGTCGGGCCTGTTTTGGGTTAGTTTTGTTTCACCTATTTACAGTAAGGTCTGCTGTTCATATGTGGTTTACTCCAGCATATTTCCAGACTTGTTTTTTGTTTAGATATTTTGTGTTTTCTTTAACCACTGCGTCCATGGTTTTAAATTCTGTGCTTTATATTTATTTATTCAATTGAAGAAGCCAGTCAGATTCCTTATGGTCAGCGAATAATACAGAAATCAAAGTCAAAGTGAACTTTATTGTCATCTCAACCATATACAAGTATACAGATAGACGAAATTGCGAAGCTCAGGGTCACATGACGTGCAAATAATAATTTAAAAATAGAATTAAAATTTAAAATTTAAATTAAAATTAAAATACAAACAAGACAAGACATTGTGCAAAGACAAGACAAAGAAGTAGCAGCAATATTGATGTGTAAGATATGTAATATAATAAATAAATAATAGATATAGATAATACAGAAATGATCAGTGTATGATTATAGTTGTTTAAGACGTGTGTAAACAATGACAGGTCAGAATGTTTCACAGCAGAAGGATAATAAGAGTGTCAAATCCTTAAAGGTCAGTATGAGATTTTCAGTTCCTGTCTACCTGCACACTCGTCTTTGCAGGACAGTGGCTTACATGTATAAAAGTTCTGTTTTTAGAGGTGGTTGAGGCCTTGTGGAAGGTCCCAGGGAGCAGCCTGGTGTTAAGGAGTCTAACAGCTTGGGGGTAAAAACTCTCCTGCAGCCTGGCAGATCTGGTTTTGATGCTGCAGTATCTTCTCTTGGATGGCAGAAGTGTGAAAAGTCCATGTGAGGGGTGTAGATAGATAGATAGATAGATACTTTATTAATCCCATGTAAGGAGTCCTGCACAATGCTGTGTGCCTTGCGGACACTGCATTTGTAAAATATGTCCTGTAGTGAAGGGAGAGGCACCCCAATAATGTTCTCTGCTGTCTTCACTATCCTTTGCAGGCGCTTGCGGTCGGATATGTTGTAGTTGCCATACCAGACAGTGATACAGCTGGTCAGAACACTCTCAGTGGTGCCTCTGTAGAACATGGTGAGGACGGAAGGGGGAAGACGTGCTCGCTTCAGCCGCCTCAGGAAGTGTAGTCTCTGCTGGGCTTTCTTGATAAGTGATGAGGTGTTATGTGTCCACATAAGTTCCTCAGTTATGTGCACACCGAGGAACTTGGTACTCCTAACAGTCTCCACATCTAAACCTGTAAAATCTAAATACTGTAACAATTGGAACAGAAGTTCTTTATTTCTGTAATTGACAGTGCCTTGCAGTGTAGAGGTGTTTATATCATATTAGACTACAATATTATATGTGAGACATGATTACAGGAGTATAAACTATGTAAAATAATGAAAGTAATATAAAATTATAAAGGTTGTGTGTATTTAAATAAGTGAACGGAAGTGTGTTGCTTGTTTATTCATATTGTCTGTTTTAATGATGCTGAGCACACATTACATGGCTTAGTTTGAGGTCAGGACAGGAACGTCCTGCAGCAGTATAAGCTGGTGACAGGAAGACTACCATTCTGTCGTGTCTGACATCTTACTGCCTTTTAATAAACAGGCCGTTAGGACTTTCAGAAGTACCTGCTGGGTTAAACCCAACATGGGAGAGCTGATGCAGTGCTTGAGAACATTATTGGGCTATTTGAGCCTAAACCTAATTGGAGTAGGTGACATTTGTCTGGCTGGTTAACTATTCTCTCTTCTATTCTCATCCTTTGAGCGTTTTGTATACGGTGACTGGATGAAACACTAAATAAATAATCCTGTCTAAACTGATCATAAAATGGTGATGTGTTCAGTTTATGATTTTGCCTTCATGATGCTGTGATTTTAGAAGTAAAACATTACAGGACATTATTTAAATGGATTGAAATGAAGAGTGATGCTATTGCAAACTGTAATGGGCTGGTGCCCTGTTTAGGGTGGTTTTCTACTTTCTGTTAAGTGCTGTTGGACCCCCTTGACTCTGAAATGGATTTAGTGGATTTGAGTTTGTTACATTATGTGCTGTTGAACAGCATGATATTCTATGTTTCTGACTGTGAAGCTCTTGGGCCAGTAATGTCCTCAAAAAGAGCAAATATCTGTTTGTGTCTAGAGCAAAATCTTCTAGGGAGATTATTAGACTTGTGGTATTCTACAGTGCCGGTAACTGAGCTAAGTGTCAGTCAGTCAGATTAAATGATTCATTCTTGAGTTATGCTGTCTGCAGACTCCCATCCTGACACATGAAGACACATCACTGTGAAAGTGGTCTGACTGCCTCTGTCTAAAATGTGTACTGCAAATCCAAAGAAACTTGAACCTGTCACAGTTTTGTGCCTATATAAAAATAATTTGAGACAAAGATGGGGGTATGAACCAGTGGCACTAAGAATACAGAAGATCATTCTGTCATATGGTTGGCTCACCATGTGTATACCATATATGCCTCTATTTGAGCATGCAAACCACTAGTCCTGATAAAGATGTGGAGATATTTTCTGTCTCATAATTGTTGGCTTGTAGTTTTCCCAATAGAGTAATAATAGAGTACCACAGACAGCAGATTTCTTCATCTAAAAACCAAAGCTTGGTGATGTGATCTGCGATGTGAAGAGTTGCGTTCTTTGTAACATACCGGGCATCTGAACTTGAACTTCAGGATGTGGTGGCTGTTGTAGTCTGGCTGAGACTTCTGGCCCAGCTATGTGTCCGTGAGGTATGCGTCTGCTTCCCTCCGTCACCCTTTACTACATATTACAGTTAATCATTTAATTAAGACTCACTCATTATAAAGGATAGTGGATTATGCTGTTTCATTTAAGAGATGTGCTATTTTTAAGAAGCCACTGCACTGTGGGGGCTTGTCAGGAAGTAGACCACTGCCATGGCTGTCCCCTGAGATCTGAAAACTATAAATTCTTGATGCCATTCTCAGAAAAGAATTCAGTACTTTTATAGTCTAAAAGTGGCAACATTTCTATAAAAAGTGACCATTTCTAGACAGCACTATCAAGTGAGGTTTGACATTTTTTCCTTGTTAATTTTTTTTAAAGAGATTTATGAATTGTGAAATCCTGAGCTGGAAAAAATCCTTTTTCCTTTGAACAATGTATGGATGTGTTTATACATGTAAAATTAGATATAATATATATAATCAAATTGCTGATTTATATGCAAAGAGTTTATCCATCTGGTGTAATGTCATCTTTCATTGCCCTGAACAAATTAAGATATAATGAATTCTGCTGATATGTAGGGCTTCTGGAGTGTAATCTGATTTATGTGGCAGTATACTGATTAATATGTATTATATTACCAGAGCTGCTGGGTTAATTTGGTTTAATTTACCAGATCAAGCCTTTTTATTTGTGTCAGAACTCTTTGTTAATAAAGGTTTCAGCATCAGAATCAATGTTGAAGTCCAGTTGTGCAGGCTGCGTCATACTGTGACAAGTGGCAGAGTCGAGGCAACCTCCAGGCTTGCAGGTTTTTCTTTGAGATTAGATTTAGTAACCCCATGGCCATTTAACAAAACCTGGCTGCTCAAATTTGCACTCATTTTTTAAGCGATCAACACTACAAGGTGCTTTGGCCAAAAAAGATGCCCTGCAAAGACACAGCCAATAATGTGAACATCAGTATCTGATGCTTCAGTGGCTAAGGCTTTGAAATGATGACCTCCAAGCGAGGGCTCTGTCTTTAAAATCATACATTATTGTACCAGGGCCCTCTATCTGCTAAGGGCGCAGGGTTTGTTCTAAGTATGGAGAAGCACCAAACAAAATCAAGATGAATTGTTTGTATACAATGAAGACTTTTCAGTTTTTCTCTCTGGTCAGTGAAATGATTAGATTATTCTTTATTTTGTATAATTTCTTTGAGTATGTAAAGCAGTATGAAATAAGGGAGACATTGGAAGTAGGGTGGCTAAAGTGATGATACTAAAACATAAAACAAATTTATCGATTCAATCCTAAAAAATTAAGAAATGTTAAAAGTCCATGAAGCTTGTTTGGTCAGTTAACAGGCAAGTTCTTCCCTTACGACATCCTGCCATTTTATCTTCCCATACGTCATACATTTGTTTTTGACTTGGACAATTCTGGTGAAAAACTGCATGCCGGCTTCTGTAGTGAATGGACTTTCTTGTCATTTTTACCAGTGTCCTCAGTTACTTGGTTTACTAGTTAAAAAGAAAGAGTTTTTTTTTTTTGCTGGATCAGATTTGTTGATGCTTTTTGAGAAATGTGAATACCAATACCAATATATCATTCTGTGCTTTTCAATAAGCAATTCAGAGCGACACAAGCCCTTTACTCCAAGGATGCGCTTGGTTAGCCTTGCCTGCACAGCTTTGAGTGATGCTGTGATTTTTTTCTTTTTTTTAATGCTGCGACTACTCCCAGTATAGCCTTACCATCATTTAAATTCCTTCCAGTAAGGCCCTTTATGACCTTCTCTTTGTTCATAAAATAAAAATGTGTAAAACCACTCAAGTGTAATTTTTTTTTTTTGGTCAAATTATGTAAGAATGTTAGGTTACGAAATTAATGATTGACATGTAAAACAAATGACTGGGAAAAATTCAGAAAACAAAAACCCTGCAAATCACAATTTAAACAACAAACTGAACGTGCCCAGGAGATGGCTGTATAAATATGTGTCGTCATGTTGGCTTCCCTGAACTTCCACTAGTAACTTACCGTAGGTCTGTTCATTTCATTGTAAGGACAGAAGGGGGCTTTATTTATTACTAAAGTGCATTTGGATATTCATTTAAAGGGCGAATAAGAATGAAGTGAAGATAACCTTGTCCTTCCAGTCATGGTTATGATGTCCTTCAGCAATGCAGTCCTAACTGAAGAGTCAATGGGAGAGGGCTGTAATGTAACATTTCATGGACATTGTTGAATTACGTGAAAAACAGTAACATGTGTTGTGCTAGACACATGGATGAGACTCTTTATGATTTCACATTGTATTCCATCGTATTTACCTTTACAAGCAGTGGCTAAGGCACTGGACTTTAAACCACAAGGTTTCTGGTTCAGTTCCCACCTTTCACTTATCACTGTGTGTCCCTAAGTAAGCAACCCATCTGTGCACCATTTGTTTAAAAAAATGTAAATAATGATATGGTGATCTTGTAAGTCACTTTGACTCACACATGTATACCTTTACACAAAGTTAGAATAAGAAGACGACGACATTCTTGCCATCCACACTTTATTTTTCAATGCAGGGACTGATGAATTGTGAAAAGCAGGTAGGAAAATAGCAATACAGCCGTTGCTGTGAAATACTTTTGGGAAACGCCACTGGGTCTCTGTATCTGGGATTTTGTACAAGGACTCAGAATTGACAGAGATGAAATAATAGATGCTATATATTACTGTGAGGTTAACATTTTCTTGGTTTTGCTCAAAATGGATTGTTAAAGATATGGGCTTTTTCATTTCACCCATTAAGTGCAGGGTCACAGGGCAGTACTCCCAAAGAAGTAAAAATGAAAATATCAGTTGAATCTCAGGTATATAAATGAAAGGGATGGTAATCTCTCAGTATATTAGTACCATATATGTTGCAAGTCAAACCCTGTTGAGTATTATAATGGCAATCAGCTTGTTACGGAGTGTTTCTTTTCCATTTTCCAGTCAAGATATTTTATGTCAGCCAGACCTGGCTGCATTTGTTCATTTTCACTGAAATCTTTTCTATAATGAGCTGACACAAACAGCAGCCTTTGTTTTCAAATTGCTGCCAAGTAATGCTGCTGCTGTTACAGTTACTGTAAGAGGAGCTTTGTGTTGAAATCAGTGCCATGTCAAAATGCTGCCTAGCGCTTTTCTAAAGGTGTGCTTTGAATGGTGGAAAGGTAAGGTCCTCATTGCACAGCGGCTCCTGTCATCACAGGTTTTGTATACAGCTGTTTATGTCAGTCTTCCGGAAATGATCCCTCAGTGACAGGACAAAGGCTCTGAGAGCCAATGCCTTAGGCAAAGGCTGGAATGACAGAAGCTGCTGTGCATTCGGATTTTGTGCCTGAATCTGTATGCTTCATATCTCCTCTTAGAATCCTCCAATGCATCACTGTTGACTAATGCAGAAAAGATTGCAACTATCACAACCACGCACACGCCACAACAGCCACCACCACCACCACAGGACACTAGGTAAGTGATATCATAGATGGCACAGTTCAAACCTGCTTTTTGCTTTTAACAGCCTCCTGTTCATTACTCATTTTTTTATTTTTATGCAGAAATAACACAAAGGCAAAACAAGAACCCCAGTTCGACTATAAAACCCCACCAGCAGCACCAACACAACCCCAGACCCAGGTAAGTCATTACTTTTTAATGGGCATTACTTAGCTTTGAAATGAGAAGCTGAGCCTCCATGGTCTTGTCACTAGCAGCCAACGCATTGTCTCAGCAGCTCTTTTATGATTCTGTCTGTGAAACGTGCCATTGATGCCTAGGAGGGAGAAACGGACAGTTATTAATAGCCAGTCTCTCCTTATCTAGCAACTGCTTTCTGCAAAAATTGTGCATTTTTACATACCAAGTTGACTGAAATATTTCCTTTAATCCGTAATTCCTATGCTTCTTTTTCAATTAGACTTGGATCACATTAAATAAAGGTGTTCATATCTGCCTGAATGCATATGAGCTGACATGAATAAAGCACTGTGGATTATATTGTGGGTTTTTGTCTTAAAGGATCCAGAGTTTTACACTGTTGATCTTGAAAGGGGCAACAAAGGCTTTGGGTTTAGTCTGCGAGGTGGCCGGGAGTACAACATGGACTTGTATGTTCTTCGGTTAGCCGAGGATGGCCCTGCTGTGCAATGTGGGAAGATGAGGGTAAGAATTCATTTTTAATATTTCATTATAGCGAGAGTATGTAAGCAAGTTTAGGTATAGTGCACACTCACTAAGTCAGTACACAATTTGAAATTTAGGTATGTTTCAGAACAAAACAATTCAAATTTTGACCTGAACAGAATCATAAAGTGTATAGCACACTGAAGGGATATCCACTTGAGTTTTAGTCTTATACTAGCTGTGTTACCGTCTTGCACAGACCTCAGTGTCAGTGGGTACAGTGCACCATACATTGTGTCTGTCTCTGTCATATGTCATTTGCTGTGGGATTTGTAAAAGCAGTGTTAATGTTTGTGATGCACCATCTGTTAGAATGACAAATGCAAGCATTTTATTACTAAAAATGTTTTTGGTGCACCATCTGTTGAAAATAGCAGAGATATACCAACAGGACAGAAACTTTTATTAAGGTAGATTACATTTATCATTGAACAAGACTTACAAACAGAAGCCAGCAGCATTAATACATGCACTAAGACAGAATTTGAATGATTAAAGTGGAAGCTAGCTGTAAGAGGCCTTGGAATGATGCCGATCTGCATATTTAAAGTACAAAATTATGGGCGCAAAATAAAATTAAGAGGGACAATCATAACTATCTATGACTGAAGCAATGACTTGAGGTTTGAAAAAGAGGTCATTCATTTTGAACTCTCTATTTGAAAAATTAGGACCAGGTAAGTGGCACAGATCCTATCGGCTGTGATTATTATTAAGTGATCAATAAACTTCCCGGGTAGCAGCACAGGAACTGCTGTACTTCTGTGCTGGGAAATCTGCTTGTCACTTTGGAGCTGTTTCATGTCTTACACAGGTGTCTGCTTTGGGCACAAGAGCTCTTCACCTGGACATCTGCCATATGTCTCATTTCTGTCCCAATTGAAATCTAACACACAGTGTCGCACAATTTCACATGCATACTGCACATTGTTCTGTGCCACTCATCAACAGTCTCCATATTGCATGCAGTCCACCTTTAATCCAGCAGTAAATGTTGTATTTCGCAACAACCACACACTTCTTTAAAAATGATTCTTTTATTGCATATCCTCAGCCAACTGCCTACTCTCAAAATAGGTAGGAAAAAGGACAAAACAATCAGATATTAAAAGAATAGCACTCAGTTTGACTTCTGATTCTAAACGTATGTACTTTTGGAAGCAAAGCGCTGTCAGGGAGGTAGGATATCATGAGATCAGTGGCTAATCCTTTGTCTATCGCGGAGTTTTGGCCCATCAGCGGTATTCAGCAGACTTGGCTCAGAAGGACAGGTCATACGTCTGGACAGCAATGCTGACTAGCAGTGAAATGTTTCATCTTTGAAACCGACAGCCAATAAGCAGGATGTGGTAGCTACCATTTTCTCACCTTATTCAAGTATAATTTATAAAAATAAACAGTGCAGTTCTTCTATATGGTGATTAGTGTTCCTCCCACCCATAACCAAAGCATTCTGGCAAAAACCAAATCATAATAAATACACAGAAAACTACTGCGTTGAAATGAAACTTTTATCTGTTTGGCTGTGTTCACTCAAAAAGGTCCCTGTATTACAATTTAAAATTATTGTCAAGTGCTTTTCCTTTGTCTCAGTGTGTAATGTAGCATAGACACGGCACATACAGAGTATATCTGAACAGCAAATTATAGCATAAATCACACTGGCATACTAATTATTGATTATTTAATCCTATTTAATGCTTCTCTACAGTTGTGAGTGATGCCTTGCTGCCGAAAAACGTCTCTAAACAATAAATGACTAATTCTTAGTCTTCATGTGCTGTGTGCTGCAGGTTGGCGATGAAATCCTGGAGATCAATGGAGAAAGCACAAAGAACATGAAACATGCCAGAGCAATTGAGCTGATAAAAAACGGAGGCCGAAGAGTTCACCTGGTCCTAAAGCGAGGCGACGGCTCTGTCCCAGAATATGGTGGGTCTGCATATAAGAATATTTCTTTTTTGGCTGCCTTCACTTCTTAAAGTCATTGAGTTTTGGGCTGGAATTCAGTCTAAAATCTGAATATGCACTGCAGAGATGGAGAGCTCTCCTGGCTTACCCAATGCTTTCTTCCATTTAATTGGGTACACAGCTTCACTACACACAATTTATTCTTCAGTTTTTCATGTGGCTGCTGAGGCCAGGGCAAAGCAGAAGTTACTCATTTTTATTAGATTGCTGTTTTTTTTATATATTAATGTTTTAGATTTGCCTTTTATACCTTTGAAAAATTCTGTGGTAGAATTAGCTGAACACCAGTGGCTACAGTATGTGTATTTTTGCTGATACCACTACTGTGCAGAGATTGAGCAAAATGTCAATTCCTACCTCAGCAGTTTGGAAAGAGTGGAGCTTGGAACTGTGACAGCACACCATTTTAAATATCTAAAGATCTTATCTAAAGATGCATAATGGTATACATAAAGTGAGAGTTTGCCTTTTATATTCTCTGTAATTGTACTGTATGTCAAAAGAGATTCACAAATCACATAGGAACATTGTTGTAGTGTTCACATTTTCTATAACTGGAGCACTGGTAGGTTAAGTGGCTTTTCCAAATTTACATTATGACTGTAAGATAAAGTAGCAACATTGTTCTTTACGGTCATACACTTTAACCACTAGGGGGCAAAACTGCTGTAGGGAAATAAAGAAAAAGTCTTTAAAAGCTCTGTGTTGAGACAGACCAAAAAAATGGAATCTGCCATATTCTGTTAGCTCAACACACAATGAGCTTCTGGGTTTTCTTATATGAATTTTTAGAACCACATAAGCAGAACGTAGTTCATGTCCCACCAAAGATTCAAATACTGTCTCATAAAGGTACTTAACTCCTTGCATCAGTCTTATGGCAGAATACATTCTGGGGAAAATGTTGTACTTTGAGTTGCAACTGTCTGGGCTAAACCTGGACTTTTCATTTTTTCATTTGAATTACTGAAACGTTTTAAACATTACTATTACTATAGTACATTAAGAAGTGAAAATGAGACCTCTTTATTATATGGAGTATCATATATATAATCATGTATAGTGCCAATTTATAGTATGTCCTGACTGAAATTGTACTGTAATTGAACAATTGGCCAAAACCTTTATCTACATAGTTAAGATCATACCTGACAATCCCAATTACAAGACCATGACAGCCCACTGGTGTCTGGATGTAAAAATGCCAAGAAGGAACCCCAGCACCTGGGAGCCCTGGATCAACAACAGTGACATTTATTTATGTGGCACAGATGTTCTGTGATGAAAAGCTAAGCTAATGGAAGATGAAAAACCAAAGCCATATCTCATACAGCATTTCTTTTGGAACTGAAGTGCTTCACGGCTTCACTGTCTCGTCTGTTTCAAAGAAAGAAAACAAATACAAGCAAGTGGTCTGCTAAGGTCATCGCGATGTCCAAGGCAAAGCTGATTACAATTCTGAGAAGCCAAACTGTTCATCTGCAATGCAGCAGGCATTTGTGTATAGGAGAACAATATTTTTTGTAATAAAATGAAACTTAATTTTCAAATACAAAGGTGGATTTTTAAAAATGTCATCTTAGTCTTTAGATTTAAATGGAAAGTTACATTTTTGTAATATTATACACTTTAATGTTAGACTAAGCCAATAATGATTATATTACAATTACCTTGCATGTGGGGGTGTCTTTGGGTGCATGTATTTTTGCAATATTTTTGTTAATAAGTTAGACAGCATAAAAAAAAAATAAATAACACAACATGGCAGTGGTTTAGGGCCCAAGGCTCAGGGAGAGTAGCCAGTCATAGGTTTAATGTACTAATTGTATTTCAATCAATTAATTATATTAAATTTAACAAGTAGAGTTTGATAAAGATGCCTAGGCTTACAGCACTTGCTAAGCATAACAATTACGTATGAAGTAACGCATGGAAGATGATAAAGAATGAATAAAAAAAGTGAAATACAACTTGAGGCTCAGTTTTAATGAAAACAAAGCCTAAAGAAAATGTACTGCTAAAAACAGGTAACTCATCGTAATAGACAGCATCTGACAGTAATGAGATGAGGGTGCTGCCCTTTCATTTAGTTACTTAAATGAAGGGGTTTAAAAGGCTGCTAAAAAGATCATAATGGTGGGGTGTTTTTCTAAAAACAGACAAACAAAACTGCAACCTTTTATCCAGTGATCAGCTGAAACTATAACCTAATACTGTATAAAGTAATCAAACAATTGGACTAGGATGAGACTCAAGATGCTGAATGCTCAGGCCTGTCCTGCCTGTGAGTAAAGGGGGGCTTTGATAGCTTCATCATCACGGTGCCCATAATGGGGGCCGCACCGTAAACAAGTGTCTGACTCTTTCAGTTTTGCAGAATGATAAGTTGCTAGTGTATAAATGTCTGTGAGTATACTGACCCGATAAATACATTCTAACAAGCATGTTTGTAGAAATAGCCAAAACCAACTTTAAATAAACTAGAATATGTCAGTGGTCCATAAAAAAACAGAACTTTTCCTTTTAAATTAGCATCTCATTTAAATCAGTAATATTGACAGTATTTTTATTTTGTATTCTTTTTGCCTGATGAGTATACTGAGTTGATTGATCATCCCAACTTAGCTTTTGCAGTCTGTTAGTGTCATGAAAAAAAGACAGCTATTGTTGTGTCGGTTTGAGCTGATGCAGGCAGGCAGCCATCATTGTTGTGTTTATTTATATATAAGTGAGACGTACCAGCATGTAAAACACACCTGTAAATGGCCTTTTAAATACTGTGATGTACACATGTAGTGGCAGGATGCTAACGGGCGTCTGCCCTTGTGCTCCCACAGTTTTACACCCGCTGAGGTAGGAATTGAACTTTATGTGAGAAGATCCAGATCTTTAATGTTTCACAAACGGATCAGTTTTAATGTTTTATTTGTTTGTCTGGCAGGGTCATGACATCCTCCCCATATATCCATTTGATTATTTGACACTCAGCCTTTTGCTCTCTCCTGTCTCATTCTCTGCTTTCATTAATGATGACAGTGTGACAGTTTTTCGACTTTTGGGATTAGTTTCCATTTTAAACACTTGTCTTGTGATTTGAATGTGTGTAATCTGTGTTATTGTGTATTTTATGACACTGTACTTTCTGTTACCAACTGCAGCTAGTCATATGAATGTCTATTATCTGCAAACTTGTGTGCATCCCTTTGTTTTTTTATGTTTTGTTTTTCTTTCCCTGTACTACTTGTTTTGGTGGCTTTTGACCTCTAATGACTTTGTCACTATATAATTTTTTAAAATTTTAATTAGAACTAAATAAATTCCATTATCTTTTCATTCCCCTGCACACAAATCAATGGGTTAATTCGTTGTTCTTCCTGTTATTTGGAGGATCTAAACCTTCTGCTTTCTTTCTCTTTGTTCTCTCTCTGTGTCTCCTTTCTTTGACGTTGGGCTCTTCCATCTCCCTTCAGCGATGATTCCTCCTCATCTCGCTGCATGTATGAGAAATGACAAGCTGGGGGAGCCTTGTTTCTACCTTATGGGCCATAATCAAACCACGGTTTGTAAATCAAATTCCGTTTTGCAGGTGTTTCTGTGGTGTGGCCTGACTTACCCATTTGTGCTGTGCTCCATGCCTTTCGCTATGAATCCATTCATTCCCATGCACAAGTCCTGAGCTGCAGCAGATATGTGACCCTTAATAAATGGATTCATGCGCCTCTTCCCGCATATTTTTAATTTTTGGCCTGTTCTGTCTTTTTATTATTTTGAATGTGATGCTTCATTCCTTCCCTTTTGCCTCTCCATTAGTTGCCCCTTGCTTTTGCCTCCCTTACGCTGTTTTACAAAATAAAATGTTGAAAACCTCTCCTCCTTCAGTGGTGCTGCCAGCTTGTTCATCAGTATATGAAGTGTTTGCTAAAGTCGATCCCTTTGAGCATTCAGAAGATACAGTAGAGTACACAGAACTACACAGATTTGAGCGAGGAATATCTGCATGCTTGTTAAACATGCAAGAATTGTGCTTATCTTTAATTAGTCTTGCGAAGTGTGGCCAGCTGCATTGTCTGGCCCTTTTCGGATTTGCCTATCTCCATCTGTCCTTGTACAAGTCAATGCCCAATTGTTCTTCAGATACTCGTCATTTGAAGTGATTGCTTTTCTCTCTTCAAACAGCAGGTGAAGGGCAAAAGCTACATGTTGAACACAGCTATATCATTTTCTATGAAATTTTAATATACAAGTATAAAAATATAGTTTTATCTCTGTGGCTTGCTTTGTTCACTGTATAGCTGAGCTCAATGATACATGTAGGAATATTTCATTATAGTTTTTACCTGCGCAGGAGAACAGCACAGTTTTCATCAGCAACATTTGCTATTGCTGCACTCCAGATTTTGGGATTGGGCAGCAGCACTCATTTAATGACGCAACTTTCTTGCAGTTTACAGATAAGCAGATTCCAGTTCAAAAAAAAGTCAATGTTGGGCAAAAAAGAATTATAAAGCAGGCCAATTTAAATGAGGTACCCTGCAGTGTGTGTCATTCTGGCAGACGGAGACAGTGCAGCAGAGCACTTCAGTGTCCACTCACACTACCACTCTTCGGACTGCTTGAGGCTTTCTGCTCACACTGGCTTTGCCTGTTCTTTGTTATGCGTTCACATTATTTCCATAGCATGTTTTGTCAGCTTTTATTCATGCAAAACATTACATTCAGAAATCTGCTTAAGCTAAATTAGGGTCAGAGGTTGGGGGGGTGTGGCACATATGCCAAGGGATCAGCACTGGACAGGACAGGACACCAGTTCATCACAGGGCCCAGAGGTATACATATGCACCCACTCACGTGCAGCCAATTCAGACTCTCCAAGCAACAGCAAACATGTCTTTGAAAACGTGAGGGGAGAACCTCCCTGGAAGACGATGTGAGAACATAACATGTATACTGGGTCTGAGACTCATACTCGATTCAAGATCTGAAGGGCAGCAGTGCTAATCACTGCACCTCTGTCCTGTATCCACTGGATGTACTGTAACAGCCCCCTAAAACTGCACTGAACTACACTTTAGAAGAAAATGATTCGTTCAGAATACGGAGAGCTCCGTGAGTGGGATTATGGAGAGAGCACAGAAGACCAAGGCGCTGGACCATAGAGCACCAAGTTAGACATTCATTTCTCAGACCTGATGTAACTTGTGATCCTGAGTGAGACACTTAATGTTTCCCAGGGCTCCCACTATACAACTGTGGAAACCATTTTGTATGTGATGCTGCACATAAAAGATTCTGCTGTATAATGAATGGTGTGTCATAATATTTTAGAACTTTTTTGGACTTTTAATTGGGTAAATATAAAATTTATTTCAAAATTCACACACTCCTGTTCACCATGCTCCCATTACAAGTTACTTGTTTATTATGAATGAAAACAAATACAGAACTTTCATTTGGCTGCTTTGTGTAATCTTTTAAACTAACATACTGCACTATCAATACAACCATCGCTAAAAGACTCCGAACATTCAAAGTCCAGGAGCTCTTCACTGGCACACTGCTCCTTGTATCATGTGGAGCTTTCATCTTGCTAAGGACACTTCCTCTGACAAGCTCAGAATTCTCTACATGTATCCAATTCAGTGGTCAAACAAACCCAACCTCACTCTACACAGATCTCATCTGTTTTGGAAGCCCACTTAAGACAAGTCATAGCCACAGGGGATTGATGAAAATAAATTTTTGAGAACGTAGCTCCTTCTAATTATCCATATTACTAACCGAGAATGCTAAACCGGATGATGGACGCAGGCACATCCGGCCATGGGCCGTAGCTGCAAAAAGACGTACTGCGCAGGCGCAAAAAGAGTCCGCGAGAGTCGACTGAGGAGCCGAGAAAGGGGGACAAAAGAGGGCGAGAGAGGCGGATGAGGGGCCGCGAGAGGCGCAGGCGCAAAAAGAGTCCGCGAGAGTCGGAGAAAGGCGGAGAAAAGAGGGCGACAAAGGCGGATGAGGGGCCGCGAGTGGCGGACAAGACCACAGAAAAAAGGAGTGAGCACATACAAAAAGGAGAAATGAGGCGCAAAGTCAAACGCAGGAAAAGCACGAAACACATTGCACACGAAACTAGACCCGAAAAAAAAAAAAAAAAAAAAAAAAAAAAAAGAGGCTCGCACACAACAGCAAGGCACCCCCCCCCTACAGGCACCGGACGGGACACACACCAAAAGGGGGATTCAACAAGCCCATGGAACACAAAAAAAAGAACACAAAACCACCCCACAGACCCTACAAGCGAGGGACGGGACACACACAAAGAGGGGGATTCAACAAGACACAGGAACACAAAAAGAAAGAAGACGCTCGCGCAACAACCACCCCCCCCCCCCACATCCATAAGAAGTCACACCCAAAGCCACATATTCTAAAGTGAACGTCAGCACCTTCACACTAGACAGCATAGGTGTCAGCATTGGTGAATCTCCTTACAATAAAGCACTATTAACCGTTCAACTGCAGAAAAGGAAACATATTGAAACAAGTCATGAATACACGGTCACGGGTACAAAACGAAAAGGAAAGGATAACAGGAACAAACACACGAACATGAAAGAAACAACAAAATAGACGGCTATGCAGCATAGGTGGATCTCATTACCATAAGGCACTATTAACCGTTCAACCGCAGAAAAGTCTCCATATTAACAGTGAGTGCAATACTTCTTATTACTTATCCATATTTCTAAAAGAAAAAATGTCTCGACTCCAAAAACGCAAAGCTCAACTACAGCTTCTAACTAACGATGTACCTAAAAGTAAAAACTTTATGAACTGCGTTAGATCCTACAATAGTTCATTTGCTTTTAGTAAATATCAGGCCACCAAAAGGCAATGGCCCATACTGCTTTCGCATATGTGCACAAATACTGCATCGCATTGGAACAGTGCACCCTGAAACAAATCAACAACGCAAATATGCACAAATCTACATCCTGGATCCACATGACGCAAACTATCAATCAAAGTGCTGCATCACAACAGGCACGGATTCAAAACGAAACACCTCCCGTCTCAGACATACGTTAACGGCAAGGAAGGCTACAACGGGCGTCTCACACAGCACAGGCAAATCGATTACAGCTCCAAAACAACACGTCCCAAATACTACACATGCAACAACGCGCCTCTCAAACGGCACAAGCAAAACATACCCCGGAAAAATTCATTCCGATTAATGAATGTCATTTGCAATCATTGTCATTCAGTTCACTTCCCTGAAGAAACAACTGGCAATACAAGTAATACATTTAGACGTTGTTGTCAAAAGGGTCAAATTAGACTGCCTTCTTTACATTCATATACTGAATATCTACAGAAGATTCTAACTGACGATGTACCTGAAAGTGAAATCTTTATCAACTGCATTAGATCCTACAAATCGGTATCCACTATGAACATTAACGGTGGGCACTGCACGTGACATCCGTCTTCAAAAAATGTTGTTTATTGATGAATGTACAATGGCATGAAGTCACTTACTCAACACCATTCATAAACTTCTACAAACGTTTATGAATAATAATATTCGATTTGGAGGAAAGGTACTTTTATTAGGAGGAGATTTTAAACAGTGATTAGCTATTCTTCCAGATGCCATGCACTCAGCTATTGTTCAGTGCACCTTAAAATACGCAGACAATTGGCATTGCTTTCAAAAGATACAGTTAGTAAAAAAGATACGATGTCCAGAACCAGATCATAACAATTGCTTATTACAACTGAGAGATGGTACACTCACCAATACAGATGGACTTCAGCCACATATTATTACAATTCCTCAAGCCTTTATCTGCGACGACTTAGTTACAGAGAGATTTGGAACAGCAATCTCATTAGACCAAATGCCCCTTTTAACACAACGCACTATATTATGTCCAAAAAATATTAATGTGGAAAACATAAATACCCAAGTCATTCCATTTCTTCCTGGAGAGACACAACTCTTTCTAAGCTCTGACAAAGTTGACTCTGATCACGATAATGACCATCTTCATTGACCTTACAAGTTCTGACCTGGAATTACCTTTTACACTTAAACGGCGTGTACAAAGAAATTTTCCAATAAACCTTTACACTGTGCCACACACTTTATTGTTTGCTTTCTATTTGCATCATCTACACCTTCACACTATTCTATATCTCATTCATACATCACGCTCTTTGTCATTCCCAACACCAGGGGTTGGCGAGCGAAGCGAGCAGGGGGCGGAGCCCCCTAGTTAGCCAGAGATGATAGCTGTGCAGACTGCTTCCCCTATGTCGTACTTGATGTGCTCACACTGTTCATCAGTTTATAAGGTTGCTGGTATTGGCACTTTGTAATTTACACTGTCCAGTAACGCAGAAACACACACTGCCTACATTACAGCAAAGGGCAGAAAAGACACAATTGATAACAAACTTCCAAAATAAGCAATGACAAATAAATATAATGACAACTGCTTCAAATTAAAATTAGGTTATAATTCTACAAGATGTAACACTATGACTGTGAGGGTGCTGACATGATGGCTTTGTCGTTTCGGTGTCTCTTCCAAACACTCTCTACAAGCTGTCAGGGTTTACGCTTTCACCTACATGACACTGCAGTTTCTTCCAGATTTCTATAACTGTTCATATGAAGAAATGTTTAAGTTTTGAAAGCACTTTCTGTTCATTTCCAGGGGTGTTCATGGTTTATATGTGAACAGAAGGAAGTGTGCTAAATCAGTTTTATTAATGTCTAACATTTCTGAAGGCTTTTATTAAGCCTCAACTTATCTCTCTGTTGAACTTTAATCCATCGTGCCCTACAGTCCACGGAAATGCATAGACTCGTTCCTCTATGTAAAGATTTTAGTCCCGCTGTGTTGTATTTGAAGCAATATTGCAAAAGCAACTCAAAAGTCTCAAAAGCACAGCATAGTTTTTAAACATAACCGTCTCTCGATTTATATTCTGTAATGTTTGCAATTTAATGTAACATTATGGAGGCCTGGTTGCAAAAAAATCAGCACACTCTAGAATAACGTGTAAATAAAACAACATCTCATTATAAGCAGGTAGAGGATTGTTTGGCCAAAATGAGCCTTGATAATCTGGGGGGAGATAATTAGAACCCCAACGCTAATGTCTACTCAGTAACCTGAACTATGTCACAAGAAGCCACCATGTACTGAACTTTGCTCACAGACTCTCCAGTCAGCTTAATGAAGTGCTTTAAAATGGCAGTGGAGGGCAAAGGGTAAATTATTACACAGACAGGTTAACTTAGGTGGCTGTAGAAGCATGGGAAAGGCACTATATAAATAAAATGTATTATTATTCTATGGTAGTGCAACAAGAGGCAGAATAAAAACTTGTGAGAACTCTGTTGTGTTCTCCTTCATATTAACGTATTCCAGCTAACCTTTTGATATGCTGAGTGGACCATCGGTTTACATCTGTGGTAATCGTTTCTTTCCACATAAATTTCATATACACTCTTAATGTTGTACCTGTTGCTATAAAATAAAGCTCTGGTTTTCCACATCTTTGTAACAGAAATATGCATGGGAAGGATATGTCTTTACATATCACAGTGAAGTATTCCATGTCCATTTCTTTAGCTGAAGCTTTTGTCCAAAGTTACCCGCAAATCACACATAAATAATGTAGTTATTTCTACATTTCTTTAGCGTGAGTGAGGGCTGGAAGGTAAAGTGTCTCACTAAGGCTAAGGTCTGAGCAGTGGCATCAGGGTATACAGTCCAGTGCTCGAGAGCAGACCCTCATCTGCTGCATAGTGACACTTTAAATGCTGGTCTGCTGACATTCCCAAAGGTCTCAGACACCGATTTGTTGAGTCATTGTGATGTACACATATAGAAGTAATCCATACATGTTCTTCCATAATGTTTCCTCAGATCATTTTTACCCAACGTCACCATGGAAGCAGACAGTTTTTGGACAGAACAGAAGGGAGCCTTTGGTGGAGCGAGCCATGTGCCTGAAACTACAGAGGAGCAGATATGTTCAAATGGTAGCACAGCAGAGTTCCTGTCATCACCATACTAATGTCGGACACACAAGCAAATCCTAAAACACACCTCAGTCAGATCTACTGGCTTAACCACTATATGGAGGCAGGTGGTGCACAAGTAACACTAACAAAATGGCTTTTCAGATGTGTGCCGCACTATCACAATATGTCAGTTTTTCGAGTCCTTCATGCTATCAGCTGTGTTTTTCGATTTTTCCGACTTAGTCTTAGAATTTCACATAACTTTTTAAAAACTGAATAATTTTTTTTTTTTTACCATCTGCATTACATTAAAAGTATTTTTAAATAACTACCCTGTACGTAATAAATATTCAAACTAAAGTGAGCTTGAGTTGACCATTGTGTGGCACTTCTGGTGGCTTTGGTTTTGTGTGTGGGCTCCACGAAGTGAATCATGCCAGAGGTGCGTCGACCATCTACACAACAGGGGTGGGGGTGCAGTTATTTAAGGTTGATGGCGGCTGGCTACTGCAGCACATTAATGTTTGCTGTTTTAGTTTAATGTTATTCTACACACCCCAAGTTAAGGTTCAGGTTTGAAGGGGAGGGCTGAGGAGCCATTTTTCAGCCGCTTTAAGTGTTCCACAAGTGCTTAACTCTTCTGTGCTGCTTGCTCATGACAACTAATCTTTGCTTGGACAATAGCATTTAGTGATGTAAGCATAATGCAGAGATCAAAAGGAAATGTGTTGTTCATCTTTGCAGTCGACTTATTCTACAAAAATGTCTTACTTTTTTTTTTTTTTAACCTATGTTGCAGACGCCGGCAATGACGGGAACAGTTCCACCACAGGTTCACAAAATGTTTCGGAAGTGAAAACCATGCCATTTGACTGTCGACTACACCCATCATTGGAGTCCAGTTATCCACCAGAAGTTCACAAATCATCACAACATGGAGACAAAAGGAGAAGGCAGCCTGCAGGCAGCGGAGGGCACAGCAGACACTCCAAGGAGCACCACACATGGAACGGAAATGGAAATTACAACAGCCTCTCAAACAGAAGGCACAGATCACCAGACCAGGGATGGAAGGTGGCACAGGAACCTGAAAAGAAGGCACCAAACAATGTTGCCCTTAAGCTGGGGCAGCAGCTTCTGAAGAAAATCGATCTGCAGCCAGGGAAGAAGACAGAACAGCAGCAGGGAGGAATGAAAGTTGAAAACAGTCTACAAAGCTTTTACCAGCAGCATCCCAATAACCAACCATCTGGAGCCAACGGTGAGGAGAGTTTAGACAAGAGACAGGAGCGAAGAAGGGCCAGATCCCCCCAGCGTGGTAAAGAAAGTCCTCCTCAGAGAAGGAGATCTCTCGATAGACAGGAGCATGCTAGAGGATCTCCTGAGAGGAGGAGAAGGGCAAAGTCATCTGACAGGCGGCGAGAAGTGTCGCCAGACAGAAAGCACTGGCAGGGAGACAGAGGGGAGAACGTGCCAAAGGCTGACTTCAATAAAAGTTCCAGACAACCCCCAGAGCCAAGGCGACGCCCTTACAAAGAGAACCACACTGATCTCAGTATCTGACCCAGTGGCTGCTTTGCACTGCATTTCTTCTCACTAAAAGAATAAAAAAAATAAAACGACAACAACATCCATGGGTGGAAAGGCGGCAGCGGTGGGATTTAGATTTGTCTTTCTTTGTTCCCAGAGCTCCAAGAACTTAACCATTTCTCACAGGGGACACAGAGAATTCTAAACGGTGCATTTGTTTTTCAGAAATGCATTCATCCGAATTTTATAGATGAACAAAATAGAAAAAAAAGTAAATATGTGCCTAACATACTGTATTTAACAAGGGTTTGTTGTTTTTGTTTGTCTGACAGATGACAGGCAATTTTCCACACTGGTATCTGAATTTTGAATCCCAGTGTGCACAAGAGACTTCTTTTTATGTGTTTGAACAAGCTGAAGGGTACCTGGCTCTCCCCAGCGCTGTCTTATTTTTTTTGTTTTTTTTGACATATTTTGAGACTAGAGCACAAACCCATCCTTAAGTCTGTATAGATTTTTAACAGTTTGCAGTGTGTTTGTGTTTGGAACGGATTGTTTTCCACAAATGAAGAAACAAGACAATTTAGGAAATGTACTGCAATCTGTCTACCCTTATGAGTGAGTTTCATGAAGGATATATAGAGATATATATATATATATATATATGTATGTATGTATATATTTACATATATATACACACATGTTGAGCACATTTTGAAGTCTCTAAAAGAATGAAGAGGTTCATAATTCACTTTGTTCTTTGGTTTTTCGTTCAGTTACTGTACTCCAGGCAGCCATACTTGTCGCATAGCGACTGAGGCATGACTATCCTATGCCACAGTTAGCAGCACAGAGCTGTCGTGTCGGAGGTTTGCTAGTCTGTTGCACAGAGTGTGACAATGCAAGGCAAAAGAAAAGTGATCAGTTCAAGTCTGATTTGGTGTTGCTGGTAATACAAGCACTGGTTATGAATTATTTTTTCTTTGTAATTTATTTATTGTTTTCCTTCTCAGTTGCCCACCTTCTATGGCCACATTGCTTTTTGTTGGCACAGAGAACCAGCATTGTAGTGACGACCACCTTCTCTATTTAAGACGCTGAGCTAATTGAATGCGATTTTCATGTCAAGCTTTTGCGTCAATGATTCTAAACCACTCAACTAAAAGAGTTCATTTACTTTTTGGAAGAATAAACGTGGCGAGGATTGGGTTTCTGTTTGTTATGATTATTGACACAACCACTTTTTTTGTATTTATTATTATTTTTTTTTTAAATAAACATTATAAATTGAATTTGGTTGTCACGCAGTTGAAGTCTGCTGTGGTACAGAAACTGCAAAACAAATCCGATCTGCCTCGCTGAGCCACGGTGTTTGTCTTTTTAATGGACCACTGAAGTAAGTTGCTGCTTTACAGTGCATTTGTGTGCACGCGCACGTGTGTATGTGTGTGTGTGTGTCGCGTGCGTGCGTGTCATTGTTCACATTTTTTTTTCCATATGAAGAAGCAAACACAACAAAAACATTACAAGTTCGATCACTGTTGTTGCCATGGTACTGTACCAGAGTTTAATGGCCAATCATTATTGTGTACAGAATTGCATATGTAAGTAAGAGTTGGAAAAATAAACTGTTGCCTTTTTCTTGTATAAAAGAGAATTTATGACAAAAAAACTTAGCTGTGAGGAATGTGATAAGTGTTTATATTTCTGAAATGGAACAAATGATTCATGGGAAATATTTTAATGTATACTGAATCAGGTATGTAAAGCAGTTTTAAAAATGGAAGAATATGTAAGTAAACCTGAATCTTTTTTTTTTTTTAATTTCCTGTTTTAATTTTTTTTCCCCATTCCTGGTGGGCCTGCCTATGTATTATACAGCACTTGTATGCAGTCTTTCTTCTTCAAGCATTATTTCTTGCAATGTGTTATAGATATAATGCAATCTTCTGTGTTGAAAAAGAAAAAAAAAAGACCATATGGGCCAATCTTTTTATAAAACACTATGCATATATAAATACTACATTGTCCATAGCTTTATTTGACCCATAAGGCTATAAACATAACATTAGTCAAAGTAAAAGTAGATGTGGACTTACCAGTGAAAGCTTCTATCCTTGAAAAAAAAGATCACAATGTATATGTAGCTACAAAGAAGTCTGTGAATGCTATTTTTATTATCAAATAAAGTTTTCCATACAAATGCATGAATGTGTCCCCTTAAAACTGAGTATAACTCTGAAGATGAGCTTGCACTTCTTATCTCACTGGGCATTCTGGCGGCCATCTTGTTTCAAGTGTGATGCTTGTGAGAGATGCATTTTCAAGTGTCCTGTCCCGCCAGAGCTCCATGGGAATACTGTCCCCTCCATGACTGCAGTGCTAGAATTCTCCTGGTGCAAGCCCAAGTTCAGTCCCCCATGTGATCGGTATTGTCATTCTTGCATAGCTAGTCATTTTAAATGTGCTTCAAGTGAAATGACAACTTTCATGCTGACGTCATCTCATTCAAGGCTGCATGGGGATTGGAGTCTTTTGTGGTGGCGCAATGCAGGAAGCAGCTTTTTGGACAGGACTCTAGTCTGTCGCAGAACCACTCGTGCACACTCACACTCGTGCCAGATTGGAACCAACAAAAAACAGACGGACAAGGGGGGACAGACAATCAATTCATTTTAGTGTTTTGGATATTAACGTGACTAGATGAAATAGGTTTAGTTTCCTTGCAACCCTAAAACTGGACTAAAAGTTTGAATGTTTTAACCTTCCATTTAGATTTTTGTCTGCCAACTCTGGATTCCTTTTACTTATCCAAGACATGCAGATTAGATAAATTATACACTAAACAAGCAGACAGTGTGGTGTTGTGATCAAGGCTTTGGACTTCAGTGTGGCATAGGGGTTAAGGCTTTGGTCTGCAGACCCTGAGGTAGTGAGTTCAAATCCTGTTACTGTCACTTTGTGACCCTGACCAAAGCTCTTCACCTGCTTGTGCTCCAATTGGAAAAATAAAAGAAATGAAACCAATTGTAGCTCCCAAATGTTGTAATGCAAGTTTGGATAAAGGCGTCAGCCACACAATAATAATAATAATAATGTGAGTAAGTGTGTGTTTTGGTATGTCTGTATATGACTGCCATTCTATCTAGTGTGTGTTCCTGCTTTACACCCTGATGGGATTGGCTTTTAATCCTCAAAATCCTGTAATGGAAAAAGAAGGTTTAGAATAGATGGATCTTGTATCAAATGTTTCCTTTTCCAGTACAGGATTCATCATCTGGCGTTGTCATTCACACAGTGGCAGCCAAGCTAGCCTTCATATCTCTGCGATGCTGGAGGAAGTGGAGAACAGTGACCAGGGCCGGCTTTGAGTCGAGCTCTCTCAATGTGTGCCGCAGCTCAGGGCGTTTATACAGGAGTTTCTTTGTAAATCCTCAGCTCTACATTGAAACCCTTTCTTGAAGTTTGTTATTGCAGATACAACTTACTTTTCCTTCCATCGACACACTAAGGGTCCCAATTTACATGTAATGTGGGACTCCAGGTACTTTCTGCAGAAGAATTGGACATTTAAGATTCCATCCCTTGCTAGAAGGCAAACCTTCACCCCACAGCTTACATTTCTGCATCACAGGCTCCATTTCAAGTCCCTCTCTTTTTGGGCAGTGAGCAGATGAAGGTGGTAATGTTTACCTTCCTAGTGTGATTACATATCTCTGTCACTCTGTTGTGAGGCAGGATATGTGAACTTTAAACAACATTCATTGCCAATTCTTTTATACATTTATACACCACCAATACCCCCCACCCCATTTTCCACATCTTGATCTAAATCTTTGCAGTTCATTAATGTAAAGTTGAATGGATGGACTTCACGACCTGCTTCTACAGTTAGGTGGCTTTTTCATCATCATTATTCTTGCTCTTGTGATGGTAAGTACCAGCAATTTGGGAACTTAGACTGGACAGAGAGCAGTTCAAATTATGTTATATTACTGTGCTGTTTGTCATTAGGTGGCAATATTTAGTGCTCATCATTGTGTCAGTGGATTTCTAGCAATGTCAGGATATATCATTGCCAAAAATGCCACTGGCAGTGCCTTATGCTATGAATGACTGAAAGCTTTAAGATTTCTCAGCTAATGAATGGTATCAGAGGCCTAAATTATGGATGTGCAATTTTTAATGGCTAATGGTATTATCCCTTTTCTCTTACCTTGCCTATGAAATATTAATTAAGACAATTTACTGTGGGGAAATGTAAAAAGCCGCCGGCTACAATAAAAATGAAACAGACCTGGCCAACATGAAGCCACTAATAAAACCTGCTCACTTAATTATGACATCAGCAATACTGCAGACGCCTTGGGTGCCTGCGTGACCCTGACGTGTCTCTTTCTGTTGCTATGGCAACCTGTGTACAGGCTCTGTTGCTGTGAAGTCACATGTGACCTCAATTGACAACGGTTGCTTGGGCTGTATCGAGTTGGATTGGATATGTGAGGTGGCATCACTTGCAAGCCCTGGCTCTTTAATAAAGACTCTTGAGAAATGCTTTCTTTTCACCAGGACACGTTTAATATTTATTCATGGGAGAACGCTCTTGGCTATGAGTCAGGATCGTGTCTACTCCGTTTCTTAAGTTCAACAGAACAACCAGTGGCTAAGGCTGTGTGAAGCCTTCTAGGTTAAAGTGCTGGCTTTTGCATTCCCCCATCTAAATTGCTGGTTTTCAATAAAATTTGAAGACCAGTGAGCGAGGAGGGTTTAACAGACATATTTATGGTTAAGGATTCTAAGTAAAATCCGTGTACTTATCCAGCACCACCCCAGCAGATTTCCAGTCCAGTACTGTGCTTTGTATGCCGCCACACGGGTGCAAAAGGCCAAATCAAACCTTGGTAGGGACTGTGTGTTTGTGTTGGAAGGTCCTAACGTGCAATGAAAACGCCGGACAGGTCCTCACCAACTCAGATTCTCACATGAATTAAATTCTGAAAAGGAAAGTTGCCCTATTTATCTAGTATGACTTTTCACATCCTATTAAAAGTGTTATTGCCATAAGTCTGAAATGTTGTAACAGATGTACTGAGTCTAGTCAAAGATGAAAGCATTCATCTGGATTCAAGATTTTTCTGAAGCAGACGTGTTTTGGCGGCATTCCCTGTGCTAGGATGGACATTTGTACGTTATCTTCAAGGAGCTGTGACCAGGCAAGTCAATATTAATTTAAACCTCATTAGCATAATGATTAGCATTTTCAGATTTCTCGTGTAAAGGTTTCACACAGCCTCTCATTTCAAAATGTTAATTCATTCCACTTTACTCAGAATAGAAATTGATTTTCGTTACATGCTAAACTGAGAAGCATCTTGTTGCCATAAACGGTTTTCATTCTGATGAATAATACATTCGCCCATAATAGAGAAGCAATTTACAATGAATAGTTCTCAGTACTTCATCTGAACGAAAGGTTACATGGCTATGTGCATTTTTCTTTTTTAAATTATATGGCGTGCACAAGGGAATGTTTCCTTACAGGGTCCCAATGTCCCCACCCACTTTGTTACCCATTCTGTAATGCCTTTTGTTCCATCTCTGCCTGCCATCACCCAAATGAAAAAGATGACATTCTGGTTGCTAAAACTAATATAAAGTTGTATTCTTAAAACACACAGCTTGATATAATTCAGGATCATAGAGGGTTGGAGCCTAAGTCAGCAGTATCACGCACAACAACATAAGAAATTTGACAAATGAGAGGAGCCAATTAAGTCCATCAAGCCTGTTTGTATGGGTTAGAGTTAAGCTCTCCCAATATCTCCTCCAGACTCTTCTACAAGGTTTCTGCTTCAACTCCATGTCTCACTAGTTTATTCCAGAGTCCCACAACTCTTTGTGTAAAGCAGTGCTTCCTGACTTCAGTCTTAAATGCACTGGTGTCCTCGACTACTCGATTCACTCTTAAGCTGAAAGAATGCTGCAAGGTCTACTCTGTCAAGGCAGGAACCAACACTGGGCAGGGCTGAAACCAACATTTCTTTTAAACAGACACAAATAGAAAAGCTGTATTTATTAACATATTTAGTACATTAATTGGTAATTTGCATGTGCAATTTGTATGTTTGTATTTTTTCATTTGCTGCAACAATAAAGTTCAGGTATCAAATCCCAAAGTCATAATGAAGTGTAATTCTGAAAGTTTGGTAAATCGTTATTAAGTTGTTAATTTAAAATCAAGCTGTCTATCTCAGTTGCAAAGTGCTCATACAGTACTTTTGTAATTTGGTCACATTTTACTGCATCACTTACCCTTTTAGCACGTAGTTCATTAAGTCTGTCCACTTTCTAGGCATTTATTAAATAACTGTTTGTGAACCAAACTTGCTTTTATGATTGTGTAAACCACACAGACTAGTCACAGACTTAGATATGTCCTCGCCAGTTTATTATTTGCTTGTTCACATTACATAGTAAAAGGCTGTGTGCTTGACCCAAGAGTTCAGTGAGTTTGTCGATTGATGGATGAATGTTGTTAACACAAGAGATGAGCAAATGGTAAATGAATGGGAATTGCAGAAATGTACAAACACTAGAAAATATCAAAAGGAAGGGGCAGGCTGTAGAGCGGAGAACTTTGTTTAGCGTGTGGTCAGGCAGTGGCATTAAACATTCATGACTGGACTGTTTGCCAAATTGTTCATTAAGATTTATACTATCACCCATATGAAAAAGAAACATTTTTTAGGAATAATTTAGCTACACAACCTAAGGTGCACTTTTTTTTTTTTTTTTTGAATTGTCGAATGAAAAGCGAGATATGCTGCACAATTTACAATCTAATTTAGAAGAATGTATTGTTAATGGTGGAGCTTCTTTGAAAAATGTTATTTAAAAAAGAATGTTACTTATGACAAGGTAAATAAATGGCATCAATTAATTTTTTGACTACTTTCTTCCTTATCTTGCACCATGAGTCAAGTGGCTGAGTTTAGTAACCATTCATAATATCTTTTCCAAAAAAAAAAAAAAAAATATCCTCAATGCCACATTCATTATAATAGATAAGAATTATTGTTTAATTGACAATATGTTTGCTTTCCACTTTTTTGAAATTTCCTTGGAAGGTGCGTCATATTTATTTCCACTTTTCAGTCAATGGAGCGGTCACCACAAGTGAATCTCAGTTCGTGAGGTTCTATTTCTTTTCACTTTGATTCCAAGACACATTGTGTCACATGTACAGAGCGAGGTGAGGGTTATTTTGGCAGCCAATCAATTTGGTCACAGTATGCCCCCTTAAGTAATTCACGATAATTTGATAAATTAATCCAATTGGCTTCAGGGTTGAACATTTGGGGCAGGGCTCTGGATTACTGGGCAGTCTGCCTACTCATTTCAGTGGTACAGAAACAATGGAATTGGCATCCTAAATAAAGGTTTACATTACATAGCCCCTTCCGTATTGTGCCAAACAACTCTATAAAGTGCAAAATAAGACCATGCACAATAATATGTACAGTAGTGTATAAATACAGCATGCAGCAGTCATGCCATTGGTGCAGTAGCATCACCGTATTATGGTTACCGCATGTCCCCAGTGTCCCACTTGATGTGACTAATTTGCTTTCACTTATTAACTGAGCTTTACAACTAGTGTGAGAATATTCAGATTTCTGCTTAACAAATTAAGAGATGCTTACATTTTCCATAGCCTAACATTTGTTAGCCTAAGCACCACCTACCATAAAAAAAGAACCTGATGTTGATATCCAATACTAGAATTTTCCCTCTGGGGTCACAGTCTCCATTACTGCTATTTTTGTTGACTCATTTCATTCTAGCATATTACAGGAATACTGTTCCATGTGGGAGACATGGATTTTGGCCAAGACAAGAAAGAAATCAGCCCTGTGATTGTCCCCTTGTGTCTTCAGTGTCTTATATGGAACTCAATTTGATTTGTTGTCCCCTGAGGTTCTGGACATCGGAAGCCCCACATATTTTGGAGGTTTGCCACTAGCTCTTCTCCATACAGCTTTTATCCAGGAATAAATGAGGCTTTGTAAGGACATGAATAGAGAGGTTTAGGACTGGGTCCAGTGAGCAATCGAGGAACAAGGAGGCGTGAAGCGTTAGCAGCCAGCCATCTCTTACATGCTCCGGCCCTTTCACACTGCACTATTGTTCTTGCATGTCATTGTTGTGTTGCCATCTCCCTGCCCACTCCAGCTTGTCTGCATAAAATGCTTATCAAAACTCTATGGATGAGTCTAGCACCTGCTATATGCTTATCTCCTGCCAACAATATGAGTGAAAACATGATAATCAAATCTGGTGTAAGCTGAAAGCAGGGGCTTCAGCTTAAGGTGCAGAATTAATATACAAAATACCTGCTCATTACTACAGCTGAGGAAGGCACCAATATGGATGCTGGATGACGTAGGGAACCACAGGAAATGAGCAGGCAAGTAATTTACATGTCAAATGGTATCTGCCTGCCACTAAATGGACCGATCTGTAACTTCATATTCATCAGGTGAACACATTTATAAAGCGTTCCTTATTGCATGTGCCATAGTAAGATTTACAGAGCAATTCAAAAGATTAAAATTGAATATTTACTTAGTTTATTTATATGGCACATTTAAAACAACTAAAAGCTGACTAAAATTAGTAAGAAATAAAAGCCAGATAAAAGAATTACAATTGTATATGTATTTTCTTAGGTCTGAGTCTCAATCTGATTATTTGGGTGGTTACCTAGCAGATAATGCTTGTGTGGCTGGTTGGCGCTGACATCTGAGGTTCGATATATAGATATCTACTCATATATATATATAAAATCCTAAACCTAAAAGTACAACTATTTTATATCTGTGACTTTTTAGGAGGAGTGACCGCGTCTCCTTCACAACGTGAGCGTCAGACTGGCTGCAACTGGGGGTTGGGCCCCCTAGTACAGATATATATACACACACACACAAACATAAATAATACATACATGCATAAGAATATTATGAACAGAGTATAAACAATTTGAGAGGAAAGTGATTAAAAAAGCTCAAAAAAAGAAAAGGCCCAAGTGACAAGTACTACCCATTGGTTCATTGCACTTAATATTCATATCTTTCTCTAAAACAAATACTGGATGGTTAAGTAAACCAATCTTGATCACGCAGGAGACAGTGATGGTGACTGAGGTAGTCATATCCTTCTATATAGTGCTTTTCCTTATCAAATACTGTCCTACAGTAGTTTATAAGCACAGAGCAGCTGTATCCATGTTTCTGCAATTTATACACAGGTGAAATTACTAAATCAAGGCCACGGAAATTTTGAGCCTTAAACCAAAGAAATTGTGCTTCTGCACAATTCCCTTACAAAATATGCAATTCAATATTGATTTTATCAGTACACTGCTGTTTACATAAAACTGCAATACAATGCATTTGAAATAATTCAATCAGTTATACCGGAAGTCAGTGAAGCCCAAGACTTTTTGTTGTAATGTGGTGCGCTTTCACTGTATGCACCACCTATCAGTGTAATAGAGTACAATTTCTATACACCATGTGAAATGATAGCTATTGTACCCATCTAAGATGGGTTGAAATTAAGTAATCAATGTAAACCTCAGTGTTAACATTTGCAGTGCCCTATCTATTGGAATGTATTTTGTAATGCATGTTGTAATAAAATGTATTGCATTTGTGATTCCAACAGATGGTGCATCATAAATATTAGTAGTAATAAAATGCCTTAATACAAATATTTATGATGCGCCATCTGTTGGAATTAAATTTGTAATGCATAAATCTGTTTTATGCCATTTGGTATGGGATTTGTACAAGCATTGTTAAGGTTTGTGACTTTCCATCTGTTGAAATGGAAAAATGTAATGCATTTTATCTTACAATTCTTTGTTACGTGCCATCTGTTGGAATGACAGCAACCAAACGGACATAGACATTTACCCTTTTATTAAGGTGGAATATTGATAAATTGTCTCTGCCCTTAGTTCTCCTTGTGTAATTAATTGCTTCCTGATTTGTCTTGAATGCAGTTTTTCCACTGGAATGACATTTCACTCTCTGCTGGACACACTTATGAACACCTGCATTAGTAGCAACAGAGCCATCTCATTGTTAGATCGAGAGACCAATTTCTGTACCCTGTCAGTCTAAGACATGCCCTTATTGTATTTATGCATTACCTTCATGCTTTCAACTGGTAGCAGAGGCAAGGTGCTGTATAAAATATATATATATTTTCTGCACCAATGCTTCGTAAATGAATGGGGCTTCAATTAATGTTATTGTTGTCCTGTGAAATTTGGAGACCCCAGTGGTCATAAAGTACTTGCCTTGCAGCAAAGAAGGTTCTGCATTGCAATAACACCCAATCCTTACTTTCTGTAGCAGGATTGATAGCAGGCTGTATATGTCAAAATGTGCTGAAGCATTTTCCAGTATTAAAGGGTCCAATACATCAGAGGTTGAAAGAGAGGATTTGGCTAAAGAGACAAGCTCAGCCTTCATATGTGAACACCAAAATGAGAAAATGCCAGAGCTGTGAAGTCCTTCAAGCTTGTTGTAACTGCAGACTTCTATCAAAAAGAACATTAAAGCCAGCCTTGTAGATGAGAATTTGGGGATCATAGTTATAATCACCTAATCATCTTATCTGAAAATTTAAAACCAAAAAGGAAAAAGCAATAACAGAACATACACATCTATACTGACTCAGAGCAGAATTTCCGATTAATACTTAAAAGGTAAACATACACTGATGTGTCATTTGTTTGGTTTCCATTATAAGTGCATACCCCATTATTTATACTGGCAAAAAGCCACACTTCTTCTAGAACATGAGATGACATATAACAAAGATCAAAACCAAATACCCCTTCATCAGGGCCGATGAAATGGACGTAACCTTAAGCTTTAGTATACACTGTTATAAATTCAAACAAAAAACTTTTATAAAACAGGACCAAAGCGTCCAAGCACCATACATTTGACCAGCTGCAAATCTCAGGACCAAAGCGTCCAAGCACCGTACATTTGACCAGCTGCAAATCTCCCATAACTGAACTATAAATCAGCTTTAGAACCAGGCTATTAGATTCATTTAGTCCACCTGCAGCGACGGCTTCTGATTTCCTCTTCCAAATCACTCCTCGCCACAGAAAAAGGAAATAGTTATGACTCATCCTAGGCTAACACTGGGATTCATTGTTTAAAAATTGTCTTTTGAAAGTTGTCTTCATGAAGTTACTTTATGTTCCTGTTTATATTTCGTGTAAAGTTTATCAAACTGAAACAATGGGCAAAAATTATTGTGTCCAGCAGGGGGTGTTATCTCCAAGAATGGACCAAGTTCAATGGAGGGACATGCACTACAGAAAAGTTATTCTGCTTACACAGCTCCTTCCAAGTCACAACACAAATCAGTCACTATGAAAATAATAATTTTATACTTTTGCTTGGGTTAAAGAATCTTTGAGCATAAAAATCCACAATTAAACCCTGCCCAGAGATCTGCAATAAAGGCTGACAGAGATGAACACTGCAGTTAGCTGAAGTGCAAACGGTGCTCCAGCTGTTATTGTCTGCTTATACTGCCAGAACATTTAGTAGTCAGGAGGTTGGAAGGTAATGGAGGACTGCAATTTAGTCCCAGGGTTGAAATGATGCACAACTGCAATTGTTCCAGCATGTCTGCATTCAGCTGTTGTGGGTTTTCAATGCCAGGGTGCGGTAACCAAGACATATTTTTATCAAACACCAGTATAATGTAAAAATGAAGATAAGCAAGCAGCAGTATATTATAATAATAACTAGCTGTATTTATGCATCTAAAACGGGTTGAAATGTAAGTAATCAACGTAGTGTTAATGTTTGCAGTGCAGTTTGGCCGTCTGGTTGTTATGTCTGTGACGTACCATTTGGTACAGGATCCGTAAAAGCAGTGCTAACGTTTGTGATGCGGCATCTGTTGGATATGACACATAGCATCCAGGTGGGGACACAGGCTGACATGCCCTTTATATTAAGGTAGATCATAATTATATATATATATATATATATATATATATATATATATATATATACACACACACACACACAGTACTGTGTAAAAGTTTTAGGCAGGTGTGAAAAAATGCTGCAAACTAAGAATCCTTACACAAACAGAAGTGTTAATACTTTATTTTTTTTATTAATTAACAATGCAAAGAGAACGAACATAAAATAAATCTGAATCAAATTAATATTTGATGTGACCACCCTTTGCCTTCAAAACAGCATCAATTCTTCTAGGTACACTTACAAACAGATTTTGAAGGAACTCAGCAGGTAGGTTGTTCCAAACATCTTGGAGAACTAACCACAGATCTTCTGTGGATGCAGCCTGCCTCAAATCCTTCTGTCCCTTCATGTAATCCCAGACACACTCGATGACATTGACATCAGGGTTCTATGTGGGTCCTACCATCATTTCCAGGATTCCTTGTTCTTCTTTACGCTGAAGATAGTTCTTAATGACATTGGCTGTATATTTGGGGTTTTTGTCCTGCTGCAGAATAAATTTAGGGCCAATAAGATGCCTCCCTGATGGTATTGCATGATGGATAATTATCTGCTTGTATTTCTCAGCATTGTGGGCACCATTAATCCTGACCAAATCCCCAACTTCATTTGCAGAAATGCAGCCCCATGATTGCAAGGAAACTCCACCATGTTTCACTGTTGCTGGAAGACACTCATTATTGTACCACTATCCAGCCATTCAGTGAACAAACTGCCTTCTGGTACAGCCAAATATTTTAAATTTTGACTCCTCACTCCAGTGCACCTGCTGCCATTTTTCTGCATCGATTTCTTATGATTTTGTGCATAGTGGAGTCCTTTGGTCTTGTTTCCATGTCAGAAGTCATGAAGACTTCTTTTGGTCAGACTTCTCTGGACAGTAGATGGGTGTACCTGGGTCCCATAGGTTTCTGCCAGTTCTGAGATGATTGTTCTGCTGGACATCTTCAGTTTTCAAAGGGAAGTAAACATGTGTTATCTGCCGCAATTTTCCTTGGCTGACCACTACACCTACGATCCTCAGCGTTAACCATTTCTTTGTGCTTCTTCAAAAGAGCTTGAACAGCACATATTGAAACCCCAGTCTGCTTTGAAATCTTTGCCTAGGAGATACCTTGCTGATATTGTATAACTACCTTGTGTCTTGCTGCTGTGCTTTTATTACCTGTGACATGAAACTGTCTTCCACAACCTCACCTTGGTAGCAGAGTCTGGCTGTTCTTCACCCAGTTTTACTCTCCTACACAGCTGTTTCTGTTTCAGTTAATGAATGTGTTTCAACCTACATATGAAAATGATGATCATTAGAACCCGTTTGATACAATTGATTAATCATATACCTGTCTATAATCCTACAAAATCCCTGCCTTTGTGCAAGTGTCCCTAAAAGAACTGACACTGGTTTTAAGACAAAGGGTAGTCACACCAAAAATGGATTAGATTTAGATTTTACTTCTGTTAGGTCACTTTGTATTTTGTAAATTGATCAAAATAAACAATTAGAATTTATATTTGTATAAGCATTCTTATTTTACAGTATTTTTTCACACCTGCTTAAAACATTTGCACAGTACTGTGTATATATTATATTATAATATATATATATATATATATATATATATATATATATATATAAAAAAAATATACACACACACACAGGATTTATATATAATACTTGTTAAGCAGGTTATAATGGTGCAGATTTTATGGAATGCACAGCTTACAGTGAAAGATGAGATATGCATTTTTAGAATTGGGAGGTTAGAGCTTCTAATAGTACTAACTGAATATTTCTCTGATACTTTTATTCAAGTTGACTTGCAGGATAAAGTACAACCTTTACAGGTTTTTTCCCTCCATACACTTAGTTAACTCAAACAGGGTCATGCAGTAAGTTGGACATGTGAATTTAGAATGCAAGGTTGCTGATCCAATTCCTCTGCAACGCACTGCTTAGAAACCTAATTTCATTAGTTTGAACTGAGAAATTGTTCCAAATGGACATGCAAATAAAACCTATTGATACATTTTTATTTCTATTAAAATAATATACAGGTACATCAAAATGGCTGAGTTTTAACAATATATTTTTCAACATGATATGCAGTATTTTGTATTGCCCACTTTTGAGTTACTTTCTAAAATTCCTCCATATACATTTCCATGCTTTATTTAGAGGGAGATCAGATTTACACATACCACCAAGAGGTCTGCTTCCTCCTGCCCCATCTGTCTGTCATGCGCTCCTGGCTCCATGATCTTTTGTTGTTTTTCAAATTATTCTTCATCTGCTGTAAAATGCACCATATAAAATAAAAGTTGTTAAAAAAGATATTGTGATTTCACCTAGTGGTGCATTTGCTTACCATCCCATTTTTCTACACACCTCAGACTAAATACATGTCAGCTGCTAATGAGTAAAGTATGAACATAACAGTTCTGTGATGAACTGTCACACCATCGAGGGATGGTTCCTGTATTCAACCCCAGTGCTGCCAGGATACGTTTTGGCACCAGCAAATTGGATTAAGTTGGTTAGAAAAAGTTCTATTTCATTGTATATGCATATTGTCCTTTATCCACCAGACTTTATGCTCCTGCCACTTAAGGGCTAGGGCAGTCACAGCCAAAAAAGCAAACCTTATGTTATTACATTTGGTTAACATTTATATCCACAAAGTCTGCATAATGTCTTCATTCTCTCCCGTTTCTTTTTTCTTCTCTTGTCCCACTATGAAGTTATACCATATGGTTTTTTCAATCTCTTTAAAATGAAATCCTTTTGATTTGCTCAACATACAGTACAACTGACAGTAATGAATGTTCCTCCATGGTAGAAGAATTCTCCTGCAGGAGTGAGCAGTGTTGGGAATTAGTGAAGAGTCACTTCATTAATTTCATTATCTCTCAATAGGATAAGGTTTAAATGATGCACTTTTTATGACTTGAACCCTATGGCTCACAACCTTTGACATTTGATAATTAATATTCAGTAAAACATGCAGTCTGCATTGGACTTCTTTTTCTCTTACACATTTACATTTCAGTTATCAGTGTTCATGCCTTTCAAGCTTTCCATTCAGTCGTGTTGCCTATCTTCTGGCACATACAGCTTCAAGTGCGGATGCATGGTTTCTGGGTTTTACTTGAGTGACACAGCTGGTAGTCTGTGTTTATGAAAGGGTGTCAAAATAGGTCTTGTTTAAAGCTTTTTGTTCATAGTCAAGAAGCCATCACTAAGTAAATGTTTGTAGCATGCAGTGAAAACTGTGAAGAGTTTGTTCTGTAAAGCCATCACAGTTGGGCATGTTAGTCCAATGACTGTTATTTCAAAAGTCCAGCCTTACTTCAGTTGATTGCTGGAATGTATTTTATAAAAGGAAATGAAAAGATACTTGGTGCATACCCTAATGTACAAAGTACAGACTGCATCATGACCTTCAAAAAGAAAATATGACAAGCCATTCTGCTCTTCAACCATACAGTCTTGCATTGATCCTGATGAAGATCTGATTTTGCTTTTAATTACTTATTTTTCACATAGTCTGGCATAAAAAAATTTTATATTTTGGATATTTGTGTATTGCTGGAAAATTGCATTTCCATAAATTTTCTTTCAGTTACAATAGGAAGTGGTACTGTACGGAGAATTGAAGAGTACAACAGAAATCATAAACATACAGGTATTGTTGCAAATTATTCAAATAATGTGTGTTATTTATCTTCTAGTATAACAGCAGCACAATACTAATGTCTTCTCAAGTTGCATGTCAATCAGTGAAGATTCTTGTCATTTTCTACATCTACTGTAATCAACCAGAGCCCATCCTAGTAGCATCAACAGTAGTAATAAACAAACAATTAGTTCATGTTTGCTAATACTTTTATCCAAGATGATGTACAAAACCAGACTAAAGAACTATTTTACATACATTTTTGGTTTACCAGTTATAGTACTGGCATATTAACAGACTTGCTCAGAGTCATGCAGTGAGTTGGATGCAGGTGGTAACTGAACCAGCAACCATCTTGTTTAAATTCCCACGTCTGGAAGTAGCAACAATCCATGGCAGGGCACACTTTTGGACACAAGCACACTTATTCACATTGGGGCGATCTAAAGTTGCCAGTTGGCATAATACAACTCTTCGGGGAATGAGCACAAAACTACCCACAGAAAAAAATTCAAATATTGTAAAAAAAAAAAACAAAAACAAAATACACTCACATTATATTATATTATTATTATATATATATATATATATATATATATATATATATATATATATATATATATATATATTACGGCACAGGCAGTGATGGAGCTGGAAAGCAATATTGCACCACCATGCCACCCACACTATGTTTGGAATTATAATATGTAAAGTTTAGTGAAACAGTAATAGCAAAATACAAGAGGCTGATATGTTCACTTTGCTAGACAAAAAATTCTTAAATGTTCTTTTTAAGTACATTCTTTGTCTGATTATCTGAAATGATCAGCATGCACAAATGAACAAGACCACAAACATCACTTCATATTTATGCCAACAGCATAATGCAAACATCAACATGCCCAAAGCTGATCATTTTTAAGCAATAGAGGTCTTTGTTTCTTGACTCCATATATTTTTCTTGAGCACTTACAGATGCTTTCTGCCATGACAGCAGATATTTCACATACAGTTTTACATTTGCAATATAGCTGTGGTTTTGGCTGTACAGATCAGTCACCCAATGCTGGCCACATTTACAGAACTAAAATGTTTAGGCTTCAGAAATCTGATTTGAGCTTCGGATGCCATTTGACAGACAGGAAGGCACAAAAAAAAAAAGTGGAAAAATTGACAAACATAGAAAAACATAATGCAGCAATACACATTTTCATTTTGTGCCCATTACTGTCAAGGGCTGATCCAGTAATCTTGCCTGGGATAAAACAGGTCATGTCAAAAGGATGAACAAGCACCAGTGAGTGCTGTGTGGATGCTATCAGGTGGAAGCTCACATGCTCTGTCACAGAACTGAAGCAGACAGTGAAATTCCTGTTTAAAGACCAGCTTCGTGTTCTACAGTTGATTAAAAGCAGATTTGCTTTCTAACGCATTTCTGAGTGGAGGTTTACAAGTAGTCCTGCCGCTCTCTTGAAATAGCTGCTCATCTTTCAAAGATCTGTTACAGTAAAATCTATAGGATTATCAGCACATCACATGTGCTCCTGTGTTCTGCGCACAGTGAGGATGTGACGCGCAGCGGTGTGATTCAATCAACATTGTCTTTATCTTGCTCTGAATTAATTCACAGGGAGTGACTGAAGGCTCGGTGGAGGCACTAGTTTGTCGTCTTTATTGATACTTCAAGTCCGATCTTGCATCAGCGCAGGATGCTGTTGCCATGGCAACCTCCTTTCGCCAAAGCACTGCGCCAAGTACAATGCAGAAGGAAAACAAAAGCGCTTGTGCATCGCCCATAAAAATGCCTGTCGTGTATGGCTGCTGAAAACTGGAAGCAAACACAAGGGGAGTGAGAGGTTTCCACTTCTGATCTTTTAATGGCAAAATTAAAATGCCTAATAACCCAACAAAGAGGACAACTCTCACAAATGTGGCTGACACTTTATCATTTACTGAAATTAAGTTCATCCGCCCATTCATTACTTCTTCAGTACAGAGTTACGGAGAGGGGACTGAAGAAACGCCATGAAAAGAAAATTTCACATATGGACTGAATGTAATGGGATTTGAGCACACATCTTTAGACCTGAGAGCTACTACACCATCCAAGTTCAATTCAACAAAGCAACCCTTTTTAGTTTTGAGGTGATTACCATACACCCATTACAAATTTAGGGTATGCTCTAGTCTTTTTTTAATGTTTGTAGGTCTGGTTTACACAAAATTCATACAGCTACAGAACTAATTAGGCACTACACTAACAATAATCCATAATGATGCTAATTTTATTCCAAGTGATGAGAGTCAAAGCCTTAGAAAAGTCATATCCTTTTACTTAATGAATTAATTAGTAGGATTTTGTAATAATTAGGGATTAATTGCAAAGGACAAATTATTCTGTCTTCACTGATGGCCTGGGCTAAAGCAAACATGCAACATCTTATATTCTTTGTGAATACACCCTTCTGTTTTAACCACAGGGCACCACTTAATTTAAGATGGAACCTTTTTTGAGAAGCACTTTATTTTCCAATTTACAGTTAAAGGAGGGTAAATCAGCTCTGATTACGAGTTGCCAGGCTCAATAAAGCTAGGAAGAGTGACACGTTTTCCTGATGGTGTATTTCTTCAGTGGCCACATTCCAGCTTTTGCTCTACAGTATATTTTTACCCGTTAGATCCCATCCTAGACAACTGTTTAATTATTTGTCTATGTGGAGACAAAACAGATACAAATAATAGATAAATGTATATGTGCAGGCTAAGTGATTTAATCCGATAGGATTTTCACATTTCCTTCAGGATTATTAATAAATAACAGTGCTATGAAATGCTACAGAAGAGAATTGATAAATAGACGAGGGTTTCTTCATGGAACACATTTTGTCTTTGACTATGATGTATTTAAGGAGTTAACCAGGCAGTGGCATGCAGTGCTCTGAATAGATTAACTGGTGTCTTAGTAAGGTGCATGTACTTTATTTATTTTACACTTTCTGTTCACAGCATTACAGGATTTGCTACCTGGGAGGCCAAAATATACAAATATACAGTAATGCCTTAATCAAACTAAATAAATACTAGGGAGAGGGAAACAAGATAAAAATTCAATAATAAACTGAAAGAAGCAAAAACCCATCTGCTTCTCTGGGCATGACTTAATTGGTTTTAAACCCACTTTCAAAAGGTGGAGTTGCTCACCCACCCCAAGGTTCTACAACTCTCTTCTACCTTCCATCTCTGTCTCACACTTTGGCTCTCTTTCTCCAACCAGGCTAAGGCTTGTACTTTCCCATCACCCAGTCCCACATTCTGTGGTTGTGTGGGTTTATGGCAGGTTTAAACCCTGGGATCACTTCTTGAGCCAGAGGCAGCCAAAAGGCCACCAGGCTGGAGGTAAATGCTAGGAGACCCTGGTGTCAGTCCACTGTCAGTTCCCTTAAATGGACCAAATCTCCAAGACAACCCTTTCACTACCTTGATGATTAAAAAGGCAACCTTGTCCTTGATCTCCTGGGTAGAGGCTATCCTCTGTCAGCTTGAAGATCTGCTCCTTTTCTCACAACCTTCTATGACCTTACTCTGTTGATCCTAGCAACTAGAGGGTCACCTGTCCTCTTGCATCCTGGGGAAACTTTGTGTTTTGGTAGCCAGACAGCATCTCGGTTTATACCACATATGTACCTTTATAATTAGCCTTACGGAACATCTCATATACATAAAGAATATAGTGTCCGACTGGAAGTGCCCTTCCAGAAAGCTATCATCCTCTGCAGTGCATATTTTCCTCTCTTTCGTAGGGTTATGCTGGGTCCTGACCCCAAACCTATGGCAACAATATACACCAATATGTGTATTTACAATAAATTTATATTTTTTATAACTAATACACAAATGTGAAGAAATTCATTCTGAGTCATTCGGGGAGTCAACTAGTAACCTTGTGTTTTTACGTAGTCCATTTACAAGTATAGACTCGCAATTCAATAGCCAAAATGTATTTCAGTTTTTGTAGAAGCACGTGAAGTGATTCACTCGGAGACTCACAGAGTTAGAGCTGGGAATTGAAACAGCAGCTTTGTGATTTAAAGTTCACCACCTTAGTCAGTACCAATATTTTCTGAATGACAGAAGTGAGAAGTGCTCTATAAAAGAAACTAATTAGGCTATAACAATGCAATTATATTAAGCATACTATATCAAAGGAACGCCAAATGCTTCTATATTACAGAAAAAACTGCATAGCAATTGAAGGGGTGCTTCTATAATACAGTATACTCCTTATCAGTACACAGGCAGTTGAAGGTACTCACTTGGGGGCAAAAAGTGCTTTTGAGGGAGGGGTTGAATTGACAACCTTGTAGCATAAAGTAGTAGAATTGTCACATATACAGGGTACAGTAGAATTCCTCAAGCATTGTCTTCAGCAACACACTGCTATCATATAATAAATAGAGACATGAAAGGTTCCATATACTATATAGGCCTGGAAGATAATAAATAATAAATTGAAACAAACAACCTGTGCCTTACACTGTACTGTATGTATCACAGTCTTCTAAAGTAAGCAATATCCAGAAGTACTTTAGAATGGCAGAGATATGGTACAATTTGTTAATGTCTAAGAACTCTTCTGGTATAGTAACTAATCTGTTTAATATGACACGTCAAATCAGAGATGGGCACTGAATCAGCAGCTTTTCAGGTTAAAGTGCAATGCTCTAACCGCTACACTACGTCACTTACATATACCCTATGCTGGGGTTCTCTGTTCTGGAGCTGGAGGGCAGTGAATTTTCAATGGGCTAATCAAAAGCTATGTCTTACTGTGCATCCCTTTCATGTACCTGTGCTTGACCAAGAATACAGTATTCAATCTGCAGATTCTCACAGTAGATTTGTTTATGGATGGAGGTTGTCTAATATTCTTGTTTAAATCTGACCTGTGCAGCAGCATCAGAAAAGGAAATGAATAACATAGAACAGCAGTCCACATATCTATGAAGAAGATATGGTATTTAGAATAAAGTTTTATGAACAAAATTAGTCAAATTACCTTTATTTTTACAGCTCTATTAGCAGAAAGTACCAACACAAAGTAGTTTATGATACAGTAATAGAATGACCGCCTCACTTAAAAAAATGTGAAGTGTATTAAAAATCATGGAATAAAATGGCATTCTAAATATACTGAAATTAAATTCAATGTCATTAAACTTTCCAGCACAATGAAAGTACTAGCTGCTCAATCTGGTCGTGCAAAATAATCAAAAATGCACTCATGCAAAAGAAAAACAAATCAAAGCATTAAAATCTCACTTTCTTTCCAGCTGTGCAAAGGTGTTGGGGGTGTCTTGGACCACAATGTAACCAAAGGGGGGGATCTTTATGCCAACATTGGAGAGTCATGTATGTAAAACTTGTTTAAGTTAAATCAACTTAATTCAGTTGTTTATAATGAAAATGGGCACACTTTGTTTTAAGTTTTAAAAGTGTTAATTTTAAATAAGATGAAATTAAAATAGTTGAGTAACAACAACAATCCGTGTGGCTGACTGCACTTCTTTTAAAATAATTTTATGGTTGTCTTAACATAATTTAATTGTGTTAATGTGACAGCTAAAAAATGGTGTCAACGTAACTAGAAAAAGTAGCGTGATTTCAACAAATATGATTATTTTAAATTAAAACAACTCAAATTAGATAAGCAAAGTTAACAATCCCATTGGTTTATTGTTTTACTTTTTTTGAGTGTACAGTACATCAATATCCCCTTCTTGGTGTTGACAGTAGGTAGAATATTTCATAGATTTAGATCTTTTAATTTGTAATTTAATAATGTGAATATACAACTCATTTCAATTGAATTCATTTTGGTATAGTGCTCTGTAACAAGTTTATGGGGAAAATATTGATTATACATTTTACCAAATACCTAACCCAAGACACACAAAAATACTGACAATTTAAATCTTCAGTTGAAGCAATACACCATCCAACTTGACTGAAGATTTGGAGTTGAGAAAGGCTTTTTGTCTGCAGGGCATATTGCATTTCTATCTAACAAAAGATGTTACTCTTTGCTCCTTCTGGTATTTTTCTGCAAATCCAATTAAAGTCAATTTCCTGTAATTTAAACAGTTAACATATGTAACTAGGTTGTCTTTGCTGAGATGGCACCTGCACACATGTTGATAGTGTTGGGCTCACTGAAGGTCAACTCAGGTCTGCACCCGAGGCACACAAACCAGCCGTCGCAGCCAATCAGCCAAAGTGCATTGTGGTCCGTTCAAGTCACTAATTGGGCTTCTGTGTTACTGAGACAGTGTCTTTTCTTTACATTCACTTGTTCACCTTACTGCATATATCAAGTCATCAGAGGGCTCTTCCATGATTCTTTATATTTTAATATTATAAGGGATGTTTTGCTTCTGCATGTGGTTATATATCTGTTATAATCTACCTAGCACTTCTTGTTTGCCATTGGTAATAAAGTCCTTCCCTTCTGAAGGCTCCGTTTAATGCATGAAAATTCTTTCTGCTTTTGCACTCTTTGCTATAAGACATGGTTCTCCAGATACAAAGCCATTTTTTTCTATACACTTAAAGCACTAACGTATTTATTTTTTAAGTGAGTGTGGGAGTGTGTTAAAGTATAATATTCAGGCTTGTGTGGGTGTGCATTAGACTACATGGGTCATGTGTGTTATCTTGCATGTTGTGTGTAGGTGTAGTCATAGCAGAATTGCACCAGGACATGTGATTTTATATAAAACTAGCTAGTGAAAAAAATGAAAAGGCTAAACATATTACAAGGAAACCTGTCAACTGTGGTACCTGAGTATTGTTAATATTGGAAAGCTTCTTTGTATTCAATATTTCTGTTTTTTATCTTTGGTCCAAAGGACCCCAAACTGCAATAAATAACTCTGGAGACAACATGGCCTCACCTGGGGTGGCTTGTAGCCATGACAGAAATAGTGAGGGAAATGCTTGATTAAAGAAAAAGCTAAATGTAATGGATGGGAATCAAACCCAGATTTCCTGGTTGAAATGCAAGTATGCTAACCATCATAAACTGTACACAGTATGTGTATGCTTACAGTAAACAGTTCATAGACAGCATGTATGTGTGTAAAGTATTTCTGTGTGTGTGACTTCATATGTTTCCCGTCACTAGATAGTCTTGTGAACTCTGTTCTGAGATTTTTAAGTAAGGAAGACCGGTTTTGAGGTGAGGTTGTTATACTTTCTAACCATGGCACCAGAGAGTGGAGATGTGTTGCATATTGATTAGAATGTGCAAGTAAGAATTTGATTGTACTCTGACATTAATGACCCTATAAATCAAACCTATAACAACCTGCATGGTGCTGCTTCTTTGTTGATTGATCACAATGCAGCAGTCATACCCCTTTACTATTTTGAAACTGTAGCTCTCTTTTTTTTTGCTTTGCTCAGGGATTACTTCCAGACTTTGCTGTAAATTAACCGTGGAGAAGAATTACTGTGTTTAGACTAATAGACATGGACGTTAGGTGGATTGGAAATGCTAAATTTGGCCTATTGTGCGTTTGTGTGTGTTCACCCAGTGATAGACTGGTGCCTGGTCATGGGATTCTTCCAGCCTCGTGCCCAGTGGTTGCTGGGACAGGTTTCACTTCCCCTGCAGCCTTGCTCTGGATAAGCAGGTTTAGAGAATTGATGGATGATTTGTGGTTCCAATTTATTATGAGATTTGAGTCAGCTGTGGGGTTACAGTTATAATCATTCACCCCATCCCCTTTGGGGGAAGCAAGATCCAAACGTTTCACATCAAAAACTTGATGTATGCAACTTCAAATAAAACAGACAGAACAGAGCGAGGCAGGTTGAGGAAGTGGGGTGATGGGAGGCAATTGGGCTTGTGACCCCAAATTACAATTGATAAGTTCAGAGCGGTTTGGGGCCATGGCACAGATGCTTTATTAAAGCAAAAGTTCAAAATAATGGATAGAAATCAAACTTGGATATCCTGGTTGATAGGTAATCAACACACCACCATCATAGCTCGCATGGCATTGTTTCTCTATCACAAAGTAGTGTTTGCTGCCACCCGCTCTGACACAGAGCTGCCACTGCCCCTTCTTGTCAGTAAGGTTAAAGGTTATACAGTATGTCAAAAAGACAACTAGCATTGAGTGCTTTCAGCCAATGACTTACTGAACAGACATGTGGATGTCAAGGCACACTTCTGTGAGGGCTCCTTTATGCCAACATTTATTTCTATGGCACATTTTCATACAAAGGATGCGGTTAAAGTGCTTTACAAGATGTCAAAGAAGTAGTTACATGGAAAGAAAAATACATGTAAATGAAACAAGAAAAATAATGCATAAACTGTACATAAAAACCCAATAACGTACACTTCAATAATATAACATGTATAATTAGGAGAAACCTTAAATAAAGAATTGTTTTTTTCAGTTCTCTAAGTGTCAGTCAAACGATAAGGTTAATAAGGTGGACAGAAAGAAAAACTAACGGCAACATCAATATGCCTTTATAGTGCCTCACTGTGACTGCAACTGCTTGTTTTATCTTTAGCCAAGTATAACACAATACAATTTATTTTTGTAGAGCCTAAAATCACACAAGAAGTGCCACCATGGGCTTTAACGGGCCCTGCCTCTTGACAGCCCCCTAGCCTTGACTCTCTAAGAAGACAAGGAATAACTCCCAAAAACAACAACATTTATTTATATAGCACATTTTCATACAAATAATGTAGCTCAAAGTGCTTTACATGATGAAGAAAAGAGAAAAAAGACAATGTAAGGATTAAAATAAGACAACACTAATTAACATTGAATAAGAGTAAGGTCAGATGGCCAGGGAAGACAGAAAAAAAACCCTAGCAGGGAAAAAAATGGAAGACACCTCAGGAAAGGCAGTTCAAAGAGAGACCCCTTACCAGGTAGGCTGGGCGTGCAGTGGGTGTCAAAAAAAGGGGGTCAATACAATCCAATACACAGAACAGAACACAAGTCATCCTCAATACAGTATAAAAATAAAAATATTACAAGTACAGAGCAGAATTTAACAGTAGATGATATCACATAATATGATTTGGATTTGTTTAGAGTCCTGGAGACCTCAGCCATCAAGCTGCCTCCCCAGACTGGCCATTCCACAGCTGAGGCCGAGCTGGGCCAGCCAAGTCAGAAGCTTTTCTTTCTTTTTATTTTATTTCTTTTTCATTTTATTCATTCTGGTGTGTATTTGAGAGGGAGGGGTTATTATATTATAGTATATATTTATTGAGCTCCTGTAACAAGCCAAATTTCCCCCTGGAGACAATTAAAGTTCTATTGATCTATCTGAATAACAACAACAACATCATTTATTTCTACAGCACGTTTTCATAAAAATGATGTAGCTCAAAGTGCTTTACAAAAAAGAAAAAATATAAAAATTAGGCAATACTAATTAACAAAGAATAAAGTAAGGTCAGGAGGCCAGAAATGTACACCCTGCAGTTCAGACTTGGCACCTGGTGACAGGACCTCCAGGTTTGGTTACCTGTGGTAGGCCTGAAGCCCCTGCCATCTTGTACTTCTTGCCCCTAACCTTGCAATGAAGCCCCTGGGCTGACACACATTTAAACCTCTTAGACTGGGAAAACATTTAAATTTAGGCTACATTAATCTTAAAAAATGTATTATGATTTATTTAATTGGCAGCGTGGCCCTGTGGTTAAGGCTTTGGATTTTAAACCCTAAGATTGTAATCCTGCTAGTGTCACTGTGTGACCTCAAGTATGTCACCTCACCTGCCTGTGCTCCATTTGGAAAAAAACAAAAATACAAAAAGAAACATAACCAAAATGTACCTTATATAATGTAAATCGCCTTGTCGGGCAAATATTAATTTATGGTGAGGAGCCCATTTTCTGCGAACTTCACGTCAATTAAAAATGAAAACCAAGCATAGCTCATGCTTTGCTGATATCGAGATGTGCGTTTATTAGGCCCTTTAATTACACACACGATTGATAAAGATACATTAATATTTGCAATTTGGTGCACACAGAAAATTTATCCCCTCAAACGGAGCAGGCTGAGGTAATCAGGCCCAGAAAAATGGAGACCCTAAATTACAATTAATAAGTTCAGAGCCACTTTCCTCACGGCGGCTTGGGGCCAAGGCATAGGTTTTTAGGGAAATGCTTTATTAAAGAAAAAAGTTAAATATAACAGATAAAATCCAGGTAGTTACCCGAGTTTCAGCTCCCGACGTGGCCGGTGCGCAGCTGTGAGGTGCTGTCGATCCTGCGCCTCACGTCCGTCCGTCGTGCGCGCGGCTCCTCACCTTCGCCTCCTTCCATTGACCCGCCAAAACTGCAGCTCGCGGCTTTTCTGTCGGCGCGCTGCGATTCCCGGGCCAATAGCGACATCTGCTGGTAACACGTGAGTTCGCCTTCCCCAGCAGCCCGCCTCGACTCTTTATGAAGACGCCAGGTCGGTTCAGTAAAGGAGCCTCTGAAGGGGTAAAGAAGCTTGTTTTTTTTTTTTTTTTTTTTAAAAAAACATGAACATTACTTTAATATGTGTGTGGTATATAAGATAGAGTTAAAGTACGCGATAGCGTGAATAATTTTATTTAAAAAAACGGTGTATACTTATATTTTCATGCTTTCATGTTGAGTCACTTGACGCAAATTTGCCCTCTAAAATGGCACGCGTGTCAAACCGCGTCTAAGCAACGTGGACTGCACGTTGCAGTTACCTCTTGGTGACACCCAATTAACTGGCAATTAAAACCCAATAAATATGCAATGTTATCCAAATGGGGGTCGCCTCGGATAACAAATATTGTTACAGGACCCCCTCTGTTAAGAGGAGCCCACGCCGAAGTCTTCGCTGCGCCTTTACGCCCTCATCGATTTTCATAGCAAAGGGCGGGCAGGCAGGGAGGACAGTCGGTGTAGGGACGGAGCTCGACGACAAAGTGACAGGTGCACGTGCGCTGGCATCATAACCGCTCAAGAAGGGCACAACCGGGGTGGGGGCAACAAACAGGGAGAGAGAGAGAGAAGACGTGGACAGCAGCATGGAGTGTAACGCCGAACGGTGGAGCTCAGCCACCCCAGCGGGCAACGCCGAACGGTGGAGCCCAGCCACCCCAGCGGGCAACGCCGAACGGTGGAGCTCAGCCACCCCAGCGGGCAACGCCGAACGGTGGAGCCCAGCCACCCCAGCGGGCAACGCCGAACGGTGGAGCTCAGCCACCCCAGCGGGCAACGCCGAACAGTGGAGCTCAGCCACCCCAGCGGGCAACGCCGAACGGTGGAGCCCAGCCACCCCAGCGGCTAGTGGGCGTCAGGTTTGCCAGCTGCTCAAGTCAGAAACCCAACGTCAACAAGACAATTTCTAACCATTCTAAGGATTTTCACCCCATTCTGAAACGCTAACTCTCTCCAGTAGTGTCTTGTAATTTACACATACTGTATAGTTAAAGGCCTTTCAAAATAATGCAGGTCTCTGATCTGCTATATCTGTCACTTGTACAAATACTTTCTGGCAGGCCCGCCTGTAAAGAAAAAGCTTTTCAAAGCTGGGATGCCCACCATTAACCCTGTGTCACCGCACTTAGTGAAGAGCGCCATATAAGAATAAACTGAATTGGACTCAATCTTGAGCGCAAACTGCGTGTTGCCTACAAGGTTTTAACCGGCCATGCATGGAAGAAGGATGCAGTGGTCTCAGATGCCACTAGGGCTTTGTAAACCCACCTGTCATCCTAGAAGCGAATCCCATAACCTGACTTGAGTCAGGATTCTGTAGAGGGAAAACCCTCAACTGGTAGAAAGAGACATGGTAGGTGAAGATGGGACTGAATGCTGGGCAGACCTATAATTGCTCAGGCCAGGGCAGTAACTGGGATTTTGTTTTTCTTCGGGTTATTTGTGCTACCTGTGGTCACCACTATAAATTGCATTTATTTTAAGTTTAATAAACTCCCCATTTTTTTCTTTGTAATCTTCGGGCATTTTTCTGGCTGTAGAAGGCAGTGAAAGCCCTTGGTCAAAAGGCGTATTTTATAATCGACCATAGCATTAATGTTGTTGATTACTAGCAGTTTAATAGTGCATGGGATATTTTAGTCAAGACCTGGTGTTGTCCTTACCACATGCCTTTATATTGTTGACTTTCTCGAGATCTGAACTGTGGCAGCGCTGCAGACACACAAGCACATTATCTGGACAGACATTCAGTTTATATTACCACCTGCCAGGAGGATCCTTAAGAATTTGATCAGTAAAGATCAGTAAGTGTCTAGATAGATTTTTGATTGATATTTGTATGCACTATACAATAGACTGGGGGGGGGGGGGGGGCACACACATTCCTTCGAAACCTAAATACCAACCAAAATGACTAGAGTACCAACAGAAAATGGGATTTTATTAACAAAAGAATAAAGTAAACAGTACAGGGGAAAACCCAAGGACTACAGAACAAAAAAATAACAAGCTGTATGATGCCTGGGTCGAGCTAAGCAGCAGTATCCCCTGGCTACTCTTTACCTGTTCTCCCTGCTCTCCTTCCTCCCTCTGGTCATCTGAGCCACTCCTCAGTAGCTGTTTCTAATTTACTGGATCTTTTCTGTTGATCACCATCATCCTTCCAGGTGTCCCCTATACCCAGCCCAAGCAATCTCAGGTGTCCTATGGGTAGAACTCCCCAGAGTCACGCCAGGTTTCCCTGCAAGTTAGCTGCACTGAAGAGGTGTATTGGAGAGGGCCAGGCTGCCTGTCCTTCCCAGTACTCTTGTGAGGCTATAACACATTGCTCCCTAGTGACTTGAGGAGTCTCAATCCCCACCATGGTGCTCGTGTTACTACCTTCATAGTTCTGAGTAAACCTCTGCTGTGACGGTAGCATCCCCTGGTGGTCAAGAAGTGTACCACTACCTAGATTAACTTCACTGCACATGTTGCATGTCGTTTTTGTGTTTTATCTTATTTCAATGCAATATCTTAAATGTGCAATTCTGAGTTTGTCAGTGGGAAGTGCACTACATCAAATAAATGTGAATGGCTTAAACTGGAACTTAAAAGGTTTCCTTATAAACTATTAAGGCTTCTTGTTCACACAACTAGGAACCAGAAGGCAGCCAACAGCCTGATTTTATTTAATTTGTGATTATAAAGAAGCATGATAAAAGATGAGTTACTTGCACATTGGTTGAATATGCCTGGACTGTTTTGGATAGCCGTAACACTTGTTATAAGTGCTGAGATGACAATTATTCTTTTAACTGATTTTATGTACTCTCCTTTAGTTTTGCATTTTTTTTGTTTTTGGTGCTGTTTAACATTGCACAACTTCTTTGATATTTATATTAGCTTTCTTATTACAGGCTGGAATTTCCAAGTCATGCTGACAATCAATTCAAGAAAGACAACACTCTCCTGAGGAATGAGTCAAGCTTGCCGTGTCAAAAGGTGTGTCTTGTTCATTAGTCCCAAATTACTTAGTCTCTTACTGTATACAGCCCACACAGATGTGCACATTAGATCCATCTTCCGTAAAGCTCTGAAAACTGGTCATTCATGTGCCCTTATCTTTATTGTTGTTTTTGTACTGTGTTAAACGTACCTGATCAGTTGTGCCCTTTTTCATTAGCTCTGCTTGTAAATCTACCTGCACAGGTGTACCAATTTCTTTAATTCCTCGCTCCATAGTCTTACAAAGATGTTCACTCATGTTCTTTTCAGTATTATCATCTTGAGAATTTTAAGGCTGCCCACACAGGTGCTCTTTTCTCATTAGTTCTACTTTGCGTAATCTCATGAAGTTGACGGCCCTGGGGTTCCCACTTTCTATTATTTCAGCTTTGTCTAGTCTTGTCAAACAACCAGCTCATATGTGTCCATTTTCATTAGTTCTACTTTTTATATTTTTATATAACTGCTATCTCTGGTCTTTCTTTACTCATTAGTTTCGCTTTCTCTAGTCCTTTGAGCCGCTAGAGCAACTGTGCTTTCCCACATACACGCTTCTTTTCTGTGGTCCCCTGCTAACTTTCCCGTACACAACAATTTAAAGACTAGGGAAATCAAGGTACATATTCATTGTGGCTTCTTTCATATGTTTCAAATTAATGAAGCAAAGACACTTGAAAAAACATTCATCCTTTTGCTTGTCTTACTGATGTAATGAACTTTACGTGTCTGGCAGATACCAGAAAGAAATGCATGCCTGCTTGACCTCAAAGCATCTGGCTATACGAAGCATTGAGAACAAAATGGCAAGGACAGGAAGGTGATTCAGTAATCTCCTAGTTTTCTGGTGCTTGGTTTGGTATTACAGCTGTCTCCACAAGTAATGTTCCAGACCTGAAGATGTTTCATAATTCAAAGGCACTCTAAGAGCCAAGAGCCCTGTAAGGCACAGCAGCCTTTCAAACATTCTTTTTTTTCCAAGTTAATGTGTCTGGAAGACAATAAATGCAGTTTTATTGAATTTCACCTCAAGGGAAAATATGGCAACATGTGGAAAATCTGTGAAGGAGGATTATTTAGCTTTTCTGACTTTGATGCTAAAACTCAGTTCATTCTTAAAAGCAAGAGAGATAAATTGGGTGACTGTAAATAATGTCTGGATTTTCTCATGAAAGATGTACAGTAAATTTGAATTAATATTATGTTAATATCTTTTATTAAATAAACAATACCTTAAAAGTTGCTGATCCAGCTAAAGCTTTGTTATTGGGCTTGTAAGCATACTTCAGATCATGAATAGTTTACCATAAGCTGATTCTAACCCAAGTGAAAGTGGTGGTTTCCAACACATAACTGAGCCTTTCCAACAGAAATGGGTGACTGAGAGACCTTAGGTTAGTGTTGTTGAACACATCTGAGAGCATCTGGACAGTCATGGAAAAGATAATGAGGAGTCTAGTTGAAATGTAATTTTACCAAGAAATAGTTAGACTCCACTTCTAGAAAGATTCAGTTCACTCGGTCATGAAGCATAATAAATCTCGGGGAAGGGGGTGTTGCGTTCTTTTTCTTTTTTTAAAGCCACTGGTTATTTATTAAAAGCCAGTCACCATTTGCATAAATTCACATGCCTTTGAAGCTGCATCTTGTTTTAATTGTCATAGCCTCAGCTGTTTTGTTGTAAAAATGTGGTAGGGGGAAATTCCTTCCCTTGATCCAGCAAATGCACACCATCAGATTATATTCTAACAGATGTATGTGTCTAAAAATTGACATATTCTAGATAAACTTTAGGATAATTTATATGGAGCAACTAAGCAGCACTCTGAGACATCCTATTTTTAGCTGTGTTTTTGTTTGAAAGTTCCTGCTTCAGTGCCTCTACCCTGCCAACCAATGAAATGCACTGAATGATGGTCATTTTAGCTGTGCAGACTTGCCCAGTTCCTTAAATGATTGTGTTGTGGACAGCATTGACTGGTGAAAACAACCAGAAGGAAGTCCAAAATCATTATCAACTCTCCATTGGGCAGGAAACAGATCTTAAGTCCAGCTTTTTTTAAACCAATCTCATATGTCCACACCTGCCATGTAGGTTGACAACCCATTGAATGAAGAGGCTTTCGCTTGTCTCTGTGTCTTAATATGACTTTCCTTAAGTTCACCCCAAACAGTTCTCCTGCAGATTTTTGTCTCCCATTATAAGAGCTTGGGAATGCTTGTTTCAAACCTTCAAAAAGGTGAACCCTATAAAGTCATTCCTTGTCACTTTACTTTCTGTCTTTGTAATTTGCAATACCACTTGGCATTAGTAATATCTAAATCTTTTTTTAACCATTCCAAGAATTTCAGTAGAGTCAAGGATGGTAAGGTTAAGTGAAATGTGGATAGAATTTAAAGGGTATTGTGAGAACCTGCTCAGCTTCACAGTAAAGAGCACTAGGAGCCCTTAGGATAAAGAACTGTTGCTTTAACTTTACAGCTTGTTATCTTCTGCAGGGCATGAGGTTTTAGCATAACTATTTTCATTATTGTATGTGCACCAGAACTGAACCCATTATCTCTCAAACGAGTCTCATCAGTCTGTTGGCAGTATAACTTAAACATAAGCTCTTTTTGTGTTTAGTGCACTATCTCAGTGATAGAGGCAAATATTTCTCGTAGAGGCCTGTAATTGCGATCATTGCTGACAAGATATTCAATTTTATCTGACTGTTGCTTAAAGTGTCAGGAAACTTAGCATAGCAGACAAGATTTAACTTTCACAGCAACTAATTTCGATTACTCCTGGAGGGTCAACAGGTGGCCCCTGGTATACTATAGAATGTTATGCACCAGGGTGTCTTGGGTTTACTCCAGCTCTGTGTCCAGTGAGAATATCTATTGACTAAAAAAATGAATATTAAGGTGTTATCCCCTCAGTCATCTCCACAGCCTATGACTCCAGATGACAATAGGGATATAGATCAACTAGTAAAAGTCATTTTTTGCTGTTTAAACAGATACCGCATATAAGGTAGGTATACTATAGTAATTAAAAAACCTACTGTACAGTGCAATATAAAGGGTAAATATCTGTTTTTTTCCTCTGTATTTCTGGTTCTGTAAAAACAGTTGTACTCTAATCACCAACAGCTCATTGCATGCTAGGTCCATGGCAGTATTTTAGCCAAAAATGAAGCAGTGATTACCAGCTTAGTACTTTTAAAATTAGGTAATATGTTTTGATGCCAGTGATTGCCTTTGAAGTATTTGAAAGAATAGTTCATCTCAGCTCAGGTTTCAGCATGTCTGAGTCTTTCTTATTCCCATCTCTTGTACCTATTAGGCTGTACGATGGCACCAAGTAAGTGGGTTCACAGACCCAGAATGTGAAGGTGTGGAAGGGCTAAAGGGGACTGAGTTCACAAAGCATACCTATCTATACTAGAACAATACAATTGTTCCCTCTCTACGCTATAAGCAATAAAGCATATTGGCTTTCTCAGAGTCATACAATTACGTGTTTTACAGTTCAGTGCCTTAACCATAAAACAAAGTTTCTAATCCAATTTGATCAATTCTGAAAGAAAACTATGAAGTTGCACTGTAGTGTGCCAGCATCCTGCCAACGCATAATAGTGTTATTCATATTAAGGTAACTTTGACTTTATACTCATTATTGCCCTCTTCTCAACCTCCTTGACTTCTGTTAGTGTCACTGGTTACTGCGGACATATAAGGACCCTTGTAAGCAGGGTTTTCCCAGTTTAGTTTACTCCCCTATTATGTTGTTGTATGGCTTCAGGGATGAAGCCAGCTTATTTTGCTTATATTTTACTGTGAATGCATTGGAGGGGACTTCATTAGGAAAGGTCATTTGTGCTTGAAAGCACATGCAACTGTTCATATTTTATTACAAGGTGTCGTGCTAAAAGGGTGAGGGATTCAGAATTAAATGATTCCAAGTTTTATTCTAAAACATGAGCATGCAGTTTAAGATCAGCTTGTTGAGAGCTTTACAGGTTAGAGACCATACATTAGTTAAGGAGTGTTGTACAAATCGCTCATCATGCCTGGTGATGTACAGTATCAGCACACACTGTACAGTAAAAAGCATAATGACGTAATCATATAAGGTATCCTTCATTTCATCTCCCACACAGACAGAAGCCTGCAGGCCTGAGTATTTGGTTGTCACAGGAAAGGGGGCTATGTTTCCAAGTATCACAGACCACATGCTCTTTGTCATCCAAATACAATACAATACAATACAATTTATTTTTGTATAGCCCAAAATCACACAAGAAGTGCCGCAATGGGCTTTCACAGGCCCTGCCTCTTGACAGCCCCCCAGCCTTAACAAGGAAAAACTCCCAAAACAAATGTGCATGGCAATGGATTTCCTCATGTTCAACACTTTTCTCACTTACCATATATAAACCACATGAAGCCATTTTTGAAGCCTTTCCATTTTCACCACAAAACAATAGTTGATGTTGTCTGGTATGGACAAACAGTGCTCTATTACTCTGTAGAGTACGGGACACTAGTATTAGTATTAGTAGTACTAGTATTAGAACACAAGATAGCTTAGAACTATTAAGATACTTTTATACTAGCATTTCTTCTTTTCTTTTGCATTTTAAAGTGTATCTATTTCTACTCTTGTGAATACTGTTTAAGACAGACTCTTTAACAACATTAAGTGTCAGTGTGACTGTTTAATGTACATTATAAGATGGCCTCTGAATTTCAATGTGCAGTAAAATCTCACTTTTCCTCACACTGGATATTGTTTGTTGATGGGTAGTCTGGACTACAGAAGGAATCCAGAAAATATAAGCATACAGTAGTGTTCTGCAACAGGTGTAAACTGACAGGAGACAAGGGCAAAAGTAGAAAAAAGGTTGGGAGATGAACTCTTTATCTTAAGACAAGTAGAGGATAAAGCCAGGAATCCAGCTAAACAGTAAGTAGGCCGAATACACAAACTAAAAATCAAAGACATAGAGAACTAAACCAAGAACTAATCAAACCAGAAAGAAAAAAAAGCTTCAAAAGGTTTTAGAAGTTATCCACAAACTTTTTTACTGAGTGTCACGTGGCACTGGCTTAAATAACACCTGGCTGATGACGTCACACGACTTCTGGGGGCATGCCCACAGCAACAGGTGTACAAAATAGCGGCACAAATAGGAAAAACATCATGACATTGTGGTACATACAAAATAAGACTGTAAAATAAAATAAATTTCAAATTTAATCAAAAGTAAAAAATGAAAGTGAAACTAAGTTCTACAGGCTTCAAAACTCCAGAAACAAATAAGAAGCCCTAAAGAAAAAATGTATTAAATCTAGAACAAATTAAAGAAAATATTTTAATGTAACACGTAGCAAGCACATATTATATCCCGATATAAATAGTTTTGACTGCAAGCAAATTTCTTTCCCCTCCCACGGGTCTTCATGAGTACACAAGCAAGTTGGATGGTTAATGTTGTTATTTTCACACTCTACAATAGAGAGAGGGATTGTAATAAATGGACCACTTTGTTTTAGTTATTGTCCTGAGTCTTTGGGTAAAACAGATGTCCAACAGTTTTCTGGTTCTTAGTCTACAGTGGCTGTAGGAGACATACCGGACTGAACTTGCAGGTGTAATGCAGATGACAGTGGTAACACTGCATATTCATTGTGGCTCAGCTACAGCACAGTGGTGAAAGAACAATATAATTGTTAGAAACATGACATATCTACTTGGGATAATTGTTTGTGAAGGTTTAAATTTGCTTTATTTTGGTAGTGTGACTGGTTATGTTTGTGTTATTGTAGTGACTTTATCATAGTGCCATTTTATGGTTGTATTTCGTGCAGTTGTTATTTTGTGTGTGGCTTTTGTTGGCACCTCAATGTTGTTTCTAACAGTGATACTTATTGCCAGTCAAAGGTATTGGTTGAGCTTCATAACATCATCACACCTATCTAAGAGGGTGATCTGCATTGCTTAGTGTGCAAATTTTAATTTAATAAAAGGAAAAGCTCTACCTTTAAAAACAATCAACCACACTCTAAATATATTTAGGGACCTTTGCTTTTGTTTAAACTCTGATTTCTGATTATTGCTTCGACTTTAGCATTCTTGTCTCAGGTTATAGACCGATGACTATTATCTAAAATCCCTTCTAACTTGTTTGCTTCTCTGCCCCTATCATTTAATGTCTTAACAGTGTCAAGGTATGATTCTTCCATTTTATTCCACATACCACAATAGTGGCATCCAATATTTTACTGGAAAAATCACAGTTTTAAGTTGTGTGTTGGACTGTTCAGATTTTTCTTTTCTTTTCTTTTTTTCTGATTTCTTGGTATTTGGTCGTTTTTCTCTATATTCTGTTGATAATACAGACAAGTGACCAATGTGTTATTTCTTTTTGACTATATATTTTAAACAGACTAGATCTGCCTGTTTTTTCACCTGCTCGGCTCTATTTAGAAAGAGGGCTAATTTTTTTGAGTTCTTTAGACTTTGTAATAGGACTAAATGAAGATGTCTTTTTTTCCTCAGCCACACTCTGTATACATAGTAAACTAGTCACTGACATTTCTTTTCTTAAACTTTATAGATAACTGATTGATTCCCAATTTTTCCCCATTTTTAATTACAAAAACTATTTGTTTACACTGGTTACATATCTGATTGGAACATGAATCTTGTAATGAATGGAATTAACTGTTCAAATGAAATATAACAAGAATTGTGAGAATGAGTCTGGTGTTGACGAAGGTGGGAAGTGTCAAAGTAAAACCATTGACAGAGACACTAGTATAAGTGCTTTAGTACTTTTATAAAAAAAAATACAATCTGGACTAAGATTACAGGTTAAATATCTTTGCAAAAGCTGTAACCTTCTGAAAGTGTTATATGAAGTAACCATATATTATTTCAGAAAGTGTGCATACACTATATATTGCTGGGCTGACAACTCTGTGTATCATCAAGTTTGTCTGCATGTGTGGTTCATGTGTTAAGGAATGTTACAAGGTCTGTGTAGTACCTTTGGGACTGAATGAAGTGATGTCAGGATGAAACAGACCGTTGACCCTTATTCTCTTTTCTGATTACTTTATCTGGACAAAGGTATTTAGAGGAAACAATGTTTCCCCATCGCAAAACCCACTTACCATCTTTATGGGGCACTAACATTTGTTACTTTGTCTGGCTCTATGAGTCCAGTTTTTAGTGTTTTTAGGCTTCATTTAGCTCACTCCTTTCAAGTAGTGGAGGACATTAGAGAAGGAAGCTTATCCTCTAGTCACCAGGCTGTTGCAGCTTGAGTGGAAAAAGAAATGTGTTCCCGTCTAAAAATGGCTCAAAGTGGAGCCTACATTTTATATAAAGCTGACTGATTTAACATCCATGGGACACTTCCTTTTTAAACTTCCTATTAAGCAAGACTGGGGGGTGGCGCTTCCTCCAGCATCCTAGCGGAAGATGACAACCAGCTGAACAAAATCTAGGTGTAGTTTATCGGAGGAGAGGGGAGTAGAGATGAAGTCCCCAGAGTATGTGACCAACATTTTGATTTCTTACTGTTTTTTTTATCTACACATGAGTCACTCATTTGCACAAAGGGTGCTACCATATGCGCCCAAACTCTGGGAAATGATCTTCTTGCTGCTGACGTAGGCAGAATAGCAAACAAAAGACTTCTTCAAGCTCTCATCTTTCTGATGTGTCCCACTTTGGAAATACTACACAGCAGATTGTATGAACACCTGTGATAGGTGGTACTGTCTGACCAAATATGAGGCAGGAGGCAGCCTGTATACACAATAATATGATAGTGAGAAAGAGCTGGGCAAAGTGGCATCATGAGACTTATCTACCCAAAAATCAGCTTTGGTGTGGCTTTTCATTGTTAGCCTCTTAAAGTGCAGTGTAAAGTAGGGATCAGAATAAAAAATATTTAAACATTTAGCCAATATGAATGAAAACTGTTTATTAGATTAAAAAAAGGTTGGCATCTAAGTCCCAGGCCCTTGTCCGCTCTAAACATTCTTTCCTAGACCCAATGTGCTTCTCAGAGGAAACAAAATTTCAGTATAGATTCCTTGTCATTTTATGTCAAATCAATTAGTGAAATTTGCACAACTGAATCAAATCAAATATTATTTGTGGTTGTATGAGGAGTAAGGATTTTTTATTTTTGAGTGCATTCAACACCATCTAACCCTCTATTCTTAAACTGGAGAGGATGGGTGTACTGGTCATCCGTGACAATTGTAATCACCCTCTCCACAACATTTTGGCATGTCAGAGAAGTAAATGTAGCGGTCGTGATTCATGACCAGGGGCCTCATGTATAAACGGTGCGTACGCACAGAAATGTTGCGTACGAACCTTTCCACGCTCAAATCGCGATGTATAAAACCTAAACTTGGCGTAAAGCCATGCACATTTCCACGGTAACTCATACCTTGGCGTACGCAATTTCTCCGCTCGGTTTTGCAGACTGGCGGCACCCAGCGTCAAAGCAGTGCTACTGTTCCTGTGTGATCACCCTTTCTTAGATCCACATCCACGGCGGCGGCTTTATCAAATACACTGAAATTAACCGCATATCGTTCATAAATTTAATGCATCTGATTGTAATTAACCTGTAACAATATAATGGTCCACAGAATGGTCAAACTACTGTTCCTGTGTGCTCATCCTTTCTTTCTTAGCTCCACATTCCTGACGCGGCTTTATAAATACACTGAAATTAACTGCATATTGTTTATTAGTGTAATGCATCTGATTGTAATTAACCTGTAGCAATATAATGGGCCAGGGACTAGCCATAGTATTCCAAATACCATAACTGCTTTAGCGTTGTTACGCTCACTGCATCTTGTTCTTCTTTTTGCTGTTCCCGTTAAGGGTTGCCACTGCGGATCATCTTTTTCCATATTACTCTCACTGCACCACTCGGAGTATTTATATCACTGTATCTGAGTGTGAATCACAGCAGCAGATGATCGGAAAGAGAATTATCGGTATACAGTTTCAAGTAGGCTACACACTACCTCAACCACGGCAAAAAGCGTCAAAGCCTTTCCTGTACGGACCTCGCGTTTCAGAAACAGTTTCATCCTAAGAACTATAAATGCACTCAATCAGTCCATCAAGTGCTCCTTGTAGAACTGTTTGTACTTATAAGTACAATCACCTCACTGTAAACTTACACTACAGTTATAATATTGCACAACCTGTGCTACTTTATAAAGCGCGTATGATGACAATATCATTTTTAAGATGAAATGCAGCAAAATATGTTGCTTATAGTATACAGATAAAACTTTAACTTCATTTAAATAATCTGTATTGTTAATAATTAAACATGTGAGGACACGGTGCCGCAGCGTATAGCTAGTTCAAGGATAGCTCCTGCCTTGCGCTGTATTCTTGCTGGTGCTGACGCGACACTGGAAGGATAGACGAATAGAATAATTAAACATGTACTATGAAGATATTTCAATGTTCCTTAAAAGTTTTGAAGAATCGGCGTTCTAAGCTTACAAATGGCTTAACGTCTATTACAGAGCTGATTGTGTGGCGATTGGAGAAAGAAAAGTATGGACAGGAATTGGAGGTTAGTACGTTTGAAAGAGACAGTACTTCTGTAATAAATTATTTCATCGAAGGTCGCACATGGTACAGCAAGCCTCTTGCGTGAGATATGAACAATCACTGCGCCACCGTGTTCCCATGTTTAATAACATGCTTTCATTCCTATCATCATGAAAATGATATCACGTATACATCTCAGTATTTTAATTATTCAGAGAGCTGTAATATCTCGAATGTAATGGATTCTGTGTCCTGTCAGAGAAAGAGAAAGAACGGAAGAACGTAGTGATTCACACATAGAGCACATAGAAGATCAAACACAGAACAAAGCATTTAACATGCTACTTGAGAAACTAGTAAAATAAATGATTTTAAGATGAAGTTTATGATGTTCTACTTTAATGGCAAAATAAACTACGTAATTAAAGTGGAAATTTCGAGATTAAAGTTGACATTTCGTGCTTTTTTCCCACTGGGTGCCTATGTTTTTTGTTTGTACCCTAATACGCTTTCATATGACACTCAGACGGTGGGCTACGACTTGCCTTTTCACGGCGACTTTGATATGTGATTTCTTTTTATTTCGGGCACTGTGCGACTTTGTGAATTTGATCTTTCGAGTTTTTCCGACACTGTCAGTCGATCAACTTTCTTTTGTTGATTATACCACTGTTTAAACCAACAAATAGTACGTTTTTCCTTTGCCTCCACTTGGTATTCGCTGAAATTCTTATATTTTCCCCTGTGCTTTTCCCATTGTCTTTTCACAGAAGGCTATTTATATTGATTTGCATATTCAAAGAGGCATAATTCTGGGAGGAGTTGGGGCGGGACAGAAGGCGCGTGCACGTGCGTTACTTTTCACGCAAATCGGGATTTATGTAGTGGAAGAACGTGAAAGTATGCGTGCGCACAGATTCCTGCATCTGGATTTTTCTGTGCGTACGCACAATCCCGCTTTTGTGCTTACGCCATGTTATAGTGTGAGTTCTACGCACGGCGTTATGTCATGAGGCCCCTGGTCACTACTCTACCTTCTGGCATTCTAACAATTGACCATTTGTAATTTTTGCTATTTATTTGTTTTGTTCTCTGTTTTTTAATAATTTGTAACAATTTTTACTGATGTATTAGAGCTACTGCACACCTGAGTTTCCCTGAGAGAATGAATAAAGTATCTATCTATCTATCTATCTATCTATCTATCTATCTATCTATCTATCTATCTATCTATCTATCTATCTATCTATCTATCTATCTATCTATCTATCTATCTATCTACAATTAAGTTGTGTACTCTAATGATGTGCTCAATAAGAACTTATAAATACAAGAAGTGTTCCTGGACTGGCACCTTTTATAACATTAGAACACTCTGGACGTGAACAGGCCATTCATTCAGCCCAACAAAGCTCGCCAGTCCTATCCAGTTATTTCTTCCAAAAAAACATCAAGTCGAGTTTTGAAAGTCCCTAAAGTCTTACTGTCCACCACACTACTTGGTCGCTTAGTTCAAGTGTCTATCGCATGACACAGGTATAGAAGTTCTACTGAGGCAGCAAGCAAAGTACAGAAAGATTTTAGTAAGACCTAAATACTGTAGGGTTTAGTATATAAGCACACTAGGAGAAGAAGTGTCAGGACTGTCTTGGATTCAGGACACAATATGGTGATTAAATAAGCAATTTTTCTCATGTATAACAGCTGTGAATGTCGATGAGTAGTTGCAGCTTTAACTGTTATAGGCATTGAAAATGTTGCTTGCAGCTCCACTGCTTTTTCTGTTTAGAGGTGTGTTGGTAAGCTTGTGGTGCATAGAGCAGTGTGTCATTCACCCTTTTAGCTTTTATAAAATAAAATTGTGTTTTTCTAAACCTTTACATCTAAAACAGAACTGTTTATCCTGTTACACTTTTTTTTTCTTTGTTCTTAATTCCCCTTTCTAACAGTAAGCATCTAGGACTGCTGTTCGTGTTATTTTAGTACTTTAATTTTCTTTTTATACAGTAACTTGTATCTACATGCTCATATTCTGGAGACTTAATATGACCACAGATAAAGCTCTGCATTCTTTTGCGGCTCCTGTGTTAGCATCCTCTTTGAATGGCACTTAAGAACTGCTGTATATTCATCAGAAAGAAATGACCTTACTAAAGAAAAGGGCTTTGGTGTTGCATGGCATTGGGGGCTTAGTGATTTAAGGAAAGCATATTCAAATAATCAGTTTTGTTTCATGTATTTGATTTGACATCTTGTGTTTTGATGAAAAGGCCTCCCATAATTACTGTTCACCAATTTATTTATATTTTCTTTTCTTTTTTTTACAGTTCACCAGTTTATTTACATTTTGTTCTTTTTCTGTTTTGAGACACTTGTTTTAGAGTTCCCTTTTGGTGTTTGGTTCTAGTATTTCTTCTTGTTCCCTGATTTATACATCTTCTTGTTTGCTTGACTTTTTAACATGTGACAAATCATACTTGTCTTGAGTATATCCCAGCCTGTCATTGAGATTGTTGTCTGCTGTAACAAATCCATTAATATGCTTATATCCATAGATGTGCACAAAATATGAAATAACTTGGAGGTTGATGGAGCTGTGGAAACTTGTGCATAGCAGCATATAATTCCAGTTGTGGCACTGCATAGCTAAATCGCCACAGGTATATTTAGTTCTTTACCTGTCCAACCTATGAGAGTATGTGGCTATCAAGTCATTCTCATCAGTCATCTTTGCCCTGTAAATGTAGGGGGTGCTCCCATAGTGACCCTTCTTAACCAGAGTGATAACTAAGAGGCCAAAGTTGCCAAAAATAGTGTATTTATTTAATAAAACCAGAGATGGTTGAGCAAAGGAAGAAAAATATAACACAAAGAAGTTTTGTAACCAAGAGGTGACCCTTCAGACCACCAAATTCATTTAGTTATACATTAGTTAAATTCTTCCATTATCTTATCTAGGTCTTTTTTTTTTAAGTTTCCAAGGTTTCCAGGTCTATATCTGACTCTTGAGTTTTAAGACCTGTAACCTCAGAGCTTGTTTTTTCATTTTTTATTTTCTAGTTTTAGAAATACAGTACTTAGTTTTTTAGTTCTTTTGCTATATGCCTCTCATTTTCAGTGTGCATCCCTGAGGCTTCTTAAAGTCTGTTTAGATTTTTTTAACTGAAAAAAAGGTTACTGCTTTGGCTTCAGTAGCAGTTCTTTGTTTTCAGTTTCTTTTAAGCTTTTAAATGCTTCTTTGATCCTTTGCTGTATTGTCTAGTGTACCTCTAAGTCTGAATTTTTTGCCTGTTTAATTTTTAATTATCGTGTGGAGTGATCTTTCTATTCTTACATTGTTAATTATATCCTTACTCATTCATTTTGGCCATTTCTTTAGTTGTTTCTTTTTATTTATTTTAGGAACATGCTTATTTTGAGCTTGTATCAAGATATCTCTGAGTTGGCAACATCTGCTATTTATACACTCATAGTTTTTATTTTTCCATTCTGTGTCTTTTATATGTTTCCTTATTTCTGTAAAGTCTGCTCTCCATAAATTCCTAGCTTTTGTTCTGGTGTACTTTTCAAAGCAGCAAGCCCCACTACGATTTACGTAAGGGTTTTGAACGTTTTCTGCCAGGTGGAATGGCTCGCACGCCTCAGAGTTCTAGAAAGCGTTTCCTTTTCTCACCTCCCACCGCTCACTCTCTCTTTCCTTGTCTCAGGTCTCGTTTGCCTTTGTCTGAACAGTAGGGCAGTAGATTTTCTATACTTTTGCTTACAGGGAGGCCAGTCTACTACTCTCTCTACCAGCCCTCTAGTTCCCTTAACAGGGCTATATTTCCAAGAGAGCTCCTCTGTGTTTAAAGGGGCCATCAACGTCCTAATTCTCCCAGCCTGGGATGTGGTGCTACCATCTAATGGATGTGATTTATCTGGCAGTCTCCTCATAGGAAATGTTTAATTAATTATCCATTGGTTCTACAGGTAAATGTGTTCTTATTATTTTGTTGCCTATTTATAAGCTTTAAGGTTATAACTAGGGTTAACTTTCATTAGTTTCACAGCCCATGATTTTAAGCATGATTAATTTCATAGGGCAAAAAAAAAGCAAGCAGTTTTACAATTTACAGCAACTGTAAATCAGTCTGAACAGTTGAGAACATGCGTATGCATTTCAGGCAGGATACATCTTAACAGTATTTTTATGATACAGTCTTGCCACACTACATTCATAACAGCGCTCTAGGTTTGGGTTTTGATGAAACGAATGTATTGCCTGCTTTATGTTTAAACTCTGAACTGTTGAAAGTACCCATTGTGATTTTAGCTTTACAAAGGGCATGACTACATGTTTTTTTTTTTTTTTTTAATGGGGTAGGTCTTTAAGATTATTGACTGCTGCACAGTCCTTATAAAGTATAACGTGGGGGTATCACAACATTATTGGTCCCAGAGGACTAGCATTATGTTTCACTTGAATGTCAGGTCTATTTTACTGAAAGTGCTTAATTTCACTGGTTAGCTCTAATTTCTACAGCCATGGTGTTGTTTTCATAGCTGTGTATTTTGCAGGTCTCTAGTAATAACCCTCTGAATAAACAGTATGTTCCTTTCAACACTTGAGGAGCCAGAAAGTGCAGTTATAAACACCTTATGACATTATTTATATTCTGTATTGGCCATTATTTATTTTAACAGCTATAAATGCATAGCTAAGCATTAGTGGGGCAAATTCGCATATACTAGTTGTATTGCTTCTTGTGGAATCTCGGAGCAGTCTCTGGAGAGTTGACTCTTTTTCATTAAACCTTGCATTCTAAGAACTTAACCCTTAATACTCTGTCATCACAATCCTCTTGTGCCTAACGGAACGTCATTAGTGAGTAGAAAGGCCTGTACTTCACTGTCCAAACTTTATTCTTTTTTTTTCTGATCAGTGAATCTTTGTTGGTATTGTTAGCTCTTAAAAATATTTCTGTAGGGATTGTTCATCCATACTGAGCCCAAACTATAGTGTGCTCCAGTTGGGAGGCTAGCTTCCCTTTCGGAGTTGAGAAAGCATTAGCATTGTTGTGGAACCACATGGTGATTTTTTTTTTTGTACTTATTTATCAGCTCCTCTAATCTGAGTCTAGTGTTCTTCCCTGTTTGTTTGGCTTGGCGCCTAGTGGGTACAAACCTTTCCTGGTTGAAATGAGTTTCCTGATTGAAATCATAACTGATCCTCCCCCTTCCCTCTTCTCCTACAATGTTAGGAGGGGGGGGGGGGGGTGTTGCCAAGAAATGGTGTCAGTTTTAGTTTTAAGAGGAAATGATCCAAAATCAATAGTTCAGTTGACATTACACTAATGACTACCCCTCCAGGTCCAGCTCTGCTTGTTCCTCTGAGTTGTCAGTATTTGAGCCTTGTTAGTGTCAATGTCACTTACCTGTCAGACCTCTGTACTACAGAATCTTATCTTCTGTCCATTTCTTTAAAAATATCAATTTAACTTACTATTAAACATTACAAGTTCATTAATGCAGTTGTTTAATTTTTTCTACAATATATGCACTGAGAAGTTAAGTGCTCAGTTTCTAGTCACCCCGAGAATCAAAAGCAGAGATTGATAATGAATGCAGTCTTCTGTTGTTATATAGATTTTTTACCCTTACTGAGCATCATTCTTTGGAGCTTTTAATGCATGATTATTTAATAATTATTTCAATTTTTTGTAAAAACTTAATTTAATTCTGGAAGGTAAGGTGATTTACATGGGTTCAGATGAGTTAGTGGTGTGGAGTCAGTGTGTAATTTTTATATAACACTTTTAAATTGTTTCACTTTGTTAACCATTCAATAGTGCAGAGGCATGAACTGGCACTTCCTTGACCCTAAATAATTTAGGGAAGAGATAAAACATTTGGTTGACCTTTCAGATGTAAACAGTATCCAGAGAAAGTTTACACCTACAGTATATTTGTTTTCATCATACTATAATGCTTGGCGGGTGAAGCAATTAAGGGGAGCAAAAGGAATCAGTTGGAGAGATGGAACTTGCAACCAGGATTAGCTATAGTCTAACCTTTAGCCACTAGGGGGCCACATCTGCTTAATCGAGCTCTTCATCACAGGAAACCATTGCCTATCCTGCCAGCAAAAATATAAAAAGTAAGGAATGGACTCTCGAGTGGGATGCCAGACCATCAAAATCTTTTCCAATGGGAGATAATCTGGAAAAGGGAGATGATATATAGTTCATAAGCTCCACACAGGAAACACCTTAACTAGGAATCAAATGTGTGCCCAGGCACTGTGAGGCATAGGTGTTACCTGTAAAAAGCTACTCAGCACTAATAATAATAAGATGAAGAAACATCTCAGCCATATTATCAGCATATCCATACAGTGTTATAATGATGTACCGTAATGTAGTAGATCTCTGGAAATTTAAGGTTTTACTCTTCCCTCAGAACAGTTGTCTAAACCATACAATAGCTAAAACAAATATTTTTCACATGCATCCAAGTTAATCCACGTTAAACATTGTGAGGCCAGAGATATAAAGAATATGAATTATAAGGATATAACAGCTCTAGAGAATGTCCTGAGAAGTGCTAGACTAAGTTCAGACTGGCAGAGAATGAGCTGGTGGCTAGTCGGATATATGCTAGTTGGTTAGTACTAAACAGGGGGCAAGCAGGAGAAGCAAATATTGATATCAATATCAAGTGAGACAAATTAAAATAAAATAGAATAAGCAACCTGGACTTATTTGACAAAACAACATTAATTACAAAAACAACACATCTCTAAAACTGAAGAACACAGAAACAAATGAAAAACTAAACAAATATACTGTATTTTACAAAAGATAATGCTGAACTACATTATATTTATAGTGCTAGCAATCAGAAAGGAGGAGAGGAAGCAGTACAATGCACAGAGTGTAATGGACAGACTCTGCAATAGGATGAGTTCTGGACTTTAACACTTTAGCCAAGCCTATCTTGTCTGTCTCTGAAGATAAAGCACAACCATGTCACACGTAAACAGCAAAAGGCACAACTTACTGAGTTTGTTTCTATTCTAGGCTAGTTTGGTCCACAGTGAAGACCCTGTCTCAAATGAGTAAGACAAGGATATCTTCTTTCACAATGGCAGTGGACCTCCATGCTGTTCTATCAAACTCCAGCTACAGGTAAGCCACCAAACTCAGATGTCCTTTAACCAGATATTTTATATGAGACATCCTTTACGCATTAAAAAATGTGTTTAACCAGAGCAGCATTATTTTCCAGTGAGGGAATGTTTAGCAAACCGCATTTTAAACTGCAATATTTTCACTGTTTTATTTATTTTTTTATATTTTAATATGAATCAATGTGCCTAATGGTGAATTCTATGTCGAATTGTGTTCTGAATTGGTGGGCTATTGATAATTTAGATTTTGTCACATAAACCAATTTCTGATATGCCCCAATACTTATATTTTAGGCAGCAGTTACTGAAGAATACCACGTGTCATAGAAAACAGCTTACAGTTTAAGATAAGATGGCCATGTACTATCTGGTGTTCTGATTGGTCATCCAGGCAATGTTATTTCTTTATTGTGGGAAAAAATATAAAATGCCTCCAGTTATGGTGATAAACATCTGTCTTTTAAAATCCAGGCCTTTCCCAATGGTCATCCCAGTTATTTCCATAATCTGTTCTTTATTTGCAAACCAGGTCACTAACCAGCTCTGAAGGGAATCCAGTCTGCTATAGGTCACATCCCTACTATATAATCTTGTATGTGGCCGGGCAGACGGTCGTTCTGATATTTTCTTCTAGCTTTGGTGCACATCGATGCAAATGTCCTCCGTAATACTTCATACTGCTTTAAACAAATATCAGTGTTGACGTGCAGCAGTGAAGGGGATTCTTCATTGTCAGTCAGAGTGTTCAGTTGAGGACATTGGTACCTGGGAGGCATTTTACTTCAACTGTTGCATTTACAAAGTCTTTATTCTACGTTATGGAACTGACAATTATAAGCCAAGTGCCAGTTCTGAGTCACACTTGGTGACCTTTGTGCAGAGGGACTAAATTCTGAATTCTTAGACTTCTGTCTCAATGTTACCTAATTATCCTGTGATCAAAGTTGTTCTGCTGGCTGCAGTGGAGCTTAGCAAAACTGAAGCCAAATCAGACATGAGCGAAATATCTAAAGAATCTTAAGCTGATTCAATTTTTGTTTTGTGGAATGGCTATCAGAATCCTAATGCAGTGCACAATGTGCACATTTTAATCCCAAGCTCTAAGTTTGCTTTGCATTGTTGACAAGTAAAGTTATTGTTAAAGTTGGCAGGAAGATCTAGGCTGTACATACTGCATGAAACTCAACATGTACTGTATTATCCTCCAGTAAGTTGTGAATAAACAGAGCTTACATTTAGCACTGACTCTATGTTCAACTGATTTACCATGTTGTCAAAAATCTTTGTAGATGCCAGGGCTTGCAGGGCAGCATGGTTGGTTGACTGACTGCAAGATGCTCACGCCAAGGCCTTTGCTCCCAAGTGACTGACTGTACTTCTAGTCTAATGTCGGCTGAACTCCTCTTTTTACCCTGGTTCACTTTTGTGCATGTCAGTTTCTCACTTGGTACATTGATTATGTGCTCCTTGTTAATCAAATTGCAGGTCTGAAAAAGTACCATTGGGTTACTCCTGTAATTACTTAATGGTCACCCACATCAACAGCGGAGGACTTCCAACCAGTTTGTGGCCAGTAACATCCCGTTAGTAATATTTGCCTTTTTTTGAATGTCCATAAGTTGCTTTCAAACCTCTGGGTGTTGCTCTGAGGTTCTTTATGGCTTTGTCAGGATGATCACTGGTGAATTTTTTCACATATTTTCTTTGAGTGCTTTTATTGCTGTTAGAATCTCTGTGGTAAGAGCTTTACTGCGGTGATGAGGAAGAAAGATTGTCGCCTTTCGGTAGAGCAGAGACTCCCAAAGCAGTATTCACACAGCTGTCCCTTTGGTGGGACTGATTGAACTGCGATAAGGGACATGTTCCTAAACAGAGACACTGAATGTTGGTTAACTTTGGTTATCAATAAATAATATTTGGAAAAAAAATCAGTATAATTTTGTTCTCTTAATTTCATGCTAACATCGGGGTTTGAATATTAGAATGGGACTTTGAGAGTCATTTATTTTGTTTTAGAACCCCACATGGTTTAACATAATAAAGTTGCAAATTGTTTTAAAGACAATATGACTATAGAGAAAAGCCAAGCAAAATGACACCTTTTATTGGCTAACTAGAAAGATTACAATATGCAAGCTTTCGAGGCAACTCAGGCCCCTTCTTCAGGCAAGATGTAATCAATGAAGAAGGGGCCTGAGTTGCCTCGAAAGCTTGCATATTGTAATCTTTCTAGTTAGCCAATAAAAGGTGTCATTTTGCTTGGCTTTTCTCTACATTCATAATGGCTAACACGGTACAACACCCTAGTACTAAAGACAATATGACAAAATAGCTGTTGAAATGATGTTGAACTCTTGTAGCACTGTGATTTCTAGCCTATTTATTTTGAACATAGTGATTTTATTTTAGCAGATTATTTTTGTGCTGAAACTTCTATGCTCTGAAAGTAGCTGTGTTGCTTACATTTGTAATTCCTATTTTCATTGAAAGTGTAGATTTTACAATTTAATCTTTTAACGTACAGGTTTACATTGCAATTACAATTCTGACTATGTCTGTCTTGTCTGACTCCTTTTCTACAATCTGGTAGTGATTCTACAATTAGCTGATGGACATATACTGTTGTTTTTCATTTACATTAATTAGTTTCTACTTTGTTTTATGGTATAATCTATTCTTGCATTTTGCCTCAAGTGTTCTCGCTTGGTCACTTGGTGAGGTGCACTGTGCAAGAACAAAGTTGTTTGTACTTTTGCAGATTGGCATTGTAGCTCTGTGAAGAGGATTACTGTACTTGTCTTCTGTTTTCTGTGTTGTATTTTCCGTGTTTTTGACATCCATTGCGCACTGACCCTACCTGGAAGGGGGTCTCTTTCAGAATTGCCTTTCCCAAGATTTCTTCATTTTTTATGTATGGCTATTTTTGTAGGGTTTTTTCTTGTGTTCTTAGTGAATCAAGGCTGGGGGTTGTCAAAAAACTTGTTGAGGCGTTCCTTGTGTGATTTTGGACAATACAAGAAATAAATTGTTGCTGTTGTTACAGTTACTCTTTATTCTGCAGCATAATTCAGTAGCCTGATTAAGAGTAAATTTCCAGTTTCATTTGTTTCCAATCTTATTTATTTATTTATGTTTTCTTCTTTCATAATTAACAAGTAATGCATACTTGCAACCTCATGTCACCTTCCACACAAATGAATGAACTCAGTAAAGACCAATACCCTGAGTTAAGGTTTTAGAATTAGCATCAGGAGAGAAGAAATGGGATCACACATCCCTACTAGGATTACAGAACACTAACATCAGCCATAAATTAATTTAAACAGACTTGTTTTCTTTTAATTCTCCGTAGAAGGCACAGCTGCATTCTGATCTTATGTGCCTTTAGCTCTGCATAGGATGCCCCATCTTTGGGAGAATTAATAAATAGAAGCCAGAGAACTGTAAAAGTATCAAGACATAGTATCCACCCAATTTTTCTGTCAGGGTTTATTTAGTCTATTGTTGACTGCCACGTGATATATCCTGCACTGTCTGATCAAAGTCATCACCAGCAATTTCCTTTTACATCATTTGTATCTGTCAAAAGTCTCCTCTCCCAAGTATAATCTCTGACAGTCTTGTTCTGATGGGACCTAACCCACAAGTATTTCAGTGAAGTGAGATAAATAATAATATGGGGATAAATTAGTCTGCTGGGATTCATTACAACATCATTCTGTGTGAGGCATCACGTCCAATCTTCATCAGGTGCAGTATTTTACATGCCTTTCATATGGTAGCTATTAGCCATGTACAACTGGACAGTGATTGCAGTGATTTTACTGTACAATTGAATCACCTCAGGGTGCTTTTCATTTTACTTCCCTTTTATGTCAAATCAACAGTAAACACAAGGAATGTTGAGGAGCCGGTTTTCTACTAAATCATCTCTCTAGTACGATGATGGATACAGGAAAATGTCCATTTTCCTCTCTTAAAGAGCAACATGGTGCATTGGTAGTTACCACCATTTCTCGTTATCCATATTGAGTTTGTACATTGTCTGTGCGTCTGAGTTTTCTTCCAAATATTGTTCTTTATGTCAGGTTAACTGAAGACTCTACTCTGCCCAAGTCATGCGCATGCCCAGACTTTTTCTTCTGCCTTTCACTCACTGTTGCCGAAGTGGACTCCCACCTCCAACCAATCCAGAATTATTTTATGTAGGCTTAGGGACATCACCTTTTGTAAAGCAATACAAGGTGAAACTGGCTGAGATTTGGGATTTTTGTTTTGGTCTTCCTTGTGTATCATTGGAATGCCTCTGTTCAAACACCATAGAGTGTGTGCCTAAATTCAACCTGTTGCCATTTTTTAGCCTTGCTATCCTGAGTTAATCTGATTTGTAATATTGTGTGCTTTGTGTCTAGTGATACTGGCCTTCTTGAAAGGTAACGTAACACTCTCAAACCTGCTTAATATAACTCAGGGTCACTGAAGCCAAAGCTTATCCTGAAAGTCCTGGGCAGGGCTCTAGATCATCACAGAGATCTTAGCATCCACCGTGAATCACAAGGCTGTTGCCAGTGGTGAGTTTTGATACCCATGGCACTTGAGTGCCTTGGACCACTTGACCGAGCTACAGGTCTCAGTTTGTGAAAGATGCAATGTGAAATAAATGCTGATTGACTGATGAAGAGTGTGTACCTTTCCAATGGCATTAGAATTTGTTTCTTTATTTTATTTTTTGTGTAATGCAATCCTGTGTGATTTGTAAAGAGCCCTGTGATGTCAGAGACTGTGAAAAGCACTATAAGGGTAAATATTTGTTCATAAAAACAAACATCTTGAGATAGTGCTTAATGTGAAATGCAATATTAATTGCTTAGTGTGAAATTTACCGTGAAAGACATTATAGTATCACATAATATTGCATGGCCATTGTTAAATAAAGTCACATAATCCTCAGCAGTTCACTGAACAGCATCAAAGCAGGGTGAGGATTTCTAACTCACTGTTTTCACCCACATATTTACTGTGACACTTGTGCTTTCTTTACAAACATATTTTATTTTTAGGGGACTCCTGATACCCGATTTCAAGTATAAGATTTTATGTCTTCAGTACATTCCGGGTCTGCTTTGTAGTCTCCTTTCAATACAAGTCCAGTTGGGGGGTACGCACCTCCGCTGAGTACTGCAGGTTGCTAAGCCCCTCACCCCATTATAAGGAACATGTGTAGAGGTTTAGTAAGTAAACCATATTTCTTCCACTTGCATTCATGATCTTGTCCTCTATGTTCTTTACACAATGAGTTAGGGACATAAATGAAAATAAAGAGTTTAATGAAATTTCACCCTGAGGCACTTCTGCTTTTTGACTAAAGGGTACATATTCACCTTTACATTGGTAGAGTATCTCTTTTCTAGGAGAAATTTCAGGGTCTTGACTCTTATCCTGTATGTATCACACTTGATAGTGATATGCTTAAGGTTGTGCAAAAGGTCACATTAAGATGAAGGAGAGGTATCACCATTCTCATGTCAATCTCAAGAGTTTAGTTGTGAATCACCTCCGGTCATTACTCAAGTTTGACTGTCTTGACAAGCGGCTGGCAGTTTTCCTCACGGTGTGCTGCCAACAGCCTATAGCGTACATGATCAGGAGCCCCAGGGGAGGATGTGGGGAACAGGGAAGGCTGACCCAGGCACATATGTAAGGAAGTAGTTTAATTACTCCACCTCAGATTGCAAAAGCTGTCCTGTAAAGATGGAAAAAATGATGGTTGTTATTGATGTAACAAAGGCACCAACAATTGAGAAGAAGGCTCACCAATGCCGCCTCTTCCTTAGACATCTGAGGAAAGCTCAGCTATTCCCATTTATTGTCACTAACTACTGCAGGTGCACAGTAGATTCCATCCTCACTGGCTGCATAACATCCTGGTGCGGCACCTGCTCAGCTCAAGATTGTAAAGCACTGCAGAGGATGGTGAAGGCGGCACAGAATATGACAGGCAGCCAGGTGCCTTCTGTTCAGGATGTGCACAACACTCACTGAAGTACAAAGGCTTATTAAAGGACTGTTAAAGAACTCGGCCATCCTGCACTGTTGCTTTTCTCATCTCTTCCTTCTGGCAAACGTTACAGGGCAATTGGCACTCTGAACATTAGATTCAGAAACAGTTTCTCCTTACAAATCATAAGGTTGCTGAACAAACAATCACAACAAAAAATATTATAACATTAAAAACTGTGAGTATCTATAAATATACATATACTAGTCATTGAGCCCGTTACAATAACGGGCGCTAGAACAGTAGTGCATAAACATTAGTAGGAACAGTCTATATTAAATGGCAAGGGACTTTGACCTCATTCTTTTTGTTGGTCGTATTTTTCTTTCTTTCAGCCTTTCTTTTGTTGATGTTTACTTGCTGAGCTGACCGTTCTTCGTGGGCTGCCGCCGTGTATTGTGTGTCTTTAATTTTCTGTGACAGTAATACTGTCTTGTACATCCGCTGGCTTGTATGTCCGTAATATACCTTTAATTTTCTCTGGCGGTAATACAGGCGTGCGCGTCGGTAATATGCCTTTACTCTCCTCTGACAGTAATACTGGCTTGTATGTGGCTGTAATATGCGTCACTGTATTGTGTACCTTTAATTTCCTCTCGCAGTAATACTGGTTTGTATTTCTGTAAAACGCCTCTAACTTTCTCTGACAGTAATATCGCGCATCGCACCGGACACCTGGACGCACACAGGGATTTTATTAAAGAGGATATATACTGTATATATATATATATATATATATATATATATGTGTGTTTATAGTATACTATGTATACTTTTTGGGTGTATGTTATGTCTTTGTTGTTGTATTATTGTCGACTGTTCTGAGGAGACCTGCAAGTATGAATTTCATTGTACTACACTTTGTACTATGTACAAATGACAATAAACTTGAACTTGAAATGTGCCAGAACTACAGCTAACCACATAATAGCAGAACAGAATGAAGCTGGAACCTCACCAGGCTCCTTACGATTGTAATGTCACTAATTCTGGCCAAGGACGGAAGTCCTACTACTCTGCGGTCAGCCAGAAAAAAAATGACTAATAAGCTCTGTTTTTGATATCTTTAGCTGACACATTCAAAGAAATATCCGGCTATTGAATGCTGAAAGCTGTGCCAAGCAATGTCTCTTTGTCAAAGAAAAAAAAAAAACACACACTTGGCATGTGCTCTTAATTTAGTAAATTTAGTATGAAGTTCTACAAATTAGCTGTCGTTGACTGTTCTATCTGAAGCATTTTCAGTAATGTCAAATCTCATTTTTATCTTTATTATTTCTTTCTTTCTTTATTCTGCCTACCAAAACACCTAGAAGCAAAACCAACACTTTTCAGCCGTGATCACTTTCCCAAGAACCTTCAGAAAAACAGTATAATTATTCCCATATTTTGACAAGTTGATCCCTCACTGGCACAGAGGAGTGAAAAGTTCTCAGGGTAAATTTAGAGTTACCAGTTCATCTGACAGCTTATGTGTGACCCCAGAAGAAAAGGAGCATGAACATTTGTATCTCACAAAGCTAAGAGCTGAACCAGAGTTTAAACACTGAGGTAGCGGTAATGCCTACAGTATTCCCTTTGAGAAAAAGTCCGAGCAGCAAGTTGACTTGGTAATTGGCACCATTGCCTTCCTGCTCTTGTGATCTTGTGGTGGGTTGGTTTTTTGACTTGCATGCCAGTAATGCAGACTTTGCTTGATTGTGCCACCTGAATGAAGGATACAGACAGTTTAGTGTCATTTTACATCCATTGACAAAGGTCTTTAAAAATCTTTAGAAAATACCGTAGGAGACATGTATAGCCAAAGCATTTTAATGTAGTCATTCTTAAAGTCAGCAATGGGGTTCACATATGAAGTGAAATGAAGTAATCTACAGAATTATTGTTTATATGTTTAGATATGTGTGGGTATAGGTGTATATTTCTGTATATGCTGTATATCACATGGTGTTAAAGTCGATCTGAGAATAAATAGTGATGTGTCATTTGATTAGTCACTAAACTGAACTGGCTGATTTTTACCCCAAATATCTCAATGACGAGTCTCCAAATGAGGAGCTTCTCCAAGCATTACATCAATGAAGTTGTGGTTTTTCTCTAAGGAAAGTCCTAGAGTACGGAAGTATGTGGGCATGTAGTTCTGTTGCCAAAAGTAAGCCTGTAAAAAGAGAGAATCCAAGCAGTGTTTAGGAAAGTGAAGAGTTAAGAATAGAAAAAATGGGAGACACAAGTGACTAGGAAAGGAGCTGCAAGAATGAAGTACTGAAATGTAAAGAGAAGCTGCTTTAATGAGTTCAGACCTTTTCATTATGTCCTGTAGTTATAAAGGACACTCCTTGTGCAGGTGCGGACAGTGAGCGAGCTTCAGTGTTAGTACGGCAGCTCACATTTTGAATTAGAAGTGTTACTGTCTTAAAAGTAGATATAAACAGATTAGAATGCTCTCCTGCCACTTCATTAACATTAGGCTTGTAAGCTTGAGAGCCAAGTCAGGTTTTTACTTATAAACATATTAGGGCTCTTAGCAAACATCATATGAACATTGTATTAGAACTCTGGGTTATTATTAACACAAGCCTTTTTTGTTAAAGCCAGATGTATATGTATTATGGATAGATGTTTGTCGTACATGTTTTATTAGAAAAAAAAGTATTTTAAGGGATTTTATTCTATGCCTGTGGTGTTTCGTTTTCTTTAAAAAATGATTTGATAATACATAGTCTGTAGTTTATTTTAATTGTAAAAATGAAAAGGAAGAAATGAAGCTTATATCTCCTGGTTATTCAGGATCTTAGTGTAAAACCATTTTTTAAAGTAAACATTGTGACTGGTTGATTTTAATGACATGGAATAAGTGATCAGTATCAGCTCTGAAATGCTCGATTGAAGTATTCCTAGAATAAAATGAATGTTTGATTTGTGTGTCATTAATCACCTTATGAGACTAAAGCACTAAAACAATGACTAGTTGAATTTGTAAATCATTTCCCCCCATGTGCTTATATTTGGCAGGTAGTGTGACCTCGTAGTAACATGTGTAGGGTGTATAGCTGGCATCTGTGTGCTTTTCTGTGTACCTCATTTAACTTACCTGTTTTTCAGTTATTCACAATATATAGCTACTTCGGATGGTGTGATTTTTACATAGTGGTTTTCTTCAATAAAGGACATTTTGCCTAATTACCTTAACTCCAGACAGTTTGATCCTGTGTAAATCACCTAATATATGACTGCTCCAACTGGATAAATTAAGGTCAGCCCATTCACCTATTTCGCATTTCATCCATTAATCCATCCATTATGAAGTCTACTAATTCAATTCAGGTGCAGAGCTAGAGCCAACCCTAGATGTCCACCAACCCATTGCATGCTACACTCTAACACACACTCATATATTCACTAATGGAGAGGCAACACAAAGTACCCATTGGAAAATTTAAGCATATAAGGGGGGAACTTGCAAACTTCACAACAGCAACGAATGAGCTGGGATTTGAATTCAGCTGTGAGGCAAAACCACCAACCATTACAACTCCATGCTGCTTTTAAAAAAGGTTCAGTGTATTTATTGGCGTATACACTTTAAAGTACATGCAATACATCCTGTACAACTTTCTGACCTCCAGGAACTATGCATCAAGCTTCCATTTACCAAGTTATGAGGTAAGATAACATTTAACTGGGTCTACTATAAGCAAGTCATTTTGTACTAATTAGTATACTATGCAGGTATGCAAGTATTTGTCATTACATTGATAACAGAGTTCAGTCTCTTTTAAACTCAGTTTATCTACAGTAAGTAAACCTGTTAGATTCTTTTACAGGTATGAATAATTTTGCAATTTTGAGTATATGCTTAATGTGATTTGTTACAGAGATGATGCAATTGACCCCTGTTACCAAGAATGTTTAAGCCCCTGGGGTTTGATAGTTTAGATAGTGTGACGTCTTGTTACACTGAGCAATGGGAATAAGAAACTCATATCATTTGTATTTTGGGAAGGGTCTCAAAGTGAGTACTGGTTTCCATCATTAAAGATATGTGACAAGCCTGTTTTCAGTGTGTGTGACTTAACCTACAAAACACACCATTACACATACTGTATATAGGAGGAAATGTAAAGTATTATATTTGGTAACTTGTTCCCTATATATTTTTCTCTTGTCAACCAGAAAACCACTGTCTAAAACCGTCCCTTAAATTGTTAGACTGACATTACTGAGATGGGCGTTCACCAGAAGTGCTTTCTGACGTTCCATAGCCTAGCCTATATGCATTTTCCTGGTTCAGACAGTTTCAGTTAAATTTTTAAACAAATGTATTTGCTGTGATGCTACTGTGAGAATTATTTAATTTGGCAGTTGGTTCAACTTATCACATAGCTAATCACATTTTTATTTTAATGAATGAGGGCCTTTTTTTGTCTCAGCCTAGTTTGTGATTTTATGGCTTACTTTATTTCCCCTCAGGATGGCTTGTAAATGTCAGGAAGTGGACACATGGCCTTTCCTGTAGTGTCACAGTTAGGCTTTTGGGTCTTAGTGTGATTGCTGTTTTCTTCTTCTGCACCAGAAGTATTTGCAAAAGACAAGTTCACTACAGTGAGTGGCTTGCGTTAAAAAGTGTTAGAAGTGCTGCTATGCTACAGATAATGATAAGTAGGAGGCATCACTGATTAAGAAGAATTTATTGCCTATTTTACTCTGATGAGAACCACAAATAACTAGTGCCTTTTTCCCTGTTATCAAGGTCTAGTACACTTGATTTGATCTTGGAATACAACCACTACTTTTCTTGTTTTTTGGGGATTGTAGTTAGGATGCTCAGTGGGAGGCTCAAAGGAAGCTTGTACCAGACATGGTCCACTTGGAGAAGACCTAGGTCATGATGGAGGGATTAGATCTCTCTTGACTGAACAAGTTGCTGAGGATAGATAGTGTCACCTTGTTAGTCCACCTCACTATGCTGCCACCACAAACTTGATGACATTTTTAACAGTGTTATTGTCCCCAGTAGGTATTTTAAATTTAAGCGGCTGTGAGTTTTATATTTATCAATCACGTGGAAGAAGGAGAAAGGAAGAGATGTCTGGGTACTTTACTTAAATTTGCTTCATTTTCCAAAGTGGATAAGAACAGGCTTGGATTAGTTCTAACTTTAATGTTTTATTAGGTATCACACTCAAAAGTTCAGTATGGAAACATCCTTTGCTATGATTTATACATTTATGGAATCAAACTTTTATTATACTCTGTGCTTTGTTATGACGCAATTGTTTCTGTTCACTGTGAGATTGTCCAAGGTTCACACATTGAGTCAGAGGCAGTAATTGAACTTTAAGTCCTAATGCGGTAGTGTCAAGCTCAAATCCTCGGGGCTCACAGCGGCTGCAGGTTTTCATTCTTTTTCTTTCTTAATTAGTAACCAGACACTGGTGCTAAAGGAGCAGACTTCATTTACTTAATTTGAATTTTCTTGCCTTTTAAGGCCATGTACCCTTAATTTTTTCCCTTTATTTTCCCCTGGCAACCAACTATAATAAGATGCAAAGAAAGCCCACAGAGAACCAGTAAACTCAGGGGTCTCACACAGTCCTGCAGAGCCACCTTTTTCACTCCAGCTAATCTTTTATTTAGTGTTATTATTTAATTCTATGACTTATTAGTTCTCTCAAATACTAGGCATTTTCTTTTTTTTTTTTTTTACAACATATTGCTATCCAAATGATTTTCAGGCCAGAGAAGATCATTATTTCTCAGACACTATTTTCTTTTCAATATTTTTTCAGACTGAAGATAAAAGATTTGCAGAGGTGCAAATGAGATCAAATTAGTCTGGTAATCTGTTGACCTGCATTGCAACTCATTAATGCTTGGTGAAAGAAAAATGAAACAATTAAAATTCAAGTCCATTAAAAGCAAATCAACATAATATGTTCTGTTAGCATTAGTTATTGGTTACTGTTGAACAAAGTGGCTGGAATGAAACCCTGCAGTCACTGAGCCCCCTCAGGATCTGAGTTTGACACCTCTGCCCTATTGCTTTAGGTTGCGGTGTGACAGACAACATCCGGAGCTTTTCAATTTCACATAATAGGTGTGTTTTTCTTCAATATGCTACATTATCAAAAGCAACATAAGCGAAAAAGGCGAACAGTTGAGCTGCACATTGCCTATACAGTTTTTAGATGCGAATGCCAATAAAAATATTTTTGCCATTGCTGCCAAATAAGGATAGTATCACTTGCAAAGTAGATGACCTAAAACATGTTTTATTTTACTGCCAAATTTTAGACCTTAGTGTTCTTCTGTTTTTGATATATTATAGTTTAAAAATTGTGGAAGAATAAAAAAAGAAAAAAAAAACCAGCCTGTAAGCCTTATGAGGGTAAAGACCTGCAGCCTTGGTACATGAAAGCAGGAGGTTCTAGGAAGTACATCTCATGCATTTTAACAGCAAGTATTATCAAAAGGAACTTCATAAAACAAACACTTTTAAAATATAAAATGCATCATGTTATAGCATAGCATAAGTTTAATGTCTCTTGGATAGAAATTTCATAGCTAGCAGCCTCGGTTATAGTGGATTTCTGATGCAACCAGGAACCAGGCTTCCTTTTTCCTGAAGGCTCCTGGAACCACAGATAAAGTGTTGTTTTTTGGCTGATTCCTACTTTGTATGAGGATTCCGTGCCTGCTGCCTAGAAACAATTTCCACAAAGCCATAATGAAGTCATGGTCACAGACTGGTTTCAGCATCTGCTTTCTAGCCAGGCCATGGGTGCCCTTATTCTAGTGCTTCTTTGAGTCCTTTTTGTGCTATATTTGCTTTTGCCATCAGAACATAGTTATATGTGTTAATCTGCAGACAAAATACAAGCCTTTACAGCAGATTGGACCAATGTCTATATTCAAGATGATTTGGAAACCTCCATCCATAATAGTAAAGTAACATCACATTCTCAAACCTGCTTAGTCCAGTTTAGGTTTGCAGTAGCCACAGCTCATCTAGCCTGGAATCAACCTTTGTGAGGGTGTTTGTCCACTGTGGGGCATAGGCACATGCAAATCTACACTCAGACTGGGTCAGTTTGGTATAGCCAGTTAATCATGCAATAATTAGAATGTCTTTGGGCATATGAGTAGAAAATTAGTGTATCTGGGTAAACAGCACCTGAAGGTTGAGTGAGATCTAGGATTGTTACTCAGAAGGCACTGTCATGTCTTCATTGCCCAAGGGGAGACCTCTGTGTGAGAAGAGGAGACAAGACAACAGATTTTAAGGGAATCTGCTCCATTTGTTTTTATTATGAATGCAGTCTATCTGTGTATCTCTCTCATAGGCGTCTTACAGCATGCCTCTGCTCAGTCTCTCCCAGTGTTGCTTAGCTCTCTAAAATTCTTAATGGAAGGCACTACATAAAATTCTCATTCAGGACTACTTCTTGAATTATTATCGCTGTCTTGCTCAGCAAAATCATAGAACAAAATGCTTTTCTTCAGCCTTCTCTAAGCTTGTTCCAAGCATGTTGTCAAACTATCAAAAGCAAATACCCCAAGGACAAAAATATATTTGTTGGAATGGGGCTTCTGATTAAAAGATGTAAAATCCTCGGATTGTTTTAATTAGTGCAATGATTCAATCCGGAGCGGGGTGAGGATAGCTAAGAATGCTGGTAGAACACACTGCCTTTGTACCCTTGTTCTTCTGAGATTAAGCCAATGCTGTGGTTTCTTAATTAAAATAAAAATCTGAAATGAAAGGTTTGAAAAAAATAAAGCAAAGTATCATACAGGCTAACTGTGTGAGATGCTATGAGGTGGTGTTGCTAGCCCAGCATCTTACATGCATGTCAGCCAAAATCAAAATTCTAGCTGTCAGAGATTTTGAGCCCTCATTAAAAATGAGGGAGACTTATGTTAATGGAAAAAAGGACCACATCACTGGGTTACCAGCCTCATGAGAGGCCTGTTAACCTTTTGACTAACTTAGTGCATAGTAGGTCTCAAAACTGCTTAGGGGCCTGCATCGGGCTCCACCAGGGTCAGTTAAACGATTCCCAAAAATGACCTGGTCTGGATTTCTATGTGAGTGGCCAAACATGCATATAGCAATATGAGCTGCTGATGCTGGGCCAATCCTGAGGAGGGAGTTTGGGCTGATGGGATTTGGTTTGCTTCTCTGGTAACGCAGGTATAATATATTAAGATTAAGGAGTTACTAAGAGGTGACTTCTTCTGACTTCTTTCCTCTGATAAGTTCCCATCTTTTGAACTTTTCACATTTCAAGCAAACATTGGGTACAAGTTAGGAGCCAAACTTTGATGGCTTGCCAGTCCATAGCAAGGCACACACACACACACGTGCTCGCTCATATGTACCAAGACAGCTTAATGATGCCAAATAACCTAATATACATCTGTCTCGGATACGGAAATTGTTTAGTTCAGATGTCACCAGCGTGACAGACTTTGGATAACTTGACAATGACGTCTGAATGTCTCAGTTAGGCTAAAGACTGCTCCAGCCAAAAGGTAAAAACTAATTAACAGCAAGAAATAATATATAGGTCTGTATTCTTAAGTCTGCTTAATCCAGTTGTTGTGAGTAGTAAATATGATCAATAATAAGTATCTATATGATTTATGCTTTAAATAGTGATGCATACACATGTATTTTTGATATATTTACACATATATTTACCTTGCATTTATTCACACATATTAAGATATTTTTATTTTGTACTGGAATTATTAAAAGCCACTATATTTCTGCTCAGTGGCTGTCAGTCCATCACAATGGTTTAACATCTGAGTGCTGTTTTCAGGGACTTCATCAAGCTGTCCGGCATTTGGACCTTTTCTCTAAACCAAGTCAGCAATAAACTTGAAGCTCACCCACATTTCTGTTTTCCTTTTAAGTAAGAGACTCTTGTTCTGATTATATGCTGTTTTCCCATGCCTTAACAGCTGTTTGTTTCCAGAAGTTAGCTTTACTTTTTATGTCGATTTAGGTGTTTTTCTTTTTCTGCGATGTTTAATTGTTTTATCCTCCCGTGCCTGTTTTTGAAGTATTTGTGGGCTGGCAATAGGAGGCTGTGATATAAAAGAACCTGCTGTTCAGGATGTGTATGCTGTCTGCAAAATACATACTGTAGATTCAAAGTCCAGACACGCTGGAACCTTACCCAGCAGCATCAGGCACAAGGCAGGAACCAATCCTGGAAGGGGTGCAAATGAAATGCCAGGCCCACTTGCAAAGGGCCAGTTGTGAATCAGAAGTTTACATAACTTGCATGTCTTTGGAGTTGTGGAAAGAAAATCCATGCAGAGAGTGAGAGAATGTGAAAACTTCATGCATATTGTGACTGGCTTTAGGATTCAGACCCTAAAGGAAGCAGTTCTATCCACTGTGTTACCACATGAATCAATCTATTTTTTATTTTATAAACTGTTAATCACAAAGTGCCCTACTGGAAGGTGTGTAACCAAGCAAACAAAAATACAAAACCAAGCACAAATATGATCTTATTTGAGCAATCAATTGATCTTTATTTAATATAGTTACTTTTAGGAGGACCCATATCAGAAATTGTTTCACAAAGAAATTAAGACTAAAATACAAAGCAACAAACTATGTTGTATTAAAATGAACTGCAGCATTATGTTCAGTGTTCTTTGAAACAGTAAATCAGTCTTAATATAGTGTCTTTCTCAAAGGATGCTACCACAGTGCACTTTCTTGAACAAACAAGAATGCAAACCAAACTAACACAGCTCAGTCAATGATGGAAAGCAACTACTATTACACAAGAATATGCTGTTATTCAGTTAACTGGCTGATAATTAATTTAGGTAACACCATTTTTATAGTAAGCACCATCAAAGTACTGTACAGATAAATAAGATGGTTGTGGTTACTGAGATCAGCTCAACGTCTGGTTCATGTCATGCAGAAGACATCAATGATGGATCATGAATCCTGCTTCATTGAATGCATTGCCAGTCATTCATGGGATGTTCTATTGCTCTCTGTTATTCATATCCACTCCTAATTGTTTTTTCACCGAATAGACTTTCTTCTCTGAAAAAGTGTCAGTATTGCTTAAACCCTAAAATGGCGCTTGTCCACCATTTACAAGACACTTAATTTTTCTTTGGGATGTTTTACCTGTTCTCTTCTACTTTGGATCATCATTTTCATTTCTTGGTGTCACATGGTGCATTCATTCATTCTGCTGCCACACAGATGTAGTGTCCTCTGTTCATAAATCCAGTCATTATCTATGTGGAGCTTGCATTTTATCTCAATGTCTTTGTGCTTCTCCCCCCACATTGACCCATTCTGGTAATGTGCATTATTGGGCCCTGCAGTTGCCTGGCACTCCATACAAGGTTGCGTTCAGCCTTAGGCCCAATACGTGTAAGCTTGCATTTGATTAAGCAGGTTTAAGAATTTTATATTATTTTTCTTCTCTTCCCAGGTTTCATTTCTTTATCCTCAATTCACTGTCCTCACACACACACCTTTGGCCAGCCTGTCTGCATGGAGTTATGCGGATACAATCAGAATTTTCAGACTTGAAGAACTTCACATCCTACAAATTTACTGGTACAGTTGTGCCCCCAACAAACTTGTGCAGAAGAGGTTGCTCTAGTCTGTGCTCTGTCCCATTGGCAGACCCAAAATGCTCAAGTATTACATTAAGATTTCAGTTTGATTAGCAGCTCATTCGCTTCTTCCGGATGGGTGGATGCTCATTTCTCATATTTTACAAAGGTCAGAATGCCTTCTTTGTAAACATCTATGAATCTGACACTTGTCCTTTTTTTTTCCTCTTTAGGTTTCTTTCTTCTCTACAGCTGTTAAACCCCAGCTGAGAGGCACTTGATAAAACAAGATATTTGGGGGCTAAATAAGTTATATATTTATATATATATTATATATATGGCCAAAATAACACAACAAACTAAGAAAAATACCAAGCAGCCAAAAATAGCAATTTATATTCCAAGCAACACTTTCAGAAAATGACTAGTGGAATGCTAAGGGAGAAGTGGCGAAGGGTCACAGTTGGGAGTGCACAAACACCAAAGTGTTTTTTTATTTTCATTATTTATCAAGCTTTGCTCATTTTTTTCAGGGTTTAAATCATTGAGACAGAGAGAATGATCATATCTTTGAGACAAATTACCACAATTTGGCAGAGACTGTTTCTTTGATCACTGTGAAGTTTGCGTAATGGTTCAAAAAAGGTGAAACTGTTCCAGGTTTTCATTAATAAATAAATAAATAAATAAATAGAGAATTAAACAAGCAAATCAGTTCAACGTTTGCCACTGGGTCACCATGCCCTACTGTAAAGTTAATGTCATGCTTGAGGTAATTTAATCAGTCATCCAAAAGGTGCAGTCAAAAATCAAAGCAAGAGACACCCAGTCTCCTACCCACAACCCACCGCCCACAGTTTTTCTTGTAGTGGTACCTAAATCACAGATTAATTGATGACATTTTTGGTCATGTCGTTGTGAATTTTTCCTTGGTTCCTAGGAAGTCTTACTATTGCCCAGTTTTCTCTCAAAACTGACACAATCTTTTCTACATTTTCTGTATTGCAAATGCGTTGGTTTTGTGAACCATCTTGTGATAATGTTCACACTAAAAAGCAGTATACGTATAGAGATCTGTGTAGGCACTTGAAACACTCCACTGTATGGGATAATTCTATTTGCTCCTTCTGTAACTGTTGTGCATCACATCAGCCGAAAAGAAAGCTGAAGCAGAAAGCACCTCTTCTGAGTCACTTTTATTTCCAATGTACAGAATGTAGAGCAAATATAAAGTGAGCAACATTCTAAAACACTTCACAAACACAGTTACAATGCAGAGGGCCTGCATGCAGGCACACACCTTCCTGGACAACAGGTACCAGTACAGTATGTGTCATTATCATTCCATTCAAGAGAAGATTGGCAGGAGGTCAGCATGGTCCAACCTACCCACTAGGTGGCAGCCTGTGTTCCTTCTTTTTGAGAAAGGGGGTTTTGCAGCGCTTTTCACAGTATGGCAATTAACAGGAGACCCAGTCTTTTGTTGAAGATTCAGGGGTGCTTAAAGTTTCTGACCTAGTTGCGTGAAATATAATTGTTAAGTGGGAACCTTGAACCGAATGGATGTGCATCAGAGTGTTGTTTACTACAATGGCTCCGTCACTCTGTCTAGTCATGTCATCTTGATAACTGCCTCATGATCAAGTCAAACTGGACTAAGTTTGTGCAAGTGATAAACCTTTTTCGTTCAGTATAATACTCAAATAAGCTAAACTGACATGTAGAACAAAACCGTGGCAGCCCCTTTCAGATTACAAAATGTGTGTTTTCTACCTTTGTTGCTCGTATCATATACTGTACGTCTTCAATTTGGCATTTATATTATTTCATGATAGTCAACTTTAAATATTAAAAGGGTATGCAATGGGTAGTGTTGCTAGCTCACAGATTCAGCCTCCTGCACCCAGACATTACCTGTTTAGACTTTGCATGTTCTTCATGTGCCCGCATGGGTTTTTCTCTAAGAATTCCACTTTTCTTCTCACATTGCCAATGACAAGTGTGTTAGGCTATCTGGTGACTCTAAAGTGGCAGCCTGTGACTTTGTAACTTAACACTTGGGAATGTTATGTTTATTTTAGCTTTCTTATGACACATAAACACAGCAGCAACTGATGGATATTCGTCAAAGAAATCTCCAGTAGTAAAAAGCCCTTCCTTTCTTCCTTAGTGATTACTAATGTGTTGTATAGTAGGTTACTCTTGTAAGCCTCTCTTACAGTGTATATTAATCTTTAACTTAAGTATATTGTTGGTGGAAGCCTATCATATGCCCGTTCTCAAAATTACAGTATGTAATGCAGTCCAGGGTTCTGGGAGCTATAGCTATACAAGGCAGGAAACAACCCAAGACAAGGCCTACTCATGTGCACAAAACACAATTTTAATATTTTGTTTTGCAATTTTAAAAAATATTTTTTTAGTTTTCTCATTTCAGAACACACACCCATATGTTTTTCCCACTTTAATACTGTTGGCACATGTGCCTGCGCTATAAAAGTAGTAAGAGGCCCCCTCAGCCACTCAAATACATTACTAGTGCACTGCAGAGAATACCTCATGCACATCAGTCCAAAAAGGTCAGTATGGAATGGCCCCTCCAGTACTTCCCTGTAAATTACACTTTAGTGATAGCAAAGGAAAGCACTCAATGGAAGATTTTATTATAATACAACTGATTGTACTGTACAATAATATACAATCAAGTACATTAACTTTGATAATATTTATTTTGTACAGAAGTAAATGTAGACTAAAATTAACAGAGCATTGAAGGAATTGAATAACTTAAATGTTATTAAATTTGAACCTAAGCACATTAGATCAAATGAAGTCAACAAGCTGCATAGACAGCAGATGCTGTAGTTACAGGGGTGACTTAAAGCCACTATGCACGTCAGCCTTTCCAGATCTAGACGCATGTGTGCTTGTGTTTTCATTTCTTTCTCTTCATTTTCAAGGATGTGCTCTGGTTGGGAAAACAGACTTTTGGCTATCTTGACTTGTAAATTTGTATATAATGTATGACTCTGTGTGTCTCGATATGTAGACACATGTATGTTTAAATTAATTATGTATTTCAAAAAATACTTGTGCAAAAATATTGCAAATCAATAGGCCTGGTCCCATGACCGAATGGAACGAACTGCACATATTCTGGCTAAATTAAACAAGTCCAATGCCAGGATTTGGCAGTTATTCTTGGACATTGATCAGAACATTTTTGAAGGATATGGAGATAAGTACAATAGGACTGGAGCCTGTAATAAGCCAAACACAATGCAGCTCATTTGAAAAGGTAAGTCAATTTTTCTAAAGTTATCATTGTACATTGATCTTAGCATATACAGCATCTCTGAAAGTGCTTGTTCTAAATTTGTATTTTTACTGGACGTAGTCAACCAGGAGTGCTGCACAATGCAACAAGTGCATAGTTTTCTGGTGAAAATTGTAATTTAAGAAGTGAAAAGCAATTTTGAGTTTCCACAGACACACATTCAGACTTCTTGATAGTCAACTTTACTCAATGAATTGAACATCATAGAATCAGAATCTGAACTTAACTCGATAGTGACTTTTTGACCCCATCACCAAACTTTCATTTACATTGAAGTAAAGTAAAAAACAAAAAGGAATCGGACCATCTCATTATCTTTTGCATTTGATGATAGATAAAAAGGACATTAAAAGCAAAAATTAAACAGGTGTGCTTTTGCTTGATCCTTACTCATTTTGGATATGTGTTGGCAAAACTAAACTTTAGACTAGTATTTGAAGGGGTTTAGTCTTTTGTTGTATAGTTCTCCATTGAAATTTGGTTTAAATATTGTATTTGGTTAAATTTGTCCTTTTGGAGTTTTTGCAGCAGTTTTGAGTTTGAGATAATAGTCCAAATGTAGTCGGCATTGTTTGATATATACACTACGGTACGCTACATATATATATATATATATATATATATATATATAAATATATAAATATATATAAAGAGAGAGAGATGATATAATCTTTTAGTTGAAATTGAAAGTTTCTTTTCTAATTGGAGTTTTGTAAATTTGTAATTGCTCTCTTCTAATTGAATTTGTTTGTTTACTAAAGTCTTTATTAAGATAAAGGGACTCATGACCAGGGATCTCTTTTGGTGGCATTCAAAACTGATCATGACAGGAGTGACGGATGGCTGGGACGCCCCTTCACCACATATACCAGGGAGACAAGGGTGGGAAGTCCAGTATCTTCCCCTGAATGCTAGATGACAGCCTCCCTGGGTTGCAGCAATGCCTCGGACTCCCCCAGGGCTTCATGGGGGTTGGAGTTCTGTGCAGCTCTGTGGGGTTCCTCAGGCACCGCCAGGGGGTGCTGCAGCAGGAGCTGCTGGCCCGTTTTGGGCACTGGTTTTGCCACACCCAGAAGTGCAGCCGGAAGTCGGCAATCAAGCATCTGGAGCACTTCCGGGTACCCAATAAAAGGGAGCCAGTGACCACCACTCAGCGGCCAGAGTCGGGAGGAAGAAGACGACGTTGCCAGGGAGGAGTGGTGGAGGAAGAGAAAGTGTGTTTACTTTGTGTGCTTATTGTACTGTGCTTGGGACTGTGTTGTGGCTGGAGGGATTACGGGGAAGACGTGCCCTTCAGCTGAAGAAAAATAGTTTATTTTATTTTACCTGTGCCTCCTGTGTGAATCTGTGTCGGGTCAGGTGCAATACAGCGCCTTTTCTTACACAGGTTTTCAGTAGTTTTTTGAAGCAAAGGTTTGGAGTTGCATCACATTGCTTTTGTTATAGGGACAAATCATGAGCAGCTCTGATTTTGGTCTTTTTTGGACTGGTGTACATAATGTGTTGTCTAAAATGCAGCACTAATGTAATTGAGTGGCTGTTAGGGCCAATTAGTATTTTTATAGAGCTGGCTCATGTGCAAGCGTATTAAAGTGGGAAAAACATATGGGTGAGAGCCCGCAGAACCATCCTATTTGCCCACAAGACCACAATATTCCAGTTGTTCTTATCCAAGAATTCACAAATCAGTTCAGCTTAAGTGCAAGACAGAAGGAGTCAGTGAACACTGAAGACAGCAACTTTAAAGACAATTTAAAAAATACTTTCTTACATGCACACAGTATATAAAAGTTATTCGGTGGGGCATAATAGAGGAAAACAAACAAACTGCAGCGTAACCAGTTGCATCAGCTTTATATAAGATCTGGCCAATCAGATGACCTGTGATTGGCAAAGATCATGGGCCACCACCAATGCTTCTCGAAAATAATACTCGTTATCCAGATAGCCTACTTTTGCCATGGGTGTCTCACCTTGTATATTTCTAAAATATGAGCCATGCAATGTGAAAGGTAAACTGGTCTAGTGAAATGAGCTTTGCGTTAAGATGTCAGACTTAATCCTTAAGTCGGATATCTTCTTTGTGGAGTGTACATGTTCGTATGGGTTTCTTTGGGGGTCTCTTCATCATTCCTCAACTTCTGTTAACAACAATATTGTTCTAAATTAACAAGTATGGTTAGTGTAAATGCAGTGCCATTTGTAATCTTGAGATGCTTCTGGATGTTTATAGCCATGCAACAAAAAGCTGTTTTCTGTAGTAAATTTCCATAGCGAAGGACATCTTGCAGCTTTATAGATCACTGTAGTGTCAAACTGCTGCCAGAAGCATGGAGGTACAGTATTTACAGTGCAGCACCAACCATGTCTGTTCCAATATCTTCCATTATGTGTTTAGCCTAAATATTTGCCTATTCCATAATCCGCCTCCCACAGATATTGCTTGGTGAAGACCTGAGTGGCTCCACCACGTCTCTCCCCAGACACAGTTCTATAAATACAGTTGCCTTTTTTCATTGGTCTCAGCGCCATTTGCAGGTAGAGTAATTTGCACAGGAACGAGGTAGTATAGTTAGAAATGATTAAGTAGAAATGATTTAAAAAGGAAATGAGATTCCAAAGTACTTGACAGTTTAGAGAAACGTCTCTTGCATTTCAACACTTGGAGCTCTGGTAAATGAAGTGACTTGATCAGGGAAGAGAGAACCTGCAAGCTTGTGGTTTACAGTCCAATTCCATAACCACTAAGCCACATCAAGGAGACTTCAGTGAGTGGATTGGTTGAGCTCACACCTGCAGTGAATATAATTTCTAACAATTGTTTTCATATATTTTATTGTTCAATACCAAATATTACCTTCCATATTGGATGCCCTCCTATTGTCCAGTCTGCATTTGTGTCCTGCAATAGTAACATGAAGTAACAACACCACTGCTGTTTCAAGCAGTGGTCCTCTTCCAAGAATATTTTCTAGTGTAAATACATATTAGAGTGTTTATAAAAGAAAGGCATTAGAAATCCACAAAGCATCCTGCTGCTGCGATTTATTTTAAGCAAATTGTTCATTTTTATTTATGCCAGATATCCTGTAGGCTGGCTTATTCTCCCAAAAGATCCATTAATCAAGAAAGCCTCGAAATGGGTTTCCTGTGTGTCAGATAAACTTTCATATGGTGGCCTCTCGCGCCACCACTAATTAAAATATGAAGAATTCAAGTACCCCATCCTGAGGGGTGGTTTGGGGGCTGGGAGCTTGTCCTTGTCAAGTAAGTAAGACACATGACGTTGAACAAAGTAATAGAAGAGCCTACCAACCAGTCAGCCTGCTGGCAACATTTTATCCTTCCAAAAAATAAACATGAATCCAGTAAGCATTATTGTGGGGAAACATTGCAGATCAAGTTTCATCTCTGTTCATTTAAGACTCTTTAATTTATGTTGTTTTTCATGTCCCTTTGGTCTCAGCAAAAAAGCTTTCGCATCACTGTGCTATTTATAATTCCATGGTCTGCAGCTGATGATTTGTGGTAGTAAATGCAGTCTCATTTTAACTCTCTAAAAGTGGCATCCTATTGCTTACAAAGTGATAATTGGAATATGGCATTGATATTACATTGGAGATTATAGAGAGATGAAAAGGGCTAAAACAAATAACTTGTCAGGAATGGGTAACATTTACTAAAAGCTTCTAACCCTTCATTGTGTCAGTTGGGTGGTGAAGAAGATGTTCTGAGGCCTGTCTCTTGGTGTTGGCATATGTAAGGACTAGTCCTGTTCTATGTTGCCTTTTGCTTATTAACATGATTAGAACCTTTAATAACCCTTCCATCTCTCCATCCAATTTCTGTCTACAGAGTCCCGAGGCCTATTTTGACATCACTAAATGCATGACAGTAACCCCAGTATGACAGTAACCAGTCTGTTGCAAGGCACACTTATACCCACACCACAGTGTGATGTGAAAACTGGAGCACCCAAACTTTGTTTCCACAGCCAGAATATATCAGAATCTTTCTCTTTTCTTCCAGTTTAGAAAGAAAATTTCAATGTTGAAGCCTCCCAAATTTACACTGATTGGTCAGTAGCCAAAAATCTGAATGTAGCATATTGCTAAAATTGCAATAAAGAGTGGTGACAAGAAGGTGCATTTCAAGGATGTATGAAAAAAGTGCTTCATAAAAATGAATATTGTTGTTGCAGAGTAATAATCTGTAGAAATATTTGAACAATTATACTTTACCCGTTAAGTGGTATGATAACTCAATTGGTAGTGAAGCTACCTCAATGCTCCAGAGACCCAGTTTCAAATTCCATGCTGGTCACAGTCTGTGTGAAGTTGGCACAAATCCTCGCCCCTGGTCTCTGTGGGTTTTCATGTGGATACTTTTGTTTCTTTACACATTTTAAATATTAGGGTATTAGGTTATTTTTCAGTTTATGAATGTGCTCTCTGTGAGTGTTGGTGTACCATGTGCGAGTGTGGTCCGCTAGAGACTATATTTCAGCTGCAGCAAGATGTTCTTGCAGGTCTTTGGAGGTGATCTGTGGGTTGTCTGTAACCATTCTCACAATCCTGCTCATATGCCGCTCCTGTATTTTTCTTGGCCTGCCAGACCTCCTGGGTTTAACAGCAACTGTGCCTGTGGCCTTCCATTTCCTGATTCCATTCCTTACAGTTGAAACTGACAGTTTAAACCTCTGGATTGGCTTTTTGTAGCCTTCACCTAAACCCTGAGACTGAACAACCTTTGTTTTCAGATCTTTGGAGAGTTGCTTTGAGGATCCCATGCTGTCACTCTTCAGAGGAGAGTCAAAGGGAAGCACAAATTGCAATTGGCCACCTTAAATCCCTTTATATCTCATGATTGGACACAACTGTCTATGAAGTTCAAGGCTTAACGAGCTAATCCAACCAATTTGGTGTTGCAAGTAATCATTATTGAGCAGTTCCATGCATTCAAATCAGAAAAATTACAAGGGGACCCAAATTTTTGCACAGCCAGTTTTTCACATTTGATTTAATTTCATACAACTAAATACTGCTTCACTAAAAATCTTTGTTTGGAAAACACCCCAGTACTCAGATGTTCCTAGGAAATTAAACACATACCACTGTTATCTTTTTTGTTGAAAGGAGAGTCAATTATTATACAGGCTGAGAGAGGTACCAGACTTTTCCATATGACTGTATGTAGGAAGGGTGTCTGGTCAATCCTCTCACCTGACATTTTCACTTACGGAGTTGGACCAGGGCTTCAACTGTAGCAATATGAAAATGGTCACACTTGACACTTTTTCTTTCTAAGTCATATTAAAGAAAAGCATCAGCTAAATGAATATAGATAAATTGTCAACAAGTGTCTTTCAAATACATACACTGAATTAGATAAAAGTTTTTTACTAGTGCTTGCAGTCTGGTCTTTTCTTCTCTTACAGTTAAAAGCACGTGTACACTAGATCCACGTTTAAAGAATAAGACATAAGGGCAACTAAGTAGTTCAAAGCATAGTTATGGCCTTCAGATCTCTCAAATCAAATGCTTTTTGTTTGTTTGTTTTTTATAATTATTGTTTCCAATGCCAGCTCATACTACTACAACCCACCTCATAAAAGATTCCATTTTAAAATGAAGTACTTATAAACAAGCACTGTGGAAATCTCAGCCACCACCACTCTTCAATTCCTTATGAATTCCCTAACCCTATGGAATTTGGAAAAAATAACTGACTGAGGTTTTTGCTTTCCAAAAATGTGCATTGTTGTGTATATTTATAGGCTGAGGTCATAGGCCTGTAACCAGAGTATGGTGGAACTTCTTTGCTTAAGTTCTAGTGTGGGCTGAGGTCCACTGTATCAAGTGCAAGAGCTGGGGCGGCGTCTGCCATTGCATAGTTGACGTCGGAGTGTCACTGGCTCTGCATATTGACGTGTCCTTTTGATCTCACTTCTACTGATTCTTCTGATGCAGGCTCTGCTGGGCTGTTTATCAAATCCTTTATACATTTACTACATGGAGTCCACCCAGTATGCATTCTCTTCCTAACTATTTTCTAACACTTGACTGTGTGTTAATTAGTTTTACATTCTTTTTCATCTGTTAAGTGCCTTTTGATGGCACTCATCATGAAAGTTAACATAAAATTCTAAAACAAGCTTTATCCAATTCAGAGTCATAAGGGGACCAACAGCATATCTTGGCAACTTCTTGTGCAAGACAGGCGCCATTCCATTGCTGGGCCCACATACTCATACTTAGACAAGAACCAAATTGGAACCTGCATACCTAACCAGCATGCCTTTGGACACGTGGGACGAAGTGCCAAAGAAGTGCAAACAAATTTTCTTCTGATAATAAAGTCTGTGTAGCCCTAGCCTAACCTATTTTTTTGCTCCTTTATGTAAAACAGCTCAGAGTCTGCATGTGAACACTGCAGTGATATCAGATGTTTGCAAAAAGCCTAAGTAGTTTAATGGCTGGAACTTTAGAACCTTCCCTTGACACTAGAAGTGATTCTGGGTTAGGCTTTAAAAGTTGCTTCAGGAAAGTCACTTTGAGTGTATGACTATAGCTGACACAGGGGATGGAATTATAACAGGTCAGACGAGAGTGAGTGTGAGAAAGACTAAATGAACTGTGAAGTAGGGCTTGCTTAATGTGGTACTGAAGATATGAGCTAGTGAGTGAGCTGCTCTTAACCTGATGTGCAGGGTTCAAATTCTGTGTAGAAAAGCTAGGAAAGGCTACAGAATTTTACAGTCTCTTCTCTTACCCTTTCCTGTGTATGCACAGTCCTGTTGTGTTTTCATGTCCATTGCAATGAACCTTGTCATTGTCCTAGTTGTAAAAAGCACATTGTAAAATGTATTTTATTTCATCTTGTTTTAATTTCTACCTTTTAGAATGTGTCAAACATTTCTGCTATTACCTTGGAGTCTTCAACATAACATATAAACTAAAGATTGACTGATTAATTGATATTTCTCTCCTTGCTGTAAATTAATGTGTACCTAATAGGCACGTCATACTGGCAGGCGTTTAGTAAATAGCCCCTGTGCAAGTGTTCTTTGTGAATTAAACTTTATAAGGTTTACTGGTTGACTTTGGTCTCTCCATTTACCTAAAGAATGCGTTCACTATGGAGAGATGGCAATATGTAGAGTCATATAGCATTTTTTTAAAGTAACATCTTCATTAATACTCATTTACCAGTGTAAGGTGATGTAATATATATTCTGAAGCTCCTGTTTTTATGTGTCCCTTCTAGATAACAGGGGCTTAGGTTCTAATGAAGGCAGTAATAAGTATAATCCAATGAGCTGGTTTGTAGATTAACTTTTAAATGGATACATTTGCCATTTTTGCTCATCAATCTAAACTCAATAACCCAAATAACAAAGTGACAACATGTTTTCAGAAAGTTCTACAAATGTAATAAAAGTTAAAAACTGAAATCTCCAATTCATATAAATAGTCCAACCCTTAATTTAGTACTTTGTAGAACCCCCTTTGGCAGCAATTGCAGCTTTAAGTGTTCTTGTGTAAGCGTTGCACACCTGGAGTTGGGCAGATTATCCCATTGTTCTTGGCAGATCCTCTCAAGTCCTGATAGTCTGGATGGGAAGTGCTTGTAAACTCCCATCTTTGGGTCTCTCCACACATGTTCAATTGGTTTTAAGTCTGGGCTTTGGGTAGCCCACTCAAGAACACTCAGAGACTTGTCCCAAATACCAGCAATGTCTTGGCTCTATGCTTTGGGTCAATGAACCATCACCCAGTCTGAAGTCATTTTGAGTCATTGTGGCTCCATTCATCCTTCTCTCTGTTCTGACCCGTCTCCCTTTTCCCTTAGTTTGATGTTGCCACCATCATGCTTCACCACAGGGATGGAATTAGGCAGGTGATGAGCAGTGCCTGGTCTTTGCCAGACTTAGTGCTTGGAGTTCTTCCCCTAAATTTCAGTTTTTATTCTCATCAATCCAGAGAATCTTTTTCCTCATATTTGCAGAGCAGTCTGCCACAGGTTGACTCCAATCAAGTTCTAGACACATCTCAAGGAGAGTTAAAGCAAGCAGGAAGCACCTGAGCACAATTTGGAGTGCCACAGCAAAGGATCTGAATACTTTTATGAAGGAGAGATTTTTCTAATACATTTAAAAACTTTTATGAAAACATGTGGACTTAGTCATTATTGGTTATTGAGTTTAGATAAAAGGGCAGAAATGGCAAAATTACAATATAATACAATTACAGTATTAAATTAGATCAACTTTATTAATTCCATGGGGAAATTTAGAACAATAAAGCGTACAGAAAGTGAAGGGGTCTGAAGACTTTCGTTTCATTTAAAGTTTATTATCATATACAGATAATAATGGAACATCATTACCAGTAATTAAATTCTTGGACTCCAAGCCCCCACAGATTACACAATAAAATTACACTTAACATTAATAAAAAAGTAAAAATAGTAAAAGTAAGAGTAAAATAGTAAGATGCATAGTGAAATATTAAATGTCTATAGAGCAAGAGAGTATTGTGCATATACTGTATGTGTACATTCCAGCCTATGTGCAAAAGGGAAGTCTAAAAGTGACTAGTATTTTTAAAACGACTGTAGTTGTCAAAGTGATCTTTATGCAGCACTTCAGTAACCAAATAGCTTGTGGGCAGAAGTTGTCCCTGACGCACCTGCCAGATGGCAGGAGTGTGACGAAGCTGTGGCTGGGATGGTTGGGATCAGAGAGGATCTGCTGTGTCTTCCACCTGCAGCACCGTCTGTAGAGGACCTGGATGGCTGGCACCTCGGTCCCAGTGAAGCGTTGCGCTGATCTGACCAAACGCTGTAGAGCTTTGCAGGCAAGAGCATTACAGCTGCCATACTAGGTCATGATACAACCAAATAGAATACTCTCAATGGTACATCAGTAGAAATTAGTGAGTATTAGTGAGTATTTCTGAATCCAGTGTGTATTTAATTTAAAGACACAGATCTTTGGTATGTGATAGGAGACCAGAGCAGCTGTAGAAAATCTAAAGACTCCACATAGTGACAGTAGGTAGACAATCAATCTGCTTAGCATTTTATTCATTTATTTTTTTAAGATTTTTGATTACTTGATGGACAACAACTTGTTTTTAAAAATTGTGTGAATATTTCTTTATTGATCCAGACATAAGTATAAGTGCCTGGAACAGTAAGAACAAGACAAACAACAGGTTTTTGAAACTGAAGTGCTTTTTTGCTTCTGAACCAATCTCATGTAAATACGTAATAAGGACACTCGTATCTCTGCAAATTCCTCTTTAGCACTCCGACAAGCAGTGGATTACACGATGCAGAATAAAAGCAACATGACACGACAGGTCATTGGTGCTTTCATTGCTTATGCTGTTTATTAAAGAAGTGTGGTTTGACTGTAAAGTTTTATGTTTTATGAAAATCATTCTTTTTAGGCAACCCTAGAATTTGTTTCTTTTTCCACAGGCAATGTCTTGCTTTCTTTTGCTTGTCATGTTGCTCATTCCTCCCCAAAAAAAGAATGTGACAGCAGATTTCATTATTTGGTCCTTTTTGTGTAACCTTTATGTGATTAAACATTCCTAACGTACAAGTACTGAAAGGAATCTTAAACATTTTAATTTTATATATAATGATAAAACATATTTTTAAAAGAATGATTGCAGCCATTGGGTAAAAAGCAAAAATATTTAACCAGCGCTTAAAGTGCACGATTTGAGTTTTTCCTTTTGGCTGCCGTACCACTAGATTGGGGGCCATGACTTCAGGCCTGTGGAGCATCACAGCCGGTCTGATGTAACTCAACTCCTCCAGTTAGCTGCCTGGAACAAATGGATCCAGCACAGAGGGGGCAGCAATTCTAAGCTGAATTTTTCAAATAGAATAGAAATTCTTTTGGCTGCTAATCACCATTTTAGATACCCACAGCATTACATATGGCATCACCCGCTGAGGCTGGCAGCTGCTTACAGTACCTGCAACTTTAGCCCAGTCTGCCAAGTTTGGCTATTCTGTGAGGGAGGCATGGTGGTGTAATAGTTAGTTTGAATCCCTTCTTGGGCACTTGCTGTGTGTATTTGACATGCTCTTCTTGTGTCTGTGTGGGTTTTTCTTCAAGTAGTCCATGTGTTTGAGCATGGGTGAGTGTGAATGTGTCTTGATATGTACAGACACCCCATCCAAAACTGGCTGTCACCTTGAGCTCACTTCGTAATGAACAAGTTGGTGTGGCTGTTGCTAGTGTAGTGGGTTTTAGTTAGGATGGGTTTTTGTTTTATGTTTTGGGTCTCTTATCTTCATTTTGTGAATGGAAGTTTGATGTGGGAGAGGTGTAGTGGGTGGGGTGCCTGCTATATTCAATTTGTTTTTTCTCAGCACGTTTCTCTTAATTTTGTAAATTGATTGTTGAGGTGGAGGAAGTAGATGTTATGTGTATGTTTTCTGTTGGTTCTTTCTGGCTGCTCATATTTCTTTTTCTTTTTTAAGGGAACAAAATGAAAAACAATAGCAGTTTCATCAAAGATCCAGTTGTGTCACCTGTACAGTAACACAGATGCTGTGTTCCAAAAAAAAAGTCATCAAATTTTAAAAAAATCAACTGTAGCCTATTGTAATGTGTTTTTCTCCTATACTAGGGGGCTTCGCTCGCCAACCCCCCGGCCTGCGCTACGCACCAGCCACTTTGCGTCTCTGCCACTCGCGTATGTGGATTTCACTTTCATCAAACAACAGATCTTTTAATTCTTGCAGATACACCTCTTCATAGTGAAGAAACACTACTTTTCCCTGATGGCAACACAAATTAGACGATTTCCAAGTCTGTGACTTAAAGTTTAAATCCAAACAATATATTCGATCTCTTTTCGCTGTTCCGTTATTTCACCCAGTAATAATTTCCGTTTGTTTGTGCTAATCGACCTTTACTATCTAACCTGCTCTGCATGTGTATCACGCCAGCATTTTTGAACCTCTTTACGACGTTCTACTTTGTCATCTACTCTTTGTCTTTTATTTCTGGCCCCAGGTGTGGTTAAATCTCTTGGCACAAAGTCTCGTTTCGCGGGACATGAAAGTGTCTATCTGAAAAAGTCTCGTCTCGTCCCAGGATTTTTTTATATAATAGAGAGATATCAAGGCAACAAAAAAGGTTTGGTACTTAGTTTAGAATACCATTCTTGAGTTTTTGCCAAATTTTAAAAAAAAATTCTTGAACCGTTCTTTGCCTAATAAATACTATTTTCTCCAGCTTAAGATAATTTAAGACATCAGTTCCCATTGAGGTATGAGAGGTGGGTTTGGATTTTTCTAGTTGTGCTGAATCATATTTTCATTGTTAGAACACGTGTCTTTGCTTTTCCTTTGCTTTTAAAAGACAGTGTATTTGAAGCACACCTCATATCTTGATAATTTAATAATACAAAAAATGATAACTGAAACAATATTTCTGGCAGCGTTTGTGATTTTTATTGGTAAAATATCACCATGAAAGATATATAAAGCAATTGTGCATGAACAGATGGCATTAGAAAAAGGCTTGCTGTTACAAGCTAATATTTTGCAGATTAACTGCAAGTCACACTCTGGTTGTTTAGCATTATCTGATTTTGGGTGTTTGTCTGCTGACCATCTTTTAGCATTTTCAAGTTGGTCTTTGACTTTTCTTTGAAAGACTAAGCAAGGGTACCCAAGACAACGGAGTAAAATTTACACCTGCATTAAAAGGCAGCCAGTATTATAAAATGCTTCTGGGAAGAGGCCTTTGTGAAAGAAGTTATATATTTAAAAATGTTTTATCATATCTGTTACCACAGATGTAAACCTGGATTGTCATTCTAAATAGATTCTGCACACCAACAATTGTCCACAATGTTTTACATGTAATCTTGTAAACACATTGATTTTTTGAATATATGACACTTTTGAAGCGCATCAAACAAGATGTATTTTTCACTCCAGATGCTTACTGTGATGATGGATGATGGTGTTGGGCTATGTTTTTCTTCAAACCTTTAGATTAATTTAGTAGACAAGAGGTCAGGCTGGGACGAAAACCAGAAGACGTTGCATTACACCCCACAACTCCCCCAGGATCCTTTTCAGCGATTGTTGTGATTCTGAAGTAAACCTCTTTGCCACATAAACTCCCTTTTTTTTGGAATGCGGCCACTTTGCCCTCCTGCTCAGCTCCATGGCAGAAAGGCTACTTCATACTGTCCAGCTGAGTCCTTCTGTTGCACAGGCCCTGGGAACCCAGTAATGGCTGCTCTGGAGACTGACACCTAAGAGGCTTTTCTTTAGGCTTGTCTGCTTTCTAATGGTGAGCAAAACTGCTTTCTGCTAGGCAAAGCTCTGTTTGACACTGTCTGAGCTACAGGGCTTACAGTTGGAAGTCTAGTCAATGTTGAAATAGTTAGTCGGAAGGAACTCACAATTCTGCTCATGTTCTTAGTCGAGTGAGTAGGGCTTATTTGGGTGCAGCACACTCACCAAGCAGCTGTCTTTAAATGAACTTCGAGATGTTTATTTAGAAGCAGGAAACTGAAATTTTAAAGCTTTTCACTGTTATAAAGAGTGAGAGTCTTGGAGCAAAGCTGCTTAGTAATAATGTGAAAAAAGCACCGGATATGGAACAGACAACCAGCTGAACTCAGTAGGGAAGGTGAACAGCAGAGAATAGGCACAGTTTGAAAATGCTGATGGACCGTGGTGGGCTGGATATGTCAAGATGTTTGCAATCAATAACAATAGTTCACCTTTTTTACAAAATGATCCACAGAAGGGTCTGCATAAAGGTTGTTGCTTTATTCTGTGTGTCTGTTAATGACAAATATGTTCCGAGATTTTTCACGTAAGGAAGACTGACGTTTTGGGGCATGTTAGTTATACTCACTACTGATGACCCTGGAAAGTGGTGACACATTGCATGTTGATTAGCAAATGCAACTAAGAAGTTCATTGCAGTTGACAATAATGGCCCTTTAAACCTATTGAGTCTTTAGAATCAAAGTTGCATTTCACGTTTTCTGTGGTGTACTTTCTCCTCCTACTCTGGGCCAGAATGGGGATCAGAACATATAAAATGTGAGGGGAATCACACTTTCCATCAGGTTTATTTTGAAGAGCTAATGCATAACTTGTTCAAATATTTCAAATCCATGTTTTTTAAATGTCATTGGGGTTTCAACTGCACAGCTTCATTGTGTTTTCTTAGATTCTCAAAGCCCTTAGCTTGAATAAGGCCTTACTGATTTCAACCCTGCATTAGTCTGCGTTAGCTTTCGACCAGTAGGTGATTCACTTTCTATTTGAAATAATTGTGTGAGTTCTTCTTAGGTGTTTTTTTCCCTTATCCCTAAATAACGTGCTGGTTAGGTTAGTTGGTAACTGTGTGCTATGAAATGGACAGGGCCACCTTAAAGCCACAACAGTGTCAAAATAATCACAGCAGGAACTTAAACTAATCATAGTATAATAAAAAAAAGAATATGCAAGTATTAAAGAATCCTTCAGCATAGACATCCACAAGCAGGCTCTGTTTGGAGACTTTAGAGATGAATGCATCAGTCAGCTGAGATGCTCTCAGTGCTCATGTTGTTATCTTCTCCAGAAGTTTTAGGAGTGCGCAGAAGCTCATGTTTGGGTAGTAATGGACGGCAGCTAATCCCAGAGTTCAGCAAATCAGCAGCTCTGGTACCCCAGTGTGTCAGGGATCCAGCAGTTGTGAGGTCTCAACATGCTAGGGTGTGATAACCTTAGGATATTGTTGTTTAGATGCAATAAACCAATCAGCATATGACTAGGAATTTGCCTCTCTTTTAACAAAGAAAAAGAACTTTCTTGTCCTTTCTCCCAACAGAGCCCAAGAAATAATTTCTCGCGTATTTATATAGCTAAAAAATAAAAAAGACAAGCAATACCTTACAAAAAAAACAAAACAAAACAAAAGTGAACACTATGACACAGTGATAATAATAATCATAATCACAATAAAATATATATGAGCAGCCTATTTATATAAGCATATTAAACACACAGACCACAGTAACACTGACGGTCATTCATCTTCACTGCTGCCTATAGTTACTCCAAGTTGGCTTGTGTTTAGGCCCTACCGTAGACTGGCATCCCAACCATTAATGGTTTCCTGCCTTGCACCTGATGATACTGGATTAGGCTACGGCTCCGCACAACCCTGAATTGAATTAAGCAGGTTTGTGAAAGTTGTTCTGGATTTGCTGTGTGCATTTTACAAATTCCTAAGATAATTTTGAAGGCTTGAAATATGTTCCAGCCTAGCCTTTTCTTTTCAAGACTATCAAGGTTTTATTCTTTTAGATAATATGAAATGTTCTCTAATTCCCCAGCTGCTGTTTCTTTTACTTAGCACTGGGCACGAGAGCTGCACACTACACTCCAGAGGCAGCCTCAGTAGCACATTACAGAGTCTCCAACATGACAGTCTTTGATTTAAATTCTTTGTTATGACGTGACATTGTATTAATCTTTTTAATTTCTTCTGCGCAGTGTCTGAAGGATGACTCTATTGTATCAAGATCACCTGTTTGGTTTTTATAATACATGTTCATAATATATGAAGTAACAAGGGGAACATCAACAATATCTTCATCACTTTCACTGAACCATTTAGACATGTTTTAATCAGTTTATTTAAAAATTGAACAAAACTACTGTACATACAAAACACACAAAAATATTTTACGTAATTGTCAGTGGCCTCAGTTGGTTCATGTTAAATTCATACATGTTCAGTTTTTGCCTACCTCCTAGATAACAAAGGATAACAAATGACTGCTGTTCTGTATTTGCTCCATAAATGTATATAATTCATCCATCCATTATCTAACCCGCTATATCCTTACTACAGGGTCATGGGGGTCAGCTGGAGCCAATCCCAGCCAACACAGGTCGCAAGGCAGGACACAAACCCCGGGCAGGGCGCCAGCCCCCCGCAGACGTATATAATATAATATGAGGATAATAAAAGTTACTAACTAATCTAATTCAGCTTTGGGTAGCACAATGGCACAGCAGTTCAGTACTGCCATTAGAATCCATGCCCAAACACCACTTATGTGGAGTTTGCACATGCAGTTTCGTTTTGTTCTTTTCGTATCCATTTGGAGTTTGCACAAATCATTTCTTATCCATGTGGATAGCTGTTCTCCATTAACTCTGATTTTCTTTTATCATCACATGGCTGTATGTGTGTGTTAGTTCTAGCTGTAGACAGACTCCCAACAGAACCAATGTGAGTATGGATGTACAGTATGCCTGACAGGGCCATGTGATGGTGTCCATCTTGTACCCTGTGGAATCCCAACCCCTTACAGTGTTCACTTAAATCAGTTATGTCCTTAGATATTTGTAAGAACCCCCCCACTAATGAACATGCAGACCACCATTTACAAGGCATGCCAGTGGAGAATAAAACTTGAGTAATGCACTGTAAGTTCTTTGCTGCTGCATCGGAAATCAGTAGTCATCACTAATTAAGATTTCAGAGGTTTTTTATTACGTCAGATTGTGTATCACACATTTATAACCCAAAAACAGATTGCTGTACAATTGAAATAATTGTAACCTTAAATAAAGCTTTGAGTAATGACCAGAGATGGCATCCCACCAGCTCACTCATATGATCCTGGCTTCAGGACTTTTGATTGCTCTTAATGTCCACACATTATAATCTGAGCTGATTAGACTTTAAACTGACCCAACGTGCACATGCAGGTGAGAGCCCCGTGGCAGAATGGCATTCTATCCAGAACTGTAGTACTGCATTGCATTCCAGTGCCTTTACTCAGAATAGATTCTAGCAAAGCGAAGCATAAGTTTATTATATTTTTTCTCCATAGTGAGTAACTATAAAACATGACACAGTGTCGTAGTGTAAAGAAGCCACCCCTCTACTCTGTTTGATAATTATAATGGAAAAGGGAAATAACCTTTGTTAGCATTACATTCAAATTGCAGGTATCAGGAAGGCAAGTAGATCACATGTACATGTCCCCAAAAAATATGTCTATACCAGACACTGTCAACAAAAACATGGAAATAACTTCATGCAGAAAACTGGCCCTGCCTAGTGTGTAATCAGTTAGTTAACACCCAGGGCTCTCCAGCATTTGATGCCTTGAAATTGTTTAAAACACATTTTTAATCCCCACACTTTATAAAAGGAGAAATAAAAAAACATAAAGTTCAGTCTTGTATTGAAATATCTGAAACAATTGCGTTTATAGTAAGTGAGTGGCAAACACATTGCTTGTAGCATGAATAAGACAAAAAGTTAAACGGTACAAAATGAGAATAGCGTTGTGCCCACTTTCTTCTTAAAATGTTGCAGCTGGAATATTACAGGAAGCTGGTAGCTCTTATTCATTCATCTCTCTCATCACATATGAGACAGATATCATGCCTGAACCCAGTATAACCATGACATTGAGTGGTAGTATTCTGAAAAATGTCTCCCACTCATTTGGAGCCACAGCTAAGCCAGTGTTTCATAGTGAGGTTCGTAACATGTTTTCAGTGTGTATTCAGATTTAAATGAGGTAAGCAACTTTCTCATGAGAATACATGAAAGAAGCTAAATGTTGTCCATCCATTTTCTACCTGACTCTTCTTAGTCAAGAGTACAAGATGCCAGAGCTTATCCTGGAAGCAATGGGTTCCATATATGAACAAACCTTGCCACCCAGTAATTTACTACAGTATTGACCTCTTAATAACATTTAACAAATGAAAGAAGACATTTCAGTCTATTAAGATTGGTTAGATTTGAGCCTGCCTCAACTGCTATACATGGCTCTTTAGTTTGTTCCAGATGTCCATGGCTCTTTGTATGTAGAAGTGCTTCGTGGCTTCTGTGGTTAAAAAAAAAACTTTAAAAGACCATCCCACAGCACTTCACAACTCTATATATGTATATGTTGAGCGCAGGAGAATTTAGTGATTTGTTTACAATCACAAAGTGCATCAGTGGTAGGAATTGAACTCACAGCTTTGTATCCACAAGACCACACTTGATGTTGGGACAGCCAGGCTTTGCGAGACAGAAGCCCACCCTCGGTTGGAACAAGAGTGTCACGTAGTGTATATTCGTATTCTATAAGGCAGCTGGACGTGATACTGACCCAAAAATAATGAAAATGAAACGTGGGTTTGCAATTTTCATGTATAGCATATTGCTTCTGGCATTTGGACTAAAGAATATAGTTTCATTTTCAGACCTTGGGCTCCTCTGAGATTTATGGGGCACTTCTTTCTAATATGGTAGTGCATACCACAAATCACTTCAGTGCACATTTAAATTGATTGGATATCATTTTTCATTCTGGTTTTTAATGCACCTATCTGTTGTTTGTACAGAACATAAAGAGATTTCTCCAGGCACATGACTGTTAAATTCCTACTCCCCTAAGTGCAAAAACAAAGCCAGCAGACATGTGGGAGTGAAGCTGTCATCCTTGGCTGTCCACATCTGCCTAGGGGAAACCTCATCCTTGCTGGTTCTCTGTGTTTCATTAGCTCATGCAGTGGATTGTCTTGTATTCAAACACCCGTTCTTCTTTTTCTTGGTAAATCTCTGATTTTTTTAAATCCATTTTTTGTCTCTTTAAGCCCATCCATACCTGCTGGTGTTTTGATATGAGTTTTGAAACTTCCACTGTTACATACATTTTTGCTCTAAATCCACATGCCACTAGAGTGACTGAGTCCTTATTGGTGATTTGAATCTAAAACATTCAGAGTTTTATGTTTTTTTTCTGTTGTTGGTGGTGTTTGAAAACATACATAGCTAATGGTCAATTTGCATTTATGAATCTTCCAAACCTTCGTATTCGAATACAGAGTCACAGGGGACAGATGCCTGTCACAGCAGTATCAAGCATAGTGCTGAAAGCAAACCTGTATAGGTCACCAGTCCATAATGGATGCATACCTCACTAACACACCTACAAACTGGAGGAAAACATGTAGACCCCACAAGGAGAACAGCTGGGCGTGGGATTCCTACTCTCCTATCATGCTGCTCCTTTATCAATTGCAATTCGAACACTTTTTGAATGGCTTTAGGGGTTTTGTGTGTCACACACATGCAGGTGTGAGATGGTTTACAGACTGAAATAGTGTTACTTCTTAGCCAGACCAGGGGTTGGTGCTGTCATCTGATCTTTTCTCTTCTTGTCCCTCTGCAGACCAATCAAAGACTGTGCCTCTCAGTGACATCACTACTGCCCCACCCACTGATGACATCACTCCCAATACCCAGAACCTACTTACCACATCAGTTCCTGTTTCGGCCTCCCTTACTCAACCTCTTCCTTTAATCTACCATATGTATAGCCCAGACTCACCCTGTTAGTTAGTTTAGTTTTGAACTCCGCCTTGTAAAGATTTGTTTTCTTGATTTTTCTGTCCGTTGTCTATTTTTTTTACTACATGTGTGAACAATATCACTAACAACAGTGTCAAGGCCTCCTCCATACCTTAAATTACCATGAGGTGAAAGCGCAAGTAAAGGGGAAGTATCTGAGTACTCAAGCCAAGTTCACCAAACAATCAGTAAATAGATTTTGTACTTTAGCATTAGATTCTTTTGTTGATTGACATTCTCCCTGTTGCCACATGTGTCATCTACTGATACTCCTGCTTCTCTTCACATCCAAACGAACTACTCTAAATAGGTTTAAATTGTGTATGTGTGTGTGTGTGTGACCCAATGAATACTGATTATCCTGTTCAAGGTTGATTCTTGCCTGCTTTACATCAAATTTTGCCCATTCAGCAATGGAAAAGTGAGTTCAGAGAATGAGAGAATGTCATTTACCCCAAAATATATCTTCTGTTCAACACAAACTTACTAATTGAACATCTTTTATTGAGCATTACTTGTACTCAGGAGTGGGCAGGAGAAGGAGTATAGGAACCTAATCAAGGACTTTGTTAAATGGTGCGACTCAAACCACCTACAACTGAACACCAGCAAAACCAAAGAGCTGGTGGTGGATTTTAGGAGGACCAGGCCCCTCATGGACCCTGTGATCATCAGAGGTGACTGTGTGCAGTGGGTATAGACCTATAAATACCTGGGAGTGCAGCTGGATGATAAACTGGACTGGACTGCCAATACTGATGCTCTGTGTAAGAAAGGACAGAGCCAACTGTACTTCTTTAGAAGGCTGGCGTCCTTCAAAATCTGCAATAAGATGCTACAGATGTTCTATCAGACGGTTGTGGCGAGCGCCCTCTTCTACGCGGTAGTGTGCTGGGGAGGCAGCATAAAGAAGAGGGACGCCTCATGCCTGGACAAAATGGTGAGGAAGGCAGACTCTATTGTAGGCACGGAGCTGGACAATTTGACATCTGTGGCAGAGTGACGGGCGCTGAGCAGACTCCTTTCAATCATGGAGAATCCACTGCATCCACTGAACAGGATCATCTCCAGACAGAGGAGAAGTTCAACGATAGACTGCTGTCACCGTCCTGCTCCACTGACAGACTGAGGAGATTGTTCCTCCCCAACTCTATGCGACTCTTCAGTTCCACCTGGGGGGGTAAACGTTAACTTTATTCAAAGTTATTGTCTGTCTGTATACCTGCATTGTTATCACTCTTTAATATTTTCTTTATCAGTATGCTGCTGCTGGAGTATGTGAATTTCCCCTTGGGATTTTAATAAAGCTATCTATCTATCTATCTATCTATCTATCTATCTATCTATCTATCTATCTATCTATCTATCTATCTATCTATCTATCTATCTATCTATCTATCTATCTATCTATCTATCTATCTATCTATCTACCACAGTCATCATTTGCTTTTTTACTTTTTCTTTTAATATTGTTTTATGTTCTGTTTTGGCTAGACTGTGGCTATGATTAGCAACAAGGCTCAAGTGTTCTGTTTCATTCAAAAGACACTGAACTGGTATTACCAGCCTAATGCGTGCAAAGAAATAAATCCCCACATTATAATACTACCAGCACCAATCTCCATTCATCAAAAGAAAGATGGATTCAAGGATTTATTCTGATCAAATTCTGACACTAACGTCCGAATCTCAAAGAAGAAGTCAAGATTCTGCAGCTTTAACCAGCTTATTGATTATATTCTTGTCTGGATCATTTAAGTATATTAAAATAACAATGGCTCCGTACCGACCCCTGCTGGACACCACTTTTAACATTAACACCTTATTCTGTTAAAGTACCCCTCACCATTACCCTTTGCTTCCTGTTTTTGAGCCAATTTTGTGCCCACTTCTGCCCTCATTTTTTAGTTTGATCACTTACCTTTCATGTGGTACCTAATCAAAGGCCTTCTCAAAATCAAAATAAATAAATTCATATGCAATTCTCTGATCACATCATTTTGTTACTTCTTCATGAAATTCCAGCATATTAATGAATCATGACCTTCCTCTTCTGAACCATGTTGAGTATTTGGTAATGCTCCTGCTCTAGACATGTACGGCTCGGTCTTTTCCTTAATAATTGATACCATTAATTTACATGTAATGCACATTAAGCTTATTGGCCTTTAGACACATGGATCAGCCTGATCACCCTTTTTATGCAATAGGATAATATTTCCTGGCCTCTAGTCTTAAGGAATTTGTGCAAGAGATTTTTGAAACATGTGCCAAAGGTTTATACATTATACTGTATATACAGTATTCACTAACTTCCTTAAGCACTTGTGGATTGATGTTTTCTGGTCCTGGTGGTTTGTTAGGTGTTTTGTCAGCTTATTTAATCTAAGCAGCTCTTCCCTCGTTACAAATGTCAAGTAGCCAGTACCTCCTTATCAGTTTCTGTTACTTTAGGGAGGTTATCAACCGCTTCATGTGTATAAACTTAAATAAAGTGCAAGTTCAAAGTGTTTGTTAGTTCACTGTCTGTATATTCTAACTCCCCTTTACCATTCCTAATGCTTTTCACCTGCTCCTTGACTGTTCTTGTACTACTAAAATATTGAAAGAATGTCTTTGTGTCGTTTTACACCTTTCCTGCAATATTTCTCTCCAACAATCTTTTAGCCTTTTTAGCTCCTTATTTAACAGGACATTAATGGTTTCCCCTCATAGTTGGAGATCATTTTGGGCACGACCCTGTCATTACTTCATACTTTCTCAGTCCATTGTTTCCCCTTCGGAGTGTTGGATTTCTGTGCTCTTTGGAAGAGGCTGCAGTGCAGTTGTGGTACATTCCAGGAACAGCAGCTATGTGTCAACGTCAGGTTGTGCAGCTGTTTGCAGCAACTAAACCCAGTTAGGCGAAATCATTACATTTTCTACATTCAGTTCTTCAGGAAAAGATTCTTGGTAAGCTGGAGTGTGCAGTTAAAGGCTACTGATCATTTTAAATGGAAGGAGGAAGCGTTACAACTTGCCTAAAAGAAGAGTAAGCTGTCAATAATAGCACAATGCCGTACTGCTTATAGATTAGATTTAGGTTTAATAAATTTTAGCCTAAAGCTCTGTTGACTGCTCAGAGTGCCATAATGGGAACTTCTACCTCAGAGAAATTCCCCTAATTTTTTTTTTTCTACATATGATTAAAATATTTCTGAGCAGAGTGGTTTAGGAATTTGCAACAAACCTTATCCCTTTCAAAGTGCTACTGTCAGAACTGAGTCGCGTCTGTGTTCAAGCACTCTGAAGATCTTGTCAGGGTTATTTTTCCTCCAGCGGACAATATCTGTTTGCTCACTGCTGTGAAGCTGTCATTTTTGTGGGATTTGGAAGTTGCATCCTGCCAAGAGCCCTGTGTGCGTGCCAGCGGGACTGAATCCAGACTATTCTCAAGGCAGTGACAGTAAGAGAATAGAATTTGTGACCCAGAACACAGGGCTATATATAAGGAAACAAAAGAAAAGGCCTAACGCAGCTGCCATAGGGAGACGCGACTTCAGGAGCCTGCCTTGTGCTTTAGAGGAAAGCCTTTTCCCATTTCTCTCATGCTTGAGTGACCAGGCTCCATTGCATTTTGTCAGAGGAGTAAACGGCCACAGCGTATAACTCAAAGCTGCTCATGACTGCCTGGTAAAAGAAGGCTTTGCGTGCACAGCTGGATCTGCTTTTCAGTTGATGCCACTTTAGAGCTCCCAGCTTTGTCAGTCTAGCATTGCAAATACTGCACAAAAAGGGAAGGGTAATGTGATATATTAATATTTAATTAAGAAATTTGGTAAAGACAGAAGAATTGTGCTATATTCTATCATGTATATTATATGGTGAACATACTGCATTAGGTAGTTAATGTATAAGTGTATAAGGGCTGTACTTGGTAAAAAAAAAAATAGAATGTGAAATGACCGCCATTTAAAGGAACATCGTAAACACCCATTGGACTGCTCTAGTATTTTTCAATCAAGAAAGTTTATCTTGTATGAAGAATTGTCTGTACAAAGAACTTGAACCTTAATTAAAACCCTTTAAAGTAAATACGACAAACCTAATATAATTCTGTGTTTATCAGTATTTTTCCATCTTTTATTGTTTTGTTGTGCATATGTCCATAATCACAAAGTAACAACGTGTTTCCATAAAGGTTTGCAAATTTATTAAAAATCAAAAACTGAAATCGCTCATTCACAGAAGTATTCAGACCCTTAATTCAGTATTTTGTAGAAGCCATTTGAGCAGCAATTCCATCTTCAAGTCTTCTTGGGTAAGTCTATACAAGCTTTGAACACCTGGACTTGGGCATTTTTATCCCATCTGTCTTGGCAGATCCTCTCAAGCTCTGTTAGGTTGGATAGAAAGCATCTGCAAATTGATCTCTCCGCATCTGCTCTATGGGATTTAAATCTGGGCTACTCAGTGATTTGTCCTGAAGCCACTCCAGTGTTGTTTTGGTTGTATGCTTCAGTAATTGTTGTGCTGAAAGGTGAACCTTCACTTTGGTCACAGGTCTTCTGCACTGTGGAACTGGTTTCCCTCAAGGATCTCTCAGTGTATGGCTGCTTTCCTCTTTCCCTTAAATCTCCACCAGTGTTTGTGACCCTGCCATCAAAAAGCACTCCCATAGCATGGTCACCATAGGAATGGCATTAGGCAGGTGATGAGAGTGCCTGCTCTGCTCAAAGACTTCCAGAGATTCTATTTCCTCCTGCCCTCAGATTCTTTTAAACTGTCATATGCCTTTAACTCAAGAGTGGCTTCTGATACAACAACAACATTTATCTATATAGCACATTTTCATACACATGATGTAGCTCAAAGTGCTTTAAATGATGAAGAAAGAGGAAAAAAAAGACAAATTAAAAATTAAAATAAGAGAACACAAATTAAAATAGAATAAAAGTAAGGTCCGATGGCCAGGGAGGACAGAAAAAACAAAAAAAACTCCAGACGGCTGCAGAAAAAATAAAATCTGCAGGGGTTCCAGGCCACGAGACCGCCCAGCCCCTCTAAGCATTCTACCTAACATCAATGACCTCAATCAGTCCTCATTGTATTCAGGGTTCTCATGGAAGGACTTGATGATGATGGTTCCAAACGTCTTCCATTTCACAATTATTGAGGCCATTGTGTTCTTGGGAATGCTCAAAACTTTAGAAATAACTGTATCCCCTTGCCTTGATTTACGCCTCACCAAAATTTGATCATGGAGGTCTACGGAGAGTTCTTGTCCTTTTCTAAATGACGTCCAAACAATTCAGTTTGCCACAGGCAGACTCCAGCCAGATCCTTGAAATGTCTCAAGGAAAAATAAAGCAAACAGGAGGCACCGGAGCACAATTTGGAGCAACATGGCAAAGGATCTGAGTACTTCTAGGAATGAGAGATTTCAGTTGTTGATTTTGAATAAATTTGCAGACCTTTCTGAAAACAGGTTGTCACTTTGTCATTAAGGGTTATTGAGTGTAGATTGATGGGGAAAATGTACAGTTTATCCAGTTAAGAGTAAATCTCCAAAATAATAAAGTGTGTAGAAAGTATAGGGGTTTGAATAATTTATGAATTCACTGTATTTTCAGCTTGTCCCTTTAAAATAAACCTTACAGTGCTGTTCTTTATATAAGAAGCTATTGATAATTTTGGACAGATTTAAAATGATAGTGCTATCTTTCAGCCAGTTAAACTTTGTAACATTCACTTTTCAGCTGAACATGGCACTGTTTGTAAAGGCATAGACCAGAAAGACAGAAAATACTAAGGCAACAACAAAAATGATTTTGAACAGCTTCAGAATTGATGGAGTTTGTATTTTAATAACAATGAAAGGGATCAGTAATATGCAACCAGCAAAACTGAAAGTGGTTGACATGGTGGCAAAGCAGATAACACTAGCACCAGCATCACTTGATACTCAGTTGCACCGCCTGCCTTCTAAGAACTCCATTCTTCCCAAAAGTCCAAAGACATACTGGCTGGCTAATGTGAAATGGATAAATATGAGTGTATGCATTACAAAGACAGACTGACACCCCCTCTACAGTTGGCAACAGCAGCATGGGCCCACAGCTACCATCTGAATTTGATAGGGTGGTCAAAAAATAAATGACATGATTTATTTTGCTGTAGCTGAAGGATGGTTGGCTTAGCATTACTGTGTTAGCTCATCATCTGTGTCGTCCTCACTTGATTTAATAGACTGAATAACAGTTTCTGTCCTGTTGCTATTAGGGCACTGAATGCCACCTAATCACCTCCAATGCAGCAGTGCAATAGATGACATCTTGTGCAGTAGTGTTGCATGTGCAATTAAGGTCTTATGTTGAATGTTTCCATTCTACCTTATTTCTTCTTATCCTTTCCTATCCTTTTGTGATTATACATATTTACTTATATTTTGACACTGCAGGGACCGCACCTAATTTCATTGTATTTGTTACAATGACAATAAAGTTATTCTGATTCTGATTTGCTAATTCATCTCTTTGTAATGCATGTGACATTTTCTTCTGGTCGCTTTTATGTAGGACCTGCAACTGGGGGTCAGTCAGCACATGGTAATCAGTTTACACAAACGGCACAAACATTTAAGTCTTTCGGTTTTGGCACTTAACCATAACGTAGAGGAAATATATATATCAAGCCAATAACAAACTACTTTGAAGACACAAGGGCATGTTGATGTGACCCCAAGTTTCCTTTTACAGACCTCTGATGTAACTGATTTGAAGTTTCAGAAGTTCTCTGACTCACAGCATTTTCATTTGTTCTTTGTTTTTTACAAAAGACATTTTGGGAAACATCAAGTTTCTCTTTGTATAGCTGTCATGATTCTCTAAGTCATAAGCTTCATACAAAGACCTGTAAATATATCAAACGTGAGGTATAAATCTGTGGAACAAACTAGCTGTCTAGGGTCCTGTAACTGATGTTGATTGTAAAGCTATAAATGAACTGTGTGGTTCTGAATTGCTTGTTCTCAACAAGATATTTTCAAACATTTTACACAGAGGCAGGACATTCTGTGGTTAATGTATGGACCTCATGATGCACTGCCTACTAGCAGCTATGCACTGGCATCGTACACAACTGCTTCCTGTCTAGAGCCAGTGGATGCAAGGTTAGGCTGTTCTTCTAATAATTACTTATTTGAATTTGGGTGTGGGGAGAGCAACAAAATTAAAATGCACCAGTCTCCCTTTATTTTACATAGACAGAATCGAAGATAGTGTTTGAATTCACAGTTTAACAAGTTAGTAACATCAGTCTCATGATGGTTTGGTGTCAGACACAAATCCAGTGGAGCTGAGCAAGGCAAGGAGTAATGTGCTCTTGGCGTTGTGTCAAACTCAAGTTGAAATACCACACTTCCACAGTACTTTTGTTGATTTATTAATGTCTTTAAAGTGGTTTGCATTCAGTTCATTGTTTTATATTCTCATTTGATGTTCATTCATTTGTTGTCTCAATAAGTCTCTGAAATTAATCTTGTACTTAGGTTACCTTGTGTTCTATTATAATGCTTTGTGTGTCTTTACAGTGTATTCCTCTGATCATTGAATATCACTTCCTAATGGCGTTTGTCATGGCAGGTGCTATGCTAACTAAAGACTGTGGGATTTCTTTGGCCAGTTCAGTATTTTTATTTAATGCTTTTGTTGGCTGTGAACTGGCATATGATTATTTTACACATATGTGAGTTGAATAACACAGTCAAATGTTTCATTGTAATTGGTAAACATAATTAATTCAGTACCAGTTTCATGTAAAGTGCTTTGCAGTGTTAACATATGTGGACAGAAAACATTTCTATTTATTTATGTAGCTGCCTACTACTGCCTCAGATCCAGTGCATCTGGGTTCCATTTGGGTTTTCCCCCAAATACGCCTGTTTTCTTCCTGCATCCCCAAAAATGTGCAGGTTGACTGCTGATTGTAACCCGGCTGTGTGTGTGGGCCCTGAGATTTACTGGTGTCCTGTCCAGGGTGTATGTTGTGTTTTTCCCAGTGCTGCTGGGATAGGTTCCGGTCTACCGTGGTTATGAATTGGATTAAGTGGGTTTGAGAATGTTATGTTACGTTGCAAATTGATTCAAAATGGTTAAGTGCATGACACAGTTATTTCTGGCTTCTGCAACTCCAGGCACATCAAGCGAGATCTTCCACTACCAAGCCCCGCTGTCCTACTTAGCCTTTAGTTGCTTTAAAGGGACAACTTCCTGCAGAGGGACAGCACATTTCCATATGTTCTCTTCAGAGGTGGTAGCTCACCACTGATAACTCCTTTTGGGTTCCATTATCCCCCAGGTCATCTTGGGTAAGTAAGCATTGTTCAGTTTTCTTACTCTTAAGTTTGTGCTGGTGTCCATTTGCTTCCAAGTCAAAGTCAAAGCGAACTTTATTGTCATCTCAACCATATACAAGTATACAGACAGACGAAATTGTGAAGCTCAGGGTCCACAGTGTAACAACATGAAGTGCAACTAATAAATTAAAAATAAAATTAAAATTTAAAATTAAAACACAAACAAGACAAGACAAAGATGTAGCAGCAATATTGACATGTAGTAAGCAATATGAACATTGATGCAATGTATGGTAATTGCAGTCTAGATACATAAATATAGTCAACAAATATGTAATATAATAAATGAATAAATAATAGATATAGATAATACAGAAATCATCAGTGTATGATAAGTTGTTTAAGAAACTTGTAAACAATGACAGGTCAGAATGTTTCACAGCAGAAGGATCTCAAGAGTGTCAAAATACTTTAAGGTCAGTATGAGATTTTCAGTTCCTTTCTACATGCACACTTGTCTTTGCAGGACAGTGGCTCGCATGTATAAAAGTTCTGTTTTTAGAGGTGGTTGAGGACATGTGGAAGGTCCCAGGGGGCAGCCTGGTGTTAAGGAGTCTAACAGCTTGGCAGATCTGGCTTTGATGCTGCAGTATCTTCTCTTGGATGGCAGAAGTGTGAAAAGTCCATGTGAGAGGTGTAAGGGGTCCTGCTCAATGCGGACACTGCGTTTTGTAAAATATGTCCTGTAGTGAAGGGAGAGGCACCCCAATAATGTTCTCTGCTGTCTTCACTATCCTTTGCAGGCACTTGTGGTCAGATATGTTGTAGTTGCCATACCATTCCACACTGGTATATGTAAGACCTCTTCTGTGGAAATTTGTATTGTCTGTAAAGTGTCCTGTAGGATTAAACCATGCCCTGTGCCATTCTGGCAAATTCTCACCAGCGGGACACTGTGTCGCAGAGTCCTGGCAGGTGTAGTGGCTTATTCACGCAAAGAAACCTTGAGGTGATCTTTTGGCTTTATGTAGCATCTTTTGGAGGCAAATTACCACTAAGCATCATTTTGACGGAAAAAAAAAATATTTTATTGAGTGATTTTGAAAATTTTCATAAACTAAATACAGTAGATAAGTGCAGCCTCAGTCTTGATAAGTCACACTGGATGTAGGTATTTGTATCAGCTAGTTTCTTAATTTGATGTACATCTTTATTGCCAACTGAACTTGCTGTGCAATTTGATAGCTTGCTCCTGCTCTCTGTCTGTGATCATAGAAATTCATAATAGTGCTGCATTTCCTTCTCTTTGAAGTTCTTTTAAGAAAGAGGCGGTGATTCAGTTTATACCCTTTTCCTTCATTTTAATTCAGTTGCTTCTTCAAGATTTTGAGTTGAGAATGTGTTTTTTCTTTAACAGTAGTCAGTTAGCAGCGAGGTGTAAATTAGCTATCAAACATTCAACCTGCTAATCTTGTGTAATTTGCACCTGAATGTGTTCATCAATGTGTTAATTTTTCTTTTTTCCATGAAAATATTTTATTAAGGGGGTACTTGTCTGCTCCAGTCCACATTCCAATCCACAAAAATGTAATTGATTTTTACAAGAAAGAATAGCATACAGTTGTATAGGAATGCCGATTGAATGTAGAGCAGAATGCTTTGTTGACTGGTACAAATTAACAACTGTAAGACATCCAGCTGGGGACCTTTCAGGATCTCCACACCTGATAAGATACCATGGTGAAATTTTAAGATGTAGGAGGACGACCACTCTTAATTAGATTTAGTTACTATACCATTTCTGGGAGTAGAGGTGAGCCTGACTTTACGCAGCTGATAAGAATTCTAACACTTTCCTCACTAAAGAAATGCATGCTGTACACCCCAAAAGGTCATTTCTAGTGCCAGCGTTGCTTGAACCCAATACTTTGACTTGCAATAGGAGAAAGTACATGGTAGATCCAGATTTCCAATTTAGCCAGAGCCTAACTGGCAGCATGAACTTCCCATTCAAAAGATGCTCACCATTGTAGACCACCTAGAGTCTTGGCTAACAGAATTTCATTTAAGGAAACTGAGATTATAAGGTGACATGATTGAGGTGTTTTAATTTATGTATGGAATTAGTACAGTGGTTTTCAGCTATTACTTTGCAGTGAATTCTTCAACAGTCTTCCTATGTTCAAATTTTATTCATTCATTCATTGATTCTTAAACACAGAATCATAGAAATATGGAATAAATTACTGAATAATGTAGTAATTCAAGTCCGCATTGTTTTGGATAAATTGAGTGATTAGAATTGGTGAGCTTGTAGGGCTGAATGGCCTGTCAAAATTGCTCATATGTTCTGTTCCCATTTCAGGTGATGTTTAACTGTATGTTTTGGGAGCCTTTATTTTGAGTTGCCTTTTCTCTGGCCCCTTACCTTAGACCAATGTTTCCACGAGTAAACCAAAAGGTATTGTTAGTCCAGAATCCATCCCTAGATTACACCAGCTCCACCATCATTCCAAGTCTTCTGTCATAGAAGGAGTTAACATCTGTCTGTTAAGTTCAATGATAAGAAAACTGATTTCAGCAATAAAAGTCAACTTAGTCCTTCACCTGTCCTGCACTGACCCCAGTATGCCTGAAATTCCCAGTTTTCTCAACAGCTGCAGTCGTATGCACTGTTTAAATCATTTATAACTGCAATGAACAAAAAATGTCTTTTTCACAAATGGCTTGGACAGCAGGACAGCAGGGCTATGCATCTGTACACAGAATTACTAAATGAAAAGAGAATCCCAGTGCAGCTGGGCTGAAGGACCATTGTGGGGGAGTAGTCAATCCGTCCTGCTCATCTGGTGATGAGTGTAGTGAGTTCAAAGCCCAGATAAAAAATGAAAAAAAGGACAAAGCACCCTCTCTTCTGAGAACTGAAATAACGGCACCATATGTGTATGGCGAAGCAGTATAGTAGTTTAGGACTGTAACAGTTTTTTTTATGTTTACATGAAGTTGTTAGGTCCCTTTGGATAATTAATAAATGTTAAGTAAGGCAAATGAAATATGAGCTGTGCAGTGGAGAGCATGGGATCTGCTGATGGAAACACATCTCGCTCCACCTGCCTGCGGGTCAATTGCGCTCCTGCTGCTTTTGTCCCCGTGTGACCTCGACTGCCCTAATGAATACTTATTTGGTCTGTTTCTTCATACATAATGCTCTTTTATTTGGGGGTCTCTAAGGGTCTGTCATTGCACGTTTTGCAAAGCAGTAATGTCAGAGTTACAGTTGGTAACTTATATTTAATGACTCCCAAAAGGCACAGTCAGTGCTCCTTCCAGTCTAGACTATTAACTGTGTTGATGGTGAAGAGGGAGGTTCAGTTTCAATTCAGTGGCGTTTCTGAAAGCTTTTTCTGTGATGACTTGACAAGCACTAACTGTTACCTGCTCAAATAGCAACGTCTGTTCCTTTCATGGTGAACAAAATCACAGATTTAAAATTACTTTCTTTTTATTTCTTTCAAAGTATGTTTAAAGCAATTAAATCTTCACTCCAAACCTCAAAATGTAACATCGTATGATGCTTATAATACCAAGCTGAGCGTAAGTTACACCTGCTGATAGTTAATTTGTAAAGGGGCCTGACTGTCCTGCTGCATTTGTGTCAGAGCAACACAGAATCTGTCTTCAAACTCGGGTCTTTGTACAAATTCTACAACTCTCCTCTTATGTTAGCTGTAATGACTCTTTGGCTATGATATTGGACTGTGAACCACAAAATGTCTCACTCAGTTCTCTCTGCTAACTCCCCTGAGCGGCTCACTTTGTCTAAAATGAATTTATATTATATAAGGTTTTCACGTAGATATCTGCCTGACAGATGAGGTTAGATTAAATTAGATTTTATTATATACTGTAGAGTATTATTATGTGGAATGCAGCATTTACACACTGGCTTGACGTCTGAGTGGTTATCTTATTTGTAGAGTTTGTTAGTTCTTTCTGTGCTTTCATGAATTGTCTTTGGTTTTCACGTTTAATTATAAGTAGCTGTAACATCACGTCCTTCTGTCCTAAGGAAAGAAGGCTGAAATATTGGATGAGTGAGCAGTGTCTTACAGCTACAATCACATAAGGATGATAAAATGGTTAAGTAACTGCTGTGCTTACTTTCTTCTTTGCATGAATATAACTTGTATGTTTTAAATCTTCTTGTAGAAATGCTTATATCCTTACATACCGTAATTCCTTTTTGAATACAGTAGCATTTTTTAGCAGAAATAGCTTCCTTATACGCAACATTTTGAGTAAGCACTCTGTCCATATTGGGAATTAGTTTTTCTTGCTTTTCAGAATTAAGAACATTTACTTTAACTTTTGCTCTCGAGATTGCTCTAGACCAAGTAGCATTTACTTAGCCCTGTGTAAAAACTGGCAACAATAAATAAATACCAAAAATATATCTAAAGTTTGCCAAGAGATGGAGAAAATTTCGTATGGGCTTGCATATCAAAATGCTGTGTAGTACAGAAATGAATGCAGTAATAAGGCTATAAAAACACAATTATGTATTAGCTTTGAAATCTGTATTCTGTGTGCGGGTTTCCCTAATTGCCCTTTCTGGTGTGTGTTTATTATTATCTACATACTCAGTGCATTCATTCCTGCATGGTGTGTAGCTTTATGTTGTACTCTGCTTGGAAATATGCAGGATTCAAATTTGCAAAATCTAAAGTGTTATCTGTAAGCTGTACATAGTGCAGAATGTTATAATTGGAGGACCAGTCCTACTGTATATCAGACTCTTGATTCCCACATCTCTGCATGGAAAAATTGGATGCAGAAAAGGCATGAAGAGGATGACTATTATTATTATTATATATATATTTGACCTGACATCTTTATGCTAGGTGACTTACAAGATTGGCATCCATTACAATTTTTTGTTTTGTACACTTGAAGCATAGGAAGGTTAAGTGACTTGCTCAGGGTCACAAAGTGAACTAGAGGTGGAAACTGAACCAGTAACCTTGGAGTCTTTCGGATGAGATGTAAAACCGAAATCCTGATTCTCAGTGGTCGTTAAAGATCCCTGGGCATCTTTCATAAAGTGCCGAGTGTTTCCAGATGTCCTGGCTAAATTGCCCATCATGGTATGGTCATTTTGGCCTCCAATCATCCAATGTCGCTTATTGGCTAACAATCTCTCTCACTTCTTCACCACCTTATAACTAATGTGTGGTGAGCATACTGATGCTAAATGGCTGTCATCACGACGATCATCAAGGTGGATGCTGTATATTTGTGGTGGCTGAAGTGTCTCCCCTTTTCAATTTAAAGCAATTGGAGTGTCTCGAAAGTACAATATAAATGTAATGTCATCTTCTTCTGCAGTTTAATGTCCACTTCCTTAGCTTCTACACCATATTGCCTACCCTAGCTCATGGATGACACAGTTACAGTATAGTATACAGTAGATGATAGCATTTGTAACCTAGAATAATTTCTGTTTGGAGTTTGCTAGTCCTCTCTGAGTCTGCATGGATCTTTTTCTGAATTTTTCACTAAAATATTGTAGCATTGGTTATATTTCCTAATCTAGTGTTGGATGAGTGGGTGCTGTGCTGGACCCTACCAACGGGATTCAGCAGACTTGTGCATGTTTGTCAATCTTATGGACTCGCACTTTATGGGATGTTAGGCCATCATGAGGCACACTCACCCACATGCAAATCCCTCATTTGCTCATACTGCTTTCATACTTGTAGTCAGAGCTTTCTTGGCATATTTTAGTAGCAATGCAATTGTCCTAAAGGCATCTGCAACTCATGAGAAAGACCTCGGAGTTGTGGCCCACATTTGATAAGAACTGACTTGCTGATAATGACACTGGGGAAAGGTAATTGCTACATTTCATCTTGGTCAGACATGCAAATAAGAATTTGACTGTACTCTGTAGATGTGATGAGAAACGTATTTCACTCTATTCAGCGTTTGCCTGTTACTGTGAGCCAAATACTCATTCTTTCACAGGCTGTGATTGTAAACACTTGCTCCTGCTTTGCCCATACGTAACTCCACTTTTATTTTGATGTCAATTTAGATCACCACATTTGTCCAGAGAGCTTTCTGCAAATTTTTGTATTTGTGTGAACCTCTATACATAGGCTGCTTACATGCCGCCAGCTTTATGCACAAACACAAACAGAAATGCACATGTGCAAACTGTGAAATACGCAAACATCTATGAAATGACAAAAATACACTTTAGAAAATTTCATGTCGGCAGGCATACTTAATGTCGTCTGAGGCATTTGGAAACCTTAAGAGTCATGCCAACCTATTAAATTCCACACAAGGCCTCAATGCAAATTATTTCTCATGCAAATGGGACCAGTGCTTCCAGTGGAATTACTGTTTTCTGCCAGAGTATATATCTGAATACATCTGGGAAAAAGAAGACGCTGGAGAGGTAAGTGGTATCTGGAGATACAGACAGCCTATTAATGTATGTTTGTGCTGAAAGAGACTTTGACCCCATCCAAGGATAGTTCTTGTTTTTTGCTGAGTGCCGCAAGGTTGCCACAACCCTGCATTGAAGTAAATAAGACCAGAAAACAGTTTGTAAGTCTGGCCTTTAATGGCATGTCATTTGGGACAGCGTTGATTAGTGCATTGCACAGTGATGCCAGGATAAGCTCCATCTCCCTACAATACTGACCTGAAGAACTAAGCCCAGAGAATGGATTAAAGTACAGAATTAAAGCAATGATGAATAATTATGCCAAATCATATCGCATTTCTACCTTGTATTTTTTTTGGTGATACAACTAACTACAGTATTTATGTTCTTGGTTTATTTATTAAGCAGACACATTGCATAAATGATGAACACAGTTTATTTAGCTTGCATTAGAACAGAATATGAATGTGCATTGTTTTAATTGTGATGTCCTTTAACTAGCAGCTGCTCAGTGTTTTTGAAGCCAGAATTTGAGGCCTCTTGTTTATGGCAGTCATCATGACGGATTGCAGGGGTGGGAACAGAAGGGGAGTTGCGCCTGCATTTCTTCAGGGAATTTCCCTATTCAGAATGACAGCCTTGGTAGAATGTTATTGTGTATATTGTATAGTATTCACAGTGGAATATGATGTGTGTTGTTTACTTACTTTGTTAACTGTTTTGTGCCTAATCAGTAGTGGCCAGCATTGCAGTGACCTTGAGTATTGTCAGTCCATTTCCGAGCCAATGCCGCTGTTAGGCTGAGCTTTTGATGGGGGACCAAGATGGCCAGTCTTCTTGTTAATTTCTTTTTCAGGAAGGCGGCTTTGTGATGCTCTTCCTCATGGAGCAGTAATCCTGGTTGTTGTCAAGAAAAGCCCACACTTCCCTTGTAAAGGCTCCCATGTATATAAATAAAATGTATTGTTGTTGTTATTATTATTATGTACACCTTTACTTCTATTTCAATACAACACTGCCAAGAAAAATTCTATTACAGCCCTCAGGAGTCTTGCAGATAAACAAATGGTGCAGGATGCTCATGAGTGGGTTTCGTCTAACGCTGTTAGGGGCAGAGGAGGCAAACTGACTTTGATTACTTTGTTCTTTGTCATTTTTGCAATGCCGCTGAAAATGTACTATCCACTTATGTCTCTATGTACTGAATCTTTCAAAGTTCTAAACATTTAGGAATTCACTACATATCAAATAGTAATACTATGTAAAATGCTAATTTTGCGTTATTCTGCATTGTGTATATCAGTGCAACACTTTGACACTGACTATTATGGAGATTGATTTATTTAAAAAAAAAAAAAAAAAAAGCTCTGATTTGTAGGCAACCATGTGACACAGCTGGTAACAGAAGCATTGTCAGGCAGGCGTAGTCCAACCATCCTCATACCAGCATAACCCCTTGACATAACCCCAATCCACAAGCCCCCAAGACAGCACGTGGCCCTGTAAAGCGAGGCTAGCTGCACAAACTCAGGTCGAAATGCGTACATAGGCTCAGTATATTTACATGGACAGAGTGCAGTGAAATTTGTACCTGCATGTGCTGAACAAGCATGAAAACAGACATGACAAAAGGGCTAAGATTTTTGAGTTTCTTAACAAATAAGTCAGTTTTCCAAAAAGTGAGTTGGCAGAAGGTCATAGAATAGGCACTGAGATTCAGCAATAAATCCAAAAAGTCTAAATTAGTGTAAGCCGCTCTAATTTGGGTTTGTGTATTTCAATACACATGCTTAAAGACAAATTATTCTCAATTGCAATATGAATTTATCATCTTTCACACCCTGATAGAGGAACCTATCGGGATATATCCCTAGTAAAGGATCAAAAATCCCATCATATTCATAATCACTGACCCTGAAATAGTCTAAAACAATACCCCACATGCTTATGTTTGATTTACCTTCTAGGAGTGTCTGTTAGAGGGCTAGAAGCCCAGGGGTCAAGAATCAAATATCAATATTAATATCATATCTGCGATCAGCAACCTCAAAACAGCATAAATTGACACTGAAGATATTTATTGGTTTACTCTTTATCACGAGAGTGTAGTTTCCTACAAAAAAAAAAAAACAGTCTTAAAATGAGGGTTGTTCAGGTCTACAGGGCCTAAAATAGGGGTGAACCCCAGAAACCTCAACATCTTGCATGATTAGACATCAAGACGAGTCAAATGGTATGCCGTATGTGGGGTTTTCTTGTACTCATAAGTCAAGAAGCTCTGGACAAAAACAAAGAAAAACCTGCAATGACTTCAAAGCCATCATAATACAAAAAGAGCAAAGTAACAAAGAGAATCCAAAAAACCTTCAGAAGGTTATTAACTGTAGATCAGAGCAAGAACTTGAATGCAAGAAAACGTTCAAAACCCAAAAAGTCACAGTGGAAGCTAAAAACACAAGATTATCAAGTGGGAGCCGTTGCACAGGTAACTAAAGAAATGCTTAAATGACGCCACCATCTGAACTGATCCCCTTTTAGGTCCCTTGCGCCCAACCAAGACCTCCCACCCCCCCATGATATGACTGCTATGTGCTAAACGCTGTATAGCAATACACAAAATAGGTGAGGTCAGGGTAAATATCAGACATTCAAGAACAAATGCTGGGCACTGAAACTCAGCATATTCTAAATGTTAATGAGGGGATGAGGATGTTAGCTCCAGGCCATTTTTGACTTATTGTCATTGATCTATTTATGTACTGTGACCTATGGGGCACTCAGACGCCATTGCCAAACCCTGGATGAATGGTAGTGAAGCCGAAAAGTGCAAAAAGTGTTTTATTACATGAAAAGATCACAATGGGAAAGGACTTACAAAAGGAATAAACTGAAGTGTCAAAAATGGCACCAGTCTTACAGACCTACTGGGCCTAACTAAACAGACTTGAGCCCCCTCTCTACCTGACTGACACCACTGCAAAAGCCTACTTCCTCACTTTCCATTCCTTTTTTAAATGCTATGGCCTGTATTCATTCTACTAATAAGGGCTGTGTCAGTATGCTATTGTCTAATTTTTATATTTCTATCTTTTTTTCTTTCTTCGTCTGTAAAGCACTTTGAGTTATATCATCTGTATGAAAATGTGCTATACAAATAAATGTTGTTGTTACTGTTATGCTGTTTATCTTTTCAAATAACTATTAAAAATCAACTTCTGTTTAAAAACAGTGCTGTTTATTTTTTTACCCAAAATACAGATATTCCACACTTTTATTTAAAATGTGCAAATCACTTCACCACCAACAGTAGTCTATACGTGTGTCCACAAATTACTCGTATTTCAGAATGTTACGATTTCGTTTTTTAAAGCAACTCTCTCCTTTATCATTTGGTTTGAAACCAAAAAGGTATCTTTAAGTTCAAAATAATATCAGTCTTTAGTGGTGCTCCTTTTTATTATTCTTACCCAAGGTCGCTAACAGAGCAGGTTTTTTTCCCAAGGGAATTTTAGCCAAAACACTACAGCTGTGTCTAAGTTATCATTTGGTTGAACATTATACCATTAGATTGATTTTGGGAGCTTGTGGAGTTTGGGCACATCTTCATTGGTCCCTATCAGTCCATCCATGTAGTGTGGTGACACCTTAGGACTGTTTAGCATTTCAGTGTTCAGTACACTTGTATTCTTTATACTCTTAGCCATATTTGAAATTCAAATGATAAATTCTGCTGCCTGATTACGTTTTATCAGGGGATTCATTGTAGAATTAGAGAAGTAAGGTTACATAAGGTTTGTCTTAAGGTAACATGCATGCAGAAGTTGACATCCCACCCATTTTCTCTGTGATAATATACTGACTGTCCTCGTGCACCTATGGACACTGAGTGGCACATTATAATGGTGAAAATTGGCAGTACAGTAGTGCAGTTGGCCCTGTTAGAAACAATTGTGCAGTTTCCAAAGTTTCTTAGAGATTGTGCTCACTATATAAAAGCACATGAACAGTTCTCACCGCTGTCCAGATGTGTGTCATTGAGTGAGTGACTTGACCTGCTAGTGCTCGAACTACAGAAATATATAAACAGTCGCTGTAATCTTTTAAATTACCTTGAGTCCGTATTTAATATTGACGGCACTTCATAATGTTTATCATTTAGAGACAATATGTCCCAGTGGTCAGAGTGTTTGAGTACAAATTGCTCCTGTGTTTAACATCGCTATCTTAATGCGTCATCCCGGTCAACTCATCTCAACTGACATTCTGGGCATACTGTACAAACATGGAAAATCTTTGGCCTGAAAGTTATACAGCAAGGTGCAATATTAAGTTAGATTTGTTTGTGACAGACCTAAATTGGCTCTGAGCTGTGTATTCTTTCATTCATTCACACTCTGAATTTGCCTTACTGCTCAGCTAATGAGACTAATCATCTGTCACAGGGAATCAGACATTTAGAGGCTTTTAAATTAGTCTTAGATACCATGTAGAAAAAAATGAAGGGGATTTGTAAATATACAGCCATGACCTGACTCTGTGGTTTTACATATCAGGACATAACAAACAACATTTACTGCTCATCAAGTCCCGATGCAGTGTGTTAAGGAGCAATGAGCCAGAACTGTTCCAGTCCAATGTAAGAGACTAATAAACTCAAACAGACAGCAGTCACTTTCATAGCAGCTACTGAATCATGGGGTGTGCCTGCTCTTCTCCACAAGGCTTCTGTATGTTGGCTAATTTTTTGTTAAATAAATAATGAGAAAGTGAATTTCTTTTGATGTTGGTTGTCACCTGAGGTTAAACTTGTGTAATTTTAGGACTTGGTGAGAATGAGATGATAAATAGTTATGTACTGAAAACCTACAGTATTAACAAAGGTGGTACTTATTTTTTACCTGACTGTGCACTGTGACCAGCAAGAGTATGTTTCATTTAAAGTTATAATGCAGCACTGGTAGTTAATTTTATTTTTTGGGAAGCAGAGGTTTAAGTACAAGGTACCAAAATCCCCACCATGGGATGAGCAAGATTTGATCAATTGAGCTAATTTTGTTATGGGGAAAATCAAGAAATCAAAGTCTACAAAAGAAACAACATTCTGAATTTCTCCATGGATGTGTATTTTAATATCATTTATTTCTATAGCACATTTTCTTTAGAAGAATTTAGCTTAAACTGTTCAGAGTCATGGAAGCAAAATTTTTCACCAGATGATCAAACTAAATGATTAACTTAAATATATTTTGTTTTAGACATAAAGAGTCAACAAAAGGTTACCTTGTACTAAAGTATCCTGGCATCAGCATATCCGTGACTGAGAAAGGTACCAGGGGAATAGGGAAGCAATAAAACAAAGAATGGAAATAATAAATAAAAAATACATTTATCGAAAACCAAACATGAAAAGATATTCATAATGAAGATGTATTTAATTCCCATAGGAGCCTGACTCACTTTCTAGATTAAGAAAAGGGTTTGAAAGGAGCCAAAGCAGGGACAAAGGACCATTTGTCAGTATTTGAGGAACAAGAAGAGTCTTGTCTGTTTAGAGCGTAGTCAAGGGCAGGCCGATGTCCCTGTTCACTCGAGACAGCAGCCAGAGAATTCAGTAATCCTATTGGGCACCGCTGGATGTGAAACAGTCCTGGCAGCTGGGGAGTAATCACAGGTGCCTTGGACTTTACAGAGCAGTTTATAGTGCAATGCAGGCAGGAGCCAGTAGATGGCATTATAATATGTAGGTTAAATCCACTGACAACCTGGATGTGATCCCTGATATGTCTAACCCTAACTTTAATCCTAATTAGATGGTCTCTGCCTGAAGCATAGCTCAGTAGCATGCAGGTGCAGTCTGATTTTTAGAGGTGTAGAAGATTTCTTGGGTTGTATTTTATTTTATGTACTGGAGTGAGCAAGCAATAAGAGTGTTATTTTGTATAGTTAGGTCCAAATTTGTTTGAGGAATGTTATGGGACATTGTGTTAACTCTTGTCTCTGCTTCCTCCTCTGAGCATGGACATGTGTACTGAAAGGCTTTAACGGAAAAATTAAATAAGAAAACAGCAGAATGTTGTGGTTTGAACTAGATCATACTGTGAAAACAATAACTACATTTACACAGAGGACATTTTAGACTGTTGTGTTTGCACAGGTGTTCCCTGGGATAAAAAACTGCTCTTCCATGGTTTGTTCCTGTGATTTATAATAGAACATGTGGGTTCAAAAAATAGATGGATAAGTAGTCCACTTACTTCACACACGTTAGGATGGCCTGAGTTATTAAGTATCCTTGCGAAAGAAGCAATGCAGATAATAGAAAAATAATGACAAGGAAAACCAGAATCCAAATACTGTTAATGGTGTAGTGTTAAGCACTATGCCACCAGGCCTGTCCAAGAGAAACAAGGAAAACATCAGAAAAAAAGGGTTTGCGTCTCTAACAGCCAATAGATGCAAAAATCGTTTCCAGGGAAGTAGGCCAAAGAGCACCATCCTCATTGATGTGTAACAGAACAGCTGTTGTTCTATCTTGGGATTATTTGTTCTGCTGAAATTTGGGAAATATAACATGCAGCACTTGGGAACGGATAATCGCTTACAACAGAGTGACACAAAGTACATGAACGAGATATAATTCGTTGCATAAATATGACTTACCCTTAAATGTATCCAACAAAAAGTCTTATTTATATAGTGCCTTTTACAATGGATGTCATCACAGACAACTCTGAGGCGTTATAGTTGGTAATACATATTTAGAGAGTTGGAACATTGGTGGGTCTGTGAACTCAATGTCACCCTGAACAAGTCATTTATACGCCAGTGCTCCACAAAAAATGTTATATAATGTACTTTTGCCATTTATAAATTGCTTTAGTGTCAGCTACATAAATAAATAACTATATTCACGCAATGCTGCCTTGTTAACTCCATATGTACAGGGCCACATATCCCTTTTATGAAGCTGTCATATGCTGGCATGAGTTTCCTTCAGGGGTTTGCATCCTCCGTGTGTGCAGGAATATCTTCTGGTCATAGATGGTGTAGCTGAGACTTGAGCCTTGTGTCTGCTGGGGTGCATCAGAGGATTAGTGGACTTGGAGGAAAGTCTCTTGCATACTTGGCAACTTGCTTTATCATATGGCTGCCACTGATGTCCTAGTGAATGAATATATTTCTTAAAATGTGTTATTATCCCTGAACTTGGATTCTGATTCTTGGGATTGCCCAAATAATGTTCCAATTTTGTTGTATAGTTTATTTTGTGATTTTTACTTTTACTTCAATGTCATCATTTCATCACCATTCTGTAAGATTATTTGAAACCCTACACCCATCTGCCTGTTCAATCCCATCAATATATTTGTACAGGGCAGTCTTTCCTGAAAAGGAGTTTAAATGACTTAAACAAATATATAAAACTGCAAAATTCACTCATATATAGACACAGATATTTGATTGCCTGCCCATCCATCTGTCCATCTGTTCCTTTATTCATTTTCTAAACCTATTTATTTCATTACAGGTCATGGAATGACTCAGCTTGAATTGGAAGCAACCCAAAATACAAGGTCAGTCCATTGCAAGGCACACTCATGCACACCTGGAACATGTCTGGATATGGGAGGAAACTGGGAAACCTGGAGAAGAGAAAAAGAAAAATGTGCAGAATGGGCAAACGTCACATTCAAAACTGTGAGCTAATAATCTCTGTGCCACCATGCCTGCTTTGTCTGTTCAGATCAAAATGTTCTCGCTATACTATAAAGTAACAGCAGATAAATACAAGCCTATACATGTAAATACCTACCTCCACATATCTACTGTATTTTTCCATACATCTGTCCAAATGTCCATTCACTTACCCCCTTATATCAATACAAGCTTTTTTTTTTTAAAGTGTGACAACCCAGAAATTCTTTGTAGGTTTTTTGTGGAAATGTAACAAGTAAGTGTACATTTCCCTGTTCTAGGTTAAAGTCTTGCTTTCATATGTATGGTGGCTCAGTGGCTAACTGTGCCACCTCCCAACTCCAAGAGTACGGGCTCAGATGCCTTCCAGGGCGTTTTCTCTGTTAGATCGCAGTGACAGCAGGCTCTGGGGCTGGACTTGCATGATTCCATGACACAGTGGGAATATCCTGGCCTGAATTGTTTACCTTTGCAGTCTAATCTGACTCATGAGCTGATAAAGCTTTTACGTCTTGCTCAGTGCAATCACAGTTACAATGAGTACTGCTGTGACTCTTAAGGCACGTAGCAAATTGACCCAGAACACAGCTGGAGCTTATGCAGTGCCTGCTTAGTTGCAGATGATCTTCAGCTCATTGCCACATGCAGTGTGACGCAATGTGCCTTTCCCTTCCCTCTGTGAAGACCAGAGATCATGCTGTCTGTGCCATGTCTTGACAGAACACAGTGCAGTTACTTGGCTAGTGGTTTAAAAAAGACTGTTTCCTTTTCTCTACAAGACAGTTCTGTTTTCTTATGTTTGTTGAGTGACTTAAAGCTCTTCAATTACACATTAATTGAAAGTTGAAGCTGCAGATCAATACCCATGAGCAGGAGAGAGAAAAAAACAGACTTACACTGTAGGGTAAAAAAGGTTTATTAAATAAATCAAGTCATGGTACACTGGACTAGTGTTAATAGAGGTGATGTTCCTACATACTGTACCTTTACTTACTTCCTTTATCGTCGGAAAGTATGGCCCCCTACAACAGAGGTTCGCAGAGTGTTTTGAACTCAGGACCTCTTGGCCAAAGTCAGACATATGGAAGACCACCTACAGCTAACAGTTACTGTAAAGTCAGTGTTTCAGCCACCACGTTTGTTTTACTAAATTTTTACTTCATTTTACATTTTAATTCTTATTTGGCTGACACCGTTTTCCAAGATGACTTAAAACATTTGAGAGATACAGTTGGCTCAGTTTCTTTTGTTTTTGAGCACACGCAGGTGAACTGATTTGCTTGTTGGTCACACAGTGTCGGCAGTCAGATTTAAACCCACAACCTCAGAGTCTGAAATCTAAAACCTGTACTACTTTGCCACACTGCCTGGTACATGTAGCAGGTCTGTCATAAATGCTAACATTCAAATTCAAACATATTTTTTAAAGTCTGGTGAACTCTAATAACCAACTGACCTTGAATATTGTGTTGACCTGACAAAACTGATAAAGCATTGGGATACAAAGAATGAAGGAATTGCCCCTTGAAAGCTTCTCGCCGTTTTTAATAAATAATTCCATTCGCTCACCATTTGTATAAACATGACATACGATCATTTAAACAAACATAACATGCATAAGCCGTATCTGAGAAGGATCTGTAGCACTAAATCTGCCATGGCCATAGCAGCAGGAAAGTTAATTTAGAAGCATAGAGGTCAGGAAGCAACATGATAGTTATAAGTAAATAAAAACATAAGTAAGTATGTAATGGACAAGTTTATGTCAGTGATATAAACAGCACTTTGTTCAGATAAAGTGATATTCTCCTTCCTATCTACTTGACTTGTACTTGTAGATCAGACATAGAGGATCATTAATAATAATAATTATTGTTGTAATAATACATTTTTGTATTGAAATACATGTTATTTATATTGCTCCTTTCCCATGCTGAGCTTGTCCTAGGGCAGGCACAAAAGCGGTTACCAGGTGTAATGTGAGGGAACACACACACACATATTTATTAAATAAATAAACAGAATTTGGAGAAAGTACCAAGTTATAGGGGAGGTGTGGAGGATCCAGGGAGGAATAAATAATTAAATGCAACACAAAGATTACAGAGTAGGATGTTAAATAAGCCTCCCAAATTTGTCCCTCAATGTATTTTTAGATTTAGTAAACTTGTTTGGTTTACCAACATTTTTAGAAAAATTTGAGTTTGCCAAATGAATGCAGAAGAATATACAATGACGATCAAAAGCAAATATTAACAGTTATTAATGGTAAAATAAACATTTCTAACCTTTCATTTTAACTTTCGCTAATCTTAATCAAGAGTAGAAAGTTTTGCTTTTGACAGAGTTACCAGTGTCCGGTTTCCTTCTTTTTTCCTAAATAAAGCAATCAACTGAATGCAGACGCAGATGCGCTTAAAGTTGTCAAAACTGGAGCCTGAAATGAAGACCCTCTGTGCGGTGAAGTAACCGTAGCCTCAGCACTGACTTGGTAACATTTGTGAGGGTTGATCTGAAGTCATACTGTGAGTACTGTGAAAATAACACAGTGAGTGGCTTTTCTTTTTCTTCTTTTGATCTGAACTCGTATGTAATTGTATAATTTCCATAATTTTTTAGGCTTTCTAATTTTGTTCATTATCAAACCACACTATTGTTCTTATATTAAAATATAATTCATTAAAAAAGTTAGACACACACAAAAACTATCCGTAATACCTTGTTAGAATCCCCAAATGCAATATCACCATCAGTTTTGTCCAATAAAAGTTCATTATTAATAATTTTAGATTAAAATAAACGGAGGTACTTTGAACCATTCCAATTGTTGGAGGTGGTATGCCAAGAGAGATGGTTGAGAACCCTGGCCTAGAAGCACTGGACAGTAAAGAATGACGCTGATGGCTCAAGGCCCTCCCATGACTTGCTGTGTTATCCATAGTGAGTCACTTTGTCTGTCATTGTAAAAATGCCAAATCCGTTGTGTTAAAAGTGTAATTTGCCTTGGATTGTTATTAGTATGGAAAAGCGTAATCTAAATTTCTAAGATGGCCTGTTCAGTCCCAAGCATTGACTTCTTCAGCGAGTCACCTGCCAAAGTTCATATTTTAGAAATATAGAAACTACTGCACAGCTACTGTAAATGTGTCTTAGAATGGCCACTATAAAAGTTACTTGTAAAAGGAAAGTGAATAGCGACCCATACGACTCCCTTCAGGGGGTGCCAGCAGGTAGTAAAAGTCAGAGTGTTAGAAAAACAAACTATAGCAGTGGAACAGTGTATTATCAAGCCAAAGCCAAGAGTTTAGATTCAGTTGCGGTGCACTCCTATGACCACCAGTCACATAGTCTGACATACCCATCGACTCAGTCCAATCAGTCTGCCACTCGACTCAGCAGGTTTGATTTGTTTTAAGTCATAGGGACAAGGGCTCTGTGTATGTCAGAGGTGAGAAACAGTGAGTGCTAACCCTGAACTACAGTGTATATATTGCAGCCGTGAAAAACATGGAACACACTAGTGTTTTGTACCTGATGGTCTGTCTTAAGTCTCTTGTTTTATGTACCAGGATAGAATGGGGAAAAAAACCCTGAAAAGCCTTCAGACAGGCACCAGCTCCACCAGGCAGTACGTTATTGGCCGTGTGGTCGAACGGTAGTGAAACCCAAGTTCAAGCTGAAATGTTGGACACCAACCGGATTGTCATGTTTAATTTTTGTGCACAAAGGTGCTACAGAACTGAGAATATAGGCAGTAGCCTTATCTCTTTTAAAGGTATTGCTTGATTGAGTGGGTCTTGGCTTCTTGCAGACCTCTGTTTTCTGGGTTGGCTCGACTCAAAGTGAGACGCCTCATTCTGGGGAGGCCTGGCTTTACAGAACCTTGCCCTCACTGGGTTCCTTCTTGGATCTGTGAATGCTGAAACAGGTGACAATGTTAGCAATAGCGCCCCCTCTCCTTTTGGGGAGGTATTACATACCTCAGCTGAGCCTGGAAAGCGACCCACACACATGTATGACAGCTTTCAGAAAAAGGGCGAGCTTGAGATACTTTGGAAATATGAAAGTGCTGAAAAATTGTTACGCAATTGTTTAATTTGACATCCTAGGCAATAGTTTGTCTTATCATCTGACTTCCTCAGGCAATGACATCAGCTACTACAATTGTCTAGTCTGACATCCCCTCCAGCTAGAAGTCATGTAATGTTACATCAGCTTCAGTCACCGACAAGGCACAACAGTGAATATCTCAGATCAGTTATTACCAGAGCATAGAAATCAGTGATGTTTTCAAGCCAAACAGAGGTCAGCATTGTTGTCTGGTATATTATGTCATCTTTGCTTTGTGTGTTTTATTTTATAAATAAATAAAATAACATTTTTGTACTTCTTTGACCTTCATGCCATTAAGTGGCAAGGGGATGGCCTGAGGGCGCCCTCTGTTGTTCACACACTATGTAAGTGCGCTAGATCACAGATTCAGTTTATATGACTGACTCTCAAAGTGACTCTGAGAAAACTACTTCTCATGGGAGATCTCCAAATGTACAAACATGACGACATTTATACTATTAAATAAACTGCCTAGGGATGCTGTTTACAACAGGAGATGCTATATTAAACACCTACACAAGTTTAATTCCAGCGACTGACTTCTTGTTTGACCCTCAGTTTGCCAGTTCTCCTGCCTGTTGTAGAAATCCACCCCTGACTATTTGCATGACATAAAGTAAGCCATGTTATCTACTGGACCTCAGAGTATGGATATGTAATTATACTTGTAAAGTGATTTGTGACTGTGTTTGATCCAGAAAGGCGCTATATACAATATATACGTATTACTCAAAGGCAGTATGCTGCCCTGTTGGCTAAGGTTAGAGCAGAAGAGTGCAGGCTCCACCATGGACTGCGCCTGTAAATCTCATCTTCTGCTAGTGTTTACTGTCAATAAATATTGATGCAGTTACTCCACAGTTTTTTGTTAATTGACAGTGATGTCTGTAGGAAGGCATTCTATAGAATAAAGTTTAATCATTTGTTGCTTTAGTGTTTTTCTGAACTTGAGCTTATAAATTCAACATGTGCCATTTACTCCTGCTAAAACAGTCCAATTTACATTGTCCAGAATGCCCTCAGTTTGACTGTTTGGATTGCATAGAAATCACATAATGATGGCCAGAGCTGAAGCAGCAAAGTGCCTGGCTGACCGATGGCCTGATATCACGGCGTCTCACCTGTACTCGTGTATCACATTAGCTGATTTAGCAGTTCATACCATAGGTGCTGATCTGTGTTTACTTCTCCTGGAGTCTTTTATGTCATAAAGAAAGGCTTTCAGACAAAAATGTGCCTTTGTTGGTACTATTAGAGGAAAGAATATCAAGTGATAGAAAAGTGGCTTTGGAAAATAAATGAAGGGTGTGTACAGCCACACCTGAAACTAATTTAACAACATAATTAATGCAGTGATCCCTGCAGTAATATCCTGACTACTGTTCCTACATGATTCTGTTTTCCTTTTGTTGAAAAAAAAAACTTCATCATACCTGCAAAGCTGGAACAGAAAATCCGTTACAGCCGTGCTGTTACTGTGGCTGGAACATATACTTCTTAAATTAATCATAATGGCTGTCTGTCAAAATATAGCTTAAAAAAAAGTGGTGCATCATAGCTGATGGTGTTTTATCTGCATTTCAGGGGATTGTGGTTAAAAATATTAATAAAATGATGGAGACACGTAGGTGGCAGTACATTCCCCCATTGCCCTCCATAGCAAATGTAGAACCTTTGGAATGAACAGATTCCTTTCAAATTACGTTTTGTCAATGCACCTTTGCTATGTAACTAAAGTATAAAATGTTAAGCAGCAGTACGACAAGCTTTTTCTTTTTAGCGTTTACAATACGCTCACTGAGCTACAAAGCCCTAACACGCAACGTAAGTGACCCAAAGCCACACATTGGGTGGTATCTCAAATCTATTTCAAGGATCTCAGTGCAGCTTTCAGCCAGTAGGGGGCAGAGTGACAACCGTACATAAAGGACACTTTCATGTTTCCATAACAGAATACCAAAAATATACCAAGGAAAAAGTGACTTAACTTATAACCATAATATATGGCTTTGTTTTTTTATTTTCTCCGTGTTATTCAATACATAAATGCATGTTGTTAACCAAGCAATGAATCTTCATTTTATACTCGGTGGCTCCTATATTTGGTATTCTTATTTAGTACCTGGTAAGATACCCTTTTGCCACCATAACAGTAAGGCATAGATTCAAAAAGGTGCTGGAAACATATTTTTCAGTCCAGTGGCTTAACAACGTAACACAGTGCCTGCAGATGTTTCATCCACATATCTATGACTAACCATTTAGAACAGGGTTATAGCGCTAACTAACACAAACAAAGCCTTCAAGGTCTTATTATGTAGCAGTAACTGACTAATAATCCCAATTCTAAAATGTTTTGGGTGCTTTATAAATCTTTTCAAGACCAGTCAATACAGATGTAAACACCTGATAGATGTGCAAAGGTAGCCCCTGAAGTCTAAGGTGTTAGCCATTCATGCTGCACACCAGCCTTTCCACTTCATCCTACATCTGTTGGGCTGAAATCAGGGACTGCATAGGCAGTTTGAGTGAGACAGAGTTTCTGTCATGCATTATCCATTTGAAAAATGGTAGACTGCAACCATAAAGGGATGATGCACTGTGGCATTCAGTTGACACTCTGCTGACACAGCTACCACCACCAGATGGTACCTTGGACATAAGGCAACATGTATCAATGGATTGTCATAGCACAAATTGAGATTCATTAGACCAGATGGCATTTTTCCAAAGTTCAGTTGTCTAGTTTTGGTGATCAGATGCCCGCTGTAGTCCTGTGCCCACTGAGAGGAGTACCAGCTGATATTGTCTTCTGCTGCTACAGCCCATCTGCTTCAAGGTATACAGTAGATGCTGCACAGTCAGTGATTTCGTAGTTTAAAAAGTGGTTATCGTGAAGACGTTTGGCAATTCTCCTCTGACCTCTGTCATTCACAAACTTCTACTTTTGCTACAATTTCTACTGCTAACAAAATTTGGTTTTGCTCTTATGTTATGTTTCCATTTTTTTTTTTGCCCATCCAAATGATCATGCTGCTTGACAGAACACATGGAGAGCAAAAGCTGATTATTTGTAAAAACAAAAGTTTCCACTTAAACCACTATGTCTCAACATGAATTTCTTAATTAGTCACAATTCAATTCAAAAGAGCTTTACTGACAGGAATAGTTTATGCAAGTTTTACCAAAGCCCTATTCCATAAAATTTTCAAACCTTTAATCCTGCTCAAGTACACAGGAGGCCGAGGCCTGTGCTGGCAACCTTGGACAGACTGCCAGTCCATTGCGAAGCACAATTACTTACACTGCACTAATTAACCTAACACCCATTTTATTGGTAGTGCTGCTGGCTCAAATTCAAGCCTGGTCATTGTTTATATGGAGTGTGTACGTTTTCCTCATGCTTTTTATGGGTTTTTCTAGAGGTACTCTGGTTTCCTCACAAAGTCAAAGACATAAGGTTTAGCCTTGTATGTAATATCAATGCTCAGATGACTTTGTGATGAATGGAGACCTCAAACAGAATTCATTTCAGCCTTGTGTTTGATCATTAGATCTAAGTCACCCTATAATGGAAAAAGTCCTTTTGGACAATATAGTTACACTTCCCCAATCTTTTACCTGAATGTTAATAATGCAACCTAGGTAAATGACAAATGTCTATAACAATCGAGAATATTTAGACTTTAAACATTTAAATTACAGGACACAGGTTAACATTTCAAATATCTGATGCAGCTCTTCTTGTTTATTAATGAAATAAATCATTACATTTCTTATGAACATCCCACATTAGGGTGGCTCATAGCTAATTCTGTCTTTTTTTATTTCTTGTAGTCTGTACTCTGCTATTTCACACTTTTCAGGACAGAGATTTAGACTTCTTCAATTACAAAGTTATAGTGAAAGTAAGGGGTAACTAAAATTAGCTTAAGTGAATGGAGTCTGGATATTTAACTAGGGAGTGTGTGGTCTGCGATGGACTGCTTTGCACCCCCCAGTGGCCCAGATTCCTGTGACCCTAAACTGGGTTAAGTGGGTTTGAAATTGAATATACAGTACTTACACAGTGTGTTGGTCCATTCAGTAATACATAAAACAAATGCACTATTTGGTATAGTATACAGTCATATGAAAAGGTTTGAGAACCCCTCTCAGCCTGCATACACTGAAAAAAGGGAAATGGCAGGTTGTTACATTTACAAGAATGTATTTACCTTATATGCGACTCTTCAATTCCACCGGGTGGGGGTAAACGTTAATATTATACAAAGTTATTGTCTGTCTGTTATACCTGCATTGTTATCACTCTTTAATTTAATATTTTCTTTATCAGTGTGCTTCTGCTGGAGTATGTGAATTTCCCCTTGGGATTAATAAAGTACCTATCTATCTATCTATCTATCTATCTATCTATCTATCTATCTATCTATCTATCTATCTATCTATCTATCTATCTATCTATCTATCTGTCTGTCTGTCTGTCTGTCTGTCTGTCTGTCTGTCTGTCTGTCTGTCTGTCTGTCTGTCTGTCTGTCTATATTACATGTTTTGTTTATGTTCCACTTTTGAACATAACTCGATCATGTTTAATTTATTGAGTCTTGTGGGATGTGCAATATACTAATTTCAGTCATTTAAGCAGAAGTCAAAATAGTTCTATTTAGTCCTCACCGGAAATTAATATGCACCAAGGGGATTTATCATCAGCAGAGGTTGGATAAGTTGGCGGTAAAGTCATGTGACTTTCAAAGAAGCAACAGGTTGGTTGTTTGAGTTATTGTCGCATGTTAAGAGCAAAAGGTTAATGAAATAAAACTTAAAAAAAAAATAAACACACACACACACACAACGAGAAATATTCAGATATTCAATTAAAATACTTAATCACACAGACTAACGTTACTCAGTTTTGCGTTTTTTCTTGTATTCTCTTTTAATGTTTAGTCAAGGCCGTCACAGTGACGCAGTGGTAGCGTTGTTGCCTCACAGTAAGAATAGGTTTGCTTCCCAGGTCCTCCCTGCATGGAGTTGCTTTATTGACATGAGCCATGTTTATTTAACATAACATAATTAATTTAACAGAGAATGAAAAAGTTTCATTCATTTTATATTAAAAATATCATGTTGTTTCAGAATATAATAATTTAGTGCATTAAGAATAATTAAATTATTTTTGATAAAAACAATTTTATTATGTGCAACCGATGTACATATTTTTTTTTATTTTAATCTGACATGCCATTTTTTTTAGTGTAATAATTGACTCTCCTTTCAACAAAAAAGATAACAGTGGTATGTGTTTCATTTCCTAAGAACATCTGAGTACTGCGGTGTTTTCCAAACAAAGATTTTTAGTGACGCAGTATTTAGTTGTATGAAATTAAATCAAATTTGAAAAATTGGCTGTGCACAAATGTGGGTCCCCTTGTCATTGTGCTGATTTGAATGCCTGTCACTGCTCAATGCTGATTACTTGGTGTGATGAGCTCGTTACGCCTTGAACTTCATAGAAGGTGTGTCCAATCATGAGATATAAAGGTATCTAAGGTGGTCAATTGCAAGTTGTGCTTCCTTCCCTTTGACTCTCCTCTGAAGAGTGACAGCATGGGATCCTCAAAGCAACTCTCCAAAGATCTGAAAACAAAGATTGTTGAGTCTCGTGGTTTAGGTGAAGGCTACAAAAAGCTCTCTCAGAGGTTTAAACTGTCAGTTTCAACTGTAAGGAATGTCATCAGGAAATGGAAGGCCACAGGCACAGTTGCTGTTAAACCCATGAGGTCTGGCAGGCCAAGAAAAATACAGGAGCGGCATATGAGCAGGATTGTGAGAATGGTTACAGACAACCCACAGATCACCTCCAAAGACCTGCAAGAACATCTGGCTGCAGATGGTGTATCTGTACATCGTTCTACAAAATTAAGTGCAATTTGCACAGAGAACATCTGTATGGCAGGGTGATGAGAAAGAAGCCCTTCTACACTTCACACCACAAACAGAGTCGCTTGTTGTATGCCAATGCTCATTTAGACAAGCCAGATTCATTTTGGAACAAAGTGCTTTGGACTGATGAGACACAAATGGAGTTATTTGATCATAACACAAAGCGCTTTGCATGGCGGAAGTAGAACACCACATTCCAAGAAAAACACCTGCTACCTACTGTCAAATTTGGTGGAGGATCCATCATGCTGTGGGCTGTGTGGCCAGTTCAGGGACTGGGGCCCTTGTTAAAGTCAAGGGTCAGATGAATTCAACCCAGTATCAAAAAATTGTTCAGAATAATGTTCAAGCATCAGTCACAAAGTTGAAGTTACGCAGGGGTTGGATATTCCAACAAGACAATGACCCAAAACACAGTTGGAAATCTACAAAGGCATTCATACAGAGGGAGAAGTACAATGTTCTGGAATGGCCGTCACAGTCCCCTGACTTGAATATCATCGAAAATCTATGGGGTGATTTGAAGCAGGCTGTTCATCCAATTGAACTGAACTGGAGAGATTTTGTATGAAGAATGGTGAACAATACCTCCATCCAGAATCAGACACTCATCAAAGGCTATAGGAGGACAGCGTCTAGAGGCTGTTAGTTGAGCCTCCTTTTGAAAATCTAAGTATTGATGTGCCCAAATTTATGCACTTGTCTAATTTTGTTATGATGCATATTTTCTGTTAATCCAATAAACTTAATGTCACTGCTGTAATACTACTGTTTCCATAAGACATGTCAGATATTAAAAGGAAGTTGCTACTTTGAAAGCTCAGCCAATGAGAAACAAAAATCCAAAGAATTAAGAGGGGTTCCCAAACATTTTTATATGACTGTAAATATTAGCCACATGTACAGTATACAGCACACATACCGTGTGTGTAGATTTACATACAGTATAACACTCATTTACTTGCATTTCTGCGCTCTTGTCACGTCGCTCTGCCATGCCACAGAATCGCTATGAATCTTAAATGTGTACAGTATATTCAAACTGTTAAGTTCAAGGTCAGGCTAATTGAGGCGTGAACAGAGTTCTTTATATATTTGTCTGACAAACATGCAAGACGTGGCCACAGTGTCAAAAGACAGAGTCGCTAATAGCGACAAATAGTTTAGAACAAAAAAATACCAATTTTGTTTTGACGTCATTAAAGTGTCAATAATTGTATAACAAAGCAAAAAGATGTCTTACTAAATGGTACAGACTAAAAAAGAGCATGTAGCAAACTACAGAACGAATCCGTTTCAGTAAGTAGCCTAAATGCCACGTTATGAGCGCTCCACCTTCACGATGTTGTGCTGATCTTGATCGTAAAGTTATTGACAGTTGACTGTACTTGACTGATATGTAATCATTGTACCAGGCACTGTATTGTATATGCCAATTGATTATGATAAATACTCGAAATTGAATATCAGTAAATAAATATTAAGAAGTCGGGTTTTAAAAATATTAACTGAGAATGTTATCATTAACTGCTAACGAGTGCGCCGTTATGTCTCGAATCCCCTGGGCTTCTGCCGTTCTTTCCGCTACCTGCTTTTACGGCGCGATGCGTCACTTGGACTTGCTTGGCAGTGATGGATCTCCCTCACAGTCCGTATATGAGATCGCCAAGTTTCCTCGCAGCTGCAGTCCCTCTGAGCGACTCTGACAGTCCACGCGGGACCGAGTGAGTGCCTCTTGCCTGGCTGCCCGGATTGGCCAAAGCGCACCAAGTGCTCCGCCTGCGCAGCTCGCTTAAGCAGAGCCCACCGAAGAGCGCGATAGAGCAATACAGCTCGGCTCTAAACAGGGAAGGAGTCCTGCGCACAGGACGATCCGAGTGAGCGCGCGGGACCTCCTGTTGCACTATGCGCCTGCCCTGCGAGACACGCCGACGAAGCCCCCCTAAAGTGCCCCCTGGAAGCTGCAGTTGAACGTGGAAGGAGCAAGTCTTGGGAGCAGTAGCGCCGCGCGCGCCTCTTTGGGACTGAAGCGGACAATCATGAAGCTGGTGCTGTGGGCGTTGGGATTGGTAACCTTCGTCCCGGACGCCCTTACTGTAGCTTCTGTGCGCTCTGGGAGCCCCCGCGGATACGTGCGGCAAGGTAACGCGCCCGATTCGGTTTCTTTTGCTTTCCATTTATCTTTTCTCATGATCTCACTGATTTTTCCTATGAGATGCTCGCTTAGTTCGAAAAGTGCGCGATCGAACGCCCTCTGACCTGCACCTTCTTGCTTGTGCCCCTTCCTTTACACCCCACCCCGTCTGCAGCACAACTGTTTGAGATCGCCACCCCTCGCCGAGTGGACGAAGCTGGACACAATTTTCCCCACGACGTGCACTTCAGGAAAAGGACGAGGCGAAGCGCACCGCTCTCGGACGGACAGATGACGGACACCTGGAGCGCACCGCAGGTCTGGTACAAGATCAGCGTCTTTGGCCGGGATTTCCACCTCAACCTGACTGCCGACGCGGGCTTCATTGCTCCTGTCTACACTGTATCGATATTGGGAGCTAAAAACGTTACGGCTTTCTCTGCCCACGAGGAGGACACCGATTTCAAGCACTGCTTTTATTCTGGACATGTCAACTCGCAGAAAGAGCACACCGCAGTCATCAGCCTCTGCGCCGGCATGGTAAGTTCTGCACAGTCACAGCGTTAAACCGAGGGTTGGAATATTACATCACACCGTAATGGGCAGGATGTAGGAGAGCACAAGCGACAATGACTGACTGGTCACATTGGGAGGTGAAATCTGCAGGACACCAATGGCTGTTCCTCTCTGAGTCCTATTGAATTGGACTCATTGATTGTGGTGTCTTCTGAGTCTCAACAGAGAGCACACTGAATCTAATGGCTGCTGCCTTCATAGTTAGGATTAGGGGGGCACTTTGGCACTAACGGCTGCATGGCTTCTAATCAGATTACACTGTGCTGCTGTAACTTTAGTCAGGCTAGACCGGGCATACTGTATCTGCTGTAGTTATAGCCAGATTAGACTGGGATCACTGGCGCAAGCAGTTTGTCATGGCTTAGGCACATTAGACTAGCAATAGGGGAACCAGTGGCGGTGGAATATTGATACACTGATACAAGAGCTTGCATGATGACATAAATGACTACTGTTAGTAGCTGGATCTGACAAGGCACACATGGTCTCTTTCTGTTCTGTGTGTGGGGAGATTAGACTGGGAACAGTGGCACCAGTGGACTTCAATGTTTATTGGCAGATTAGACCACACCACATAGTCATTGCCTTTTTAGACTTGGTAGAAAGGTGCAAATGGCTGCTCAGGTATCAGACAGATTAGACAGGGCACAAAGTGAGCAGCAGTGGCTATCCCATTCGCTAGCTACTGTATATTGGATGGGGCACATTCACATTAATGGCTGTCTTGTTCATGGACAGGATGCTGTGTTCACAAATAGATTAGATAGGACTTTCTAAGCATGGGCTGGTTCCACATAGCGAGGTTTGAATGGGAGTACTGGGATTAGCAGATGCTCTGTTCATAATCATATCACATTTAGCACACTGGCATCAGGGTCTGTTCTCTTTCTCATCTGGTGTCATTGATACAAGTGGTTACTCTTATCATCACAAAATGAGATTGGGGAAAACTGGAACCAGCAGCTAGTCTAAACCTTGTCAAGTTAGGATGGACTGGCATTATTAGCTCCTATGATCAAAGACAGACCTGACCAGCCAAAGGAGCGTCTACTCCATTCCTTGCCAGATTAGACTAGGCACGCAGACACATTGGGTGCACATCTCTGACACCAGTGATACTTTAGTGTTATGGCAGCCTGGATAACTGCCATGTGGGCTTACTACATGGATTCCTAGGCAGTATATACAGTAAATGTGGAGGATTCTTATTTTTTAATTCAATACATAAAGACCTTTTTAGTTTTACTGCTTTTATTTATCCAAAGCTACACAGAAACATCTTAAAAACAACAGTGTGAATGTCATGGATGTGTCTTCACTACTAGAGTGAAGTAAGACAGCAGCCATGTCTTGTCTGGTGTGTTGGGAAAACTCTGTTTTATTTGCTGTCTTAAGTTATTTTTTCTCAAGTGTGGCATACCTTCATTTGCCCTGCAGATGTGCATTGTTAAGTGAAATTGTTTTTGTAATTTAAACAACAAAACTATATCTCCATCCATTGCTTATAATTGCCATCAGAGGGGCACCTATAAAGGAATATTTCCAATAAAATGTAAGAAATTAATTAATATACATATAAATAAAAGTACAGTGAAATGTGACAATAAATAAAAAATAACGATTGCTTATTTTAGTGTGTACAGTATTTATGTAATTATTTCTTCATTCATTTATTTGTGACATCATACTCAACATGAAATAAGCCCTAAAATAAAAACTGTCACTTTCACTTGTCAAAGTTGAGAGGGCGGGCTCTAGCTAACGCTGTTGTTTGATTGGTTAATCAACAGAGTGGATGTAAACCTTTGAACATCAAGTGCCAAATTTACAGCAGGCACTTCACATGCAAACTCCTAATGATAAAATTGAAGTTTCTTGAATTAAAGTCACTTCTTTGCACAGGAATTCTGAGCAACTTTTTCTTGGACTCGTATCTGACGTGCACAGTCACAACAGCCTTGCTCATACGCCTGAGCCACAGAATTCCCAAGTCAAGCAAAGTGCATCCATCCACTCTGTGGACGATTCGCCAATCAAACGACAGCACTAGCTAGAGCCCGCCCCCTCGACTTTGACCAGTGAAAGTGACAGTTTTCACTTCCGGGCTTATTTCACATTGTGTGCAGCATCATTGGATTAAATGAATGAAGAAATAATTAAATACTTAAAGAAACTGGTAGCAGAAATATATTTTGTGACACATTTATTTATTTAGAGTTTATTCACATTTCATGTTGTTATTATTTATTTATTGGCACATTTCCATCCATTATCCAACCTGCTATGTCCAAACTACAGGGTCACAGGGGTCTGCTGGAGCCAATCCCAGCCAACACAGGGCGCAAGGCAGGAAACAAGCCCCGGGCAGGGCGCCAGCCCACACACACACACACACACACACACACGCACACACACACACACACACACTAGGGACAATTTAGAATAGCCAATGCACCTAACCTGCATGTCTTTGGACTGTGGGAGGAAACCGGAGTACCCGGAGGAAACCCACACAGACATGGGGAGAACATGCATACTCCACGCAGGGAAAAACCGGGAAGCAAACCCAGGTCTCCTAACTGCGAGGCAGTAGCACTACCCACTGCGCCACCGTGCCGCGCCATTTCACACTACTTGTGTTTAATTGCATATTTATTCATTTATGTAGGATAACATAGTTCTCCATGGGCATATGTCCACTTTAAAGCTGTAAATTCTCCTATGTATTGATTCACATCTTGACACTGTACATGTGTTGACAAAGGTATTTTTCATACAAATTTATTTTTGTGACACTTGTCTATTTTTGAAGAAATCAGACTTCCTTTTTCATCTGTTTCCTTGCTTATATACAGTACATGACAAACTTTTACTGTTGGATGCAACATCACTGACAGATGGCTTCAAGGAATGGCATGCTTGTCGTTGTAATTTTATAGCTATGAAAGCAGGAGTTGAGACTTAATTTCTTTCATTTTATTGTTAAATTCAGGAATTATTTTTACATTTAAAAAGAAGTGTATTTGTATTAATTCCACATTATTGTACACCATGCTGCTTCCAACTGGCTTCCTAGTATCCTTCACAAGCTGCTGTTTACATGAAACGTCAACACACACCAATCTATGTGAATAGTGAAGAGCACACACGTTCTTCTCTCAGAAAACACAATGGCATGAAAACGGATGGTCCAATTTAAATGGCGATTCAGTAGATGAACTCAGATTTTAGGAGAGAGTGAATAAAAAACAGAGGTGATAATTTCTTCAGAACACCCAATTTGTGCAGGCCTAAGCAGCAGTACTGTTTTGTTTAATCTTAACAGAAAATGGAAGTCCCCACATGCTGCATTAAACTATCTAAGTAAAGCTGGAAATGAAAAGCCCTTCCTGAGCCCTGCTACATGTAAACTGGTGTGGTGCTTCTGACAAAGTCATGCAGTGGTCACCTTATTGGGCAGCTCTTATTATCAACTCTGATTTGAGTGATTGATGACGTTTTGAAAAGCCTCACCTAATTCTGGGTGGTCTGTTGTACATCTTTGACATCCAGTTTACATAATAACACCAGTCAGTTTACTGTTTTTTCTTTTCTTCTGGTATTATGGAGACTCAGAAGTCATACTGATGGATGATGTGCTTTATTACTATGACAACCTTAGTTGCATGACATTTGATTTGCTAAAACTTAAGTAAATAAAACGTCAATACAAGCATACAGTATAAGGACAACAAGAATCCTCATTTCCCAACAGCCACCTAACAACCAATATAACAGAAAACAGCCATACATTCATCATGTAATTCACTGATTCAGCTTACTCAGTTTATTAGTGTGCAGGGGTCTTCTCAGAAGATCAGCACAGTACAGACATGAAAAAATAATAAACTGTTAAAGGGAATGCACATTATAAAATGAATCCATTCAGAAGAGTACTGATATAATGCAATATGACACAAAAGACAGCGCAGTATATGCCAGTAAATACAGGTGTGTATATACAGTATGCATACATGTATACAACTATTCTCCTCTACTCTGTGTGTGTGTGTGTGTGTGTATAAATTGTTGACAGTAGGGGGCATTCATGAGTCTCAGAGCGCAGCAAGGCCAAACTGTTATAAGGTGAAGCAAAGGTTAACATGACAGGCAGTATACTAAGTGCAATTAGAAGGAAAAATAATAAAGACCTAATGCCCCCCCAATGGCCTAACTAAATGAGCAGTCATTCATAACTAACACAGGGATGGTTGGTCTTCTCATGGTACACAACAATTACTCCATTAGGTAATCTTTGCTCACCTTCCACTAGAAAACTCCTTTTCCACACCCCGGTCTCTCACCGTTGTGCCAGATTAGTCTTTACTAGTGTCTCTCATTCCAATCCAAGCTCAATCACTGACTGAAAGAAAGGGCAATTTAAGTCTCAGCCAGGAAATAATTATGGGTGTACTCCAGGAAACACTTCCAGGGCCCCAAATGCCACACAGAAGGTCTGAGGCAGTGCCCGAGAGTTCCCTGTTGTAATCTACTGCATTTCTGTCCCGCAGCCGCCATAGAGTGAGACAGGTTATCTCAAATACATGGTCCTCACTAGTAGCCTAGAGAAGTCCACAACTATCATATAAGACACCAGCAATGCTCTCTAGAAGTGAAGAGTTCCAGTGTTCTCCATTTAATAGATCAGTTCCTTGCATGAACCTGCATGCACCAGGTAACACTCCAGTGGTTATTGCTGGTGTCGCTAACTGGGTTCATAAAAGGACTGAACGTTTTGCAAATGCTGTAGATTACTAAATACTATACACAACATTAAGAAGCTAAAGAATGGTGAAATACATTGGTGGATGATATTGATGCCAACAACCATTCTTCAGTCAATCAATACTAGGCCTAATTGTTGGCACAAAATGAGAGTTAATCAGATTGATATCTAGAACCACCATCATTGGATTTCTGCGTTCAGGAAGACACTGTGTTCTCTGCAAAAATCTTTGACATGCACCAGCTACAGGAGAGTGACAAGTCATGCGTGATAAACCTGACTGAATGTAGCGAGGTAGCATTTCTTTGATGTATCCTCAGCATCTACACATACTCACAGTTATCTGCATTTTATCTTCCATGAAAATAAGTGGGAGAGCCACCCAGTAATTCATATGTGCCAGCCCCTTAGTGGCTTTTAAGCCATTTCAAGTGTCCAGTCTTGATGAAAATGAAATTGATTTATTAAATCCCTGTGAGGTTTCTGTCATGGCCACATTGCATCCAAGTTGTCTTTGGTGTTTGTTTACTTTCATACCCTGCTCCTGTTGTTGTTATTAGAGGCTCTCACGTTCTGCTATTTGGATTCATTGTGTAACAACTCGGAAACAATCTTGCACTGCAATTCTCTTAAAGTCCACTGATTGAGGATTTTTTTCAGATTGTAGAAATCACAATTCTTAAATATTAAATTTCTTCTGTCAAAAAGTTGTTGCAAATTATTTTGAGACATAAATCTGACACGGCTTTTAGGAAATAACACCATCCTCCCCTTGCTCCCAAACAAAATGAATTCCATAGTCCTTCCCATCCTTTAATAATTTAACTTATGCCAAGCAAACAACAGGATTCTGACCGCCTACTTATTATAGCAAGTTAGAAAATGGGATTCAGTTAAAAATGTGTATGTCTTTTTTGTGGCCATGACTTTTGTGTAATCTGTGGATTTTGGGTATGCTTTTACTGTAATTCAAATAAAATTTGCGTGTGTTCCTTTTTTGTTGTAAAATGATTTTATATATTATATATGTTATTTTATATCATATTGTTATGAAATTATTTATTGGTGCCCCATCTCTAAGTGGGGACCACCATCAACAAGCAGTTCCACCCACTAGTGAGAAGCACATTATATATGGCCACCAGAACTGTGTCTGTCATGACTATCCACACTAAGTGGTATGAGCTATGAGGAAAGATTGTAGGAGTTCCACCTTTTCAGTTTAAGCAAGTGGAGATTAAGAGGAGACATGAGTGAACTGTTGCAAATTATGAAAGAAATTAGTCCAGTTGATCCCAGTTGTTACATCAAAGTAAATTCTGCAACAAGAACACAGAGATACAATTGAAGCCGTGTTAAGGGCAGATATTGCACAAATGTTAGAAAGTTTTTCTTCATCAAAGGGCCATACATACAATGAATAAAATACCAAGCACTGAAGTGGAGAGCAGGACTTTAGGGGCCTTCAAAACTCAACTTGATGCTATTTAGGACAATCTGGAGCGGAGTTTGTTAAATTTTGTTCTAAGTAACCCGAGGGTTCTGCAGAACCTTATAGGAGTTCTGTGAGCCATCAGTCATAATGCCGTGTGTCAGCTATAGCTACTGGGAAAATTACAGATGATCAACAAATAGGCAGAATTTGATGCAGCACTGATTAAGTCTCAGAGCCCCCCAAACCAGAAATCGGAGATAACGCTGTCTGTCATGAGAGTTACTAAATGTCTCCACTACTTAAACTAAATGATGTTTGAAGCATACAGTGTTGTATTTGTCATTGAGCATCTAGTTGTGTGCATTAACTAAACTGAATGTTACTGTGGTTGGTTGTTTATCTTTCTAATATGTGTAAACATCTCAAGTTAGATTTCCTTTTTTATTATTAATACATGTGAATATTTGCTGGTTTTCACAGAGTCAGATTTGTGATAGTCTGAGAGCAGAAATAATTATATTCATATCAAACAATAACTGTGACCTTGTGCAGTTCTTTAAAGATACAGACTGGAACGTGACGTTATGTTACCTTGCAGACGACATACTTTGGTTTTTGAAAAAGTTTAACTTATCACTTTAGGAAACACTTAAAATAGAAGGCCCAAAGAAGAAAATTAAACTTTGGATACAAAGAATTGAAAATAATTTCTTTGCTAATTTAAAAACGTAACTGCCGAAATGAATGAGGCAGTAAAGATAAAGGAAGATTGCAATTTTAATCAATTAAATCTTACTGGGATCAATCATCTACAAAATGTCATTAGTTACATTTGAAGAGTATTTTCATAAAAGTCAAGACTATAGAGAAGGTTTTGTTTGTGGATTCTGGGTCCATTTAAGCACGATCAACAAGTAAAGAATGACTCTATCAATGAATGAAGAATATGTGGAGGATGATTTTTCCTCAGACTTTCTGTTAAAAAATTGAAGACTAGTTTACTTCTTGATAGGGAAAAAGTCAGAGTGAATCTGGACTTTGAAGTCAGTAAGCATTTAAGATCCTACTCCAGTTTGCTTCTACTTTCTTATGTGAAAGTAGATGTTTGACTGTCACTGCAATGAAAACAAATGATGAGAGTAGGTTAAAAACTCTATGACACTTACATCGAGACTGTCCTTCACAAACTTTACACCATACTGTATATCGATGGTTTATGTCGTACAATGTCAGCAAGTTCTTTTTATTTACATTTACACTTCATGCCTGAAACAGTTTTTATTATTTCATCTTATTCCATAAATTTTATACTATATATGCATATATTTATTAAAGATTTCTTGATAAAAAAATATTTTTCACGTAACTGATTATTTTGTAATTTGTATTTATTTTTTAAATTTTCATAAGGGTTATGTGGATCAGATTTTTTTTTGCGTAGGGCTCCACAGTCCCACAATGTTTAAGAAACACTGATCAGGATGAATAGGGTGGACAAGCCTCTTGGGCTGAATGGCCTGTTCTTGGGACAGCTTTTCTAATGTCCTAATATTCAACTGCAGGCCCCCAGTGATTTATTTTCTTAAGGAACACCGTTAACTAGAGATTGTGGTTCACTTGTTTAGTTTTCAAGTGACTTTACCCTGTTGTAAGTTTTATGCTTTCATTGAAAAGCCTCTGTATTGTTAAGTTAAGTGTCATTTGTATGTGTATATATCCAGTATATACCTGTTATATGGTTTGTAATTTATTGTTAATACATGATAAGTGTGAATATACAGTATACAAGTGGTATGAGTCAGTACTCAGAGACATCAGTATTTAAAAATAAATTGAGTTGAAGTTGAAAATATATTTATGTATATACAAGTTGCCTTTTAAGTGTGGAATCGCTGGGCAAATCATTTTTGCTCCTCTTGGATTAAAGGCCAGAAGTCCATGTGACCGTCATCATCAAACTGATCATTTATGTTAGGTAGAATGCCTATAGGGTGCTGGGCGTTCTCATGACCTGGACCCCCTGCAGATTTTATTTTTTCCCCAGCCGTCTGGAGTTTTGTTTTTTGTTTTTTCTGTCCTCCCCGGCCATCGGACTTCACTTTTATTCTATGTTAATTAGTGTTCTCTTATTTTAATTCTTACTTTGTCTTTTTTCTCTTTCTTCATCATGTAAAGCACTTTGAGCTACATTATTTGTATGAAAATGTGCTACAGAAATAAATGTTGCTGTTGTTGTTTTACATTGTGCTGTTGATGGCCCTGAGTAAAGTAAATGCTGTGTGGTTGTTGCTCAAAAGTAATGGAGGAGGCATTGAGTGCAACAAGAAAATGAGTTTCATTCTCTGAATTTGACCTGAGTGCTTGCAGAAAGTTACGGTTATTATGTATTATCAAAAAGTACAAACTATACCACATGCATATATACTGTATGAACACACATCAAGGTTAGACACCAATCAAAAGAGAAGGCAACCCAGGTGAAAGCAGACTTTCTAGAAACTTTGTGAATATTTTATGCAGTACATACAGTATGCATATGCATACACAAAAATATTTTGGAAACATTCAATAAATAGTAAATAATGAGCTACTTAGGACTTCTGTGTTGGTCTGAATGGTCTATTAATGTTCAAACGGTTATATTTGTATACAAATTCACACACAATGTGCATCCCTTGGAAAGTACTGGCATCTCATCCAGAATTGGTGACTTACTTGTGCCCAAAGCAGCCCCCCAGTGATGCACTTGGAATAAATGAACTCATAAAACAGAGTGAATAAATGCACATATAAACACACACACACACACACACATATATATATATACACAGTATATATGTTGAGGTGAAGCACATTGGCAGTGGGGGGGCTTGTCAGGTAAAAGTTTATTGTCTATGTGACCTTATCGAGCAAAAAGCCACACAAGTATTGTAACCCATTTTCTTCTTTTTAAAGCTTGGTACTTTCAGGTCTCCTGAGGGAGAATTTTTTGTAGAGCCTCTGCATCACCACCAGGGAGAATCCTTTGAAGAAGAAAACAGCAAACCTCATCTTGTGTACAGAAAAGATTCGAGCAATGAAGAAGAGTCCAAGAAAACAAGTGCCTGTGAAACATCAGGTAATGGGCTTTACACCGATTTCCATGTACTTTGAATTCGGTAGTAATTAGGTTAGAACTGTGTAATAGATGGGCAGAAGGGAAAATCTGGATGGCACAATATGATGAAAAATAAACTGTTTAAAAGTGATATTATAATATGAGCAATGAATATTCAGAACTGTGTAGAAGGTTCCATTTCTGTGAATGTTCAGTGGCGCTGATTTATATTTGGGTTTTGTTTTAAATCCTTTTTATTGGACACTATTTCAAGTTTTTTTTTCTCTTTAGTTATGGATATTTACGCTATATAGATATTTGATCCACTTAAAGATTGCATTGGTGCTGTTAAATTTGATTTTCTCATACAAATAGCAGACATTTGATATTGGGCTGTGATTCTTAACTGAAAGAGAGACTGCCATTTGTGTTCTGATTTATTATATTAGGTCTTATTAGTAGTGTAGCTCAAAATTAACTAATACGAATCCTCAAAAACAAGACATCACAAGTCTGCTGGTTTAGAGCATTCAAAGGGGGCTGCTTTAGGGTTTAATTTGAAGGTGTACAAGTCTTGTAAAATATCCCATAAAGTTTGAGTCAGAGAATAAACTCATGACACAGGGCCTGTAAATCAGAGCTAATGTCTTCCTTCAGAGGCCGTCTAATCCGGTCAGGCAGATAACAAGCAGTTTATTTTGTCTGTTTACTTAAAGGCATATAGCAATGTGTAGCAAGACTTTGAAAAGCAATTAGTCACATACCTGGAGCAAAGAGTACAGCTCTCACTTGGAACATCTGTAGACAAGTATTAGGATGTTTACAATTAATGGGTGCACGACCCCAATGAAAATGTCACCATGTCAAATGTTAGTGCTGCGTCAGCAAAATGGAAAAAAAAGAGGTTAAGTTATCTCCATTCTGGAAAAAAAATAAGAAGAAAGTTGAAATCACAGAGTTCCAGCTGTTTTATCAACTGCTTACGCCTGGAGTCTCAACATCAACCAAAATGTAGTGTTTCCACCTTTTTGTAATTTACATCATGGACTTACAGTAAGTAGCTTTTCTCTTTCTTTCTTTTGTCAGATTTTTAGGTGTTTGTAGCATTTATTTTTCCTCCTGTTCATCTACCCCTTAATAAACCCATCTTCAAATTCAATTTATACAAGCAAAGTAAATATATCCAACAACCTCAGTTCAGATCCTGAGTCTGGTTGATGTCTACAGTGTGCCATGATAAAGCATTTCTTCCTTCCTCATTTCCTTTATTTTTGTTTATCATAACACTTAATTGTTTCTTATATCTGAGTAAAGTTAGTATAATACAAAAATAATCTGAGTAAACACAATTCACAGTTTTTAAATTATTATTTGATTCATTGATTTATTCTATATATTACCCATTGCCACTGAGCTGTGTAATTAGATGCTCCAATCACAGTATTATTTATAATATTATTGCCATTATTATGGTAATTGGTTGGCATTAATTAGCTGATGCATTCATCCTTTTTTTAATAAAGTCCCACATGACAGGATGGGCATGAAACTAATAAAGGGGGAGTTCAGGGTGTTGTGTGTTGACGGGTGCAGAACTGGCTCAGACACAGGAAGCCGATGGTTATGGCGACAGGGTTTGTTAAGAGTGGTGTCCTTAAAGTACTTCTTTGTCTACCCCAGCATCCACGTCTTAACAATCAGACTGTCAATAACAGGAACATCAATCCCATGTATTTCAGTAGTCAAATGTACAGTATAATATATTGTCACACCTGACGTGTGCAAATGTAAAAAAAAAAAAAATTAAAAGAATAGAAACTTCAATTAATGCACAAAATAAAAAAATAAAAAAGTACTGCAACTAATAGGTAAAATAATTATCCATATTAATTGAAAATCTATAAATGTGCTTAAAGCATGACATGGTTTCCTTGCAAAAAAGAGCAGCGATGAGCAGAGACAGGAAAACAGCAACAGTTCACAAAAGAGGAGTTCAAACAACTTATATAGAATGTGACACGATATTAGTAAGTGTTGTTTTCCAAATCTCATGATATCCCCAGATAGGCTGGAGGACTTGTGCAAGCACTGCAATCACATCTTCCACATGCCAAGAACAGGCTCTACTACAGTGCCGGTGCTATACCTCTGCTAAGGCATGGTTTGGGGATTCAACACTGGAGTTACCAAGCATTCCCGAAAAGGATCACCACCGTCTCCCAGTAATCACCACCAGCAAACACACCATCCCTTGCCATCTGACACACACCAGAGTTGGAGAAGGCTGCTTGGCCTCAGGCCTGTAAAAAATCATTGAAGGTTGTTTGAATATCACTTGGACATTTAGAACCAAGAACCCTTTTTTGACCAGTATGGGTGAGATTCATAGCCATTGGAGTATAAATAACAACTTTATGTTGTTAGACTTAAGTGCAGCATTTGACACCATTGACCATTCTATTTTACTGCACAGGCTAGAAAAAAACGTTGGGCTTACAGGCAGTGACTGTGCTCGCTTGGTTTAGTTCTTACTTATCAAATCAATTCCAATATGTGCAGAAATGTGCTGACAGTACTCCATCATTATACACAGAAGTGAGATATGGTGTCCTGCAGGGCTCAGTACTCGGACCTTGACTGTTTTCACTTTTCATGCTTCCACTGGGATCTATCATTAGGAAACATAATGTTAATTTTCACTCGTATGCAGATGACACCCAGTTATACCTTTTATTTTGATCAAGTAAAGTTTCTCCGATGTTGTCTTTAATTAGTTGTGTTAGTGAATTAAAGGAGTGGATGGATGAGAACTACCTGTCTTTAAACACAGATAAAACAGAGATGTTAATTGTTGGAGGGAGTGATGCTGATCACAACAATATTTTGTCATCGTTTAACTCAGTTGGAATCACAATTAATTTTACTGAATCGGCCCACAATCTCGGAGTTCTCTTTGACTTTAGCATGTCATTTAAAGCTCATATTACAAAGTTGTCCAAATCATGTTTCTTCCATCTTAAAAATGTTGGGAAATTGAGGCACTTTATAAATAAACAGGATTCTGAGAAATTAATTCCTGCATTTATTTTTAGTAGGATTGACTACTGCAATGCAGTGTTCACTGGATGTTCAAACTGCTCTTTATTCAGCATTCAGTTAATCCAAAATGCTGCTGCAAGAATTATTACAAGAACAAGAAAATATGAACACATAACTCCAGTTCTTAAATCCTTACACTGGCTCCCAGTTAAGTTTAGGGCAGATTTCAAAATCCTCCTTTTAACATATAAAGCATTAAATGGTCAAGGTCCGGCTTACTTGTCTGAACTTATCATGACTTACAAACCAGAGTGCACATTAAGATCTCAAGATGCCGGTCTGCTTATGATTCCAAGCATTAATAAAATAACAGTGGGAGGTCAAGCTTTTAGTTACAAGTCTGCCTGTTACTATAAGAGATGCCCCTTCGGTCTCAGCTTTTATATCCCGGCTGAAGATTCACCACTTCAGTTTAGCACACCCTGACTAGAGCTGCTGACTAACTGTACAGACTGCATCTCTGTTGTTAGTCATTAGCATTAAAACATCAGTAACATGATAGTTAGAATTTGTTACTCACCCTCACCTGTTTCTCTTCTCGGCACTCAGATGTGGCACTTGGTGCCACGGCCCACCTGCCAAGTTGTTTTGCCTGCCTAAGGTAAAGTCATCCCTGATGGAGGATTGCAGGAATCGTGGGGTAAAGGGGTCCTTTCATCAAACTGGCTGGCCCAGCGCTGTCTCAGCTGTGGAATGGCCAAATGGGAGAGGCAGCTTGATGGCTGAGGTCTCCAGGACTCTAAACAAATCCAAATCATATTATGTGATACAATCTACTGTTAAATTCTGCTCCGTACTTGTAAAATGTTTATTTTTATACTGTATTGAGAATTTGTTCTGTTCTGTGTATTGTATTGACCCCCTTCTTTTTGACACCCACTGCACGCCCAGCCTTCCTGGAAAGGGGTCTCTCTTTGAACTGCCTTTCCTGAGGTGTCTTCCATTTTTTACCCTACTATGGTTTTTTTTGGGAGTTTTTCCTTGTTAAGGCTGGGGGGCTGTCAAGAGGCAGGGCCTGTTAAAGCCCACTGCAGCACTTCTTGTGTGATTTTGGGCTATACAAAAATAAATTGTATTGTATTGTAATTGTAAATAGGGATGAGCGTTCCATCCACAGCACCTACAATGCCAGGTATGCCTGCAATGGAATGACAAGTAATTGTAGTGACATGCAAAACATTATATTAATATTATTATTATTTACTTATTTGACTGGTCCCTTTATTCAAGGCAGCTTACAACATTTGACAAACAATTGCTGCATTTCTTTTGTTTTTCCAATAGGAGCACAGGCAGATGAAGTGACTCGCTCGTGGTCACTCAGTGTCAGTAGTGGGATTTGAAGCCACAACTTCAGGGTTTGTTGCTCTGCATACTGCAATAATTATCTGGTCACCGCATGCACAGAATCGGACACAGCAGCCTTTCTGAGGCCATGTGCTGATCACTGATGGTCTGCAGAAATCCATTGGTGGCAAAGAAAGCTGTCAGAAGCTGCACAGTGGGACTGTGTTTTTCCAGTTTGTCCTGCACCAGACAAAGGAGGGTCACTATTTCACCGCTGGACATCCTGTATTTCTCTATTAGTTGTTGATTACTGAGATAATGCAAAGGGGTTTGTGTCTGCCTGCAAAAGAGCATTTAGACCAGCAACTTGTCTTACACAGCATCTCCGGTTGAGTTGCACAATTCTCTGGAAAGTTGCCATTGTCTTTACTGGTACTGAGGGGCGATTTCCATTCTGACTTTAAAGGATATGACTGGTGATATAGTGAGTTTGATTAGTTAACTCATTATGTACTCAGATTGCCTACAGGTGTTTAAGCTACAAAAACCCTACATGATAATTTTAGATTTTTTTCTAACATTGCCCTATTATTATTATTATTATTTTTGTTGTTGCTGGTGGTTGTGGTTTTGTTATATTATCTAAATAAGAGCATCAGTGTGTTTTTATGATCTACTTACGGTGACCTGTGTGTCTCTGTGACAGAACTGCAGGCAAAAGTCCAAATAAAGGACAACATTAAAAGTAACAAGTTGGTTTGTTCACTTGTTAATTTACCAAAAACGATTAAGTACTACTTTAGTTGTACAGTACATGATAATGAAGTACTTAGTGTTACGATGCTTTTGTGAAACGCATCCTTGGATAGGAATATAAACAACAAGCGGGTTAAGTCTGTAGATTATACCAAGCTAGATGGATTGGCAGATAATATAGAATTTGCTGAATCTTCATAGAGTGACTTTGAGACTTCATAGAGAGATCTGTGACAGACAAAACTTAATGTAAGTAAATGTAAAATATTGCACATAGGAAGTAAAGACGTTAGATTTGAATATACAATGGGGGGTCTGGAAATGAAATGTTCACCTTATGAGAAGAATTTAGGAGCCGTGGTGAACTCTTCATTATCCACTTCCTGGCAGTGTTCAGAAGAAATTAATAAGGCTAACAGAATGGCAGGTTATATACCCTGATGTGTAGAGTCCAAGTCAAATGAGGTTTATAATGCACTGTTAAAGCCTCACCTGGAGTACTGTGTGGTTTTGGACATAGCAGGGTTAGGAATAATCCAGAGAAGAGCGACTAGGCTGATTCCAGGACTACAGGGCATGAGTTATGCGGAAAGATTAAAAGAGTTGAACCTTTTCGGTTTAAGCAAGTGGAGATTAAGAGGTGACATAATTGAAGTATTTAAAATTATTAGAGGAATTAGGACTGTGGATCAATTCTGTTACTTTAAAATGAGTTCAGCAAGAACACAGGGACACAGCTGGAAACACATTAAGGGTAAATTTCTCACAAACATTAGGGAGTTTTTCTTGACATAGAAAACCATAGACACAAGGAATAAGTTACCAAGTAGTATGATAATTGGTAGGACTTTGGGGACTTTTAAAGTTTGTGAGGTTATGATATGCTCTAACTGTTTGCAGATCTTTCTTACAGTTAGTGCATAGTTTAGTTCATTGATTTGCTTGGGGTCACAGAGTGAGATAGAGGAAGGAACTACATCGATATCCTTTGGGGTTTAAAGTCCAGTGCCATCACCACTACACCACAATGCTGTGAACATTTTAAATTGTAGTGGATGTAGGGACCACACCAAACTCTAAATTACTTCAGCACATTATTAGGATTCAATATTTTTTATCTGTAGAAATCGTTGATGTCTAGTCTTATTAGAGCATTAGAAGTCATATTTTGTCTTTTTTGTCTGTCTTTCTAGAGGACAACCTAACCGAATCAAATAAGTCACACTCACAAACATGCTTATGCATATTGACATATAAAGGGCCAACTTAAAGTCATAAATTAGCATTCTCCGCACAGCTTTGGGTTGTCGGAGACACTGGAGAACACAGGATGGATATGATGAGATTATCCTAACTCCACAATGGCCAGGTTGCTAATTAAAACAGATATGCAACATATTGTGACAGACTGTTTATGGTGTAGTGACAGCATTGCCACAACAGGTAACTGTGATCCTGGCTGTTTGCACTGTGCTAGGTCTTGTCAAGATCAGCTCACGTATGTGCTCAGTGCATGTTAGGGCTGTAAGTATGAGGGGTGTTGTTTGACGTCTTTTGGAGAATGATCCGCAGCAAGTGCTGAAAGTGAGGCCTGCTACAGTCAGAGCTTTATTAGAGGCAGGGATGTGCTTGAGTGAGAATGGCAAGTTTAGTAAGTAGTTGGGAAACTGCAATAATCCATAAATATTCAATGAGTGTACCATCCCTCAAATAACAAAAGAGCTAAACTTCTGAGATACAACAGCACTTCTTAGCTTTACTTTTTAGGTTTATTGTGTATGTAGTCCACGGTGAGGGTGTGAGTGTAAGGGCTATCATTCAAAGAGTCTTTGTTAAGGCTGACCCTCAGCTATAGTAGTGTGAGAAATGGGATGTCTTAACTGATGATAGCAAATTTAAGTTGGGGATAACGTAACAGTATATGATGAAGGAGCCTGGCACTAAGGGTGAAACTGATCTCTGTTAGTAGTTCTTGTATTTTTCTATTATCCTTATGTTTTCCTGTTCATACTACACACAGTATATAATCATTGTATACAATATTGGGGCTATAAACAGAAGTGTGCTTACTAAGAATGAAATGAATTTGGATTTTCCAAATCCTCTTGTTGCATTATAGGGGCTTAGGAGTATGGTCCAATACTGGACAACGAGCAACTCCATCACAAAACACACACACACAAATGGTCACACTCATTTTACAATTCAAAGTTGCCAGCCAGCCTAACCTACGTATCTTTAGGGAGGAAGCCAGAAAACCTGACAGACGCTTGGAGAACACTCAGACATCACATATACTGCGACAACTAAATACTGACTTGAAGGGGTGAATTCTTGAGATCAATTATTTTGTGTTTTGGATTTTTGATTAATTTAGAACACTTTGCAGAGATAAGTTTTCACTGTGACATTAAATAGTCTTTTTCTGTTGAGTCAAAAAAGCCAAATTAAATCCACTGAGACTCTGTGTGTGTGTGTGTGTGTGTGTGTGTGTGTGTGTGGGTGTGTGTGTGTGTGTGTGTGTATGTGTATGTATGTATATATATAATATATAATATATATAAGCGCTTCCCGATTGGGGGTGCTGAGCAACTGTTGCTGGGGGTGCCAGAATCCATCGAGGAAGAAAAATGAAAAACATTATTTGTACAAAATCTTAATTTATCTCTCCATTCCTAAATAATTAAATGGGCGGGCCATTTCGTATCAGTGCAATACGCTGCTTGTTAAAACAGATGACTTCCGCTCTTACGCGCACTTAGTGCTGCGTGGGTATTATATAAATTTCTTTACAAAGAACATTGTTTCATACTTGTATTTTGTGTGGTTGAGGTGTGGAAGGCTGCTCTTTCCACCCTCTTGTTAGCTGTTAATAAAGTATCCATTATTCATAAAGCTTCAATTGGTGATCTGTTTTTCTGCGTTAACCTCATATTTTTTCATACTTCTTCTCAAACCAAGGGGGTGCGAAATCGGCCTCGTCCGTCACAGGGGGTGCGAGGGTAAAATGAATCGGGAAGCGCTGATATATATATATATATATATATATAATGTGTGTATATATAAACATCTGCGAATGGAAGTGTGTCTGTCTGTCTATCCGGCCCGGAAGTGCGAGGTTACAGCATGAAGCTCAAAAGAAAGCAACCCTGTCGCCAAAGTAAAACTGCCAGGAAAAGAGAGAAAGTCACTTAGCCGCTAATACACAAGTGAGGCGAGCACATCGGCAAAACGAATCCGCCAAGTTAAAGAGAACCTAGCTTAGCCGCTAATGCACAACCGATGTGACTGATTGAAGTGCCAGAATCTATGGCTTCTAGGAGCCCGGGCTTTTTACAGCACAGGCTTACACCGCTAGTATGTGTATATATATATATATATATATATATATATATATATATATACATATGTGGTTTGAGAACCAAAGAAAGGGTTGTTTAATATTAACACTAAAGACAGCTGATCACAGCTCAAAACAGACATACTTTGAGATAGCTAGTTGGAGCTCTGTCCTCTGCTGAAGTCAGTATAGCATTTGACACCACCTTTGAGGAGCGGGACGGCTTTATATGGTGAAGACTGGAAGGGTCGGAGTTTTTCTCAGGCAGTGGACAGGGCCATTCGTCCCTCTTGTCTTTTCTTGGCTTTGGAGGATGAAGGAGAAGACAATGTTAGTACCAACACCCCCCACTTGTCCCAGGGTGGTGTTGCTTACCTAATTAAAGCCAGAAAGGTGGTCCCCAGACATGCACGTGTGACTATATATATATATGGTATATCTGTATGTACATCTGCATTTTCCAGTGGTTTTATATGTTGGAGGCATCCCTGAATATGAGCTGACTACTTTCGGAGTGTTGCAAGTGAGTCATTTGAACATTTAAATATTTGGCTGATGCCTTTAAGCAAGAGAACTTACAACTGTAGGCAGTGTGGTGTAGTGATTAAGGCTTTGGACTTCAAACCCTGAGGTTTTGGGGTCAAATCCCGCTACTGACACCATGTGACCCTGAGCAAGTCACTTGACCTGCCTGTGCTCCAATTGGAAAACCAAAAGAAATGGAACCAATTGTATCAAAAATGTTGCAAGTTTCCTTGGGTAAAGGCATCAGCCAAATAAGTAAATGTAAGTCAATGTAAATATAGCATTAACAGTACAAGTGGTTACATTGTATTTTTTCTGTATTTGCAGCACAGGCAGGTGATGGTCATGGTCACACAGTGTCAGTAGCGGGATCTAAACACACAACCTGAGGGTTTGAAGTCCAAAACCTTAACCACTACACCACACTGCCTTCATGTGTCAGTCAGGATGTCACTCCATGGGCACAGTAATTTAAAAACAAACCACTCCGTTCTGAAAAAAAAGAAGTTGTCCCAGTTCGCCTTGTAAAATTCTAAAATTTTAAAAAGCCCGTTGATTTTGATCAAAACTACCCATCAGATTTTGGTCTAGTGTGGTAAGAATTTTTGTTTCTAGACATTTGTGGCATAATACAGCACACTTTGGGGGAGGATTATACAGTATATGTACTTTTTTTACCGAGATACAATTCTTACATTTCATCCCACATGATACGATATTGGCCTGTAATACTTTAAAAACTTTGTGTAGCAAAAGTTGTGAACCGGGCACACCAGATTTTTTGCTCTTGCTCCCCGAGATGTACAGTACATTCCCCATTTTCTTTATCACGGATGCAGTGCATTTAAATTATGGCTGCAGTAAAGCTGTTAGTAGTTATGTGAAGAAGAAAGAAAAAAAGACAAAAAAAAAACTGTAGGTTTCCTATCTTGGGATCTTAATTTTGTGTTTAACATTCCTGTAGACTTTTGCACTTCCTATAACCTTAACAGTGATCAGATAAGGAAACCCGATACTGTCAGCGACAAAGAGTTTAAAGGGAATTGTTTTAGTTTTCAGGAAGGAACATCACGCTTGTATCCTTTTGTCAAGCAGAAAAGCTTCTGAATGCCATTGCAAAGACTCCCCACTTTGAACATCAAGACAGGGTCTGGGTGACGCGTGGCAAGGCGAGGTTTGCCATCCTTTTTTCTTTATGTTAGCTGAGGTCTGCCTGAAGGTGGAGCTGAAAGGGGTTTGTCATCTTGTATCTACTAAACTTGTCCTGTCACTTGGAGGAACTGGCACTCATCCTCCAGGAGCGCGGCTTATTTTGGATGGTTCACCAGCTAGATGCTCCTGAAGCAGTGATTGGGATCTGTAGCCACTTCTCTTTCGCACTCTACTTGAACGAACTGGTCTAGTTACGTATACTTGAGCGGTAGCTTCACTCACTGCCAGGCTTGGCTGACCTGTACTGTAAATTGGAAGCATTTTACTCCTCTCTCTGCCAGTATTGCCAATGATGTGATCTACAACTGTACCAGAATGAGTGTCTGGGTTACCCTCAAGTTTCAGTGACACGCTTACCTCCATGAGACCCTGTACTGAAAAACGTGGGTTAAGAAAATCAATGGCTGCCTTCAAGGATATGATAGCTATACTTTGTAGCCACATTTTGACATGAATAAAGAGTCTGATTTAATCCATGACCTTGTGATCGTATCTCTAAAGACTCGCTTAGTCAACCACATTACCTGTCAGATTAAATAAATGTGAGATAATCAATATAACAAGATGTTCATGGAAACCTTAATCTGATAATTGCTTTTTGCAGACAGCCAAAGCCTGAATAATGTCAAACTTATGGGTGTGCTATATGTATATTCCTCTATTTTTCTCCTTCCTTTTTATCTAATATGGAAGCATAAGGAGCCTGAGCATATCTATGGTAGCATTGAGTTCAAGGCAGTAGCCCCACGTGGAAGGTTCAGCACAGGGTATAAAAAAATGTGAATATAAACATAATTAGCCTTAACATGCATGTCTGGGGGATGAGAGAAGGCTGGAGTGCATTAAGAAGCCCACACAGGCACATAGATCATGTGCAGATTTCTTACAGATGGTGCACAGGAGGGCACTTACACATAGACCTTTAGTACTCCAATGCCAAGCACACACTGAGTGATGTTTGGCCCTATTCTAAGCCTAAATTTGCAGTCAAAGACCAGTATTCTGAGTTGGCCCAAACTTTGACCATCATTGGCCGTCGTTTTGCATGCAGTATGTGAGAAGTTGCAATGCCCGATTGCATCTTACGATTCAGCTATTCTTTAGGAAGAGTGATCTCACAAGTTCATTTTCTGATGTCACCATCAAATTTCCCAGAATTCATTGTGCAACAGCTGGAGTGAGTGTGTGTTGTACTTTGGGTGCTGCTGTTGTCATGCTCATTTGTCACCTTTTTGATTTCAAAAGGCAATCTATCATTTAGCAACACACATACAACTAAATGGCCAATGACAATAGTATCTTAGCAGCAACGATTACTGGAAGAACCGGAACACAACGCACACAACGATAAATTGCTTACTTAGATTACGCACCTCCAACTCCCTAACAAGCAGACAGATCACATTGCCCATCTGTATCTCCAGTTACACCATTTTCCTTTCTTTGTACTTTCAGAGCACAGTAAGTGATGTAACACTTTTCTTTGTTGACATTTTAAGAAGCCTTTGGTCATATTTTTTTTTCAGATAAGTAAATCTTTATTGTAAAATATCAGTGGGTTATACGATCTGCCGAGGCCTCGAAGACGTATAGTCTGAGCAAGGACATTGTGGCATGTCAACTGGACCGAACTTGCTCCTGCAGTTTGAGCACATATATGGCCCTATTGTGTCGTGTCAGTAGTCACTTGACCACCATTTCTAAAAATCGCACAGTGTGTGCTTGGCATAAGGTAGCAAAGAATACCAGTGAACTGCATCAGTACTGGTAAAATGAAAATAACAATATAGACATTTTCTGCCCCACATTCTTTTAATCCAGGTCTGCCTTTCAGCATGTAACAGGTACCAACGCTAGATAAGATGTCAGTCTGTCAGAGAGTACACGGGTTCATGCGTCCACCCTCACTTATGCTGGGCTAGCTTTGAATCACCAAGTAAGCCATAGTACATGCCTTTGGAATGTAAGGAGAAGCTGGGGTACTTCACAAAAAAAACACTCAACAAATGGAGGAGAATTTATAAAGTCTACATGATGAACATTCTGGGAATTGTGTTTAGGTGCCTGGACTTGTGAGACAGCATACTGCTTTCCAATAATCCAGCAAATTTTTAAGTTTTTCTTGAGGAATTCCTAGACACTCCCAAGCCAGTCAAGAGATATAATCCCTCCAGCAATCCAAGTGGGCTGTGCCCGGAAAATCTCCAGAGCACAGTGAACAGAGGGCAGAGCACTTCAACTGGCACCCCTCCATCCAAATAAGCAGCAGTTTAACTCCAGTTTCCTCCGGCATTCATAAAACAATCCTGTAATTAAATGTACACCTTTTTGTATTTGATTTATAGTGCACAAGATTTTTTTACCATCCAGAACTCAGCTGTTTTTCAGATTTTGTGCTAAATCTTTAAATGACCTCTATGTACAAAAGTCACAGATTATCAAGATTTTGGTTCATCACAGAATGGCACATTTTCCCATCAGCCTAACTGCTGTCACAAGGGGTATTGTGTGTGCAGCCCACAGGAGCTCTTTGTGAGTCGCCCTTGGCAGGACCCTTGTGAGGGATCGCACAAACTCATTTTTAGAATATAAAAGCCCAAAGAAGAGCAAGTTCATTTCTGTGTATTGTGCTTGCTGATGTCCCAGAAGGGGGGATGAAGAATCGCCAACAAATTATTTTGAGCAGAATAACCACCCAGGAGTCCATTGCTGAGCAAGTCACCATCCCTCTAGGCTGCTAGCTACATTTCCAATAATTAAAGCAATTTATGTCACTGTCCAAGGCAGCATCCAGTCCTTTCTTGAAAGACCCCAACTTTTCCGCCTCAGTGGCATCTGACTGCAGCCTTTTCTATATGTTCACAATCCTTTATGTATTGTTAATAGACTTGGCCTGTATTTTAGCAAAATATACCCTAATTTTTTTTTTTTTAATTTTTAAATCTTTTTGCTTGCAGACCTCTTTTAAGGCTCAAGGTTTACCCCACATCTACAGCAATGCAAGGCGCCCATGGGAATCCAAAAAAAGGGTATCTTTTTACCCAATTGCTGCTCGCTATTCAGGAAAATGAAAGGGAAAATAACTGAAAGGGTGATCTTGAGAATCAATGAGGCTCATCCTTAGAATTTGATACATGGCTGATACATAGTATGAATTACTGAGAGTAGCACACCACAAACATTCCTGTTCTATAGTTGTGAAGTTTATTTTCTTTATGATTTCTGGGGGCTGGGTGTACTTTTCCAACATTATCAGATGTCTTAGTCTTTCTTCATTTCCTTCCCCACTACCTGCCTGCCTCTGTTATGATATGAGTGCATTCCACGGAACAAAAGGGTGTATGTGCTCAAAAAGGCCTATAAACTAAGACAGGACCTTCCCTAGCCTGCCTAGAAAAGGCCTCACACTGGGCAGCCTGATGCCGAACACATGGGCCTAAAAGAGTGTTGGCTTCAAATGTTCAAAATATACTTTAATGTCCCCAAAAATATCAAAAGTGCCCTTCAAAGGAGACAAACTGTAAAACATCTGTGGCTTGAAAGGGTAATGCTTAATCAGTCTTTATAAATCAAGATATTTATTTGAAAATCACAGAAGGAAAATAGGGGCAAAAAGGATTTGCCCCTGAAAAAGCAATCCAGTCCAGTCTGCAGTCCAGTAAACAGTAACCCAGAAACAGGAAATCCAGAAACCAGAATTAACAGACAAAAGCAAAATTTAAAGACTCAAAGAACAATCAGTGACCACTAAAGGACCTGCTCCCCAGGCTCAGAGTGAGGGCAGTCCTTCAGTGGTGACATCAGGGTGGTCCCGCTTCTTGGCATTCCTCCCACAAGGCACAAGGAACACAAGGGAATAGCACAGAAAACACAGAAACTAAATAATACACAAACAGAATATTATTAACAAAATTGGCATGAAAAAACAAATATTTAAATAAAATTGTGGGCCGATTTAGAAGGCTGTTTGTTTGTTCCTAATCACACAAACATGGCTGAACTGATTTTGCTTGTGCCTTGCTGTTGGTCCAACTTAAAATAGCGGCTACATGTTGTATCTGAATGGGGGATTATAATGGGAGGGGGGCAACTGACTCTTTAAGCACTGCTGAAGACTCAGGGGTGCAAGGATGCTAGCGTTTATCAACCTAAGCACAGCCCTGCTTTTGATTTGGCTGATTGTGACATCAGGAGGTGGTTTAACGTCACCACATAAAGTGTCAAGTTAGGACAGTTGGCGTGAGCCTATGCTTACAGAAGGAGAAGGCCAGGATGAAAAAAAGATAGAGTGACAGAGAGGTGGCATTGTAAAGGTGGACTTCTCAGGCAGGGTTTGAGAACCCTAATAAGTAGGCCCAGAGTTGCAGCAGAGTTTTCCATCGGTTCTGTTTATTTTATACTTTCCGTTATTTCTTGTTGATCCTCCTCTTGTATGTTTGTTAATTAGTGGACTTTTGTGATACTATACCGTGCCTTTGGCCTCTTCTGCATTATTATACTGGCAGAGTGAGATGCTACTAGGGCTTTTTCGCTAGTTACAGTTTGCATGTTGAATAATGTTTCAAGTTTTACTTTGTGTGTCTTATATTTGTAAATCTGTGCAGCACCCTTGGGCCTGCCCACTAAGTCAGACTTAATTACTATAGTCATATTGCATTGCAGAGTTGTGGCGGCCTAATAGCTATTGCACCAAATCACAGATTCATTGTCCTACATTGAGATGCCATACCAGGCTTTTTCTTTGTCTGTGAGGGTCTTCCTCACACCTTTCTAATGTTAGCTTCATTTTCTGTAATAAAGTGGCCCGAATATGATGTGCTTATGTATGCCCAGCGATGGAATGCTATGGTGTTCAGCATTGTTTCCCAGTTTGTGCAGAGTCCTCCCCAGACAGGCTCCGACCCCTTTGAAACCTTGAACTGGATTAAGCAGGTTTCAGAATGTGTGTATGAACATTTCTTTGCTTTTCTTTCACTCACCAGCGATAGATTACCTTCTAGAAGCTTACTGGGTGGTCTCTTGTGGTGTCATGACCTCAGCAGTAAAAAATTATACACATCAAATGCATTTGTTTGTTGCTTTCATGGTATTGCTAAATATTTGCAGAATGGAAATGATATCTTCATTCATAGCGAGGCAGAATTTAGCCAAAGCTTACATCTCCAAAAGGGCAGGTTTAAGAGAGGAGGCCCAGCATCTAATCTAGCCTTTGGTAAATGAAAATCTTGAAACTGTCAGAAATAATGAGGTGGCTTTGCAGGTTCACAATGCTTGAACCTTGGTCGAGTTTCCAGCTGTGTTTTTGTCACTGTACTAACTTAGCTTGTTCTCTCTGTGTTGTTTTTTCCTCCCACAGTCCAGAGACATTCATTCCGGTTGATTGGCAACTCAAATGAGGTGTTTGAGCGTGTGAGTGAGTGTGTTCTGCTGTAAGTGGTACAGGTTCCTGTGCTTGTGCACTGAAGTAGATGAATAAAGCGATGGAGAGATGTTAGGTTAGGCTAGAAATTTCTGCTATGATTTGAACTTTTTCATTATTTTTTCTGAGCTTCACCTGAGGTATACAAATGTTCTTGGGATTATTTCTGGGTTTTTCATACCCAGGAAATGATTTTTATTTTTGTTTCACGATTAGAGCCTCTGTTTAAAAGTTGACTTTTATTTCCCATCATTTCCAAAGATATTTTGATTTATCTATAGGCTCTGCCAGTTTGTGAGCTTTATGTTAGTTGTTTCCATGGTATTGTATCCCAGGATGTATTTGGACAGCTTGGTGATGATATCAGTCAACACAGCTATATAAAGTTCACCAAGACTGTTCCAATTTATTTGAGATTTGGATAGTTCACTATGTTATAGTGCAAGTCTTTCTCTGTTTAATTTTGTTTTCTGATCTTTGTATTTTTCTTTGCCCTTCTATGTCTATTCTGACATTCTGTTTTGCCTTCTGGTTCTGACCTTCACTTTGTTTCTTTCTCCTGTCCTGACTCTTTACATTTTGTTACTGACTGCAATGGCAGAAAGTTGATGGTCATTTTAAGATGCTATTTTTCATGTTGTGGCTGAAGAGATGCCATATACAAGCCATTCATAGCATGGATATGACCATTAAGACAGAAGACCTGTTGGTGATTCAGGGGAAACAGATGAGTACATAATACACCTACATGACCAATTGGGATGATGGAGACCTTTAGATGGTATAAGGAGGAGATTTTGTTTAATGATACAGAGTTTGAAGCCATGATAATGTACTGATCTATGACTAACTCAAAGAGACCGTTAGGACCAGAAGAGAAGACACAAGAAATTATATGACAAGTTCATTAGCAGGAAATCAAATACCAGAAACACACCCTCCAAAGAAACATTTGCCAAGAAATACAAAATTTTATCCATTCTTAGATAACAGGGAAGTGTTTGCAATGCCCTTCATACAATCACACCAATGAAGTCACGTGATGCACAGCCCTGGGGAATTCTGGGAAGCATCACTGTGGTAACAAACAGTGCAAATGCCAGAAAATGATGACCACAAGAAAACAAAATTGAATTTTTTTCTCGGTAAGTCTTCTACAAGCTTGGATATTGAAACCCTTTAGAGAGGGACATAAAATCAAAGTATAACCTCAATCATCAAAGGTAACAGATTTTACAAAAACGTAAAATGAATCAAAATCATAAAATGTGGGGATGTGAGTCACTCCATCTTATCACTTGAAAACTCAAGTAGAGGAGTGGAGCCAATGCCACGCAGGTCATGATGGCTCTGGCTGGCAGTATGTGGACATAACCCCCTTTTTCGAGTGGCTTCCTGACTCTTATGATTGGATAGCTTTAAACAGTTATTGTGCCTTTGCCTCTAGAAAATAGTTTTTGAGAATACTGATTTCATATTTTGCCTTTATTCAAATTAATTGCACATCATTTTAAGTAAGTCATAATGCAGGGAGATTCACTCAACAGAAGCCCAAAATATTCTGTAATAACTCTTGCTAGGAAGAAGCAATCTGAACGAAACAACATGCAATGCGCTCCTCAGTGTATGGGGCTTCGAACAAGCCGGGATGCCCCTGCGTCAGAGCAATGAGGTAGGTGCCGTACGGCCGTTGCGACATGTAACCTCCATTTGCAACTTCTGGGTGCATACTGCATGTAGCCCTTCACTCAGTCACTCAACTTCTCATCAGGATGGTGGTGTACAGTACTGAGCAGCATGTCTTCATGGTGTGAGCCTATTGGGTCACCAATTCATTTAAGAGATGTCAGAATCTACTGGATTATCGCGAGTTAACAGAAAGTTACTTCCAGCAAGATGGAGTAACGTGTCACACATTGGCAAGGAGCATGGCAGAAATTGAGTCCTTCTTCAGCAACAGGGTCATTTCAAAGGGGCTTTGGCCACCATGGTTGCCGGATCTGACACCACCAGACTTCTTCCTTTGGGGTTTGCTCAAAGGAAAAATCTATCGGAACAAACCTTGCACTGTGGAAGATTTGAAGGAAAACATCCAACATGAAGTTGCTGCTATTACAACACGAGACGCTTGCCGTTACGTTCAGGAGCATGGAGTGCCACGTGGAAATGTGTCTGGCAGAAAATGGAAACCACTTCCAGCATCGCATGTAATGCAATTGATTACACAAACGTCAAGGTATAGAGCACATTTTTTTGGTTTAGATTGCTTCATCCTAAAAGAAGTTACATCAGAATATTCATGGCGTCTTTCGAGTGAATCTCCTGTTTTACTTAAATGTCGTCTTTGATTTTAATGGGTGCCGCTATTTTGGAGATATTATGATATCAGTTGCTACGGAGTCACTAGGATTACATGACCAAAATTGTTTGGTGCAAGACATCAGAAGCACAATGAGATAAAACTTGATGCTGAGCATTTCTGGGTTTGTGGCAAGTTCAAAGTGCATTAGTAAACAATTTTGTGCTTTTGAACTTTGATTATGATTTAGTGTACTGTTTTAGGTTAGAAGTAAGGTAGGACTAAGATTTGGTGTAGGAAGTTGGCTTCTTTTATCGATGGCATCTCATCTTCTGGTCCCTTCATTAAAATGATCTCCAGTCTCTCCGTAGTGTGAGTAGAACACTGACACTCCCGCCAACCTTAAACAATCCAAAGTGGCATAAGATACAAAAGAAGCCCAACGTGAGGAGAATGTTTGAATCTCTGCTTCCAAGACTTGCGTTAACTTATTAATGCTGTGCTAGCAAAAAACAGTAGAATGACCAGAAGATGAGGTGTAGTCAAAAAACAAAGCTAGGGATGTAACCTTGAGAGTCACAAGAATCATTTAGACAAACGCAGAGCGTTAAGTAAAAATCAAAAGTACTAAGCAAAGGATCAAAAGCAAGAAGATATTTTAAAAGGCCCGAGATGAGGAAATTATGTTAGTTGCCAACCTGTTGCGTCGTAATGTGAAGGTCAAATCTTGTGAGGAAATGCCCCCTAGAAAAAGAGAACTGTGTCCTAACAATGAGTTTTCAAAAAAGGCAGCACCAAAAACAAGAACAAAATGGCACTGAATTAGACATTTATGTGTAAAGAATATTAAAACAAACACAGCCAATATGTGTTGAAAATACCAGATAAGATATGAAGCTCTGGATGGAGCGTTCACACTACACAGCTGTCTCCTTTGCTGAGTCAGAAACGCAAATTCAGTTTATATCTTCGACAAACTGGTAATGGGTGGCAAAGGCTAGCAACAGATGTTCACACCTGAAACACTTTCTGCTTGGCTTTTCTTCTAAGGCTTCAGATTGCTCACAGCGTTTCAGAACATGCTGTTTTAATTGCATCCTTTTGTGTGCTCACTGCAGACCGCCTTCCCAACACAAATAAATTGATGCCTTGAGTTAGTTTTTAACGCAATAACCTTTGTCAGCTTACATCAATGAATTTATAGCAAAACTAAAAATGTCACATTAATTCAGTTTTACTTTGAGGACTACAGTGGGGCCCCTCGTGACCAAGGAGCTACACTACTGCATCTCAGCAGATTGCTGGTTTACTCCCCTGCACTACTGGTACTCACAGTTTAGACATTCATCAGCTGTTACTATGTAGTGTGTCGATGGAAAGGTACTCAATACGTGTGCTTCTTGTTTTTTATGTACGCTTTGGAGTTCTTTCTAGTGTGTGGACTCCGTGTTAACAGTCACAAGGTCTGGTACAAGGGTTCTCAGGTTCAGTCCTGGCATCCTGCACCCAACCCAATCACTGCTAGCTTTCATTCCATCCTTTCACATATCAGTACGTCACTCTTATGCCTAACTGAACTTTTTTCTTTTTTGTACTCAGAAAAGTGTATAATATTTACATTTAGAAGAATGTCGTATAATTTCTTTCTGTAGCTTTAAATGCTTATGTTTCTGTTGCCGTCTTTTGTTAATTCATCTATTTCTCTGCTGATTCTGACAATTAGTGAGGAGCAGTGCAGACACAGCTCGCAAATGACAATAAATGTTAGAGCGGAAGCAACTACAGTCACAAGAAAAAGGATGTGGACCCTTTGGAATGACCTCATTAAATGGTCTCAAAATGTATGTGAAGTTCTTCAAAGTCACAAGTCTAGACAAACATGATACAGTTTAGCTAATAACACCTAAACAATTATAACCTTTCATGTCTTTATCAAACACACCCATCAAACATTTACAGAGCTCTGTGGAAAAAGTAAGTGAACCCTTGGGTTTAATAGGTGGTCAGACCACCTTTGGCAGAAATAACCTCTAACAAGCAGTTCTAGTAGCTGACAATTCGACCTTCACAGAGTTCAGGAGCAATTTTGAACCATTCTTTCTTACAGAGCAGAGCCATATTCTTAGAATGTCCGACATGAATGGCTGTCTCAGGGTCTTTCCACAGCATCTTTATTGAGTTATGGAGTGGGCTCTGACTGGGCCAATCTAAAAGGCATATTTTCTTTTTCTGAAGCCATTCTGTGGATTTACTTCTATGTTTAGGGTCATTGTCCTGCTGCATTGCCCAACTTCTACTAAGCTTAAGCTAGGTGAACAGCCACACTTACATTATCCTGCAGGATTCCTTAATAAACTTGGAAATTCATTTTCATTTCAGTGAATTCCAAGCTCTTCAGACATTAAGACAGTACAGTATTTTTATACCTATGTACTGCTGTGTGTTATTCTCAAACAATTCAAACTTAGCTTCATCAATCCACAAATCATTTTCCCACTGTCTTAAGGTCATGGAAGACCACTTACCTGTCCCCGTGGCCACAAGTTCTGCCTAACGTGTACATTACAATGTTACAATTCAAAGAATGGAAGTGGGAACACAGGAAAGTTTTGAATGTATTTCATGTTGCCTCAGTATTTTATTAATGAAGATTTGCCCACCACAAATTCATGTAGGCAGTCATTAAGGTAGTAGGTAAGGTGCTCCTTTAGTTATGCTCTCTGATTAATGTTATCAGGGATATTAATTTCCTCCCATGAATCCTGACAGGCACACACATTATCTGCAGATGAAAATTCTAGAATAGCATACACCTGATTGGGAATGCACAATTTCTGAAATTGCATTGTGGAGACGGGTAGGCCAGAAAGTAAACTTCAAAAATGTGGGCAAGCAGTTTCAATACGTTATTACAGACGTGAATGTTCAATACTTCATTGAATGAATACGGTTTTGGTTTTTCTTGTAATGTCTTCCAAGCAGTTGGTGGCGCAGTTTGAGTCTCCTTTAAGATATGGGCATTAGGTCATTATGATGGGAGTGTCATGGTACCACAGTGTCTAATGGTGCTGCCTCACAGGTCCATCATCTTTGGGTGGAGTCCCATGCCCAGTCATGGGTTTTCCTTCAGATACTGAATTTCTGTTTTCTGTCCATATTCCGTTAGGCTAATTGGTGATTCTAAATAGAGTGAGTGTTGGTGTATGTCTGAGTAGGTTCTGTGACTTACTGGTGCCCAGATTTTAGGAGGTAGTAATACCAGGATAATTATGAATATAAATGAGTGTGTCTTTTCACTGATTGCTAACAAGAGTATTTGTTTCTATGTGTATATCTCAATTTTATTTTTTGTGCTTCATTGCATGCTGATTTTGTATTCAAATTAAGGTTTGTGCCTTATTTTAGCAATATATGCGGTAAAGAGACATCCCAGCCAGGACTGTTTTTTAATTTTGTATTTGTTACTGCTGGGATAGACCCCAGCTACTCTTGATTGTGTAATGATAAACTGGATGAGTGTATTCTGTATTATTATTGTGGATGTGAGCTTTAAAATCAAAAATGTACTATTAATGTGTATATTTTGGAAAGCAGTGAGGGTATGATCTCAAAAAGAAAAAATACTCAAACCAAGACTTGATTACTCTTAAATGTAAAGGCCATGTCACATTACACACATTTCTCAGCAATTTTCAGTTGTAGATTCATTGACATAATCTCAGAGAGGTGGAGACAGTCATGTAGTCTGATATACTCAGATATAACTAATCTGCATTTCAACATTTGATTTTATCTTAGGCCATAAGGGTGGCCTCAATTCCCCCAATTCTATCTATCTATCTATCTATCTATCTATCTATCTATCTATCTATCTATCTATCTATCTATCTATCTATCTATCTATCTATCTATCTATCTATCTATCTATCTATCTATCTATCTATCTATCTATCTAATGTACCACAACTGAATTGAAAAAAGAAGGCCAGAAATTGTGAGTGAACTCAGTGCACCGGACAATTCTTCACACGTCCCCCAAAAAGGGGGAGTGCATGTGATTCTGTGGGACTGTGAAAGTGAGCTGGAAAGTTGAAAAACAGTCACATAATTTGACATCTTCAGTGATTTCTAGTCATATAAATGGACATATTCAGGCAGTGACATCAACAAGAGCAGTCATCAAATTTGACATCCACTCCGACTAGAAGTCCTGTAATTTGATGCCGGCTTAAGACTCATTGGATTCACTTTATATGCCATATTTCCCATATAAACCCTCAGGGTGCTATGCAAATAAATAAACATCCGTGTAGCAGCAATTATGAAGAGTTAAAGACAATAACATTAAAAAGTAGTTTCAAGCACTTTACAATAATTTACTCCAGAGGACCTTTTCCCAAATGCGATGGATGGATATTACAGTATAACGTGTACAGTACATAGTAACTTTCATTGGCAGTCACCTCAACTTAAACCTTTCCACTAGTCCAAGTGGGTCTCCTTTTGATCAAGTCTTCCCTTATCTCAGCCATTGTTGTCTTCCTTTTCAAAAGTGAAGTTGCTTACTGTGGACAGAAAAGTATATATTTAGAGCAAGTCTGAGTTCCATCCATCTGCTTCTGGACATGTTTTAACTTCATTTCAGGGTTGTGGGGCCTAATAAAATCCTACTTCTTTTTTAATGATGCCCATTCAATGAAATAGATTTTCTTTTAATTATTTTCTGGATGTTTATATGCATTTGTGGTCATTGGCTAACTCCAAAATTCCTGTGGCTTAGCTGCATTTGCTCCAAAACGCCTGCCAAAACCAATGAGCTGAAATCACTTCTAATCTTTTCAAGGTCCCAATGATGTCATCACGTGGCTTATAAAGCTGATATTCCAGATATTGTTCTGCCCAGGTGTGTGGCAGTGCTTGTTTGGATGACATGTCCAACTTCCTCTAAACCTTGGAGATAAGATCTTGAGTGAGACCTCAGGACTGCCGAGCAGTGAGCCTTCTGCCAGTCCTGCTTTAGCCGCCCAGCTGGGCCCATATGGTATTAGATTAGATAGAAGTTGCTTCATGTTAGCATGGGGCTCGCTGCCAGATTCACCTGATGTGACCTGACTGTCTCCGTCTAGCAGTTCTTTTCTCTGAATAGGCACCGCCAAGACTGGGCGTTTGCTCTTAATAATGACAGTTTTTTTTTTCTTCTTCTAAAGGTATTTTTCCTTGCAGGGTGGCATAGTAATAATTATAATGTGAGAATTCCTACGTCAGAGATGTGGGTGAGAGGTGCTATTTATATTAAAGGAGATCAAGAAAAATGGGCCTGGGCATTTCTAAGTACCTTTTTATATCTGATTATTTTTTGTTCTTTTTTTATGTAATCAGGATATAATCATTCAAAGCAAAGAAGCAAACAAAATCTCAAAAATCATGTTTTTGAAGATCTGGACTATTTAAGAACAAATATTGTAGCAGCTGATGCTTTTAGCAAAAAGCGGGACAGCAATGAAACCAGTGAATCTGTGGCACACCGGAGATCAAAGAGATTCTTATCCTACCCTCGCTTTGTTGAAGTCATGGTAGTGGCAGACAGTAAGATGGTGGAACGCCATGAAAATAACCTGCAGCACTACGTTTTAACCTTGATGTCGATTGTGAGTTCCCTTTCATATTTTTTTTTATTTAGTAATGTTGCCCAGCAATGGACTGGTACCTTGTCCAGGGCTGGTTTCCCTGAGGCTCCCCTGTGACCTTGAACTGGATTAAGTGTATTTGAAAATGTGTGTATTTATTTTGCCTCATAATGTCCTGAAGCTTTTGCCAAGAGTGTGCAGCCCTCCAGTTCCTCCATTGTCAAGTGCACCTGGTTTAGGTTAAGTAAAAACATGCTGCTCACACATTACTGTCCTTTTTCTTCCACGAATTGATCTCTTTTTTTGAGAAATTTCCATTGTCTAATGCAAAGGAAAACCAAGCATTAAGATGGCCGAAACAGTAAAAGTGTTGTAATAAAGCTTATTCATAGGATATCATGTCACTGATTGAAGTTATGCTCATCATCCCACGAGGCTTGTGAAAAAATCTTTAAACATTCACCAAACAGGTTAACACACTGGAACAAACAGCAAATCAATCCAATCTGAAACACATGAAAAAGAGGCCGAAATTGGGGTCCAACCTTTGACCACATTATAAGCGATTCTGTTGGTATAGACAGTCATGTTCTGTCGGATTCACAGTGTATCTAAAATGCATTTACAGATTATCTCTAAAAGAACTTTCTGTGCAATTCAAGACATCTCTAATGCAAATCAAGTTTTTTTTTAATTACAGGAAGTATGGTATAAATGAACTTTGAGATATCTAAAGATGAAATTGTGATATCTTAAAAAACAATTCACTTTTTAAGATATCTAAAACTTGTTTCCAGATATCTCAAAATACGTCCTTTTACATTTTAAGATCTTCACAATACAGTGTGAGATGCCACAACTGCATTTTAAAAAAATCTCAAATACATCTTCAGATATGTCAGATTGACCACGTATGCATTTTAAGATATAACTGAAATTCATTCATGAGTCCTACAATACATTTCAAGATATCTTAAAATAGGCGGGAGGTCCTATTTAAAACATAGGCAATTCTACAGGAGGTTATTTTGATTTATCTCTTAAATTGCATTTGAGGTATCTCAACATGAACAATGTATCATCTCAAAGTATCTTAAAATCTGTTTGAGTTATCTTAAAATGCTTTCATGATATCTAACCCTAACTCTAACTCTAACCCTGTATTTTCAGGTATTTGCAATTCATTTTAAGATATCTTAAATGTATTTCTAAATATCTTAAAATGTATTTTGAGATATCCCTAAATGTTAATTTGGCTTGTTGCCGTACAAGAAGTCCTATTGAAATCATAAGAAAATATTTAGAGATATGTGGAAGTGCATTTTGGATCTGTCGAATGACACACAGAGTTATTTTACGACATCTGAAAATGCATGAGAAATTGTTCCTTGAGATTTTGAAATGTACAGTACTGTGCAAAAGTTTTAGGCAGGTGTGAAAAAATGCTGTAAACAAAGAATGCTTTCAGATATATAAATAATGATTGTTTATTGTTATCAATTTACAAAATGTAAAGTGAGTGAACAAAAGACAAATCTAAATCAAATCAATATTTGGTGTTCCTACCTTTTGCCTTCAAACCAGCATCAATTCTTATAGGTCCACTTGCACAAAGTCAGGGATTTTGTAGGATTCTAGTCAGGTGTCTGATCAACCAATTCTACCAAACAGGTGCTAATGATCATCAATGTCACATGGAGGTTGAAACACAGTCATTAACTGAAACAGAAACAGCTTAAAACGGGGTGAGGAACAGCCAAACTCTGCTACCAAGGTGAGGTTGTGAAGACAGTTTCATGTCATGGTAAGATTGAGCACAGCAACAAGACACAAGGTAGTTCTACTGCATCAGCAAGGTCTCTCCCAGACAAAGATTTCAAAGCAGGCTGGGGTTTCAAGATGTGCTGTTCAAGCTCTTTTGAAGAAGCACAAAGAAACGGGCAACGTTGAGGATCGTAGACGCAGTGGTCGGCCAAGGAAACTTAGTGCAGCAGATGAAAGACACATCAAGCTTATTACCCTTCGAAATCGGAAGATGTCCAGCAGTGCCATCAGCTCAGAACTGGCAGAAACCAGTGGGACCCAGGTACACCCATCTACTGTCCGGAGAAGTCTGGCCAGAAGTGGTCTTCATGGAAGAGTTGCAGCCAAAAAGCCATACCTCCGACGTGGAAACAAGGCCAAGCGACTCAAGTATGAGTCACGAAAACATAGGAACTGGGGTGCAGAAAAATGGCAGCAGGTGCTCTGGACTGATGAGTCCAAATTTGAAATATTTGTCTGTAGCAGAAGGCAGTTTGTTCGTTGAAGGGCTGGAGAGCGGTACAATAATGAGTGTCTGCAGGCAACAGTGAAGCATGGTGGAGGTTCCTTGAACGTTTGGGGCTACATTTCTGCAACTGGAGTTGGAGATTTGGTCAGGATTAATGGTGTTCTCAATGCCGAGAAATACAGGCAGATACTTATCCATCATGCAATACCATCAGGGAGGCGTATGATTGGCCCCAAATTTATTCTGCAGCAGGACAACGACCCCAAACATACAGCCGAAGTCATTAAGAACTATCTTCAGCATAAAGAAGAACAAGAAGTGATGGTATGGCCCCCACAGAGCCCTGATCTCAACATCATCGAGTGTGTCTGGGATTACATGAAGAGACAGAAGGATGTGAGGACGCCTATATCCACAGAAGATCTGGGGTTAGTTCTCCAAGATGTTTGGAACAACCTACCAGCCGAGTTCCTTCAAAAACTGTGTGCAAGTGTACCTAGAAGAATTGGTGCTGTTTTGAAGGCAAAGGGTGGTCACACCAAATATTGATTTGATTTAGATTTCTCTTTTGTTCATTCACTGCATTTTGTTGATTGATGAAAATAAATGAGTAACACTTCCATTTCTGAAAGCATTCTTTGTTTACAGTATTTTTTCACACCTGCCTAAAACTTTTGCACAGTACTGTATCTGAGAAATCTTTAAGTTAATTTTAGATATCTTAAAGTGACCAAGAGGGCATTTAAAGACGTCTTGAAATATATTTGAGATATCCGAGTACGCATTTAAAATATTTTGAAATATAAGCATAATAATAAATAATATATAATCATATAAATAATATATTATAATAATAATAATAAATATGCATATAATCAGAAATCATTAGTTCATCTTTAGAAGTCTTCATATACATTTTGAATTACTTCTAAATGTTAGCTTGACTTGCCATACAGGAGTGTTACCATCACTGCACTGTAATAGGTACTCGTGCTGAAGGCTTCTAAGGTGTTCTCTCCTGCTTCTTGTTCTGATTACAGTTGAGTTTGGTTTGTCTTTTGTTGAGTACTGTCACACTGTCCTCTAGCTGAACAGTCTTTAAAACATAATGGCATTAATCCTTTCATAACCCTCTCTCCTAATCAAATATTACTTTTACACAGTATACTGATTATGATTATGTTTTCTTTTCAAATTCCTCTCAGTTTAATTCTCAACACGCATTCACCAAAAAACCCCAAAGCACGAGCTGAGGTATCTGCACAAAGTTCAGATCTGCACATCCTCAGTCATGTTGTTGACTGGCCACTCTGTGTCTCTCTTCCAGTCTTTCAGTTTTTTTTTTCTCTTTTTTTATTTTATCATTCTTTACACTAAAAAAAAAACTAAAAGCACATTTCAGGTTTTTCTTTCTGTATCAAATTTTTTGTCAAGACTGGTCATACTTATAGTTGCATGTGGCCAATTGTGAATCCTGAAACGACAGACATCAGAAAACAAATGAGAGCCAAGAGTGGTGTCACAATATTTACACCAACACTCCGTACATAAACATCAGAAATAACATGGAAGGAAAAGGCAATATTTTTCTTGTTAATGTTTTTGAGTTTTCTCCAGGTAAGTAAATCTGAAGATGTCTGACTGAAATCAGATCCATTTTTTGGCCATTTGAACAGCTGAGGGAAGTGGGGATCTCTGTTAGATGAGTCAATAAATTGGAAATAAGTTACATAATGCTGACAATTTGAGCATATCTACTGTTTTAGGGATTTAAATTATCACAAGCAGTTCTTTATGTTGCAATTCTTCTACTTGTTTGCAGATTTAGACGAGCGGCGATGCTTACAGCCAATCTTCTGGTCCTCACACTGTAGCCAGCGCTCTGCATCATCCTCTTCCTCCTTGAACGTTCTACCCTCAGATACTGAAATACTTAGCTTTCATACAGATTTGAACCGAAATTCCATGCACTTGTTGCCTGTCATCCAACAGCACTTCACATCCCCACAATCTTTTCCATGAAGCATTCCTTTCTTTTGGGCCGTGACACTGTAATTCTTACTGTTGTATTTGTCAACAAGTGAAACAATTTAAACAAACAGTCAAATTTCATAGTACAAATTCCTTATGAAAATACAATTAAGAGTGAATTGGAGTGTCTTGGGATGAGTCATAAAGATCAGGATCATTTGTGCCTGTACCTGGAGAGCATGAATAATTTTTTTTTCTTTTTCAGGTAGCATCTATTTATCGTGATCCAAGTATTGGAAACCTTATTCATATTGTAATTGTAAAGTTAGTGATCCTTAAAAGTGAGCAGGTGTGTGTTTTTTTTTTTTTATCTACCCATTTCAATAATTCAAAAGCTATTAAAGTAAGGTGTATATTAGCAAATATTTTGTTTTCACCAGGATGGTCCTGCCATATCCTTTAATGCTCAGACCACCTTAAAAAACTTCTGTATCTGGCAGCAGACTCAGAATCACCCCGACGACAGCCATCACTCTCATCACGACACTGCTGTACTCATCACAAGGTGTGTCTTTTAAATCCAACCATGTCTTACTCATCAAAAGGTGCTGACTGAAATGATCTTTGATTTATAAACAGTAGAAATATTTAAGAACACAGTTGAGAGGAATAAGAAGGACAGATTACAAGGAAAGAAAGGGAAGCGTCTGTGAACAGTATGTAGAAATGAAGAATATGTAGTTATCCTATGTAGAAATGAGTTGATCAACACGAGATCATGGGAGAGTCAGGAACAGTTAATGATTCAAATCTGAGAATATCAAGTCAGTATCCACTTTATTTGACCCCCCCTAGCAGGACCCCTTTTTGCCTCCAGAACTGAATTACTCTTATATTATTGATTGAACTAGGTGCTGCAGGCATTCTCTACGGATTGTGGTCTCTGTTGGCTTGGCAGAATCAGGTTATTCCAACAGCCTGATCAGTTCTCAGATCTCAGTCCGATAGACTGTCTTTGGGATGAGGTGGAGTGGGTGCTTTACACAGAAATCTACAGGTGTGGGCTCACTAGCACCGCATACATTCTTAGCATAAATAAACAACAAGAGCAGAAGGAGAAGACTATAAGAATGTTCCATTAACATGAAAAGGCCTACATTTTTGCATTTATAATTAATGTTCCTTTTGCCTGGATGTAGCACCATAAATTTTTTTTACTTTCTCGTATACGAAGTATAGGGGAAAGTATTGTAATCATCCAAAAATTCAACCTCAATATTTTGATGCATCCTGGAGTCTGATTTACTTTCTCTTAGGGAAAGAATTGTAATCATCCAAATTCCTTTTCGAGATTTTGGTGAATCTTGACGTTTTAGACCTCACTGAGTCTGAAAATACAATTTTTGGAATTATGTCTGTCTATGTGTGCATGTAAACACGATAACCTGAGTTAGGTCAACCAAATTTTGCATACAAGTATTAGGTACAAAATGTAGATTTCTATCAACTTTTGAACTGTTTCTGCTAACTGGAAGTGGTACTTTTTTATTCATGCAGCTGCAGATCCAATTTATTCAATCTTACTTTTATAATAATTATTCAATATATTATTAATTTGATTTGTGGTTAATGGTTCTTTAATGCTGTTGTGGGTTGGCACCCTGCCCGGGGATTTCTTCCTGCCTTGTGCCCTGTGTTGGCTGGGATTGGCTCCAGCAGACCCCCGTGACCCTGTGTTAGGATATAGTGGGTTGGAAAATGACTGACTGACTGGTTCGTCAATGTACATAATATAAAAATATAATCATTGTCTTGCGGTTTACTCCTCAAATTTCCATTACCATATCTGAGTATACGAGAAAGTTGAGGGGAGACCAGTCCTGATTTTGTTATATTAAACACCTTCTGTTAGCCCGGGTTTGAAGATTTTTATGGTCTTTTCAAATTATTTTACTGCCTCCTCAGCATCTGCAGTCCCTCTGATTTTAGTGTCATCAGCGAATTGCACAATTTTACTGTCTGTATCAATAACTACTGTACTGTAATATCAGCTGTCTGTCCAGTGGCAACTCACTTTGTGGGCTGGTGATCACGTGTTAACAGCGACCTCTTGTTATGTCTTGAACTTTGCATCTTTCTTTCCTGATAGCATTTATGAAGGAAGCCATTATTTTGTATTAAGTTAACAGAATAGTTGATCAGTTGTAGTAACATCTATGCCATTGCCATTTAGCTGATTGTGTGACAATGCCTGACTCTGTCTGTCTTTGTTTTGGTTTGGCAGACAAGACATTTGCAGAGCACGAGACAAATGTGACACACTGGGTGAGCTAAATTATTTTGTGTGTAGGAGATTTTGTTTCTTTGGTTGCCTTTTTTAAATTGTGAGTGAGTCAGCAGCAAACCTCTTAATATGGAGTCCAGTATTTTAAAGTTTAAGTTGCTGATTGTCGGGCATTCTCCTGAAATCTTTTTCTTCACTGGTAGGTTTGGCAGAGTTGGGCACAGTGTGTGATCCGTACCGAAGCTGCTCCATCAGCGAGGACAATGGCCTAAGTACAGCTTTTACTATCGCCCATGAGCTTGGCCATGTGTAAGTGTTACCAAGTTGAAACCAAATGTTTTGTGCCTTGTAAACGTTGGATACCTAACTGTAGCACACCAGGGCACAGTAAATTACCACACCTATACATGTAGTCACAGCTATATATATTTTAGGATGTCTTGCATTATACATATTAGAATTTCCAGTCTTCAGGGCCTCAGCCTTAATGTCAGTTAGATACGTCACACCAAAAACTACTCTTTGACTACCTGAACTGGATAAGTGAGTTGGAAAATGGATGGATGGATAAATAAGGCCAAACAACTATTCTGGCGCGTTAGTGTTCTGATTCCGAACAGGAAGGTCCACAGTAGTGTTTCATCAGGGTGACAACAGTGTGTTTTAGTACCATCTATGCTGTCCTTTAAAAGTATTTCCAGACTCTGCTACTCAACTACAGCACATCCACACCAGGCCTTCAAGGCACTACGGTTGTGTTTTCTAGAGACAGTCCCACATTTGTGTATGATACAAAGTGGCTTCAGTGCAGACTTGAGGAATGTTTGTTTTTGTCTTTTGAATCTGCCTTCAGATTTAACATGCCTCATGATGACAGCAACAAATGTACAGAGGAAGGGGTGAAGAACCAGCAGCATGTCATGGCACCCACGCTGAACTACTACACCAACCCATGGATGTGGTCCAAATGCAGCAGGAAATATATTACAGAATTCCTTGAGTATGTTAACATTAAGTTTAATTTGTATCATCAGTGACTGTGAACATTTACTGTAGCTTGGGCGTTTAAGTTCTCCTTGGCACACTAGCATGTTGTAATTTTGCTTACAGTTTTTCTTTGCCAGCCTCTATGTAGAATGTTGGAAAGTCTTCCTCATTTTTCAAACAGAAGGCTTCCATTGGATTGTTTTTAGCAACCTAACACAAACAATTTCTGTCTTACAAAAGAGCCTTTCAGGAGCAAATATCATCTCTAGGCACTTTACAAGTGCTGATACATTATGTAAATGTTTACATGTATTTTGTACAAATGGGGCACGGGCCAATTGAGTGATTTGCTCAGGATTAGGGTCAGTCAGTCAGAGGTGAGTACCAAACTATTTTGTCACAACGCCACACTACCTACCTAAAGATGTAGCGTTGCTACTTTCTATACTCTCATGGGCATTGAATTTAGAGATGAATCACACTGAGCTCAAGTTCAGAGCCCATAAAGCTGTGTGAGGGAATGGATGATAAAGCAGGTGCCCATCAGTTGAATTAAAAATACCCCCTTCACTCTTTAATTTAAACTAGTGGACTGTAAAGTGCCCAGATATACTGAAGCAGATGGCCACAGTATCTGCTGCTCTGGCCTTATTAGACTGACATGATGACTTCTTTTGTAGGGTTAAAAAGAGACAAGATGACTGAAAGTCTGTTTGCAACAATCTTGGAGTTCTGATTCCTTTTTTAATTGTTATCAGTACAGGATATGGAGAATGCCTGCTTGATGAACCCTTGTCCAGACCATATTCCCTCCTGCAGCAACTTCCAGGGCAAATATACAGTGTAAACAAACAATGTGAATTCATTTTTGGGCCAGGGACACAGCTGTGCCCATATATGGTAAGGAAAGCTTGACATTCATCTTGGTTACGTGAAGAGGTATTCAGGAAAAACGGGCTTTTTGTGTTTATAAATGTGCAACTGGGTCTTATTCAGATGTTTAGTGTTTAATGTTTATTTGGTGTTGGTTTAAGCAGAGACAATCCTGCTTACTTCATCTGAACTATTTCTTTCAGAGTAATAGGTATAGAGTTCTGACAATTAACCACAGAACATGATTCAAGGAATGAGGTTTGTATGTGTTCCACTGAATGAGCTTTATGTTTATTCTACAGTAACACATAGTGATATGTATTGTATATATTTCAGAAGAAGGATGAAAACAATCCCTGGGTTCTTACAAAGTCTGTGCTTTTCTTTTCACTTTGCCCTTTTTCATCAAGACACTCACCCTAACACTTTCAGTCCTGTCTTCTGCTAGTCTTCTGTTAAACTTCCTCTCCACCTCTGAAGTTGGTTAATTTGCTGCTGTTCCCAGTGCCTTAATTTCCACATGCAGTGCAATATTTACAAATTATTATGGACTTGTTACAGCTTTAACACTCCATCTTCAAAGTAACATCTGCATACAGAGTGAATAAAATGGTATCCCCGAGACTGGTGTCCATTCAAGGTCGATTCCTGTCTTCTTGTCAATGCTGCTATGATTGTGAAATGGACAAAGTATTGATAAAACCCAGGTGGATGTGTAATATCAACCACACACACGTGTTGGGAGCTGTCCTGCCACTGTAGTAACAGCTAAGGTCTATGTTCTCCTTTAATCTCTTCTGCTGTTTGTATCCAGGTAGTTGGAGATTTCCAAGAAGCAACCTTATTTGGCCCTAAATTACACCCTTTCAAATCAGAGAGGTGAAAAGACCATCTGTCTGTGTATATTGGTATACGAGAAGATAAAGCTTCAGCTGATAGTGCACAAACTTGGAGCTAGATCTAAATATAACACATGTGAAAATGTATATAAGTTTATACTGTATGTGAATATACACACTAGCTGTCCTACTCATCAAAGACAGCTTGAAATGTTAGTAATCTACTTAAAATTTAGTATTAACATTTGTAATGCACCATCTATTGGAATGTATTTTGTAATGCATGTAGCAATAAAATGCATTGCATTGTCATTCCAACAGATGACGCATCTCAAATACTTATAGTAAACACAAACAGATGCAGAGACACTTTTCCTTTCATTATTGTGGATATATATATATATATATATATATATATTTATATGTTTTTATATCTGTTTGATATGCTGCATCTGTTGGAATGTCAAATGCAATGCATTTTCTTATTTTATATATATACGCATATAGTTTGTGTATATATATATATATACACTATAAAATATGTATATATAGATATATATACTGTACATATATATAATATCTATAGATATATACTGTACACACACATATATATAATTACACGTCACATTTTTAAATAAGATTATTACAATATCGATAATCTTGATCCTACAAATATATGCTGTTCACGTGAACCTAATTATATTTTTCTTTTTATACCCTTGTAATGTGCAAATCAGCTCTAGTAAAATACATGCCTGATAAATAAGTATAACAGTAAAAATATTATGTTGCTAGGTGCTTGTCTGTGTTTTAGCTTTCAAAGGAAATTCACCCTAAAATTATTTTGTGACAAATTGGTAATCTTCCTCAACATCACATTTTTCCTTACCCTTAGTTTTTCGGTTTTTTTAGAGCGTGAGTATTGCCCCGGTCTAAAATCTGACTCGAATCTGTTCTTAGGCTGAGCCTTTGTTGGTGGCCAAAGGTGGCCTGTTGTCTTGATTCGTGGAGTTGGCCTTTTTCATGACGCCGTATGGTGAAGCCCGGCCCAAAGTGTTTCACCTGTTTTTCGGCTGTCAGAACTTTGGTTAACTGAGTCATTCAAGGTCACAATATTAGTGAGGCTTGGGATTTAATTTTTTAGCTTGTAGTTTATAGTCAGTGGACCAGCATATCCATCCAATGTTTTTCTTCCTGATATAAAGTGCTAATAGGGTAACATAAAAATCTAAGCAATAGCATTTCTCTGTTAGCCTATCTTGTTTAATGGTGTGGTGACACTTAACATATGTTTTTTGAAACACTCCTCTGTGCGCAGCTCTTCTTCAAGCAAACACATGCTGAGTGAGAGGAGATCTATCTGAACTGTTAAATATCATTTAGGCGACAATGGACAAAGTACCACATAATTTTTACATTCTGAAAGCCACTGCACACAGACTGTCCTTTCAAGATAAAGCAAGATTTCTTTCATTGACCATCTTTAGAAATAATGCAATAAAGTACTATAATACCGTAGTGAGTGAAAGGTGTGATACAAAATAAATTGAATTGAATGATATATACATTTTGCTAAATTTCCTTTGCACTACATTAATAATGACTGGATATGTAAAGTTATTGTTTTTGTTTTGTTTTTCAGATGCAATGCAAACGTCTTTGGTGCACCAGTCCTGAGGGAGCTCAGAAGGGATGCCGCACACAACACATGCCTTGGGCAGATGGAACTGAGTGTGAGCCTGGCAAAGTAAGATACTGTAAAAGACATTTCTGTCAGTTCTAACTGCTTTATTCTTTTTTCCATCTCCAATAAGACTCCCCTTAAATTTGCAAAAAATATACCTGGCTTTCCATCCATGTCATAACTTACGTGCTGTTAGGACAGTCTAATCAAATCCAACCCTTTGCTTCAATCTGTAAGGAGTGTGAACATGACCTGGTGGAAAGGCGTGTCAGAGAGCACTGATTCAATGTCTTCTGCCTAGTAGCGAGATCACCTGGCAGCACTAGCACCTAATGAAGCTTTCTTGTGTGTCCTCTATGAAGCATTGCAAGCATGGTGTATGCATTGTCAAAGACCAGGAGCCTGTGATCACAGATGGGGCATGGGGTGTGTGGAGCCCATTTGGGACCTGCTCCCGGACTTGTGGCGGAGGCATCAAGATTGCTGTGCGCGAGTGCAATCGGCCAATGTAAGTGACCTGTTGTTACCACTTTATGCATGGCTGAATTTCCAAGTATTTAGTAATGATAATGATAATGTGCTTTATTTTGCAAAAACAGTGATAACTTTATTTGTGTGTATACTTATATTTTTATAATTAGATGTGGTCATCTCTATGTCTGTATGTAGATTAATCCATTTTGTTGTTTAAACCCCAATATTTACCTAGGAAATGGATATTCTGATCATGTCTCAATAGTCAATCCTCTGTGATCAATCAATAACTGATAATTGTTTCATAGAGACAGCCTATTGAATAACACTGAACATAATTCAAGGGTAAATGTCCCAGAAATCTTTTATCTATGTATTATACCCTTTAAGAGTTTGTTTTACTGTTAAGTAAACACGTGTCTCAAACTGTATCTTTACATTACTGGGAAGTGTTTTAGAGATTTGGGCCCAGCCAGTACTTGGATGTGAGACCTTGGGTTGTTGCTGGATGAGGTGTTGGTGAGGCCATCGGGGTTGCTTACCCTGCTGGTCTGTACACCATGTTGATCCTAATGCCCATTGCAGTGATAGGTTCACTGCGCTGTAAAAATGGCACCATCTCTGTGATAATTGAAGATCCCTGGTCATCTTTTAAACAAGTAGGGTTTATCCCAATGTCCTGGCTAAACTGCCTATCACGGCCTCGTCATTCTGACCCCCTAATCAAGTCCTGTGTCTCTCTCACCCTTTCACCACCTAATAGCTAATGTGTGGTAAGCATACTGATGTAAGAATGGCTGCCGTCACAATATCCAGGTGGGTGCCATACAATGAAATGGCTCCCCTTTGTCTGTGGAAAGCACTTTGAGTAGTGACAAAAGCACAGTATAAATGTAATTAAGTCGTATTATTAATAATTATTATAATTATAGTCTCTCGCCCCAGTTAAGATACTGGTTAAATCAGTTATTGAACACAACATGGAGTGTACAAGCTAAACATTATATTGAGGCCCTCTTGGGGTGCGGTGAGTGAGTTAGTGGCCACGATGATCTATGTGGGTGCCTGTGACTGAATGGCAGCAGGTAGCTTTTTAGCTTGTAGTCCGTGTCTATTCTGCTTCAAGATGTAAAACAAACAATGGGCTGAGGAAGGCTAAAATACAGTAAGTGTTTATCATGGGAGTGTACCTACCTTCCGCTTGGCCAGAATTACATTTGTTTTTATTATTATTATTGATTTTTAAAGTTTGTCCTGTTTCACTACTATGTGCTGTCTTTAATAAATATGCAACCCCTGGTAAATTAAAAGAAATTAGTGTCAACTGGAACATACAGGATTATGGGCAGGATTTTCTTTCTATGGATAGCTAAGAAGGTTTGGTTTCATGGACTTTCTCCCAGTGTTTTAGTGTATGTATATTTGTAGCCAGTAATAGAAATACCAATTCACCTTCTGCTTTAGATCTCCAAACTGTCAGATTTTGTGATTTGTGACTGTTTTGAATTCCAGATGAATGAGGTTACCATTGAATCTAAATTCTAAAAGAAGGATTTATTAATACATACTGCATAGGTATTCTCTGAGAAAGAGAGAAACTTTGGGTGGATATTCATTTTGGCAATATCAGTTCTCCCGTGTTAGATACAGATTAACATTTATTAACATCTTCTTTAGTGTTCTTCATCATATTATTGAATTGTCTGCTTAAAGAAATTGTTCCCCTTTTTGCAGTAATATTTTTCAGGTATTTAAGCTGTGGCTGGCATGCAAGAGAATCCATTATTGAAAACACACCCTCAATCAGTTATACTGTATATTCAAATGCAAATTTTAAGTAATTGAATAACTAATAGGATTATTTAGTACAAACTGTTAACATGAGTTAATTAATTATCCATTAATTGTTAACTTCCTTCCTTCTACCTGTAAGCCCACTTTACTGAGACAGTGTAAAGTGTGTTGTTATTGTGCACATGTAGACGTGGCTCTTGACGCTCTTGATGGTGTCTGACTGGGTGCACGTGATTATGGATTCATTTGGGTGGGATGTACTAAACTGGGGTCTTCTTTGTGTTGTAAAGCACCTCGTGAAATGTAGACATTGGACAAGCAACCTCACCATATAGACAAGGTCCAAAACCTGTGTAGCTAGACTTAGTATAGCAGATGGGGCTTTCTTTTTGTTTATCTGATGCTTTGTGTTCTTTCGTTATTTATGCCTCCCTTATTATTGGTAGTAGAACAACAGATCTGTTGTTTTCAATGAGAAATTTTTTCTTTTGTGCTGAGTAAAGGTGGCACAGATTGACATCTCTGGACACAACAGATATGTAGAAAGGATAGTATAATTTCCCATTGTTATGTGGATTCCTTTTAGCTGCTACCTGATAGCTGAAGACTGCTTTTCTAGAATCTTCTTAAACATATAAAATATAGCAGATGAGATAGGTAAGTGACAAACTTTTCAGCCCATTGGATTGCTCCTGCTTTCATTAACATTGGATTGCATAGTTAGTTAGTTCTGATAATGAGTGGTGAAATCTTATTAGGGCGTCAAGCCTCCATTTTCCAGGTACCTGCTACAGTAGAAATGACAGCACTTTGCCCCTTTGCATCTGTACCTGCTTCACTTTTCTTCTCCAGGCCAAAAAACGGAGGGAAATACTGTGTCGGGCGAAGAATGAAGTTCCGGTCCTGCAACACTGAGCCATGTGCCAAGCAAAAACAAGATTTCCGCGAAGAACAGTGTGCTGCATTTAATGGAAGGCGCTTCAGTATTAACAATATCCCTGAAGAGCCCCGCTGGGTTCCCAAGTACAGTGGAAGTAAGCAAAATGATAGCACTTGCATCCGTATTTGTGTGAACCTACTGCTTTGTAAGATTCTCAGATGCTTTCTTTTGCTTTTTTCTCCACAGTTTTAATGAAAGACCGCTGCAAGCTTTTCTGCAGAGTTGCTGGGAAGACGATGTATTATCAACTCAGGGACAGAGTGATCGATGGCACACCGTGTGGGCCCGATACCAATGATATCTGTGTGCAAGGCCTTTGTCGGGTAACATAATTGGTTTTGAGCCACCTTCCAGTTTCCTGCATGTGACTTACTGTATGTCAGTATGAAGAAAGCATTTTGTTCTGAAGAAATTTTTTTTTACCAATAGCATGAACTGACGTGTGACATTTCTGAGACGTGGGAATTTTATCTCTGAGAGACCAAAAATAAAGGCTCACCACTCCTGTATTCTAAAAAACGCAATAAATTCATACAGTCACTAATGTTAATAGATATGTTTAATTAGGATGAACAGTTCTTAAATAATTACATATATATAGTATGTTATAGTATCATATATGTGTATATACAGTCCTGTGGTCCGTTGCTATACAGTATCTACAGAGTCGACATGTTCCCTTGTTGATGTAGGCTTTTACAACCAGTCTATTGCCTCTCTGAATGTTAAGTAAATCATTGATAGGTAAATCAAGAGGTTGTGTCACATGTGTCTCCTGTATCATGGTACTATCCAGCAGCTATGCAGTGGACAAGCAGGCTGGCATCAAGCATATTCTAATGAACAGAGGGCACTGTGATGTCTCATTTTTGTTGCTACTCATGTGGTTGACGTTGACTTAATTTTCTCTTTCCACAGCAAGCTGGATGTGACCATGTGCTGAATTCCAAGGCAAGGAGGGACAAGTGTGGCATCTGTGGCGGTGACAATTCGTCCTGCAAAACTGTTGCTGGCACATTTAACACTGTTCATTATGGTAATGACAATTTTATTACCATTCTAGATTAGAACTCTTAGAAAGCTAAGAAATTTTTGACATCAGAAAGAAACATCACAAACCAAATGCTTTAAGCAGATGATTTGAAGTTGTCTATTGTCGTGAAGTGCACTAAGAACACATCACATGCCTTCATTTGTGCTTTACCAGCACAGATCTATGGCATATTTGTGAGGTTAGTTCTTAGTGTTATAGGGTGCTGTACAAGTCGTTTGTAACCAAAACCCAGAAGGTTAAAGTTTGAGGAAACATAAGAGAAAGTTAAATGACCTGGGAAGGAACATCGCCAAGCAGCTACATTTGTTTGTATTTGTAGTTTATTATTAATATCCCATTCATAGTGAATATCTCAGTTGTACTAAAAAAACAGAAGACACACAGGAATATGAGGGAAGTGACTAAGAAATGATGGGCTAATGTGGGTTTATAATGTCATACTCTTAGGAAGGCTGCAGATAGAGCTAGCTGTTAACATTAAATGTGAGCCGTCATCCTCTGAGTGTCTAATCTTTACATATGCTCTCCCATTTAGGTTACAATGTAGTCATTCGTATCCCAATTGGTGCTACAAATATAGATGTACGGCAACACAGCTACTCAGGAAAACCAGAAGATGACAACTATTTAGGTAGGACCTTAATTTTCTGAATTATTTTAAGTGTGTATGTACACATCAAAAAGATGCTAAGGATTTTCTGTCATGTCTTTTGTGAATGTTTTACAGTTTGAGAAAACATCAATATACTCCACAATAAGCCACACACTATGCTGAATCTCTAACTGATATGCTAATGAAATGTTTTCATGTAGGATCCATGGAGTTGGCACATTTTTTCCGTGCCTGCATGCGTTTTTCTCTGAGTTCCTTAAATAGATGAATGAGTGAATAAGGCTGTGTGTGAGTGTGTCATTTGCAACCCACTTAAAAATTTGTCAAAAATGAGAGGATGACATACACACACACACACACACAGCCTTACCTCGTGACACCAGTCATACACTTTTGACCTTCCTCTACAGTACTCCACCCTCACAGTTTCATGTTGTATTAATTTTATGCTTGTGAAAAAGTCCCATTTCCATGATAATAATACATTAGTCTAAAAATCACAATCCATTTTAATTACTGATGATTCATAACACGTGACTGCATTGTCTTTGACAGCACTGTACAATTAAAGCACAAGTGTGACAGCATATGAAAATATAAATCATTAAAATAATGCTTAGCTGCATTTAGTCACTCCATTCACAAAATAACTGCTAATAATGCGCTGTGTTTTGGGATTTGCTGTGTGATATGCAGACTACCCACAAGTCAAGGGTTTGAGTTAGTATGAGAATGAAATGAATGAGAATTGTCTGAGTCATTTGTGGTTGATAATTCAGTTTGAACACTGAGGACTCGACTCGCTGAACAATATCTGCTGGGTGCAGACAGTGAGCTGTGGAAAAAAGACTGTGTTATTGTAACTGTAATTTAATTTATTGAATGTACTGAGGGACATAAAACAGGTTCATGCTTACTGCTCTTATATGTAGCAGCTCCCCTAAAATGAATTGCACAGAAACCATTTAAACGTTTTACTCAGGGCCGATGTGTTGTTCCAAAAGCTATGAATATTCTTTATTGTACGATGAAGGAGAGAATTATAAGTCAACAAGAGCCCTGCAAGTCATTTTCTGGTAATGATTTAGTTTGAACTCATATTCTTGAAGGAGTGATAAGTGAGTGAGAATTTTGTGATTGGTGAATATGACAGCATGGCAGTACTTGCACATGCACTTCAGACTTTTACCTGCAAAGCAATAAAACGCATACAACATCATGCATGTACTGCAGCTCTAGTGTGGAGCTCAGCTAAATCAATTTGTTATGCTCATGAATTGATTTGTAAAGAAGAGTGTGTTCCATCTCCACTTGATATCTTTGCTCTTTGTTAGGACTAACTGTCAACTAAACATCTTTGACTTTATGTCTTTTCCAGAAAGCTAAATTGGTGTGATATCTCCCTGTCCTTTTGTGACTAAATATACAAATCCCACCTTTTCATAAGCGTATTTCTTCACCAAAACCCAATGCTTCCTGTAAACTTTCATCTCTTAATCAAACAGAACCTGGTGTTCTTGTTATATGGAGTCCAGAATATGTTGCATGATTGTGAAGGTCTGATTCAGTTCCTCGCGTACTGCCAGTGTCTTTGACGTGTTATGCTCCTGCCATTATTGGCTCGTTTGACTGCTGGTTTCTGGCAAGCCTGCTAAGTGTTTGATGTCTCTTTATGCCCCTGGGTATTGGCATTTCTGTCATGTTCAGATTTTCCCATGAATTTTTGCCAAGCCATGTATTTGGTTTCTGTATTATAGCACTGTTTGTTGCCTAGACCTGAGCTCTGGGTACTTGGGGTTGGCATTTTTCATCAGATATGTGTTCTCTCATAAACCAAACCCTTTATTTGTTTGTTTATTTACGTATTTATTGACTTGACATTGACTTTGTATGATCCTTATAGCTGCCTTCTTACCTTCTTCAGTGTTTGTCCACATGACAATGATTCTTATTCTCCGAGTCCGATGCAAGAAACCCTGAGTTGTACTGCAGCACTTCTTGTAGAAAAAGACCTCTGGGTACTGAGAATGTTGCTACAGATCTGTGCATTTAGGAAGTGTTTGGATAAAGCAGTCAGCTTACACATCTTTATTTCATTGTTGGTTTGTTTGTTTCTTAACAGCTATTTCTAACAGCCGTGGTGAATTTTTATTAAATGGTGAATTTATTGTCAGCATGTTCAAACGGGAAATCAAAATTGGGAATGCCATAATTGAGTATAGTGGATCTGACCATGAGATTGAAAGAATTAATTGCACGGATCGCTTGGATGAAGAAATCACAGTGCAGGTAATTTTTTTTTTTTTGGTAATCAGTTTCATTTACTCTTTTTAGAGTGGCATGGTGGCACAGCTGGAAATCCTGCTGCAGCCTTATAGATCAAGTATTCTCATATTTGCCTGTTTAACTGTATTAATTAACTGTATCGGCTATCTTCCTGGTACTGTGGATGTCATCTCATATACCCAAAGCTATGTGTGTTAGATCAGTTGACATCTCTGAATTGTAATCACTTGAATTGGATTAAGTGGTCTGCTCTTTTGGGCATTTCAACAAAACCTTTTCTAGTCTTTTTGGGATTGCTGTCTTTTTAGACTAATAAAGTAAGGTTCACTGTGTTAGTTCAGCCTTAAACTCAAGCAATTGATGTTTAGGAGTGAAAAGTGCCAATGCTGCTGGACAAGGGCATTAAACTGCATAATTCAGAATGACTGAGATAGCAAAATGATTTATAAGGAGACAGTTTTACCTCAGTGCACTTCTACATGCCACCTACCCAAATGGTCTACCATTCTTTAAATTGCCCTACTAGTAGTAAGAGCACAGGGATTATCATCAATCTGTCTTTGAAAAATGTTGCAATAAAAAAATGTAATGGCTGTTCTGACTGTTAGTATTGTCAGAATTACTTGTCCTGAAGAAAAAATGCGCATCTCAGACTACCTGGAATATAGAATGTACATACTCTATGTGCAGAAGACGTGTGCCCTTTTATTTCAGAATCATTTACGACTGACTTTAGATTCACTAAAGCTGTGCAAAATTACATTTGCTCGTATCTGTGTATACGCTGATGCGTCTCAAATTCATTTAAACCAGAGTTAATTCACTACATCCCGTCAATTCCACATTTGTATGCCTGCACAGTTGTCATTGAGAGATGTTGACAGTGGCGTCACTGTGGAACTGCAGCACCCCCTATTTCCACTTGATATTATCAATAACATTTAATATAATGAGTCCTTTTTTCTTTAATTCTTTCTTTATACTTGTACAATATATAATCCTTAAGCTTAATGTCAGTAGCCATCCCCCAGTTTATGAAAAAGATACAAAAATCTTTGTATGGAAGTGTACGCTTCACAGCTCCAGCGGCGTGGTGTTTGGCTTTTCTGAATAAATTTTCTTTTTATACATGTTTGTTTCCTTTTACACAATTTTAAAACAAAGGCTAAAAATTTTCTGGAGCATCACCCCCACTAATTTTAGCTATGAGCCACCACTGGATGTTGATAAAAGAGAGATAATGGTAATATGAATTAAAAAAATGTCAAGGACTAAAAAGCATATATTTGAGAACAGAGCCTTTTTTGAAACTTTTTCAAATATATATACAGTGGTACCTCTAGTCACGACTGTAATTCATTCCAAAACTCTGGACGCGACCCGATTTGGCCGCGACCTGAACGTAATTTCCCCATAAGATTGTATGTAAATACAATGAATCTGTTCCAGCCCATACAAACTATGTAATTTTTTTTTTTTAAGATTTTTAAGCACAAAAATAGTTAATTATACCATAGAATGCACAGTGTAATAGTAAACTAAACGTAAAAACATTGAATAACAGAGGAAACTAACATCGTAAGAGTTCACGCTTCACCCTTACAAACCACTCGCTGTAAATACTTTTTTTATGAGTTTTAAGCACAGGGAAAAAAATTAAGTTTGAAAAATCCTTAATTTATACCAAAACTAACCATAAACAACCAAGAAAACTAACCTTGCATGAGTTGAGTTCTGGCGTGAAGGAAGTGAGGAGGAAGCTGGGTGGAGAGGAGGTTACAGTTTTGAGGGAGAGTCCGGCTCCGCAATGGAAGATTTCAATTTAGAAATCAATAGATTTCTAATAGATTTCGACTTCTTGTACTCGGCGGCAAGATCGGTAACATGAACACCACACTAATACTTTTCAGTATTATTCAGTACTTTTCTTTCTTTAATTGGATTTCAGTTTTCTTCGAACCTTTCTTCTCACCAACACTACCAGTCTTCACTTCCTTAGAGGCCATTGTTAATTGCAAAATTAAAGCAAAAGCACACGAAATAGAACTCTGAGTTCACAGCGAATGCACAAACATCTGACCAAGAATGATGTACAGGGAGAGACTGAACACGTGTGGAAATCACTGGCGCGTAACAAACCGGAAGGGAAACTGGCCGCCAGTGTTTTTGTTCGCCACCAGAGTGTGTGGTCATGAACAGATGCAAAAGTTTGGCAAACTTTTTGATCGCAACCTGATTTGTACGTGTTTCAGAAACATTCGTGACCAGAGGTTCTACTGTATTCTTCCTGCTACTACTTGAAAATGCAAATTAAACACTCTAAACAGCACAGTCATGCAAGAAACAAATGCTTTATTAGATAGTGTTCTGGAGATGGCTGGAGATAAGAGGCAGCCATCAAGCCCGGACATGACATTAGGCCATCTCACTGTTACCCACGTTGGACCAGTTTACAGTGCCTACCTAACCAGGAAACATGGCTTTGTACCCTGAAAACAATCCTATAAAGAGACTTAAATGAACTTAGAAATCGATTTAAGGGTTATATACCATGAGAAGCACCTCCATGCAGTTCAAAAGAACTACTAAGTGCTGTGATACAACACCGAATACAATAAGTAGAATTATAAAATATTATAGGAGACACACAGCACTCTCTGGTAATGACTATGATTTTCATTACCTCCATGCCTTTGCTGGTTTAAATACTTTTTTGGGGCAACAGTGATGAGTATGCAGATCAAAGTCATGTTTTATTTATGTTTTTATTTCTTTGGTATTATTTAAAAAAACAGAGACAGTGCAATTTCACAAATTGTGGGAGAGTTGTTCTCCCTCTAAAATTAAACTTTTGCTTCAGTATTTTTCACAGAAATGCATAGCACCTTCTGGAATGCTGATGATTATGTTTGTGAAGCTCGCCCCTCATTTATTACATACATCCTGATTTTGTTAAGCCGTCATGCACAAGCATAAATTATTGATGATAAAGGCATTATCATGATTTATTTACTGTATTTCTTCAAGGAATCAGTAAGGTACCGTCTATTAATCTACTTGGTAAACGGATTCATCTAGTGTATCAATTGATAAGTAGATAGTTTGACAAATTTTCTACCTATTCATCCATTATCAAACCTACATAATCCAGTGTAGAGTCATGGGGTATGGCACATACCCTCAAAGTACACTCACACACAGGACAGATTTAGATTAGATTAGACTCAGCTTTACAGGCGGAGTGGTGGCTCGGAGGCTAGGGATCTGCACTGGCAATCGGATGGTTGCTGGTTTGAATCCTGTAAATGCCAATAGGGACTCTGCTCTGTTGGTCCGTTGAGCAAGGAACATAACCTGCAATTGCGGAGCTCTTTGAGTAGTGAGAAAAATGCAAAGAATTATTATTTATTGTCATTGGACACATTACAGGTACCTTGACAATGAAATGCAGTTTCGAGTCTAACCAGACGTGTAAGTAATCAGATAAATATAAATATACAGCAGTGAGGGATTGTACAGACAATAGTAAGTCAAGAACATATGCAGAACGATTAGTGAGACAGTGTATACAATAAGTACAGTAGAATTAGAATAGGCAGTAAAGTATAAAAACAGTTCAGATAACAGAAACAGTAACATACAGACAGCTGTATAGCTACAAGTACAGCAGAGCCCTGATAGACCTGAGGTAGTCATAGTCCAGGACTGCAGTACAAACTTGATAGACCTGACGGGGTTGTATGGTGTTTACGGAGAGGTGGCCTAGAACTTGGACTTGAGTGTAGACGCTGTTTCTGAGACTGCTGGTGCTGGCACATAGGCTCCTATAACACCTCACACACAGAAGGTAAAAGGATAAACAGACCACAGCTGGGGTGAAAGGGGTTCCTGAGGATGCTTTGTGCCCCCCACAGACACAGTTACGAGGAACAAGTCACCAAATATGTGCTGGACACTTTTCACCACCCTCTATCCAGAAACTTCCAGGCTGAAAAGGTGCTAATAGGATGGGCAAGTTATATAGTGCCCTACACTAGTGAGGCCCCAGCTGGAGTAGCATGTGCAGTTTGGGTCTCCATATTACAAAAGGGCAGATCAGCACTAGATGAAGTCAAGAGCAGGGCAGCTAAGTCGATTCATGACTGAGAAGGTATGAGCTGTGCGAAAGCCTGAAGGAGTTAAACCTTTTTAGTTTAAGCAAGCAAGAGATTAAGAGGTGCCATGATTGAAGTGTTTAAAATTATGAAGTGAATTAGTATAGCAGATCCCTGCTGTTACTTTAAATTAAATTCTTCCTTAAGAACACGTGGACACAGTTGGAAACTTGTTAAGGGCAACATTTTGCACAAATGTAAGAAAATGTTTCTTCACACAAAGAACTACAGACATATGGAATAAGTGACAAAGTAATTTGGTGGAGAGCAGGACTTAAGGGGCCTTTAAATCTCGACTCGGTGTTTTTAAGAGAATCTAATGAAACAGGACTGGTGAGCTTGTTGGGCTGAATAGCACGTTCTTGTCAAGATGTTTGTAATGTACCTCTCTCTACCCCCCAAACTCAAGCCCAATATGTAAATATAATTGCTTTTTCTTTGTTTATCTCACTGATTACATTTCTTTTTATTCCCTTTTTGGTTTCTTCTCAGAGTCTGGGAGTGTCCTGGTTGTTCAATGTGTGATGCTGCTACTGTTAGATCAAGAGCCCTGAGTTCAGAATACGCTCCCCACTTATGTGTGTGGGCTCTGCGTGTTCTCCCTGGGTTTTCTTCATGGTGCTCTGGTTTTCTACACCACATCCGAAGTGATATGCAGTTTAGGTTATTTGTCAACTATTAAAAATTGCCGTGTGAGTGTGTGCATGAATGAGGCCTTCAGTGGACATGTGCCCTGCCAAGGGTGGGTTCCTGCTTTGTGCCTGATGCTGTGAAATTAGGCTCCAGCCCCTCACATTCCTGTATTACAGGGGTTTTAGAATTTCAGGTTATGTTCTCCGTTTCTTCTGAAGCACACTAGTTAGTGTCTGTTCCTCCCTGGCTAACCACATACATTTCTAATATATATTTTTCTTACCCCCACCTCCACCCCCCAAACAGGTCTTATCAGTGGGAAACTTGTACAACCCGGATGTGCGGTACTCCTTCAACATTCCCATTGAGGATAAACCACAGCAGTACTTTTGGGATGTGTATGGCCCTTGGCAGGAGTGCAGCAAGCTTTGCCAAGGTATGTGCTGAGAAGGACAAACTGCAACAACTTGTACTAGGACTGTAACATTCAATTTGAATCCCTTCTCTCGGAATATGCCTTACAAATAAATGCTGTCCTAATTTCCCTTTCCATGAACTGGTCCATTACTGTATGTGCATGGGCTAAGCATTGGGTTCCAGCTCAAACTATAGTGCCACTGTGGCACATATATAGAATTCTTTTGAACGTGTATAGTCCATAATAAACAAAGCTGTTGTATTGTTTGAATGCCTAATAGAAAGTTGGAAACTCAAAAGTTCACTTTGTGAGAAGAAATTGGGAGTCATAGTGGACTGGTCACTCAATCTCCATTATATGTAGTGCCTCTCATAGTGAACGCCAATGTTTGGACAAGTTATTTAAGAGTGCATGATAAGATCTTGTTCTGTGCTATCCTGAATCCTAAAAAAATGATAGATAGATACTTTATTAATCCCAATGGGAAATTCACATTCTCCAGCAGCAGCATACTGATACAGTAAACAATGTTAAATTAAAGATTGATAATAATGCAGGTAAAAAACAGACAATAACTTTGTATAATGTTAAATGTTAACGTTTACCCCCCCCCCCGGGTGGAACTGAAGAGTCACATAGTTTGGGGGAAGAACGATCTCAAAAAACAGCTAAAAGCAAGTAGACAAAATTGTAAAGCAAGAAGGGATTTTGATTCACGGGAAAGAATATTCATTTTTGGGTGAACACAAAGAAAAAAGGAAAACAAATGAAACCTCAAGTCCCGGTGGTCTTTGTACACACAGCGTTGTCCCCGACTACTGTTTAAAGTGACTGATCCTCTTACTATGCTAAATGAATGCATTACACCAGAATTACAAAACACGACAAGCAGACAATAACTAATAACCTAATTCACAATAGGGAGTCTTGTATCTTGAGAGATTTTCCTCGTTCAAGATGCAGACGAACTGTGACCAGAATCTCCTCTTCAGTCTCTCTCGATTCCTGTCTTCAGGCAGCCATACCGTCTACCTGATGGTGGCACAGAGGAGAGATAGGCTGGCATCCCTGATAGTTTTCTTCGCCCTGGTCAGACACTGCTTGGTGTAGTTGTCCTGGAGGTTAGAGAGGGCACACCTAGTGATGTGTTCAGCCGACCAGGCCAGTGTCTTCAGAGTCTTACCATTGTGCTGTTTTTAAATCAAGCATTGACACTTGCTGGCAGGATACTTTCGAGTCTGGTTGCGTAGAATGTTTTTTGTTTTGTTTTTAAATAGGTGAACGGAAAAGGAAAATCCTTTGCAGCAGAGAATCCGATCGAGTTGTGGTCTCTGATCAAAGATGTTACGGTTCCCAGAGACCCTCTGCAATAACCGAGCTATGCAACACAGAATGTGAACTGAGGTAAGCGAAGAAAGTGTAGCAGTATACTAAAACCCTTTGGCCATGAGTTAAAAAATGAATTGAGCCATAGGGTATTTTAGGGAACGCCATGTGACCCCAATGACAAAACAGGTGACCCTGAACTGTGTTTTGGTGGGTTTCAGATAGTTAGGCTATGACCTTTAAGGGGGCTGACTTCTCAGCCTCTGACACATTAGCTGTTTTTTAAAACTGTGCTTATTGCTCAGCACTGCTGGTGGGGCCTTCAGGTCTAAGATACTTCACAGCAGCAGGCCACTGAGTGCCGTCTTTGGGATGTTCCTAGAGGAGCCCATGCATGCAGTTTCCATTCTAGCATTTGAATCCAGACTGCTTTAACTCTAGGGCAGTAGCACTAACTAATGCAGCACTATGCCCCCCGCTTCCAGTGTGTGATCCTAGTCATGCGATAATATGGGATCTGCCCCTTGAATGTATAGTCGCAATCTAAACTGTTCTCTGTCTCTCTCCCTCTGAAAGGTGGCATATAGCCAGGAGAAGCGAGTGTACTGCTCAGTGTGGACCAGGCTATAGGACACGAGAGCTTTACTGTGCCAAATACAGCCGCTCCGAGGGAAAAACCGAAAAGATTGATGACCGCTTCTGCAGCAGCCAACGCAAACCAGATGATAGGGAGGTGTGTCATGGCGACTGTAATGTAGGAGGTTGGCAGTATTCTTCTTGGACAGAAGTAAGTTCCCCCTGGTGCTCCCAGTGCGGACACATTTTTATTTTCTTGTACCTTCCCAAATTGACATCCCTCTGCTTTTGTCTTCCTCTCTGTCTTCTTCTCTCTAATTCTCTCTGTCTGTGGAGTGTTCAAAAAGCTGTGGCGGTGGCACTCGAAGACGAGGAGCTGTCTGTGTCAGTTCTCTTGGTGGAGTTCTGGATAACAGCAAATGCAATCAGCAAGACAAGCTGGACATGCAGCAGTGCAACGAGTTTCTCTGCCCCCAGTGGAAAACTGGCGACTGGTCTGAAGTGAGTGGCATTTAAGGAGGACCTCGATAGGCTTTGAGTTTAGTTACAACCAAGCACCATCAAGTTTTAAGACAATAGAATGGCCATGATCCATCTAGAAAAGTGTGAGGCCTAATTTTATAGAATGTGATGTTAATTTCAGGAAGGTAAGGGGAATCTGGGAGATTCCATATTGACTTTAATGGGAAACTGGGATCACAGGTTAGTGAACCTCCACTTGAGTTCTAGATGGATAAGGCAACCCTTGTTGTTATTAAGAAAAGGCTGCCATGTATTACTCAGAGAAGGGTCTGGTGTGCTAGTTGGGTTAAACACACAGAGGTACTCCCAGTGTGCACCATGACTAAAACATTTGTGTTTAACTGGAACACGGGTAGCATACCAGCACTGCACACAGGCGGGGTCATTTCACCTCTTAATTTGTCTTCTAAAGAAAGCCGGAGACGTCAGAGTATATTTAGAAGAGTCAGATTTAGTTTGTTTGTTTATTTTTTCATTTCCTTGACCCACTTATTCCCTCACTGATATACGTGTGGGGTTTGAATCCAGCACCTGCTTGTTGTTTTCATGGAGTTTGTATAACTCCCCCCTGTCTGCACGGGTGTTCCTTTGGTTAATCGAGTTCTGTCTCATATCTTATAGACATGCATGTTAAGCTAATTGTCAACTTTAAATTTACTATTTGTGGTCAGTGCCTGACTGGGCTCTGTGATGGATATGCTGGCACCCCACAGCTTTGAATTGTGTTAAGCAGGTCTGAGAATATTATGTTACTATTTATATACACTTTAATGTTCAGTCTGTAGGAGCACAGGAGTGGTACTGGAGGGGCACAACCTAAATACCAGGTGTTGAGAGAACAGTGCAGTAATACAGACAGTAACGTTTGTATAACAGTAACGTCACGAGTATTTGAGTAGTTAAAGCACTGAAAGTGTTTATGAATGCTGTGCCAAAGTCCAGGGAAAAGAGCTTCTAGCAAAGAAATGAGTGAAATAGTCGCCTCAGAAAGTCATGAACAGAAAGAAAACCCCAGGAGTTTGCCTTGTGATAAACCCCCAATCAACGCCTGTTTCCTACGGGGGAGTTTTTAGCCTTTCTGTGGCCTTAAGTGGCTACTTGGGGCCTGCAGGCGGTGGGGGTCCTCGATGCACACAGAGAAGGAGAGTAAGAAGGGTTGTTACGCACTGAGCAGTTGCTTAGCTTGTTTATGCTAGGAAATGGCTGTAGTCGTGTGTCTGTAACTTGTCAGAAGCAAACGTCGCTGCACACCGAGCACAAGGCAGTGGCGTAGGTACATTTATGGTACATCTGTGCTCTGACAGCAACACGGGCTCACTTTAATTAGCACTACTGGCCGAATAAGCCTTTGGAGAAAGTCTGAAAGAGTGAATTCAGTTTTTAAAGGTACCAAGTCAGTTTAAATATATATATATATATATATATATATATATACTGTATACTATGAATTCTGCATTGACTGTATGCTTGGCCAAAGAAACGAGGCTTCTAACTTAAAGCTTTATTAACAAATAAGCCATCAGTTTCTAAAAGGAGTCCATGCTCAACACTTTGATGTCATCTGAAATGAATATCTAAGGAATGATTTGGTCAATTTGTGCATAATCAATGGCTATAGCGTTACGATATTTTAGATGTACAAAATGTGCATTGTAGTTGAAAATGCACTGTATTTTTAATAATTCTGACCTTTTCTATAAATACTTCTTTTTACCAAATACATGTGGTCTGATTTCTCGAACAAGACGTCTTTGCATGGTGGCACAGCGTGACTCCTCTTCGTCAGGAGGGGGCCAACCATTTTGAACAAGTGCCACGTTACCTTCTTGTGCTCCTAATCGAAATGCCTCACGTCAGCTGCACAGTTATTGAGGTGTCTGTCTTTTGCTGTTTTTGTGGTTTTGGTGAAAGTCGGATTGCCTTTAAGACACCTGCCAATAGGGCAGTCTGTGAGTGTGTCCTGTGCTAAACTGGCACCATTTTCAGCGATGATTGCTGGCCTTAAACCCGTATAACGTTTATAGGACCACTGTGGACTTGTTTACAGAGTACAGCCAAATTCTTATTCCCATGTGTCATCACAAAGCACATCACTATTCTTCAGTGCTATAATTAGTTAATATACAGTAACTATCTTACTTTAAAAGCAGTGTCTTACAACACCTTTGGCAGACTGAATTTTGAATCTGTGCACTTATGGGGTCCGTTGCCGTACTACACTATCACTGTGTCAAGACCAGAGCATGTAGTGCGGTGCTAGCAGAGGATGATCCTCAGGTCTGAAAGAGATGGAGATGGTGGGGGGAGAGTCTATATTACACAAAACAAACTGCATAGTGTTATGCAATTAATGTATTCTTTAATTTAATTAACGCAGACTTATTTCTGATCAATGGAAATGCTTATTAACACTTTTCTATTTACATAAATTCACTTACAGGTTGTGAGAAAGATGCTATATAGCGCCCGACCCGGCACAGACTCAGACAGAGGCACATGTAAAAACACAAAGACTTTATTTTTCTTCAGCTGGAGGGCACGTCTTCCCTGTGAACCCCCCAGCCACAACGCAGTCCCAAAAGCACTTCAAATCAATCACAACACTCCCGTTTGGCACCACCACTCCTCCCAGGCCACCTCGTCCTCTTCCTCCCAATTCTGGCCCCTGAGTGGTGGTTGCTGGCCCTTTTTATAGCCCACCCAGAAGTGCTCCAGGGGCTTGATCACCTGTTTCTGGTTGCACTTCCAGGCGGGGCTGCAGAGTCGTCCATGTTGGCTCAGGGACCCATGCAGCACCCCCTGGCGGCCACCCCACATCCCAACAGAGCTGTGGAGAACTCCATCTCCCATGGAGCCCTGCAGGAAACTGAGGCACCATCGTCAGCCAGGGAGGCTGCCACCAAGCGTCCTGGGGGAGGTACTGAGACACCCATGGTTGCTCCCCCCAGAACATATGTAGAAGGGGCGTCCCGGCCAGGCATGGGACCCAGCCACCCGTCACAAGGTATTACCTCTCTTGAACCGATAAAAGTATTCGCTTGCTCACTGGTGTCGGCACTGCCAGGTAATTAGCACAAGACGTGGCTCCTTCTTGTCCTACCTTCATGTTGGCATTAGCTTACCAATCAGCTTGAACCTCACAGCACTCTGAGTGGAGTGGTGGCTCTGAGGCTGGGGATCTCTACTGGCAATCGGAAGGTTGCCGGTTCGAATCCCGTAAATGCCAATAGGGACTCTGCTCTGTTGGGCCCTTGAGCGAGGCCCTTAAACTGCAATTGCTGAGCACTTTGAGTAGTGAGAAAAGCGCTACATAAATGTAAAGAATTATTATTATTCTTATTCTTAAAGGGGTTATGAACAGACCAAATATAAGTCCATACACAAAGACATCAACACACTGACACAAGATCACATTTCCTGGGTTCTTTTGAGTGAACATTTTGTGTTCTAAATATATTTGCAAGTTTCTCGCTAATTTTTAACATGCCAGTAAATGTTTTTCTCAAACTCCATACTGGTAAAAGCAATTCACCTGGTATACCAGATCAACAGTATAGTGCCTTTGCGCCCTACGCCAGTGGAGTAGGCTACAACCACCGTGACACCTAATTAGAGTACAGAAGTCTGAGGATGTTGCTGTGAAGAAGCAGGCCCAATACACACAGCTTCTAAGACACTGATGATCATGCAGTCAGGCCCTCTAGTGGATTAAGGTGTGTGACATTACCTTTTGCAACATTTAAAGTAAAAAAACAAATTTTCATCCATAAATGTTTCTACAGTGAACATTATTACCTAAATCTTTTTCTTGTGGCCTCTCAACACCCCTTCATCCATATTTAATCTTAGCAGGCTCATTTACTGCCCTTTGCATTTGCTGCATCACATCTGCAGTTCCAACCCAAACTCTGGAGTGAAAAACACAGAGGGGTAGAATAATTGGGTGGTCAGCCAGATATCCTCGCGCTCTGTGTAGGCCATCACTTCTACCGATTAGAACGTCCAGCAAAGTCTGTATTTCAGAGTCAAAGCCAACTTTATGGTCATCTCAACCATATACAAGTATACAGCTAGACGAAATTACGAAGCTCAGGGTCCACAGTGTAACAACATGAAGTGCAAATAAAAAATTAAAATTAAGATTTAAAATTTAAATTAAAACACAAATAAGACAAGACATTGTGCAAAGAAAAGACAAAAAAGTAGCAGCAATATTAACGTGTGGTAAGCAATATGAACATTGATGCAATGTATGGTATTAGGCAATCTAGATACATAAATATAGTCAATAGATATTGTGACAGATAAGGGCGCTCTCGCTCCCTTGAACCCTCGGACACCACGCCAGACACCAGATAAAATCCAAAATGTTGAATTTATTATTAATAAACAATGCAGAAAACACCCCCCACTCCCCAATACTCATACAAATAACACTAATCAATACACAATAACCAATCCTCCACTCCCAGACGCTTAGCCACCCTGCCTCCCAACTCAGCTCGTCTGTCTGGGATTTCCCAGAGTCCTTTATAGTCCGTGACCCGGAAGTGTTTCTGAACCCTCAGTCCTTGTGACTTCTTAGATCAAAACTCTTCTTTTTTTATCCTGGAAGTACGTCATTCCTTCTGTCCATGTGACTGGGACGTACTTCTGGGGTGTAGGGAAAATAGTCAGTGCTCCTCCCTGCAGCGCCTTCTAGTGGCCCCCGTGGTATCCAACAGGGTTGTAAAGGTAAACTCCAATGTCCATAATTCCCTGCTGGCATTCGGGGCACCTCCATGCTGCAGGGAGGGCTCCACCTGGGGGTATTGATATCTTGCAATATGTAATATAATAAATAAATAACAGATATAGATAACAGAGTGTAACATATCAGTGTATGATGACAGTTGTTTAACTCGTTCCTCTTAATTTATGTGTCAATGTATATGTTAACTATACCTCTACAATAACACTGCACTAATACTGTTCGCTTTGTTAAATAAATAAGTGCAGTTGTGAATCACATCTGAACAGGCACATGAAACTCTTCAGGTTCAGCTAGTGTGGTGTGTCAGCTCCATGTCATTCATTAATTGTTGGTTTTCACTGTGATTGTTCCTTCAGTGTCTGGTGACGTGTGGGAAGGGTTACAAGCACCGTCAGGCCTGGTGTCAGTTTGGAGAGGACAGACTTCATGACAGATTGTGTGACTCCTCTACAAAGCCACATTCTGTGCTCCCATGTCAGCAGCAGGAGTGCGCTGCCTGGCAGGTTGGACCGTGGGGACAGGTACTCTCATAAGTCACTTTTTTTGACTGTGTCTTAGCTTCTCTCCAGCCATTTATTTATTTGTATTAACATTGACGTTTGCACCAAGTATCCTGTTTGTCACAATTTAGAGATCATAGGAGCGAGCTGTTTAACTTAACATCAGGATGATATCCTTGTGGGCTGCTGTACATTTGAGATTTGTATCGATTGTATAGGTTGTCAGCCCGAGAGGTGCGATACGGGAGGTTTGTTCTGCTCGCTCTTTTAAAACGTATGCCAGCTTTTCTTGGATATGGCTCTTGGCTTTCAATCTCCAGAGACATGTTAGGCCTTTCAGTTCTGCTTTCTGACTTTTTATTTTTTAGGGAGAGGATGATAAGGTAAATATCTAGGAGAAAATAGGAATAATGCTACATCAGGCAAAGAAATTATAAGAGTATTTTCTCTTTAACAAACAAGGCAATGAAGTGGTAATAAAAAAATTTGGTGTGTCTATGCAAAGCTGATTTTAGAAGTAAAATATCATAGGCATATATTTCATTATGTGCAATGAAATGAAAAAATCATGTCCTATTGAAAAAAATGTATTATTTTTCCCCAGGTATGCTGCAATTGGCACAGATATGTCCATGATATGCAAAATAAGCTTCTGTGTAAACTCTACTGGAGTGGTTTTTCTCAAAATAAATTGGTTTCTAGAATTGTACACTGCTAATAACCGAATTAACAGAACTAATGATGAGTTTCTGATTTATTGTGTTCACGACGTTGCATCCTGATACACAAGCAGACATCATTTCAAAATCTAGTTCAGGGATACCTAAATATATAAATCCATTGAAAGCCCAAAGTTAACATTTTGACCCATTGCAATACTTTATAAGCACTCAGTGGGCAATTTATTCGGTCCATCTACTAGTTCATGCAAACCGCTTACTTCTCCAGTTATGTGGCGCCAGGCTAAGCCGTATAGCGTGCAGGCCCAGTCAGAAGGTGTAATTGTTGTTTGGCTCAACACTAGAATGGGACAGGCGTGTAACCAAAGTAACTAGGACCGTGTTATGATTTTTGTTGCCAGTCATTGTGGTTTCAGCTGCCCTTCTAGGAATTTCATGCAACACAGTCTCCAGAATTTGCAGAAAACTGGGCAACAAAAGAGGCAATAACTAAAAAAATAATCCCATGAGAAGCTGTTTTGTTAATGAGACTGGTGAGAGGAGAATGGCTAAACGTGTTGAAGGTGTTAGTGTTCTGACTCGGAAAGGAGGTGAACACGCTAAACAAAAGTCCTAGCCAAAGGGAGCAGCAAGAGTAATCACACAAAACTCTTGTGTTTATCTGTAATCTTAGATGAGGCCAGCTCTGAGTCTACGGCTTTATACTGTTACTCTTGTGACGTATTGGCACACACTTTCTAGAGCCATAGCCCTAATGATGAATCGCTGTGTCCAGAAGATGGCAGCACCCACCAGAAAACAAGATGACAACGTGACAAACATTCGATAGAATGAAAATAAAAACAGACTTTAATATCCACACATTAAAGAAAGAAAATAATGAAGAGAACTAATTCTCTTCTGTCAAAACAAAATCCCAAAAGCATTGAGAGACAATGAAAGTAAAAATCACCTAGCAAGCTGGTTACAGCAGTGGTATGCAGAAGGCCTATCGGAATACACAAGAAGAAGATTTGCAGCATGAATCAAAAAGCTCAACAGGAACCGTGTGAGGCTGTCAAGTCCAAGCGATGTTTCCAGCACCTGTTTGAATCCTACCTGGTACTAGAGAGGTGGACCCATAATACGAAAGTATAACCTTTACTACAGCCGCCTTGTGTCAGTTCACTGCTTTTGACTGTAGGGGCACATACAATTGTGCGAGACACTCTTGAGCCACTTTTGAATCTTCTCAAATAAATGAAATAAGTGTCCTGACTTAGTGTCACTTGTTTACTCACGTCAGTGGCACTGTGGCACAGGCCTTAGGCCACTGTCGGGCAACCGGTGCACCGTGCGCTGTGGAATTTTGTAGGGGCGCCGCAAAAACTTTTGTAAAATATTTAAAATTGCTAGTGTTTTTGAACTTTTGGTTGATTAAAAAGATAATGTTTTAAAAAAAAAAATTTTATGTTGGAAAAACAGATAATGGTTAATCAAATTGTTGTATTTATTTTGAATGCAAGTTAAAATTTTCACTGTTCACCATTCATCATAATATCAACACCAACAGTGTCAAAAACACATCTCGTGAGACTTAAAAAGTCTCGTTGTTAGAAGATCTCGCTCACTGTACGGATAGAAGAAGGCGGAGCAAATATGTGCTGAAAAACAATCTCAACGTTCACATTAATTTAAGATTTATCCTTTGATTCCTTTATTAATAAAATGTCTTTTAAACTTGTAAAATTAACTGTTTTTATTGGCGATTGTCCATAGATTGTCTCGTCACGACTTTATTTATGGGCAGTCCCTCAGATGCTCCGCGAAAGAAAATTTTTGGACTTTCGCTGCCTTAAGCAGTGCTGCCTCATACATCCCCAGACCTTTTCTACTCAGACTGACCTCTAGCTTTGTCTTGAGCTTTGTGTGATCCCTTTAACTTGATGGTCGATTTTTTTCCTCATTGTGTTTTGACCTTGACTACCCAATTGCAACCTTTCTTAAAAATCTCAGACACTTAATCCAATTCAAGTGTCCATCAGAACGTATAGATCAGGGGTCCTCAGTCACGGTCCTGGAGGGCCGCAGTGGCTGCAGGTTTTTGTTCCAATCCAACTGCTTAATAAGAAGCCCTTATTGCTCAAGTAACACTTCTGCTTCACTTTAGTGGTCTTGCTCGTTAAGATTTTGAACCCTTATTGCTTATTTTAGTCTTAAACAGCTGTAGTCTTGGTTTTTAAGTTGCTCCTAATTAGCAATAAGATACAAATGACAAAAGCGATCAGCATTTCTCCATTCAGCTTGTTACCATTTACACCCATGTGTATTTATCATGCACTATTTGGTTTAATTGAATACTTGGAAGGAAAGTGCAGAGAAAAAGTGAAGGACTGAGAATTACTCCTCCGTTTTACCTTTCAAATCATTTGGATGATATCCTTAGAAAGGGGAAGAAAATCCAGGATATGAGAATAAGCCGACATAGCAGAGTTAAAGCACAAATAAGCCATGAAATTAAATTATTGGCAAGAATTGCTTTCTAATTAAGCAACCGGGTTAGAACAAAAACCTGCAGCCACTGCGGCCCTCCAGGAATGGGATTGAGGACCCCTGCTCTAGATGATCACAACAATTTTTTTTTATGGCCGGATGAAGTTCAGATAAGGTGGCACATATGAAAAAGTTATGAACTAATAATGGTAAGAGCACACTTACACACAGGGAATACATTAATAAAAGGACAAACATTATCATGTTAAGACAAAACTGGTGAGGCAGTATACATGTATAAAAACAGACAAGATAGATAGATAGATAGATAGTGTAACACACTGTATCCCATTACTTAGTGCTCATAATGAATTTTCAAACATCAGTCAATTGCTTGACTCTTCTGCTGAAGTTCAGAGCAAAATTTGATGCTTCAGTTCATTTGTAGTATTTCTGGCTGTAGGATTTTTTGTTTAATTCTATGCTCAGAGTTTGAACAGATAGCTCCATCATTTTCACTTTGCAGTAAGATTGCACGAAGATCCCCGATAAGTCTAAACGTGTGACAGAGCTTATGCATTCACATACCATTGCGCTGTCATTCAAGCTAAATATATATTTGAAGGCATGAAATGAACCGTGTGCAGTTTTCACAGAACCCATGTCACACAAGTGTGACCTCAATTCACTCAAACTGGTGAAGTAGAAACAGAGCAGCCCACAGCCAGCTTCAGTTGCTCATGCTGACCTCCCCTTGTCTTTGTGCTCTGATAAAAGCTTTTAACCTTTGCTGCTCAGAGAGGGTGGAGATCGACGTGTGACAGGTGGAAAATGAGGTCTGCAGCTGTGAACGACTGCCATGGAATTTTTTATTTTGTTCATTTTGTTTTTTATCTTTGCAGTGCACCACCACCTGTGGACCGGGGTACCAAATGAGAGCAGTTAAATGTGTGCTGGGGTCCTATGGCTCTGTTGTGGATGACACGGAGTGTAATGCAGCTACCAGACCGACAGATACTCAGGTAAAGTACGTCTTAAATACACCTGAGAATATTTTGATTTCTATATTTTTCATTTTCTGGATGGTCAAATGAGTTGTCCATTCATCTATCAATGTCCTGAACCCCGGATTGAGGGTAGCTCAGGATTCTGCCATCTTGGATTAGATCTCATTCCATTGCTGGACACACTGACTCACACACTCACAGTCTGAAATACAAGACGGGCAGCACTGACCTGCTAGAATCAATTGCTGTTAAGGTCTAAATTGATAAAACATTTTTATTGTCTAGGCGTTCGTGCAGAAGCATTTCAGAAGACAAAATGTTAAGTTATTTTGAAAAAAAGCCGTTGAATATCAAACAAGGATATCAACCAGTGAGTTCTGGACATCGCCCTGTAAAAAAGCCATAACGGCGCTAGAATCAGTGCAGGAAAGGACAGCGAAGTGCACTTTGGGATTAAAGAGCATCTCTAACTGTGACAGACACACAGAAGTAAAGCAGTTTCGTCTCGTGTATGGTGGTCCCACACTCTCAGTGTCTTCTGGGAGTAGCTTTAAACCTCTCCAATCCAATGCTTGCTGCCGTGTGTTCCTAACTGATTGAACTCTGCACGCTGGACGACCATCTCAGGATGAATATCGGACCATCTAAGTAAGTAAATCTTGAGCAGATAAGGCTATGTGAAGACTTCATTCAGGTTTTCCAAATTACCAAGGCATTGACAAAACTGCTCCATCAGAATTAGTTAAACGGTGGATCCCATACTCCAGGACGCCTAATGAAGACTCAGGGAAGTGCATTTAAATCTGAAGCCAAAAAGCACTTCTTCCCACAAATGGTTGCAAACTTCAAGAATAAACTATCGAGTCATAAAGTTACCAAGTAGAAATGTAGACACGTTTTAAAAGTATCTGGATGAGATATTGAGACACCTTGGCAATAATTAATCACAGGAGCAATAACGGACCAACTTTTATTTGTTGTTCTTATGTTTTTAATTTACATTTTCCAGTCAATCTAAAATGCACATTACTGGTACATGAAAGAGAACTGAAGATACTTGAAAAGACCCCCATGAACGCTGAGGGAATCCCCAAGCGTCACAAAGACACCAATCAAGCCTGGTGTCTACAGCGCTGAAGCAGTAGCGTACAGTGTAGAGTCGGTGGTCCATTTAAGTTTAAACTCTCACCCACAAGGCCACACTACTAACTGAAGTGTACATTTAATCACAATCCAAGAGGTTAAAGGGTGGGTTGCTAATTCTGGTGATTTTTTGAGCTTACTAAGAGGAGTGCTGCTGGTCTGTGTTTTGGAGTACAGTTTGAAGGAATGCTAGCGTGAAAAGGCCTCCCAGTTCCTTATTCAGGACAAGCACAAGCTGAATCCTTGCATGGCTGGAAAGCAACACTGATGCAAACCATACACTTGGCTGTTGTGACATTTTAGCAAGTGCCAAATGAATGTGTGCATCCAGTAGAGGCGTTCAGCTTGCCCTAATCACTCTTGAAGGGTGTGTTCCTCAGCACATGTGTGAGCCATGGAGGGTGCCAGGCACCCCTGCCATACTTGTCTAGGCTGATACCTCACAAATGCAGCGTTTCTCGGGTTTCCTGTTTCTTTTGTAAAGTCAGCCCTTAGCATATGCTAAATTTCATCTCTCCATATTGTCTATGAACTTTCCCCCAGGCTTCCATAATTGTGGTTCAGATTCATATCTTCTTCTCATTCCTAACTCCTGCTGCTTTTGCTGTTCCTGCTATTTCTATTCAAACAAAACCTGCTGCAATAAAACATATCAGGTTGATTTGGCTCGGTTCTTTACATTAATTACGACTCAGTGAAGTTTAGTTTGGCTGCCTGCAGGCAGGCTTGTAGCTTGGCTATGATGAAGACCAGCTGACCTTAGCAGTGGGCCATGTTGAATGCGATGCTAATGAGCCACTGATTGCACTGATAGGCCTGTGTTGTTCCAGGCCAGGATGCCGGGGTGCAGTCTTGGAAACTGACCTGACTTTTTGTTACTAGAGTCTTCAAACTTCGGGTAAGCCACTTCATTTGCATTCCCCCTAGTTTGAGCTTTGAAAATGTCCTGTTTGAAACTTTAAGTAGTGCCGAGTGAGCAAAAAAAGCATTTATTGGATTTAGGTTGAGGAGGCCGTTTATAGTTTTTCTTTTCTTGCTGTATGGGTTGGGTAGAGTTTGCAGGGAGTCAGGTCGTAGTTTTTCCCCTCTGTTGTAGTAAATCACATTTACTCAAACGGCAAACCCCAAACAAGCACATATGTGATATATTAAACAACAAAATACGAAAAAGGGTTAAGTCCCAAGAATTTATATAATGTACACATTTAAATTCTGAAAAGTATATTTTGTAGAATATTTTCCTATTTGACAAAGTTGAGTATCTCTTTTATGTAACTCTTTCAGGGCTGAAGTCGACTTTTGTCAAAAGGAGGAGTTGACGATGGTTATCAACTGTAAAGTGTGACAAAACCAACCATTATGTTTTAGTTGGACTCCGTTGCTAGAAGGAAAGTTAGCTTCGTTGGTTTGACCATGATTTCCTGGGCTCATGTGAATAGCACAGCGCCAACCACAGCAAAAATGGCCCTGACATAATGGCAAGAGATCAAAGTGAATGCATAAAGCAAAATACTCCATGGACAAAGTTTTGCCCATTATGAACTGGACTATGACTTGCCGGACTCCGATTTTGACACAAGTGATCAAAAACGTATGCGAGGTTCCAGCTTCATGTGACTGGTCCCCAGCTAATCGTGGTGCTGACATGCCTATGGCCTCACTTAACAATGATAAGAGGTAGAAACCAGATTGCAATGCGCTGCAACCATGACCGCCCCAGCCTCGTGAAGACAGCCTGGCAGCAAGCCTGCTGCCCACTCTTGTCAAACTGGCATCTGCAGCATGCAGCAACAGACGTTTTATGTTGATTTCTGTGTGAAACCATTACTTTTCAGAAACTATGTTTTTTGGAAACAATATTCATCCCTGAAAGAGTTCATGAAAGTTCTGCTCAGTTTCTTTGCGCTCCTTTGCTCCTTGTGCTCGTCTGGGATTTTTTCAGAGTCCTCCACTTTTCTTCCAACATACCAGATACCCCTCAGGTTATGTGACAGATCTGTGAGGTTAGGTGTAACTGTGTGTGTGTGTGAGTGAGTGTGCCACACGATAGACCAACACCTTGTCTCCCACATTGCACCCAGTGCTGCCCCCATAGGCTCTGGTCTTTTGAGATCTTGAACTGGATGAGTGAATCATACAACGGATGAGGGAACATATTATTGTAGCTGAATAATGATTACGCTGAAGAGATTGATGATGAAATGCTGGAGCAGTAACCAAGCTATTTACAGAGTAGTGTGCCACCACATTCTGTTATCCTGCGTAAGATCATACAGAGTCGCTGAGCCAGAGTTTACAGTTGGATTGTAGATTTTAAGAGGAGAATATTTAAGGGCAGAACAGTGGCATAGCAGTTAACACGGATTCTTAACCACTCTAATAAATTCTGTTTTCAATCCAGGCAATGCCTGTATGGAGTTTTCCCATTGTCCTTGTGGGTGCTCCTCTTATACCAGGTAAGTGGGTGACTCTGTGCTGCCCCGGTCTGCAAATGTCTGTCTTTGTATTGGAAATTTGTTTCTGTCATCAGACACATGCAAAACATTCCAAAATAGAGGCTTCCAATTAGATCAATTTGTATCGTATCATCGTTAATCGAAGTGCAGTGACGTATCACCATCAGTGTGTAAGCCTGTGCTGTAAAAAGCCCGGGGTCCTAGAAACTATGGAAATTGTCAGAAAAAAATAGAAGTGCAGAGTCTGTGGGTTCGTTTTGCGGATGTGCTCGTCCCCCTTGTCTATCAGCGGCTAAGTGAGTTTCTCTCTCGTTAGTTTTCTTTGAGCTTCATGCTGTAGCCTCGCACTTCGGGCTGGACAGACAGACAGACACACACTTCCACACGTAGACATTTATATATAAGATTGTTACGTCATAAGGATACTCACATTTGACAAACATGGCCTGAGGCCATTCATTTGCTGCTGATGACTGTTGTGGTTTTGTAGGTTTGAGAGTCATGTCACAAATATTTTTGGTTTCTGTCTTTCCGAACTTTCTGGATTTGTGTGCAAGCTAAGGTCATTTATAGAGCCGTTGTATCCAACAGGGTCACATACTTCCTGGGAATGTGTTCTTTTTAGAAGTGCAGCTCCTACTTTAAACCTGCACATGTCCCTTCCTAGTAACCACTGTGGAGATATTAAGGCAAGAAATAATAGTACAAAAGAAAGGATGTATTAAAGTGGCACATCGCAGTTATGTAATATACAGTATATACATACAGCTTAAGAGAGGCCATTGTAACAATACATTTGTCTTACACTTCTTCAGTGGAGTGATTGACAGGACAGGAGAGCACAGAGTCAATGTCACATCTGTGCCAATGGGGCTCCTGGCTCTTTGAAATTCTGACAGGCGTTTATACCCTCCATGTTCCACTGGCCAACACCTCCAATAGTACCACTGCAGCACATTCAGTAAGGTGTTCGCAGATTCTACTGACCATTGCTATGTTTGGGTTAGCTTCCATTAGCCCGTTCTGCCTGTTCCTCTTTGAGTAAAACTGTGTCCCTGATCCAACCACTAACCTTTATTTACCGTTCTTAGTTTGTCACTGCTCCCTGAAAATATTTTTATGCACTGCATGTATGTATGCATATATGTACGTGAAACAGAAAACATACTCACAAATCACAGTATCACTACAGCCGTTCTCAGATTTAGAAGGATAAAGAAATGCAAATCAAAACTGACTTAAAAACCTGACAGATTCTCGTTTTTGTTCCCATAAATGAGGTAAGAGTGTGTAATTGGACCCTATGATTAGATTAGGTGGGCTCTGAAAATGAACGAGTTTGAGGCAACATTGACTGGACTGACATTCAGCCCCCCCCAGCCTTTAATCAGTTGACTGTGCTGATTAAGGACCCCCATTTTAGCAGCACAGTGTGTGGAGGGTACCCCACCTTGTCTTAGGGTTGGTAAACGGCATCTATTTTGATAGGCAAAGAGAGGGAACCATCATAGTTTAGTTAACAGCTCATTATGACACCCCAACTCCCCACTGACTGCTCACCTTTAACGATCAAGCCGTTGTGCTACAATTCAATTCACAACTTCCATCTGTCCAACAGCAGCTCATGCAGAAATAAAATCCATCCAAACTTCATTGATCCTGAGACTGCGACCTGTGAGTCTTAACAGTGGAAACGTCTGCGCCACACACTTCCATGCTATCCAAAATGATGGATTTCACTAAGGACTTTTCCATGTGCGTTTCATTGCTTAAGAAGTGCTGGTTTAGATCCTTTTTCATTGTTTTTTATATTATTTTAGGCTTGGCATTTTGACTTTGACATTTGGCTTCATTGACTTCCTGGTTTTGACTTTGGCTTCTTTATTTAACTTCATGTCTTCTTCTGTTTGCTTCCCGGTCTCCGAGGCCGAACACTGAGAGTAGCTGAGATGTGATTCTCACACCAACACCAACACACACTCATAACTGGCCCTTTAAGAATCGCCCGCTCACTTCCTCATATTGATTCTGAGTTGGCTATTTGGCCGTTTTTACTTTAATGCTCTTTGAAACTGTTTTTTCTTTATTTTGAGGTTTATGATTTACGTAATGACAAAACACACCCAATCAGTAGACTTTGCTGGTTTGAAATTCTAATCAAGTCATTTCGTTTGTCAATATTTTTAAAGTCACAGTTTGCTACATTTGTTTTTACGTTTTTCTTAAATGTTCTCCTTGATATCCATTGAACTGCTCTGTCTTTTATAATCAACCCCAGACAGGATGCCAGTCCATCAGAGGAGAAATGAATAGAGATATACTGAAATGAAAGAAAAAGGCACTTTAAAATACAACTGATTTCTAATGTACTTGGGTGTTGTACCGTGTGAGCCATTATGAATGTAGAGAAAAGCCAAGCAAAATGACACTTTTTATTGGCTAACAAAAAAGATTACAATATGCAAGCTTTCGAGGCAACTCAGGCCCCTTCTTCAGGCGAGATGGAATCTGAAGAAGGGGCCCAAGTTGCCTCGAAAGCTTGCATATTGTAATCTTTTTTGTTAGCCAATAAAAAGTGTCATTTTGCTTGGCTTTTCTCTACAACTGATTTCTAATTAAACACAATTTCAATTTTTAAGGATTGTGAAATAACAGCATGTCCTGATTTGGAACCAAAAGTCCTCAAGCATGCTGGTCACAGAACACAGTGGCGGTTTGGATCATGGACCCAGGTAAGTGATCCTCCAGCTTTTGCTCATACAAAATAAATGCTGCCTGCGGATCTTTCAGAAAGGAGTGATGGACCCAGATGTGTGCCATCCCCTACTTTCATTACATAAACTGTTCCTCTTGGGCCATATTTTTCTTAGAAGGGTATAAATGGCACATCACAATTGGGGTGGCAGAGTGCTCCGTTCTTTAACTCCTTGCTCAGCAGCGTTTAATGGCAGACTGATTAGCACGAAGCTGTTTGTCTTTGGCAGTGCTCAGCAACCTGCGGGAAAGGCACCAGGCAGCGCTATGTCAGCTGCAGAGACCATCAAGGGGCAGTGGCGGATGATTCTGCCTGCTCACATCTGCCCAAGCCACCATCCCGGGAAGTCTGCTCTGTTGTGGCCTGTGGGCAGTGGAAGCCTTTGGAATGGACACTGGTGAGGAGTATTTTGACATTAAATTACATTTTTCTTCACAGCTTAGGGCCAGCGTCCAAGGCAGATGTAGTAAGTCTAACCTTGGTGGCAGACTACCTCGTTTGTATAAGAAGAGCTGTTTATGTGGTGAAAGTGCCAGCTTCCTGTGTGCTGCCTTAGTGTTGCCAGATGCAGCTCATTTATTGTGGATTCTTGGCTCACACAAAACTCCGGTGTTTTACTGTAACATTTACTCTGTTTTTTCTTCTTCAAATTCTCAAGAAACATATATAGTACCCTAAAAGATGGAGACCCCATGGCCAACAGGGGATGTTTTTGCAATTCCAGAACTCAAAATGAGAGCAGGTCAGGGGATTGGGCCGATATAAACCAGAAACAGCAGGTTAGAGCTCCATCTACTGGCTCCTGCTGTCCCTGCAACTGCACAGCAGCCTGACTGTAATAAATGGCAAGTGTCTCCATGCATGGCATAAACCTCCCTACTGCCTTCAACTGGGCTGAACATTATATTTAACATTTAATAAGCTGTTACTATCACATGTGCCGTAGCATAGAAAATCAGAGTGTGGAATTCTGACTGAGAAGTACAGCACAATTCAGCCATGAGGAACTTACTGAGCTCATGGTGCAGCAGGCTCTGTAAACACTTATAGGTAGATATCTGAGGAGGCCTAAGAAGGACTTTATGTTCAGAAGTGTTTTTTCTCGCTCAGATTGTTGCGCTGCTCTTGTCCATACTGAGTTCCAGTGCCCATCCTTAGCAGTAGTGCAGCACAGTCGGCACACGTTGCTGAAGTTCGTGTTCTCTGAGGGATGAAAACTGCATGTGGTGAAAATACAGCTTTGGGGCTTCACTCTCACCTGGAGTTCTGCAAGCGTTTGTTGTTACGAGACTGCAATGCAGAAGCTCACACACTACACATTGTTGCACTTTCTACTGACTTCAGTGAAGAGGATCTCATTTCTGAGTTCTTCTTTGCTCAACACAAGTCTCACCTGAAATTATATTCTAGCTCTCGTGATCCCAACTCTGGCACAGATTGGAAACGCAAGCAACTTAACCTACCAAGTTGATAAAGGACTAACGGTGACTTGCATTATAACTGTGCCATCACCACACTATAGCAAGCTGACACACTGAAGACTGCTGTAACGAATTAAACAGGGAGGGCCTACGTGTGTGACGCCAACTCTAACCCTTGTCTTACACTGCCTGCCACAGACCATGGGAGAAGAGCTTTGAAATCACGTGCTACCCTTTGTCTTACAGTGTTCAGTGACCTGCGGTCAAGGAAAGGCCACAAGACAGGTGGTGTGCATAAATTCCAATGAGCAGGTCGTGGACCTAAGTGAATGTGATCCAGATGATCGGCCTGCAACAGAGCAAGAGTGCACCATGTCTGCTTGCCCTTCTCAATCAAATGATAGGGGCAGAATCAATTTGCCCACTGACCATCGAGTGAAGGTGCCCCCTTCTCACGGGCTCCCAAATCGGAATGCAGGCCGGGCCCAACCTTCTGGTGCTAACCAGTGGAGAATGGGCCCTTGGGGAGCGGTAAGTGACATTTTCAGAATTGCAAGTAGGTGCATTTTCTTTTGTTCAGTTTCCAGATTTTTTTAAACATGGTGTTCATATTCCCCATCAAACTCCAGCTTTCCTGTTTGCCAGTAGTCCATCTTGAAGGCCATCACAAATCTCAGTAAAATACACTAAAATACTTCATTGTTGTCGTTGGAAATTGCGAATACTGTAATTACAGTACATTTTTCTTTGGATGGAACTGGAAATGAGTTGTAGAATAGAATATGCCTCAAGTTGAGTCGAGTACTTAAAGGGCAAGGAATTGTAAAATGCTGTGTGTGTGTGTGGAATAATTAATGTCATCTTTGTGAATGCTGTGTCAGATAACTAATAATAATTAATACCTGATCATGGCAGCCTTTATAGTCCAGGTCTCAGTCAAAGATGGCAGTTTGCTATTTTATGTTACAGCCCAGAGTCCAGTGGGAGTCACATAATAAAACTGTGTGAGCATGAAGCATATAATCCATGTGAGGACAATTAAACCAAGACTTCCATTTTATAAGTAACACATCTGCCTTGTGATGGCTCTGAGGTGAGGGATCTGCACTGGCAATCAGAAGGTTGTCGGTTCGAATCCCATAATTGCCAATATGGACTCTGCTCTGATGGGCCCTTAACCTGCAATTGCCGAGTGCTTTGAGTAGTGAGAAAAGTGTCATATAAATGCAAAGAATTATTCATTTGGCGAGTGATGCAAATGATATAAAATAAAAACTGAGAGATTAGTCCAGTGGAATGTCAGGGTGTAACATGTGACAACTGTTGTCTTTTTTATTGAAGGTGGACAGTTTCATTAAATTTGTAGCCATGAATTTAGTAGGAGCCTTCATATGTTAAAATGTCTAATATCTCCTGGCCTTCTCTCAGTGCTCCAGTACCTGCGCAGGGGGATTTCAACGGCGAGCTGTTGTCTGTCAGGATGAAAATGGATATGCAGCAAGCAACTGTGAGGAACGTGGCCGACCGGTGGAGCAGCGGTCATGCGAGTCGGGGCCCTGTCCTCAGTGGGTGTTTGGCAGCTGGGGCGAGGTGAGCTCATCGATTATTTCTTACCATGGAAGCTCGTTCTTAGTTTAATTATGAGGCTGCAGATCTGGAGGGTGTTGAACAGCAGCTTTAGTCACAGGAGAGGAGAGCTGGGACACGATCAAGTGAAGTTATTTTAATAGAGAATTGTGCAGCACTTTTAAAACCAGTAGTAGGTGTCGTGGCAGTGAACGTTAAATGAATTGACAATTTGTGCAGTCCACACCTTAAACTGTTTGTAACCATAAGTAAGCCACCTAACTAATGCTCCAAATGTAGAAAGGCGCAGACTAAAATGGACATTAGCAGTGTGGCACAGCAAATAATGAACAGGACTGTAATGAGTTCAAGATCTCTGTGCCACTCTGAATGAGTCTCTTAACCTGTCTGTGCTCCGACTGTGTAAAAAAATATCAAACAGTTGTACTAATTGTGTAAAGTACAGTTGTACTGTGGGATAATGTTCACTAGACAAAAGGGAGCTGAATGAAATAAAAAGAGTCTTCAAGTAGCCAGAAGACTGCAACTGGAGATGTGGAATCCAGTAGACTGGCATGAGGTGGGCACCATTAGCGCTTCATATACAAAGTATATTCAGTGTGGCACTTTATTGGGTCCTCCTTCTTGTTTACTTAATCAGCTTAAAATAACAGAGGTAGGAAGACCAAAGGAAATTGTCACTCACCTAGTTTGATTGATATCACTAACTTAAAACGGCCATCAAGACGTGCTCTCAGAGACGGTGCCTCTATTGCGCTGACACAGACACGACTTACGAGGGAGTCCGATGGCATATGAGATAAGGAGATGTGAAACACAGCATCAGTGTTAAAAAGACAAAAGGTGTAGGCAGCGTTGAAGAAACGTCAGGCTCTCTGAGGACGAAACTACAAAATGAAAATGCACCCCAACAGAGATGTGGAGAAAGGCTGTGCCAATGTTTGGATGATGTTGTGCCGTTCGTTGCCCAGGCAGTGTATACCATAATTCATCCAGATGGCATGCTGATGACATCATAGATTCAGTTCTTTAAAAATCGTTCCATTTACTAAACCAGTGAATTCTTCACTGATTGTTTCTTTGAAATATCTGAATTAAAGAGGCCCGTTTCTTTCTTTCTTACTTTTGACGATTTTGGTTTTCCATATTTTTGTTTTTATGAAAGATCGGATTGCCTTCCTGTTATTGAAATTTGCACACCTCTGACTACATTTTCTCATTTGGTGCTCCTCAAAAATCTTTTTTACCTTCTTCTGGCAGTCCAAACGATGCCTTGGAGAATTTCAGACACCTCGATCAGGTCCCTCCACAGCCTCCCGTCAGTACTGAAGAGGTTTCATTCCCGTAGTCTGTCAGAGTAGAACAGAACCTTCAGTGTAAGCTTCAAGAGATGAAACACGTGCAAGAAGAATGCTATTGAAGTACAAAATGAGCACAGCTGAATGTGTGTCCTGGAGGCACCGCCGTTAGCTTAGCCTGGCACCAGGTTGCTAATGGAAGATCAGAATGTGAGGACCCACAGTTTGTTGAATGGGTCAGGGAGTCTAAAAAAGAGTCCGCAATGTTCATGAAGCCAGCGTAAACCAGACAACAAGGTGACTTTAAGTCCAGCACATCAGGCAGGTGACCCCACGACTTGCAAGCAGTGGATATTCGGCTTCTATGTGTTGAGGAAGGAGAGGAGGATAATAGAAAAATGGGACGGAGAGCAAAAAAAGGAGGCTGCCACAGGGGAGAGAGCAGAGCTAACTGGCACAGAGAGGGAGACAAAAGGTGAAAAAACACAAAAGCTAATGTGACGTGTGGCTGGAGCTCATACCCGGCCGGGACAACAGAGGGCAGGGTGCCATGGGTTTGGAGTGTGGAAGCTCAACCCTGCTGGCACCTTCGTCACTATAAAAGGAGCCAGAGTTGGGAGAAAGTGGGTGAAGGAGAGAGAAGAAAGACAAAGTAATGTGTGCTGTGCTTTGGGACTGTACATGGGCAGTTGGAAAATGACTGTTTGGAAGTGTTTCCCACAAGGAACTACTAAATAAGAAGTCTTGTTTTGTGCCTGTGTCTGTTGTGTCGGCATTTGGAGAGCTGTGCGCCTCCTGGTGGTCACACAGACTTTTATTTTCTGCCATTATGGCTTAAAAATGGAGACTGGAGTGAAGGGAACAATGAAATATAAAAGTGTAGGATGTAAATGGCCTCCCTGATACTCCACATCACACACTGTGCCATCTTGCTGGAAGCTTTGTGAGTTAACAAACCTTTTTGTCTTCCCTTGCAGTGCACCAAGTCATGTGGTGGTGGAATAAAGACACGTCAAGTGGTGTGCCAGAGGTCCAATGGAGAGCGATTCAGTGACCTGAGTTGTGAAATCCTTGACAAGCCCCCAGATCGCGAGCAGTGTAACACTCAGGGTTGCCCATCACAGGCTGGCTGGAACAGCAGTCCATGGAGCTCGGTACGACCCTAAATCATTTTGTTTTCCCCGTTTATAGCCTTGTTTTTTTGATCACATTTTCTGTAACACACTTTTGAGTACAGTAGCTTGCAAACTTTTACACAGAAAGGAGAACTTAGAATTCCTGCAAGGCCCAGCAGCTGGCAATGAAGCAGTTTTTTGGACTTGTTCGTATCTTCTTTGAGTAAAGGAAACAAAAAAAATCAACTCAGATACCTAACCTGAAAATCAAACATCCCTGTCACCCTAACCTAGTTGTTCAGCTCCATAACAAACACAGAAAAGGACAAGTCACAGTGCCACACTTACTGCAAAGGCAGGCAGCTGACTGGCCCCGGATTGCGCATGTCAGCTCTTTAGGTCGCAGCCTGTGTCTTGGGGTCCCAGTACTTCTGTATGTCGTCATTTTCAGCTTTGCAGCAGTCTGGAACCGCGACACTCATGTAGACGATTAGTGTCGGTGAACTGCTGAGCATATCAGTTGTAGTAAATATTGAAGAAGTGACGTGACTAAGACATTTAATCTCATCGTGAAATTCTGAGGAATGAAGCAATGGTGGAGAGTCACAAGCACTTTATAAAGGGGGTGCAACACCTCACATACCTCATGTAGCCGTTCAGTCAGAGCGGCTTAAGGCTTTTAAAGGTGCTTCCATTTCTGGACAAAAAGTCATGTAGGTGTGCTCTTGTAGTTTGATTTGTATTTATTGTTTTTATTTTTTATGATTTGATGTACAGGTCTCTTCCTGTTTATATGGCTGTTGTGTCACTTGAGCTTCAAGAATCTGTTTTTAAAATTAAAAGTGGACTTTTGTGAAGAATAAACAAGAACTTAGTGTGTGTGTGTGTGTGCATGAGGGAGTGGATTTGCAAGGCTCCACCCTTTACCACGCTGACAGACCCGCCTCCCTTAAAATGCAGCTCTCTTGGCTCCTCCCCTTAATCTGAGTCACTTAGGCAGTCATGTGATACATTGAGTGAGTATTTATGGAGGCTCCTTAGCACCAAAGTAGGGTTTGGCATAATTTGCTACACTCCAGCCTCCTTCTAGTTTGCCATCCGTTTATTGAGTTGAATGTTTGCAAGAAACCAACAATTACATTTATAAAAACAAAAAAGAAGGCCTCACCAACAAGCCCTGTGAGTTTTTTTCCCAATTGAGATTTATTTCTCTTAGTTTTTGTATGGGCGGCACGGTGGCGCAGTGGGTAGCGCTGCTGCCTCGCAGTTAGGAGACCCATCTAGGTTCGCTTCCCGGGTCCTCCCTGAGTGGAGTTTGCATGTTCTCCCCATGTCTGTGTGGGTTTCCTCCCACAGTCCAAAGACATGCAGGTTAGGTACTTTGGCGATTCTAAGTTGTCCCTAGTGTGTGGTGGGTGTGTGTGCCCTGTGGTGGGCTGGCACCCTGCCCGGGGTTTGTTTCCTGCCTTGCGCCCTGTGTTGGCTGCGATTAGCTCCAGCAGACCCCCGTGACCCTGTAGTTAGGATATAGCAGGTTAGATAATGGATGGATGGATGGTTTTTGTATGATTGCTGTTATTGTTATGATGGTGACATTTTGTGTACTTTTTGTTTTGCATTATCACTAGACTTTCAATTGAAATGACTTTCCATTGGTACTCACGGGCCCTTAGCATTGCTACACATGACTTCATAATTCTGTGCTTTAAAATCAGGCAGCGCCCATTCCTGAGAGTCCTTGCTTCGTAAATAAACCAACTTCTCTACAGCCCAGGAAGTGTTTTTGATTTCTAATTGGTGTTAGGACTGTTTAATGTGTCTGGTTCTGCTATTACAATTTCTGAGCGGCTGTCCCTGTAATTTTGACCCCTGCCTCTTTCTCTGTTTGGTCATGTCCTGGTTGTGCTAACTCAAAGAGACAGTAAGGAATGCTCTTCTGCGTTAAAATGCTGTTGTATACACAGGAATTATGAGTTTCCAATACAGAAATTCCACATGAATGGCCTATGCATTTGGAGCTACAATTCGGGTAATTTGGAGAAAATAAAGCTACCCATATTCTCAGAGTTATGATGTAATACTGGCCTTTCATATTCGGTAATTGAATAAAATAAAAAATATAACTTGGTCAGCCAAAAATGCTATTTTTTGGATGAATTGCATTTTGGGGTGAAGTGATACACATTGAGTGTGCGGAGTTTGTTATTTATTTCTACACACATGTAGTTTATCTTGTGTTTGTCCAAAAAGTCAGACCATAAGCCCACATAAACTCAATGAACTGGCAAGGTGAACCAACTCAGCGGGTAGCTCTGAGCGGTCCGATAGAACGTGAACACAGCATTAGTAAGAAGATCAGGAGAGGAAATCGAAACAGAAGCTCTGGGACAAGGCCAGAGTACTAACTGACGAGCCAAAAGTCATTTCACTAGAAACACACAGCTGTCAATCTCTAGTAATAAGGAAGTGTAAGAGCCACCTTGATAACGTCACGTCGCGCAAATACCATAAAATGGCAGTGCACACAAGAAAAACAAAATGGTGTCACAGCAAAAAATATGAAACCTCCTCAAGTCATCTTAACACCAAATACGTGTCAGAAATGAAACCCATAAAACAGACAGATTGTCACAAACTCGTTTGGAAAGCATGTAAAAATGAAAGAATGGTAGAAATCAGTCCATCACTCTCTTCTTTCTTTGCCTTTTACAGAATCCATTACATTGAGGTCATCTGAGAAAATGCTTTTTTAATCCAGCCGAGAGATAAACTCAATTAGAATTGTCGCCATATTTATTTATACTGGAGGTCTGGTGCCGTCACACATGCAACAACGGCGGTCACCTGGCACAACAATCACATTGCATAAAGAAATAATGGGAGGAGATAAAATCATTTTCAAACCTAGAGAAATAGATTCCATATGGTAAGAAACCTCCAAAAGAAAGTTTAAAACAAAGAATAATCCCTCTAATTCAAACTAAGTGTAGTATGTAACACTATTTGTTTCCTTTCCTGGTCCATTCACTCACAACACAAAGCAGAAGTAGAAAGTGCAGGAGAGACTGAAACAGAAAGGGCCGGCAGACATGAAGCACAGCAACCAGCCCTGAAGTGACAGACAGGTGACATCTGAAATGGGAGGGGCTGTGGGTGGGGCTTGGCCATATGTGGCAATGCGTGTGTCCAGACGACACAAATGACTCGAATGGTAAGACAAGCCGTAGAGTAAAACCAGTCTGACCAGCAGCTGAGGCGCTGAGGGCTCTAACAAGATGGGAGCAGCAAAGCAGCCTGCTGATCGCTGGAGAAACATTTCACATACTGGGCCACAGATGATTGTTTGAAGCAAGTTGAACATTTCCATTCATTGTATATACACACGTGTGGCAGAATACAAGTGTGTGTAGTTGTATAACGGTGGGCCGCGTTCAGGGTACATGAGAAAGACGGGTGCTGTGCTTGAATCAGCAGTACAGACATGGTGCCACCTTGTAAAGTTATCTCTTTTATAAAAAGAAAAAATGCTAAAAATATTTTTGCCTGTAGCGAATCTGAAATGTTGGTGTAATTGAAAGTCAAACTAACATAAGAGTCAACAGGAAGACTTCATCTGATTGAAAGTACAGAAATAGGGGAAAGGACCAGTGCACTTAGGGTCTGAAAGTGCAGAGTGACATGGGACAGTGTGACCAGGTGTGACATTTGGGAGTGTCGGGGGGCCTTTGGGTATTTGTGCTCCTGAGATTACAGATTGTGGGGAGTGCATGTGAGACCACACTATTTGGGGGTTTGGATGTGAGAGCTGACAATTTGGTTTGTGTGAAAGATTCATAGATTAAGAGTGGCGGTGCATGAGGACACTTGTGCTTGTGTGAGAGAACATACTGGAACAACGTGAAAGGCAGGCGTAGGTGGAGGAGGTAGCACTCAGAAAGCACCGCTGCTTATTCAGTAGCCTCCCCTCCCTCCTGCACTGATGTGGGGTCTCCCATCAGCCATAGCCATACCAGGACTGAGAGAGATCCCCTAGGAGCCTAAGGCCTCGGGCGATGGAGTTTAATGGACAGCAGCGTCCTCGGTGCTTGTGTCTTAACAGACAGTTGTCATCTCTCTAACCCGCTTCTCCATGCTCTGTAGACTTCTACACAAAACTCTGCCCCTTCAAACAGTTTGCTGACATCTCAAGTGCCAGGCTCAGCGTGTATATGGGGGTGTAGATGTAAGGTGGAAGTTGTCAGTGGGTGTGTGAGAGAAAACATAACGTTACGATGACAATGACGGTTTGCCTTGGCGTCAGCGTGTGACTGCACTTGGGGGCATTGATATACAGGGCCTATAAAAAGTCTTCACCTCCTTGAAAGTTGTCACAATTTATTGTTAGATGTCACTGAATCTCAGTGGATTTCACTTGGCTTTTTTGACACTGATCAACAGGAAGACTTCAATGTCCAAGTGAAACCAGAAATAACACACAAGCTTACTGATGACAACAGCACTCACCAACATCACGTCAGTATTTAGTACAGGTAGCCATGGCAGCCTCGAGTCTTTGTCTCTGTTCGGGTCTCTCTCTGTCCGCTCTGCCATTTCTCCCGTTCTTCTTTGCTCTGTCAGCGGTCCTGGTCATCATGAGTGGACAGTCTTTGTCACGTCCAGCCACACGTTCTCAATTGGACTGAGATCTGGACTCTTCAGGTCATTCACTGTGTTGTTTTGAAGCCGTTCTTGTGTAGTTTTGGCTTTTCTAGACTCCTCCAGATTTTCTCTCTCCAGGACGTCCCTCCATTCTTCTGCCTTCGGTTTCCCCTCACAAGCCTTCCAGGGCCTGCTGCAGACAGGTATCCCCACTGCCTGATGTGTGTTTTTGATCACGTACAGCGTGACGTGACTACATTTTAATCTCATCAGACCACTGAACCTTCTTACAGCTTACTTCAGGGTCTCCCATGTGCCGCCTTTGTGTTTTCTCTTTGCCACTCTTCCATAAAGCTGTGACTGGTGAAGGACCCGAGTGACATTTATTATCTGCACAGTCCCTGAAGCTTTGATTCTTTCAGAGTACTTAGAGGTCTCTTGGTGGCCTCCTTCAGTTGTTGCAGATTTACGGCTGGGCCACACTCTTTCCATTTCTTCATAGCTTTAACTGGACATTCAGTGACTTGGAGATTTTCTTGTCTCCATCCCGACTTGTGCTTCTCATGGACTTGCTTGGCATGTTGTCCACCATACTGACTCACCACAAATAGTCAATGGAAACCCCAGACAGGTGATCTCCATCTGACTAATAATGGGGTTTTTAAAAGCAGTACCAGTGATGTGTCATAGTAAAGGGGATGAATTCTCGTGTTTGTTGTTAATTTAGACCACTGGTCCGTCTTCATTAGAGCTTTAAAGAAACATTTTGTGATGTCAAAAAAGCCAAATGAAATCCACTGAGACTCACTGTCGTCGGACTCTTTCATAGGCCGTCAGCAAGGGCTCCCAGTTTGTGAGTGAGTGTGATGGTATAAGAGGTGTGTGTGTGTGTGAGTACACACTGGGTGCAAGTGGTGGTTCGGCTGTAAGTGGAGCTGCACACTTGGCACACTGCACATCTGCTACGCGTGGTCACATTGACGGGAACCTGGTAGAGCATTGGACTGTCAAAGCGCCAGCCACACACACACACCTGTGACTCACACTCAGCGACTTTGACGGCATAAATGAATTCCTGCTGTGAAATGTCGCGCCTGATAGTTTCTACCTCATAAGTGAAGTTCATTTCCTTGATCGGCGCGTTGAGATGATTGCCTGCCCTCAATCGTGGATTTCCAACTGGTTCTTCTCCGCTTCAGCCATATTCCAGTACCGCTTTGTTCCCTTTCACTTACATGGACTTGTCTGGTGTGTATTTATGAAATGATATGTATTTATTTTTTACAACAGCATAAAGAATGTGTTTATATTTCATTTTGTTTTTATATAAAGATGCCATCTTTTTGCAAGTGTTTATTGTCAATGCCAATTAAAAGTAGAATGATAAGAAAGTGCATTTCATCTCATTATGTTTCTTTGGGCAAAATGAAAGCCATTCACAAAGTAAGAAAATGGATTAAAAAAGGGAATTGTTGTGTTAAATTGCAGAAGGCCACTTTATTATGGGGTGTAAACTGATAAACCAGAATCTCTGGAAATATTTAGGTTCACAAACCAAAGCAGAGGTCTGCAGTGAGCTCAGGTCTCAGTGCCCACTTAGGCTGTACGGAGTGAGCATTGGTGTGAATGAACAGTAATGAAGCTGAAGTACGTGGGAGGACGAGTGGGCATGGCGGGCACAGCAGTTATTATTACTCATGTAATCACAAAGTCGAGAAGGGCCGGTGAAAGTGAGAACTAGAGCTAATGTTGATTATCAAGTGTCTCCGAATCACTCGGACCAGGATGTGGGTTTGTTACGCCCCAGAGTACGACAGGAGGAGTATTTAGGAAGTGTCCTTCACCCACTCACAGTCACGTTTGAGAACACAAGGCGTCATGATTTCATGCACTCGTGGTGATATAAATAATGATGACGTCTTGTAGTTTTCCTATGATAACACTAAGGCTTCAGCACAAACATAGTAATGATGGTAATAGCAAATATATTCAAAGAAGAACAGGAACATAAGGTGGCATATTGTGCTAAGCTGCAAATATATACTGTAACAAACACCGAGAGGGAAAGACTAAGACACACACGGCCGGTGAGAGGTAAGCCCCATAATGGGCTCCTTGCAGCCACAGGCAACACCTCGTAACATTTACAGTGACACGCGGTGCTGCGCCTGAAGTCACCAAGTGTCCCCCTCCATGATTCCCCTCCTTATCTCCTCTGTTTATCCAATGCCCCAGGAATCTACACTTGTGTAACACAAACACTCCACAAGTCCGTGGACTGCAGCACTCAGCGCACCCGTGTGATTTGTCGCTGTGAGTCATTTATCCAGCCCCACCTCCCTTCAGGGTAAGAGTACAGTTGGCAGCCATGCCCACCTGTGTGTTGCTAGTCTTATCACTTCTGATTCACCTGTGCCTGCTCATCCACACTTGGGGCAATGGTCGTGATGTGTGCCAATTTACCGGAGTGCAGCTTGCTTTAACATCATGGTTTGTTACAAATGTTAGTCCACGTCTCAAATCGATATATTTGTATGAGTTCATTGTTTTACAGCATTTCCAAAACGTGTCGCTCTCTGCCTGAATGCCATCTGCTGGCAGCGCCTAGTGAGTTAGGACAGCCCATGAGTTCTCCTAAATCCTGGTGAAGTTATTGATCAAACGCTTTTATTGCTGCCCACATTTCACTCCCCAGTCTCTCCACTGGCGTCCTGTTGCTTCCAAACTCTGGTCCTGACCTACAGCTCTCTGATCGGCTCTGCTCTTCAGTATCTCCAATCCTTGGTCTCCCCTGATGTCCCCTTTCTGCCTCTGCCTGTCTGCTGACCGATGTGCCATGACTGGACAATGCTTCTCCTTTCTTGCTCCAAAGCTCCATTTGTCTATTTGAGCTGCACCCCATTTCCTTTGTGTTTAGGCGTCTTCTGAAAACGCAGCGTTTTATTAAATATTTTGGATCCGCTTAGCTTTTCTCCTGCAGGCCATCTGCTGTCGTGCTCTGATGTGTGTCTTCTTGTCTCATGGTGTAGTCGTTCTTCTCCCTTGTGCTCACTTTTTTATCTTGTTCTCTGTCCTTTTGATGCTTGCACCTTCATTTTTGTATTTATTATAATTTGCTTTGCAAGTGACCTTGGCCGAAGGTGTCTGATCAATAAATAAATGATCATTTCCATCCCTCTGAGATTTCTGAGCCAGTTAAGACTGTTTTCCTCCATGTAGTGAACAATGGGAGTGAGCAGATCGAGCGCCAGAGTAAAGCGGGTCAAAACAAGTGATGTCGATCTTAGTTAGAAACAGAAAGATTTCAAAACCAAAAAGCCTTCAATGAACAAACCGAACGTCAAGTCTTTCATGTGATGCCAAACTTGAACAACTGGGAAGTCTAAGGGCTGGCCTCTGTATACACCTTGACCCCTGATGTCACCCCTAACAAACACATGTCAACTGTCAACACTAAAGTCCCAAAATCGTGGTGTCCATAGCAAAAACAAAATGGCACTGTGGGATAATGTTAAAAATAACTAACCAAAGAAGAGAGGCATTGAAACAAAAAATAAATGACAGGACTCCCGGGTGGGTATCAGATGTCACTCAGACAACATATAAATGATATTTAGAGCTCCTGGGACCATTCAGAGTCAAATGTCGAGCGTTTGTGCTTATGGCACACTCCACATGTTTTAATTTTAGAAAACCTCAGCAGACTCATCAGAGTGCTAGCAGTTTACCACCATGTCACTGAATCTAAATTGTGTCCCCCAAATCAAACAAACAAGAAGCAGCGACCTCCTGAGGACAGCACTCAATCCTCACCGCCTCTAAACCGTTCATCCCAGAAACTGAACCTGCACAACCTCAGAGTTCAGGGAGAAAACCCACATACACCCGGGCAGAGCAGGAGGAGTGAGGCAGCTGTGTCGACCGTATGACCTAAAGACATCACCAACTCCAAAAACTGCATGAGGACATTAATTATACTGATAAACATAATCCTAAGGCAAAGAAAGACCTTGGGACGTGGGAAGAAAACCAGCATACCTAGAGCAGAAACCCACAGGAGTACAGGGAGGTGGCAAGGAACAGACGGGGGTACAAACAAAGCAGTACCAATGATAGTGGGTACAATAAAAATAAATAGACAGATAAATAGGAGAGGCACTATGTACAAGATTGATAAATAGGAACAGCATGGCAGAAAAGAGTGACAGACACACAGGAACAACAGTGGAAAAATCACCCTATCCAGTATATAGTAAGTGGATAAGAAACGTAATATGTCAAAGATGAATAGGACAGCCACTGTATAAAACACAGACAGATGGGAAATGCACCATACAGTATGACAGGTGGCAATAGGAAAGGCACTACATAAAAGATAGGCAGATACCTATGGAAGGCACTATATAAAAGAAAGATGGATCAATGAAAAAGGGGTAGGCACTGTTTAAAAGATGGATAAAAAGGCACTATATACTATATGGATAAGAAAGACATTATATAAAAGATTGATGGCCAGATAGTATACAAAATAAACTGATAAGATATGACAAACAATAGATAGCAAAGAGACAGTATAAGGCAGAAAATGTAGTTTGGAAGGTACAACTTAAAAGGCAGGTACAGCTATGGATAGGAGAGGCACTGCATGAAAGACACTATATAATATAAAGAGAGAAAAATCATACACAAAAGTGCAAGATACAATACATGTACGAAAATGCTGATAGATAGAAAAGGCATAATAGAGCAGACACAATGGGAGGAAGGGTACTAAATACAAGAGAGATGCAGCTTATTGAATGTAAACCCCATGTGCAGCCCCTTGCAGGATTCGGCACCACTTGACAGAATATTAAAACACAAAGCTGTGTCTCCTGACCATCCTGTCCACCTCAGGGTAACATCAGACCTTCTCCAAGCCTCTTCGCAGTCTCAGGCATCAGATTGGCTAGTCAGCTACAGGTCTCTATGAAACACAAAATGCAGCCGAGTTTTCTAAGTTGACTCCACAGTCTTGTACACGTGTGTCAGGTAATGAGGGTCCAGATGTGTCTTTTGTGTTGAAGTCATAATCTGTGAAAAAAATGTAAGACAGGCGTAGCCAGCTTAGACATGGCGTACTAGGAATGGAGGAAGCTGTGAACACATGTGGAGGGCTCCTCAGTTGATCTATTGGATGAGCATTGCCCTCGTCATCCAGAGGCCTACCTAGCCAGCCCCTGTAGGTCCACGCCAGATGTGTTGCTCTCCCACAGATGCTGGCAGTGGACGTTGGAGTGACGCACCAAACTGCAGTAAAGTTGTTAATCTTCCCTTGACAAATAAATCCCTAGTGAGCCAAAAAGACACGAATGGAGAGAGAAGTGGAATCTTTCATGTTGACGTGACGTGAGCAGCAGCAGCAGGACATTAAGATGGCTGGGTCACAGTCACCTTGTCCATCTGAAATTGGCTTTGAACTTTTTGGTTTTTTTTTGTCAGTTGGTGTGTATATTTTGGGGATCCTCATTATCTGAATGAAACAATCATAAGGGTCCCAATCCCTCCCAGTACGCACTGCTCCCTCGACTTGGCCTCTTGTCAGTCTCATTCCTGACTCTTCAAACTCAAGTCCTCCTCGGTGTGATGCAAACGCAGACAGACCCAGTGAAAACGTGCAGCTCCATACAGACAGAGCCAAGGCCTGACTTTAAACCCAGTGTTCTGGAACAAAACAAATAATAATCCAGAGGAGATGCCCTCAAGTCTTGCTTAGTGTCAGTTGGGACAATTTCACCTGAGCTGTGTTACCCAAAATCAGTTAACTGTCTCCATTGATGCCAACCAGTGCACACTGACCCTTACTATTTGGTGGCACTTCCACACTTGATGCATTTTCATTTAAAAACACAGACATTTGTCTCCATTTTCACGGTTCATTAACACTACCCTGGTATCTTTAACCTCCCAAAATGGTGGTTCTTGAAATACGCACTCCACAGTTGTGTAATTTTGAAAATGCTATTTTGCCTTTGCAGTATGGATGAGTGAAAAGAGTTTTAAAAACACAGGTTCTAATTGCACTCTGATTGGCCCATGCTTATTATGTAGCCCTTCCCTGATTGGACCTTGATCATTAAAATAGTCTCATCCCCCGATTGGTCACCATTCACAGAAGAAGACGCATTCCAACATGGTGGATACAGAGGAGCTGCTTTTCCTGGTGCTTGTTGTGTTTCTTACCAGTGTGCATCTTGATTGTGTTCTGTACTGTCTGACTGTTGTGTACACACATAAAAGGAGAATATTTTATTTGTTGCTACAGTTTTGTGATAAAATATGACCAGCAACGTTACCATTCTTTTAAGGATTTTTCCACGGATGCCCAGTGTCGGTGAATGTCTACATCCTATGCGTTTTCAGGTCCAGTGTGGACAGATACTTTCATAAATTACATGAAACCGCTACAGTGGACGGAGACTGTTTTCATTTAAGTTTATTACATTTAAATAAAAAAGGAGTGTAGACGTAGCCTGAGAAGGTTCCAGGTCAGATAAGAAAGCATCGTCTTCCATGTGTGTTTTATAGAGCATCAGCAGTATTGTTTGGTGACCATATCGTCACCTCTTCATCATATAAATAACCCCTGAGGACCATTACTACCTATGGCCCACAACACAATGTCTTCTAAGTCCACTTTGCCCAATGCTAGGGACCATTCGCTAGCAGTGGTGTTTGCCCAGCTCATAATCTCTCCCATCTGCACACAGTGACCATGGGGTTCTCTTACCAAGGCCTTCAGTTTGGCCGAGTGGCCCCCTCTGGTTTTTCCAGATTTCTTCCACTTATGAATTATGGAGGCCACCTCAGTACTGCAGCCTCCCTCCACTTGTGTCAAATGGATATTTGTTTTTTTTTTTCTTTTAATAGTTTTGAAAATAAATCCTTAAATCCTATTTTCACTTTGATATTCTGGGGGTACTGAGAGTGGTTTGATCTTAAAAAAAAATGAATGTAAACATTTTAGCTTCAAATAACGACACAATATCAATCTGTACAAGTTTTAAACACTCCATAAAAGCTGTTTCTATAGGCACAAGTCTCCTTGGATCCCATTCTTAACTATGTGACACTCTCAAATGTTATTAAAAAAGCAGGGATTTTATGAACAATAATAATGCACATTTATTGTCAAGGTTATTTTTGGATAAAAATTGTTAACAAAGCCCGTAACGCACCTGAATGTGTTTTTTGCTGATTTCTGTTAAATGTGCCCTTTTATTTTGTGTTTAGTATCCTGCTATGCTTGACATTTACCTTCCCAATTGCTCTTAATACGTATCTGCTACTCACATGAGTTCTCCTCCTCATCGATCCTCTTCCTCCTATGGGGTCTGTTAATCTCCCCTTTCTCCGGCTCGTTCGCAGTCAGACTGACTCGGTGACTGTGATTGGGGTTTGTGTGACAGTTTGACGACGGTCTTCCATGTTACTCTTTAAGGGTCTTATGTGTGTTTATCTGCTTTGACACTGTTACCTTTTATTAACACACTTTTTTCATGTTTCTCATAATTTTGGCCGGTTTATTACTTTGTTTCACTTATCTTGTTCCTCATTGTTTATCACTTGCACCACATACACTAAGGGTCAGTCCGCGCTGATACAGACATTCGTGTGTTCATGTTGTCTTTTTTCCGTCTAAGTTTATCAGCCACAATGAAACAGCAAAAATGCGTAAATCTTTTTTTTACTGGGCATGTCGGCCAAGAGTGCAGTTTCGTTACGGAGCTAACTTGAAGCAAATCGAAATGGCAAATGAATGAAGAAGAAACTAATCAGAGTCATTTGTGAGACCAGCCCACGCAGTACAACAGCTTTTAAAGGTTACGAACGAGTATGAGGTTGCCAAAGCCTTAGAAAGTATAAATTGGACCTCCTGCCAAACTAAATACAGCAAAGCCTTCAAGTGTTTCACTGCTCAGTACCCGTCAGCTTATACAAAGACGTTAGGAAAGGGCAGAGTGTTCCAAAATGTAATGATGATGAATCCAAAGTGAAGTCAGTGACAATTACACGTCAGTGTTTTTGAAAACCTCCATTTTTTCCCTCCACACTACTTCACGAGAGCCACCATTTTCACAGTTCCACGCTTTAGGAGAGCATCTTGAAGATGATGAACTGTCAGTGGTGTTTTAGTGTGGACAGAAGGTGTGTTTTCAGATGTATTCATGTTAAGTGTCGACTGGCTCTAAAGCCACATTTTAACTTGCAAGTCTAAGTCTTCTAATCAGAATTGGTGAACAAACCCATTCTGAAGTTTGTGCTGTTTATATGGCCTATGTGTTTACATATGCATTTCGCTTTTCCTCCCGTTTTCAAATGTTTGATGTTACATAACATGCGTGGTTACTTAGTGACGCAAGTGAGGCATAAACATGGATCTCCAGATGTGCTGATGCTCTTGAAGTTTCTACTTTTTAAAAGCAATACAGTTTGGGGTAGGCTGGATGAGCTAACAAAAACAGCCAACTATATCAGACTACAAATGGCAATCAGAGTATTAAGTGCCATCTTTGTTTTTCATTTCTGTTCTGATGTCAGGTGCTGAACTGCCTGATAATAAAAATCAGAACTCTAAGGTCTGCTGTGGGTGGCAGAGTGTTTAGCACTGCTTTCTCATGGATCTGGCATCTCTTTGGTTTCCATGTGAACGTTTCTTGTTCTCCCAAGCATCTGCATGGCGTTCCAGTGTTGCTCCTTAAGATATGCAGGTTAGGTTATCTGGTGACTCTATACTGGCAGTGGACTGGCACCATGTTCAGTGCCAATTCCAAATTTGTGCCTAACTTTGACAGTGTACACCCCAGCCCCATGACCCTGAATTGGACTAAGTGGCTTTGATAATGTTACATAGTAAGGCCTGCTGCTGGTTCCATGCTGAAACTGTTAAGTTTAAAATATATTAAAAAAGAACAAGCTTTGGATTGTCCTCATTCTTGTTTTCCTTTTGGGTTCTGTTGATGTTGTGTTGAGAACAACTTGACAAACCTCCTTACCTCAGCAAGTCCTCAGCTCCTTTTGGAGAGTTAAGCCCTCTAGGTGAGTTATGTCTGGTGGACATCCTCATTCAGGTGGTTCTTTTCGATTAGGAGGAGCAGTGGATCAGCCCAGGGACCCTTCTTATGTTTCAAGCTTCTCGCCCTTAACCCAATAATCCCATAGAAGAGCCTCACTTTGTTTTGTATTTTCATTTTTCCAGTCACCACCCACAATCAGTAAGCAAGGGTAAGGATAGTGGACAATAAATCAAGAGCTTCATCACCACCACCGCAAGTTAAAATGGCCATCCACACCAAAGTGTGGTCAGTCTCATGACTACCTCTGTTTTCACTCGTTATAAACCCCAAGAACTGACGTCCTCCACAAGAGGCAACTGACCCCCACTTAACCTGCTGAAGAGGCTCATGAGCCCAGACTTAAAGCAGCGGATTCTTTTCCAAGCTGCCTCATTTTTACCTGTCCAGTGTCCACTGGGCATCATGCTTAGACAAGGCCAAGAGGTCCACATCATCTGCATACAGTTGCAACACAACCCTCTGGTCCCCAAATGTGGTGGACCCTAAGTCCCTGGATGAACTTTGATGCCCTATCCTTGGAAATTATGAACAGGAGAGGAGACCTGATGATGCACACCCTTACCACCATCCTGTGCCAAGTTTAAAATGGTCTGATTTGACATCAAGAATAACGACTTAACTCTTGCTTCACCGATACAGAAGGGTACACTGCATTGGCTTCATTACCCAAAGCACGTGTTCCACAATATGCAGGGTGTCCAGTCATAAGCTCTCTTCCAGTCCATAAATTGTAAGAACAAGGCTGGCAGACTCCAGTGACTCTTCTGACACCTACAAAAGGACAAAGTGTTAGTCCACTCTTCTACAGCTAGGATAAATTCCATATTGCTTCTTCTCAATCACACGTTCAACTAATGGCCTAAATCGTCACTCCAACAACCCAGTATTGGCTTACTTTGAGAAGGAGTGCAGACCCTCCAGTCCCCCAACCGTATTCAGCATCAACCCCTTTAGCTGTGAAACTGTGGAGCTTCTAAACCATCACAGTGACCTCTACAACAGACATGGACACACACCCACCACATTCTTTTCCAGGATCTCCTCAGAGCAGTGTGTGCCTGCCAGGTTCAGGAGTGACCTGGGGGCCGCATGCTCTGTTCTGTATATACCAAAGGCGATGATCACACCTGGCAGCTCCACATGTCCCACTCATGTCTGTGGGTCACCCAGCCAATAGATGGCTAATATCACCAGCTAGCTTGGCTCCAGTAGTGAGTTCCATTATTACCATTCAAGAACAATCCAAGTTTTATTCGTTTTTGGTTTAACCATCATTGACAATTTCTGTTATTTTTTTTATTTTGCCCCATCAAGTGTAAAAATATGAGGAGTGCAAAGTTCTCAACAACCCAACTCCAAAACACGCAGAGGCCCAAAATTCTGTCCATCAAAATGAGCCAATCGCCATACAGTGGATCTGCTCCTTCCTGTGTAAACTGACTGTGGTTTCAGCGCAGTGCTTCATGGGATTGGAGGCTGGGAGAGCAGATAGCTTATAAGTTGGACAAGAGGGGGGACCCCATGTTTTGTTATCCAGAACAACCCCAACACCTCTGTTTAGTTTTGTGTTATTCCTTTCCAGCTTGTCTTGGATTAAAGGTTAACCCCAATTTACCTGCCGGATTGCCGCACTGTGTTTGATGGGGAGTATAAAGAATTTTGTAATTGTAAATCAGTGTTTTGGCACATTTTAATTGTGTTTGTTGTAATTACCAAGTTTCTGCATTTGCAGTTTTCCTACATTTTTATTTGTTTTGACCCTTTTCTTCATCCGGTATAATTCCCTTTCACATGTGTTCGTTTTATGTTTATTTTAACATGTGTACTGTCTTCTTGCATTCACAACACACATTTATATGTTTATCTGGGCTCTTTTTAAGAGACTGTATACCTGTAGATGGATTATCCATCATGACAACAAGCATGTGGTCTGTCACTCTGGGTTAACTAGAGCACCATTGCTCTTTGTCATTTAAGTCACCGCGCCTGAGCTCCGTCTTCAACGAGGTGTGGATTGGTTTAGAAATGTCACAGTCAGTGAACCGTCTGATTGTCCCTAGCCATATTTAAGCCATTTTCACTCCTGGTTATCTCCAGCCACATAAATATTATTGTTTCTGCCACTGCAAGACTAGCACAGTAGTAACTCAGTTCTAAAAGGCAAATGCTATAAACAAAGTGATTCCCAGAAACATGCTGGACGATTGTCATATTATGACTGTGACAGGCTAAAAATAAACAGGTACAAGTTGTATGTACTCTTCAGTTGTAGTGGCGACACTGCGCAGAGAAGGTGGATGCTGACATGGTGAGTCGGGCTCAGCATGGCTGACTAGACAGCTCTCTCCATTTTGCTCATGCCGCAAAGCTCTAGCCTTTAGGCCAGTGAATGTGAGTTTGCAGCTCAACACTAGCAATTCAACACAGCGCAAATGTTTGTGGCGAGTCCACAGCAGTTCAGTTGGTGACAAGGCTGAGATCTGCGCTGTGAACGGGTGGAGTGTAGTGGTGACACTGCACAGAGAAGGTCTGGGCTGACAAAGAGGGAGATCAGCTGATATCACCAGGGTTGTGCACCGCTCACTGAGGTCAGAGACAGGATCTGAGTGTCTGCATTGTGAGCTAAATGGAGGGCTTCATCCATCAAAGTGCTCGCTTCTCAGCTAGAGACTACAGGTTCAGAACTGACCACCGACAGTCAGCCACAGTGCAGATCTTCAAGCTGTGAGGCTTTGTGTTGCGAGTTCACAGAAATTCACACTTACATGTTTTATTATTTGGTTAGATTCCAGAATAGTGGAGGGTTGCATTTACTAGCACAAGTGAACTGAAACAGGTTCTGCATCCCCTTCTGTACCCAATAAGCGCCCAGTGTATGTTATGATTCCCTTTTTCAAATCCAGTTAACTCTAAAGTGTCTCCATCCATCCCAAAGCTGCCTTGTGAAAACCGATGGTCCCACTTCCTGCCTCGTGCAGCTCTGCTTTCAGGATTTGCATGAAATGAATGGAGATGTGGACATCCAACCACTCTTGAAATAAAGGAGACGACTCGGGTCCCCGCACTCTAAAGCTTTGTTTTACACAAGTCTCAAGCTGGGCTTGGATTGTTATTTCCTATGCTGTATTTCTGCAGGTGGCACACACATGTGAAAACACTTCTTTCACGGGGCCTTGGGGTGTCTGAACACAACAGACACTACAAATTTGAACTTTTAAATGTTCAGGGCTTGGTATGCAAAGCTTTCCGGCTTCCCTTAGTGGTGTCCCGCTGCCGGAAGGAACAGGCAGCACAAAGACACAGCCTTATAAAGCACTTGTACTTCACCATGGACATCTTCATCAGAAGTACTGTATCTACTGGACTGGCGCCCCAAAGTGGTGTCTGTATTCCATCTCGCCAGTTTCAACATTCCTTGTTTTCTGTTTGAGGAAATGCAACAGTTGTATTGACAGCTGAAAGATTCTGTTTATACAAATGTATGTCTGTGTATATCTACAAATATATATAATTATGTACTGTAGACACTAGTGAGAAGGAGAGACGGAGAGAATTTTGAGGAGCTGATTATAAGAAAAATTGGGTGCCAATGCAGGCAGTGCCAGTTTTCATTTTTCCACTACCTTCCTTCTTATTTATGTTTCGTCAACAATTCCAATAAAGTTGAATTTGTATAGTTGAGGTTCTGTGGTGTGTACTGTACTGTATAATATATGAATGCTCTGCCACTTGTTAACATTGGAGCTTCAGTTCTTTATTTGCCTGTCAATATGTGTACACATACTCAGAAGAGCCGAGGGACGATCAAACCTCACCTGCTTTTTCATGTTAGTCAGTGCTTTCCCTTTGTTGCTGATTTGGTGATGTTATTCTACAGAGTGGACCCACGCCTCAGACCGTGTCTGCTTGTAAAGGTTCATTTCATCTGATTAAGAACTGGCTTGAAGTCAAATATTAGACTCAAATAGCAAAGCTAAGTCAAAATAATTCAAAATTATTACTAACAATAATATCAGCCCCACTCCCCTGCAACTTCATACAAGGAGGCACATGTGATAAATGAGTAAGTATACTGAATAGAAGACGGTGCACAGTGTTTACATGGTTAGCAACCAAAACATCACACACCCCACAAGAGAGTGCTCTGACTTTTACCTTTGGTCGGCTTATCTGTCTTTAAAAAATGAAATATGCAAAAACAGCAATCAGGTCTCAATTAAATACAAAAGACACCACTCACCAGCTCCCACTGCTCATCTCAGTTTCTTCAGGCTGTTGTTCCTCTTGGGGGAAGATCCACGGCCATTAGTCCAAAATGAACAGAAAATTTCTTATCAGACGATGCATCCAGCAGTTACACTGTGTCTTCTTCCACACTGGCAGTCAGTCATGATGTTTTCCTTACCTCAGACTCCCGATAGTCCAAACTCTTTGTTTGTTTTACCAGGCCTTTGTTTATATGTGTGAAGATATGTATATTCAATGTACAACAAAACAAATGTACAGATGCAGATATTTAAAAGGAGATAAATACAAAGTCATACATAAATCACTTCATACATACACACTTTGCAGGTCTCCTATGAGCTTCCTAGTTGGCTATCATAAGTGATAACTATGGCATCTGTCTAGTTGGCACTTTTTGGGGCTGTCCTTGTACAGACTGGCACGCGGATCGTATTTATGTGTAACGGGTCTGCACCCTTCTAGTTCCTGGTCAGAGTCCTGGTGGACACAGATGTTGTAAACTGGGCAATAACCCTGAATGCCAGTCCTTAAAATGGAGAACAGCAGCCGACTGTCCAACCCAATGGTACGAGTCCAAATATAACTCACAATATGGGGAGTGAGACAAGCAAGAGGCTACAGGTAGCAGATAGGTTCTTAATGTCAAATCCAGCCACATAAGAGGTTAGTTGGTACATTTCACAGGTGCATTTTACATGTGACCTGATTACACGATAAAACACAGGCTATTCTCACCCAAAGGGTCCCCTTGGGGGTCTGCTAGTTCATCTTTTTTGTACATTCTCTACACTAGTGTTTGCCGTAGTAAATTTGAAAGCGGGTTCATCTTCAAATTTGCTGTTGGCTCCGTATTTGTAAGCTTACTTAGTGAGAGCGAAACCAGTCATGGTCTGGGAGTAGATGATGTTATTAACTGGTGAGACGAGTCTTTTCTACAGCTAAGTTACAAAAAAGCAAGAAAGTAGTTATCAATTTTAGAAGAAGCACTTTCTGGCCATAAAACAATCTTGACAGACCAGGCAGTTGAGATTTTTGAAAGGTATAAATATCTGGGGATAATCATAAGATTCAAAAGTGACTTTCAGTTAAAATACAGAACTGCAAAAAGGGACAGCAGCTCCTCCATTGTCAGAGGAAGCCGAGCCTTTTAGTGTCGGTCCGTCCTACCGTTACCTCACTCTTTATAAGTCTTGTATTGAGTCTGTCTGTACTTAAGTTCTGCTGGCCAGGTTTGGAAATCTTAATGTCAGTAACAAACACAATAAATCAAATTGTAAAATGGAGCAGTAAAAGAAGAAGGTCTCAATAGTCAAGTGCTCAGTGTTACAGAAAGCAGACAGGACTCACCCAACACATTCTCACTTCCAGTTGTTGCCATCTGGACAAGGGTTCAAGACCCCAAGGATAAAAAGAAACTTGTTCATGTACTTAATTGTTATTAATAAAATCAATTTAAACAAACATCCACAGGCTTTAATCATTACATGAGCAGATAGCATTTGCATTAATCATTAGTCAAGTCGTAATGCTGGTTTAATTTGTTATGTGCAATATGTGGAATCTCATGTTATATCGTAAGTATTTTGTTAGCTGCAATACTTTATTTATTTGTACAAAGTTTATGTTTGATGGCTGTGCTTTTTATGATGTAAAACTTGCTGCCAAACCAAAATTCTTTCTTGGGACAACAAAACTGAATTGAATGGAATTAGAAGAGGGGCCTTCAATCAGTAACTTGAATTTGTTTGTCATAAACTATAAAGAGTCCCATCAAGCATCACCCCACACAGTCATGTGTTTTGGGTTTGTCCTAAATTAGAATTATTTTGCAGATTGTTTATTTGTCAGATAGTGTTAAACTCACACGTATTCCTAATTCTTTAATAGCCTTGTTCGGAGTAACATGGCATAGGGTGAGATTATATAACAATAAATTCACTGATTTCATACACTACACTGCTTGTGTATCTACTTTTCTTGCTCAATATAAAACTAGAATAAAAAAATCAACTTTTCTTTGTGAGGTGCATGGCTTATTTGTAATTTGACAAGAACATATGAATGTTTTTCTAAGGTAATCCTGCTGGGACTCTGCCTGTGTTTTAATATACGCAAGGAGCCATCTTAGGACGGGCACTTCATGCGTTCACAAAGGCGTTATCTGTTCATTATAATTTACTTCATCTTTTGTAAATGTTGTTTTGGTTGTATTTTTAATTAGATTCTCCTCAACATATTGCATTGTTATATTTAAGCTGAATAAATCATAATTTAAAATAAAAAGTAAATGGAAAGTAAATCCCTAAATAAATCTTAATTTCCTCTACATCAGTGGTTTTCGGGCTGCTGCTACTTGTGGGTTTCAAGTGAGCATCGATGATTGCACTCGATCACTTCCCATGGTGACGGTCGCTCTTAATTCCCTGAGGGGTACGTCTCTAAAGACCCCCACACCCAAACTCAGTTCACCAAGGATAAACCCCTCCCCCTTCCTCGGACAACTGCGCGATTCACAAAAAATAGAATGCTACCATGAATATTAGTTGTTACCATTAGATTAATAGGGAAAATAATTTTAAATAAATACAAGCTTTATTAGTTTTCATTGTTACACAAAAATGTTTCATTCCTTGTTGCCAGCCCATTTCAGATTAGGTTTCAAATCATTTCGATTGCATTTTAATTAACCTTTTGTGAACAGAAATATTAAACCACATGGCGTTCCTTACCTTGATTTTCAGTGCTCAGTGACTTGTGGAAGGGGTCTGAAGTATCGCACCGTCACCTGCCTGAGCAGAGATGGCATCCAGGTGGACGAGGAGAGGTGCCAGAATGTGACAAAGCCAAGCACACAGAAGCAGTGCAGAGGGGGAAGATGTCCCAAATGGAAAAGTGGGCACTGGGAACCGGTAAGGCAGCCTTGTGTCTTTTTTATCAAATGGACTGTCCATTATGTGTAATGAAAAGTTATTTTGTGTGTTTCGTATGTTTGTCAGTGCTGGTGACAGCGAGTCCCTGTGTGGAGTACAGAGGAGTGACGGGCGTGAGGCCTCACTCTTACGTGCTCATGTGACTGGGGTCCACTGTGTGGCAGTTAGGGATCACTGAGGATCTCAGTGTGTGTGTTTGTGAAAATGCGAGTAGACCGACCTAGTAATGAACTTTGTGAGTCTCGTATCCCTCAATAGCACAAGCCCCCTATTTGTTATTTTTATTATGATTTTTGTTTTTTTTACCCTTCTTCCACAGGTTTTTCCTATTTTTTAATTTTTCTTCCAAACCCTAGCAACTAGATGGACACATAGAAACACACACACACAGGCACTTGTCCTTTTATTAAGATAGACAAGTGGGTGAGAAAATGGCTGAATGAATGAATGAACGCCAAAATGTATTAAGTTGCACCCCTGTGGAGATTCCTTGAAAAAGAACACACTGTGGCCATTCAGGGGCCTGCACTTGTGTGAACAAAGCTTCCCGAGCACAGCTTGAGTCCTGTCCACATGCACAATCAATTTGGTCAAAGAGCTGACGGTTAAACCTCTGACTACAAGGTCAGAGAAAAGACGCTAAGAAGTAATTCGGCAGGAACAGACCGTGCTTTATTGTGAAGGGCGGAAAAAGAATCGCCAGGTCTTAATCAGTTCTTGGTTATGGAGGCACACGTTAGTGAAGTTACTAAACCACTCTGTGAGTGAAAAGTCTTAGAGAAACCATCACTGCACTTTGTAGTTAAAGGTCAGCAGGCTTTGAATAATCCATAGTGTCATTACCTCATATTTATTATAAGGCAAATTAGCACTGAGCAGGACTTCCTTTTTTGCCAGTCCTGCACGCAGTGTGGAAGGGGCAGCACAGCAGAAATACTTCATTACTGTACTTGAGTAGGTTTTGAGAATATTTCTACTTTATCTGAGTACACACGTTTTCTGTTTCATTTTACTTCACTAAACTTTCAAATGCAAATGGCTACTATAACTCTGCTATATGTTGATGGACATATTGGTTAGTGTAATATTCAACCCATAAAAAGAAGGGCTGTGCAGATGTTATCAGCTTCGTGCATATGAAGAATCAGAAGTGATTTTCAAACACTCCCTGCTGGTGCTAACACCTAACCATCTAGGCCAGGGGTTCCAAAGTTTTTTAATCCAAGACCCCCAAAATGTTGTTATACTGGTCAGGAGTTTTGATTTTGGTTTTTACTAACTGCAGTCCCACAGCATTATTCTGGATATTCTCAGACCTCATATTCAATGCAAAAGCTTTATTGTAGCAGACTGTTGATGAATTTCATGTTATTGCCCTCGGCTGGGGTACTCAACTGTTTTCCTTGGCATACCACCTCCAGGAATTGAAATGTTTTGTGCCACCATTTTTTTTATCTTAAATTGTAAAATGCTAAACTGTTACTAGGGCACAACCACAGATCGGATTTCTTTAACCCCCAATAATGTGAATTTTAATAAGGGATTATTGATAGTTTTTTGTAGGTGTGTGCGTTTTTAAGTTTTATGTCTATGCCAAATGAAATATTGTTAATGAATTGCTTTTATTGTAAAATCAGTAGTGTGCTTAGATATGGAATAAAAAAGGAATTTCAATCCTTTAAATTTTCAAAAAGTATACAGTTACTGAAATCCAATGAAAATCAGGAGGAAAGTAACTCACAAGTTACATTGTACTTACGGTCAAAAGAAGAGAATACTAACTCAGCAGAGGACCCAAGGCAGAGCCTGCTCCATCGCCACCCAGTTCTGCCTCTGCCTGCATTGGATTTTTAAGGAAGGACGAAGGTTATGAACATTAGCGACTCTAAAAGCTTTCCACTGTTGAGTAATATTGTATTAACATGATTTTATATTTATATATACATTTATGATGTAGATATGAACACACACACACACATAGTTGCAGTATATACACAAAGGTAAGTCAATGAGCATCCACACTTGGGTTGGCGTACAGCTTTCCCAGAGCATATGTGGACACCTGGGGCCTCATGTATAACGCCGTGCGTAGAACTCACACTATAACATGGCGTAAGCACAAAAGCGGGATTGTGCGTACGCACAGAAAAATCCAGATGCAGGAATCTGTGCGCACGCAAAATTTCATGTTCTTCCACTACATAAATCCCGATCGGCGTGAAAAGTAACGCACGTGCACGCGCCTTCTGTCCCGCTCCAACTCCTCCCAGAATTACGCCTCTTTCAATATGCAAATCAATATAAATAGCCTTCTGTGAAAAGACAATGGGAAAAGCACAGGGGAAAATATAAGAATTTCAGCAAATACCAAGTGGAGGCAAAGGAAAAACTTACTATTTGTTGGTTTAAACAGTGGTATAAGCAACAAAAGAAAGTTGATCGAGTGAGAGAGTGTCGGAAAAACTCGAAAGATCAAATTCACAAAGTCGCACAGTGCCCGAAATAAAAAAGAAATCACATATCAAAGTCGCCGTGAAAAGGCAAGTCGTAGCCCACCATCTGAGTGTCATATGAAAGCGTATTAGGGTACAAACAAAAAACATAGGCACACAGTGGGAAAAAAGCACGAAATGTCAACTTTAATCTCGAAATTTCCACTTTAATCACGTAGTTTATTTTGCCATTAAAGTAGAACATCATAAACTTCATCTTAAAATCGTTTATTTTACTAGTTTTTCAAGTAGCATGTTAAATGCTTTGTTCTGTGTTTGATCTTCTATGTGCTCTGTGTGTGAATCACTACGTGCTTCCGTTCTCTCTTTCTCCGACAGGACACAGAATGCATTACATTCGAGATATTACAGCTCTCTGAATAATTAAAATACTGAGATGTATACGTGATATCATTTTCATGATGATAGGAATGAAAGCATGTTATTAAACATGGGAACACGGTGGCGCAGTGATTGTTCATATCTCACGCAAGAGGCTTGCTGCGCCATGTGCGACCTTCGATGAAATAATTTATTACAGAAGTACTGTCTCTTTCAAACGTATTGACCTCCAATTCCTGTCCATACTTTTCTTTCTCCAATCGCCACACAATCAGCTCTGTAATAGACGTTAAGCCATTTGTAAGCTTAGAACGCCGATTCTTCAAAACTTTTAAGGAACATTGAAATATCTTCATAGTACATGTTTAATTATTCTATTCGTCTATCCTTCCAGTGTCGCGTCAGCAAGAATACAGCGCAAGGCAGGAGCTATCCTTGAACTAGCTATACGCTGCGGCATCGTGTCCTCACATGTTTAATTATTAACAATACAGATTATTTAAATGAAGTTAAAGTTTTATCTGTATACTATAAGCAACATATTTTGCTGCATTTCATCTTAAAAATGATATTGTCATCATACGCGCTTTATAAAGTAGCACAGGTTGTGCAATACAGTATTATAACTGTAGTGTAAGTTTACAGTGAGGTGATTGTACTTATAAGTACAAACAGTTCTACAAGGAGCACTTGATGGACTGATTGAGTGCGTTTAGAGTTCTTGGGATGAAACTGTTTCTGAAACGCGAGGTCCGTACAGGAAAGGCTTTGACGCTTTTTGCCGTGGTTGAGGTAGTGTGTAGGCTACTTGAAACTATATACCGATAATTCTCTTTCCGGTCATCTGCTGCTGTGATTCACACTCAGATACAGTGATATAAATACTCTGAGTGGTGCAGTGAGAGTAATATGGAAAAAGATGATCCGCAGTGGCAACCCTTAACGGGAACAGCAAAAAGAAGAACAAGATGCAGTGAGCGTAACAACGCTAAAGCAGTTATGGTATTTGGAATACTATGGCTATTCCCTGGACCATTATATTGCTACAGGTTAATTACGATCAGATGCATTACACTAATAAACAATATGCAGTTAATTTCAGTGTATTTATAAAGCTGCGTCAGGAATGTGGAGCTAAGAAAGAAAGGATGAGCACACAGGAACAGTAGTTTGACCATTCTGTGGACCATTATATTGTTACAGGTTAATTACAATCAGATGCATTAAATTTATGAACGATATGCGGTTAATTTCAGTGTATTTGATAAAGCCGCCGCCGTGGATGTGGATCTAAGAAAGGGTGATCACACAGGAACAGTAGCACTGCTTTGACGCTGGGTGCCGCCAGTCTGCAAAACCGAGCGGAGAAATTTCGTACGCCAAGGTATGAGTTACCGTGGAAATGTGCGTGGCTTTACGCCAAGTTTAGGTTTTATACATCGCGATTTGAGCGTGGAAAGGTTCGTACGCAACATTTCTGTGCGTACATACCGTTTATACATGAGGCCCCTGGTGTGTCTGTGGTCACAGTGTTAAAGTTTCAACCTTCATTAGTTTCCCTTGTTTCCTAATAACATGGCCACTCTCTTCTATATTTGCACCAAAAAGCAGCAATAACATGTTTGCTATGGGCAGAAGGTGTACCGGGGCCAAAACCCATGTTGGTTCATCAGATTCATGGTACAGACTTGGTCAATGTAGACGGTGGTAGTGCATGTGGACAGATGTCCCCCTCTACTGGTCTGACCATTTGTGAACTTCTCAATCCATTTGTCAACACTCTGCTGTGGTTAAACGCTCTCTTTATACCGTGGAGAAATCCTTCTATGGTTTTTGGCCCCTGGTGCATACCTTGTTTATTCTTTATGCCTGGAATCAAACATTGTACACATATTTATTGATAAACTCTTAGGAGTGACGAACTAAAAGTGAGCTTCAAGGTAACAAAGGAATGAGACAAAATGAGAACACGAAGCCCAGTTAGTCTTTCTGTTGAAACCATATGCTGGGGTTTCTGGTCCACTTGCCCCACTTGAAGTAAGTCCACTTCTATTTCTACCTGTAGTCCTTCTCACATCTACATTTTATCCCAGAAATTCTCTATTGAATTCCCAGGTGAACATGATCTGCACCCGTGCACATGTCAATTGGTGACATAGTAGACACCATGTTATTTAACAGATATTCCTTGTCCAAACTTTAAATTATTTAAATAAAGAATTGTCTTACAAATAATCAGAAAAATGAACCACACACCCCGGTGTCACTTCCAGGAGAAGGGGTTGCCCTTGTATGGGTGCAGGGAGGAAATGTGAGCAGTTCACTTGGCAGCCATGAGAATCCTGTGCCGCCCTGGAAGTGCCACATTTATTTGTCGTCTTTTTGGCTCCACGGTTTAGAAGCCCAACATAACATCACCGTTCCAGCTGGGGCTTGCTGGGCTGTGGAGAAAGGCTCCTCTTGAAAGGGGAATGTGGTCTTCTGCCTTGGGATCCCCATTGTGTGCTAGGAGGTGACCTCGCTGCTCTGAAGTGCTCCAGTAAACTGTTTCCAAGTGCTCAGGGTACCCATCATCCCACACTGACATTCAGTGATTTTGCCCACTTTGGGTGTTCCTCTCACTCTCTGGCCTGTGCTCAGCTCTTCCTTTATTCTCTACATTTTTGGTTTATTTTCCTTTCAGGCAGCTTCTTGCCACCGAGGTAGCCTTCAGCTATCAAAGAAGATGAAGGTAATAAAGTGCTGAACGTTTTCAGCTGTTAAGCCTTTTCTCCATTGAACGTTTTGGTAAGACTCTTGTGGACAGATATTGACGTACTGTAACTAAATGTTCCCATCAACATTCTGAAATTGTCCACCCACAGTTTGCAAGAATCCCCTCCACATTCTTGCTCCATGCAGCTCTGGCTCTTCTCCTATATAATCAGGAAGGCTGTAGATGCATTTTAAAGGAAATAAGAAATGTCCACAAGTTTCTACATACGCATAATTAGCAATAATTGTACTTAAAGAGACAGCTGTGACCTTTCATTTTCTTTTTCTCTTTCTTGCTTTCACGTGTTGACAAACTGACAGATGTCCTGCATTGAAAACAGTGTGCTGTTGATATCTATGCTGGTCTATCAGGTTGCAGCTATATGATCAATTTCTTTTTATTTATTGTGCGCATGCAGTGCACAATCTATCGCTTGAAAAACAAATTTGAACAATCAGACTATAAACCAGGTGAGATCTGCATTAAGTCACCTTTCGCTGCTGTGTGAATGTAGCCTCAAAGTCACCAGTTAACTTAAAAGGCACACATTGAGCAAGAGGCATATGGGGGGCTGGAGCCTCTTCCAGCAGCATCAGTTCCAAGTCTGCAAGCAGCCCTAGAGGGTGCCAGTCTGACACAGGACCACCCACACACACACACGCAAAGCCAGTTAATCTGAGTGGAAGATCTTTGGGGATGATTGGAGGAAGACCACCACGGATACGGACAGTTCATTTACTACAAGGCATGGAGTTCAAACCCCAAATGTGCGATCTGTGATGCAGCAGCGCTAACCACTGTAACCCACCAATAATTTTATTCCATGCCTTGTAATTTTGTGATCTGGACCATACTTTTTTTTCAGAAGCTTCCCAGTCCTGCTCAAAGTTCTTTTCAGCTTTCGACCTCTGCTAGAAATGACTGGACACTAAATAAATAACTAAATAAGCAAGTGAATTGGGTCTCAGATATTTGATTAAACGACTGGTTAAACTATAAAGCTGTTGTTGTGTGTGACTTCTTCACACTTATACCATAACCTTAAAAGTCGCATGAAGCCCAAGAGGATGCAAAGGCTTATCGGATTCCGAGTGAATAACAAAGTCATATTGGATATTGAGCACCCCAAGCTCCATTATGAATGACTGGAGTCTAACAAACAAGACGCGGTCGGTCCACACCAAGAGCGAGCCTTACCTTTGTCACACAGCCTGTTTAGCTGGGCAGCAGAGTGACGTTCCCGAGTGCTGAGGCGCCCGTCTCCGACTGTTCAGAGTCGCCTCCAAGATCAGGGCTGCACTTTCCTCGGCACAGTGGAGGGGGCTGGCGTGGGTGGGTGTAGTCCTCCCAGCGGTGCCATTCACTCCTTTATAAATGTCTGTCCAGCCTCGGCACGGTCGCTGCAGCATTTTAAAGGTGACTTCCCAACAGAGTGGAGGATTAGGATATCTGTGAGGGATTAGTAAATATAAATGTTTTAGCAATCCGATGCAAACTTGTATGCTTTTGAAAAATCCCACACTGTCACATCATGATGGGAAACAAACACAACTTCTGGATAACAGCTGGCGTCACGTGAAGAGTCTCGTATTGTCCGTGCTTTATCTTCCTGTGAGCGCCTCCATTATTATGAAGCAATTCCAAACAGGTGGAGGTCCGCATGCTGCCTTGGGGTGTGCTCCCCAGAAGGCTTCTGCTTTCATGCGCTGAACGTAAAATACGCCAGAGGCTGACTGCTTCATTTTGTTAACAGTTTTGGAGAGTAGTTTTAATACTAGTAGTTTGATTCACTTGAATGTGGGTCAGTAAACGGTGAGTAACAGTAAGTGCAGCCCAGAGTGTCTAATTAGTCCTGAGCGTGCACACACACACACGCCACTCAGCAGCTGGAGGTCATTACCAGGCCTTTTTTGTGTGCTGGCCTGACAGATGGGTCACATGCCCCTCTCTGTCTGTGCACTTCACTGCTTCTACGCATCTAAATCTTATACCTTCTGACAGACCGGATTCCAAGAAATCGGTTACAGCATTCCCAGCCGTTAATTACTCCACTCTGCCGCAGGAGCCACTCTAATGTGCTGCAGATGCAATTGGTTGTACATCCATTGGCCCCACTTGGGAGGCTCATGCTTGCAGATAATCTGAGACGTGACCGTCCAACTCATTAAGGCAGAAGAGAGGCCCAGCTCCGCACAAGGCTTGACCGAGGTCTTGCTTTTTACCTCTCTTTTGCTTTAATGTTGAATTTTTTTAGAATGCATTGTATTTTAGACAGGCACATAGGAAAGGCGCAATATAAACAGACAGAGAGAGAAAAAGCATTATATACCAGCTAGCTCAATATGAAGGGCGGTAGACGATAAAAAGGGTTCTGTGGTAGACACACAGATAGGAAAAGGAGTTATATAAAACAGATATCTACAGATGAAAAGCGCTATAGATTTGATATGAAAGGCAATTACCATATCTATAAAATCCAACGTCTGTCTGTCCACTTTTCATGAGAGAACAACTTAACGGATTTAGATTGGATTTTTTTCTATAATTTGCTTGAACTTTCCGGTTGATTTTGCAACTTCTCTCATCCCAGTATGTATCATAGTTTGCTTGCGGTACAGATTTGTGCGAATTTGGAGAGAGAGGCTGTGGGCCGAAGGAAGGGGGGCAAGTCCTACCTTACTCATGTGCCAGCCTCCATTTGAGTCGCTCTACCTCTCATCACGTGTTGGAGCACACCTTGCCTCTCACTGCGCTAAGTATCATAGTTCGCTTGAAGGAGCGATATATCCGCGCTAATCCGAGACAGAGGCTGCGGGCCGAGGGGAGTACGATGTGATGTCACGAGTGGGGAGCCGGGCAGTGCCCTCCTCACTCACACGCCAGCCTCCATTCGAGTCGCTCTACCTTTCACCACGTGTTGGAGCGCACCTTGCCTCTGCTTACCTAGCGATACCTGTTTCTTTACTGATTTTGAAAGCTTGTCCTGTTTCACTACTACATGGGGGACAGCTAGTATATGATAACTATGAACGCTGCTGCGATAGACAGACAGATAAAAAGGAAAGGTGCTATATTAGAAAGATAGAGACAGATAAAAGAAAGGTGTGGTTTACATTTTTTGAAAGTCACAAGGGAGAATTGGGACCCAATCCTGAAGATGACACAAAGCCACAATAGAGCAGTGTGCAGTACTGTCGTGGAGGTGGTCTGGTAAGGGTACAGATTGGCACTCGAGCAGCAAGAGGTATCTATGGCACTCCTTCCATTTTAGAAGAAGTGAGAAGGCCAATGTTATGTCAAGGATTGCAGGGTCACCTGGTGCCAGTACAGGGAGCTGCATTCTGGTGCTTTGGTCCAAATGGAAGCCAACTGCTAATCCACAGGTGGTTCCATGGGGACCAGAGGTGACCATAGAAGTGGTCGAGGGTCAGAAAACAGAGTGTTGCTGAAGGTAAGGTAGTGGCGTGCTGCTGAGTGTCTGAGGGGGGCGAGTGCATCACGTGCCCCATCTGAGAAAGTTAGAAACGGCCAGTAGGTTTGTTTAACACTTTGTATTCTTCCTTTGTTCTCCTCTCGTTATAATTATTGTTTATTTGTTAAAACACCTTTGTTTAGCACACTGTGGGGCTCCCTGGAGTCATTTTGGGTTTGGGGACAGCTTGAATGAGTCCCCTCCAGTTCATACCATTTTATACTTATTTTTCTATTATATTTATGCGGGTGGCACGGTGGCGCAGTGGGTAGCGCTGCTGCCTCGCAGTTGGGAGATCTGGGGACCCGGGTTCACTTCCCGGGTCCTCCCTGCATGGAGTTTGCATGTTCTCCCCGTGTCTGCGTGGGTTTCCTCCGGGCGCTCCGGTTTCCTCCCACAGTCCAAAGACATGCAGGTCAGGTGGATTGGCGATTCTCAATTGGCCCTAGTGTGTGCTTGGTGTGTGGGTGTGTTTGTGTGTGTCCTGCGGTGGGTTGGCACCCTGCCCGGGATTGGTTCCCTGCCTTGTGCCCTGTGTTGGCTGGGATTGGCTCCAGCAGACCCCCGTGACCCTGTGTTCGGATTCAGCGGGTTGGAAAATGGATGGATGGCTAGTGCCTTTAATATATATATGTTTTACTAAGTGCTTTCACATTCTGTATACACTATCATATCTATTTGTCTATCTTTCATATCTTCTCGTTTCCTCTGTGTTATCGTGTTTCTATCTGGCTCTCATACAGCACCTTCCATATCTGTTGTTTTTTATATTTTAATTCACGTCTTTCTTTGTGATTCTCGTTGAGTAGATGCAGTTCTGTCGACCCCAGAGCTTTAAGGTTAGCGGGTAAGTGGCGCAGTCTTGGCACTGCATCAGACAGTTCAAGTGTGATGTACAACAGCCGGCGTGAATGTTGCGCCAAGCCTTGCTGGTATCCAGCTCCACTGCTGTAAAGCACAGACATCTTTCAAATGTTGAACTCGTCCAAGTGAATGCAGTGCTAACCTTGACTTTATGGTTTGATGTAAATCACAGTGTAAGCCAGGGTTCAGTTTCTACAGCGTGAGCCCTTCAAGGCCTGTCAGAAGTGGAATGTTCTAGAAAGGGCCGCTTTGGATGTCAGTACACCATTTGTGTAAATATGAAGCAGTAACAGGACTGTGCATGGCCTGCGCCGGAGCGTGTGAGTCGTTACGTCTGATGTGATGCATTTTGTCGATGTCTTCCTGAATTGAAAGATCCTACAGCTTTGTGCCAGCTTGTGCCTCAGGGCAGCAGAGTGGGACTGTAGAAATCAAGCTTTATACTGTTGGTCCTACCTCAGGGTTAAGGACTGCAGCCATGAAAGTCTACTGCACTCTGAAAGGCATTGTACAAAATAAGGTTTGCTTGGTTCAGCACGGCATCAGCAGTCCGCACATATGGAGCTCCATTTCAAAGGATCCTTCCAGAACAAACTACAACTTTGAACCTTACAGTACTTTAAGGAGTCTGAATGTTGGCCCTAAACATATTCTGAGATTCTTCAGGTTGGAAAAATGGAGGTCAGATATTTCTACTCACTTATCATGGTGCAGGAGATTGGCAATGACCCCATATCCATATACAAATAAAATAACAAAACATCCGGCATTCACAACCAGGCCTGATGTCCTCCGGCATTCACAAGAGGGCTACAGTGTCCGGTAATCAAAGGCAAGAAGAAGCACAAAGAAGGAGGAATGTAAGGGCTAGCATATCTGGTGCACAGAGCTTCATAAATCTACAACGTGATCAAAACAGGCAGACTTACCATTGTACCACTGCCCCTGTTTTACTAAAGGGGCCTTTGGCGGTGCTAGTAAACCTCCATTACGGTTGTTACTACATCTGCCTCCCAGACTGCAGTGCTGAGTCCCAAGCTGCAGTCTACATTTTCAGAGGGACTTTCCTCTGGCCTTGGCACTCCTTATTCGTTCTTCACCAGAGTCGTGTCTTGATGGACTGGCACTGTGCTCCGTCGTATCTTAGTCACTTGTTTGACTTGTGCCACTAGCGGGGTAGTTGGAACAATCAATGTCTTGCAGTCATTCTACCATCAAATATGTCTTGTCCATTTGGTGAAACAACAACTAAACCTCTTGACTGTGTCTGCATGCTCTACATAATGGCAGGAATTGTTAAATAAAAATAAACCTTGATTATGAACCTTACAGTAGTTCCCTTTTAGTCTAGTAGCCATCATCAAAGTCCTCTCCTTGAGATGTAGCACTTCTCCCATTCCTGTTAACATTTCCTGGTAGTGAGATCTGGCGATTGTGGAGTGGTGAGTGGGAGTGTGTGTGTGTGTTTGAGTTTATTAATTTGGCGCAAAGCAACAACCACATTGGTTTTAGTCTAAAACTCTCTGACTAAACGCAATGTGTGCAAGTGCGCCATCTTGGGTCAAAGTCCTGTTTTGGATCCGCTGCTTCTCCAGATGTTTCTTTGTGATGAGTTCCCACAGACACCTGAGCATTCAGTGTGATGTGCCAATTAACTTGAGGAGCAAACTCTTTATTAACAAGTCCAACAATCTCTAAATGTGATGTTCTCTTGAACAGCTGCCATTGTGGCATGCAGAAAAAAGAAATGCCCAAGTCACACGCATGATTGTACAATAAATGGCAGAAATATGCATTTGATCAGCTGAGCATGATGAGCGGACCGCAGGCATACGATACGCAGCGGCATGTTTGAGAACTACAAACTACTCGTGTTATTGTCAGGCTCCCCCATCGTAGACTGAGTTGTTGCCACACAACTGGATGTTGGGAGCAGCGGGTGATTTGGATTAATGAGGAGGTGGACTTCATAAAGTGGACGCTGAATGATCACTCCTTTGGCTAAAAAGGTTTTAACCCAAAGTTTGCATTAAAACCAGAATAGTGAGCTATGAAAATGTCCAGGCCTTTATGTCCGTCACATTCAAGACAGAGTATCATGTAAGGTACAAATGGTGACAAGTGGACAGGACTGGCCCTCTTGAGATTCTTATATTCCTGCCATAACAACCAAAAATGTCTTGCACTTGTGATCATCAGCCGGACAGACAAGTGAGACTGGGCCACTGGTCTTCTAGCATCAGGGCCCATGCTGGCCTGCGACTGTGACATGATGCTGCAGAAAGCTCTGATGCCCGTCAAGAAGGATCAGACCTGCAGATCACGTGTTCATCACATCACCCATTTATATCAGTGCTGTCCATCATGTGTAGTAATGTGGCATCCTACCCAGTGTCCTTTGTGATGTCAATGGTTGGCCAGTTGTTACATTCAAACAGCCTGGTCTGATGACGGCTTGCAGTGGATCGTCTTCACCATGAGTTCATCTTCTGGCGTGGTGGCCAATGACCACCAGACTTGCACGTGGACACAAACACAAATGATGATACAATCCGGAAAATATTCTCATGGTCTGTTATTTCATATGCCTCGGCTGACTAAATGTTGCTGTCCTCTCCTCCATCATAAGACCTTCTAAAGACCGTCCTGCCTGGCCTGACAACACATTCATGTCATTTTACAGGAATACGTAAGTGACCTCAGCTCCCTTATCCCTAGCAGAAGGTGCACAAGATGTTATGGGGCCTTAAATCCCAATCTGTTGTGATTGACGGCTCATACATTGTCTGGTATTGGCGAGACTCCACACCAGGGCACACTGCCCACCAAAGAGGGTTTATCCAATGGTCACTACCTGTGTAGCTCGTTTTCTTTATTTTGACTTTTAGGGTCATTTCTTTCTTACGTGTCACCAAGTTCAGTGGCTCCTTCCAAGTGAGTTTTGCATTTGTTAGAATGCTTGGCGTGTATGTCATGTTTTCTATTCTTTTTTTGTCATTGTGATGAATAACTAAGGAGATGAAATGTTAACATTTTAGTGCTCACAATCCTGTGGACCTGGAACGAGACACCGAAGAGTTGTTTGTCAAAAGCACAATGGTGAAGATCTGAGCTCCGAGTACTGTGACAGTCGCAAAAGTCCCCCAGAGACGGAGAGTTGTAATGTGCAGCCATGTGAGTTCATCTGGATTACAGGGGAATGGTCTGAGGTGAGTGCAAAGTCTTCTGGATTACAAAAGTCTAATGGTGACACTCACTACAAGTGACATAACATTCTCAGGTGGTCAGTGGGCAAATCCTGTCCTGGCAGCAAGGCAGCGCCAAACTTGGACTTGGGCACATCCAAAAAGGCCACTTAATCTGTGGAGACATGAGGAGAATGTGAAGCCAGGGACAGTGACACAGTAGCACTAGCCCGCCGTGCCGCTGATAGTGAGGGTGTAGGATGTGTAAGAAATGATTTATTATACTTGTATGGAGGGTCACAATGATAACAGCTGATCAAGAGAGACCCCTATCCAGGTAGGCTGGGAGTGCAGTTGGTGTCAAAGAGAAGGGGGTCAATACAATACACAGAACAGAACACAAGTAATCCTCAATACAATATAATAGTAAAAATATTACAAGTACAGAGCAGAATTTAACAGATGATATCACATAATAGGATTTGGATTCAAGATGGGCAGGTTGACTTAACTGGCAACTCCGTGTTGGCCCCAAGTGAGTATCTGCATGTCAAGGGTGTGTTCTGCCCTGTGCCCAGTGAAGCTGTGACAGACTGGCAGATCCTGTGCCCCTGAAGTGGACAGACAGAGGGCTGTGAAAGTGCTGTGTATGTGCAGAAGATTTACACAAAGAGCAAACAGACAGAGCGACATGTGTGGTCACTAACGCCAGGCCCAGCTAGTAGAAGACATGCAGTAGGGGGCACTTGACTGTTTGCAGATTTGTGCCCAGCGTTGCCAAGATTAGCTCCAGCCCCCTCTGAAATTGAACTGGATTAATCCTTTTTTAAGAATGTTAGTAAAATGGATATGGAATGTAATGTGTGTCCAGTGCTTTGATAATGGATGAATGAACAAGATATACTTATGTCACAGGATTCCCTTTAGATTTGTTTCCCAGCTGCACTTCAGTTTGTATTTTTGGGTAGCCTTGCACCCTCATGGTAAACCCGTTCACTCCCCACAAATTAAAAAGTGACGAGCCAGCACCCAAGCCATCTTTAGGAACGACGGCTGCTAGTGCCCTTCAACGGGTTGGCCATGGCATCCTGCAACATATCAAAGCCCAGGTACATATCAATGACAATGGAGGTCTGCATTTCAATCCATTTTTTGCTTATCATGACGTCAAGTTTGGGGCAACATGTTGAATGTTTGTTGGCCACACAAATAATAATTTTAAAATACTCTGTCCATGTGACAATACGACTACTAATCTATAAGCCAAATCCCACTGACTCACTCATCACGAAATCTCCTGAAGCAGGAGGACTTGAAATTTGGAATGTTGGTTACCTTTGGCCCATAGCTGCTCACTAAGAAAAGGTTTTGTGGTCCAAGCGTGAAAATTCTTAGTTTTTTAGACCTGCTTGTATGTCTGTCCTCTTTCACGAGAGAACTACTTCACGGATTTAGTTCAGGTTTTTTTCTAGAATTTGCTTGAACATTCCATTGATTTTGCGACTTTCTCATCGCACTAAGACTCATAGTTCGCTTGCGGTACCGATTTATTAGCGCAAATCTGAGAGAAACTCATTGGACTGCGGTGCCATCCTCACTCACACGTCTGCCTTGGGGCGTAACCTTAACTCTGCTTAGTTAGCGAATGAAAGAACGACTTCACGGATTTAGATCTTTTTATTTCTCTAATTTGCTTGAACATTCCGTTGATTTTGCGACTTCTCTCATCACGCTAAGAATCAGAGTTTGCTTGCAGGAGCGATATATTCGCGCTAACCTTAGACAGAGGTTGCGGGCCGAGGGGCGTGGGGAGTCAGGCCAGACCCTCCTCTCTGTCCTGTTTCACTAATACACTGGCAGAACCGCAGGGGACAGCTACTACTTCATATAAAATACTCACTCAGACCCTCACTCACCAAGACAAACACATGAATTTAACTTTTGTGTGGACATTTTGTGACCAGAGAACTGCACCCATAACTTATCTCTGCTGTTAGTTGGGTCACAAATTGAAATCCTTCCATTCATATAAAGAGCAGCAGGTCAAGCCTCCCAGGTTCAAACCCTGCGCTGTCCCATTATCTTTGTGGAGTCTGCTGCTCTCTGTTTCCGTCCCCAAGCCCTAAACTGGCCCTGTGTGACGTAGCCCAGCGATACCGATGGCCCCTCCAGGGTTCTTTTCTGCCTTGACACCATTACTGCTATTACACGCGCAGGTCCCTTGCAGGCCTAGCCTGGTGATGGAGGTCAGATCACACAGGTAGGTGCATTCATGTCCATTTATAAATGTAATTGTTTCTGTGAGACCCTTCCAAGGCACTGCAGTAGTCACCCAGCTCACCTTTGTTCACACAGATTTCCATTACTGCTTGGTGATCCATGACCTCTCTTAGCTCCTAAAATGCCTTTTTGTCTGTCCCTCCCTCCAGTGTTCTGTAAGCTGTGGACACGGTTACCAGAGAAGACTTGTGTCCTGTAGTGAAGTTTATAGTGATAAGGACCATTATGAATATGGATATCAAGTGACCTCCAACTGTCCTGGTGTGCCCCCCGCCAGCGTTCAGGCTTGTTACCCTGAGGAATGTGTGGCACCTGCCACCTGGAGAGTGGCAAACTGGGAGCGTGTAAGTTCAAATAGAAGCCATCAGAATCGATGACAGCTGCAGCTCGGGCACCGGTGTTCTGCTGAATACTGGACTCTAATCTTTGTCCACTTTATAACCAAATACTTTTGTCCATTAAGTGCTCAACAACTTGTGGAGATGGAGTCATGCAAAGAAGTGTCCAGTGCTTAGATGGCAGCGGTCAAAACAGCAATGAATGTCCAGTAGATGTGAAGCCAGAGGAGAGCGCCGTCTGTCACAACTTAGACTGTAAGTACCACAGACGTCACCACTCCAAGGCTGCTGGCACAATGCAGTGACCCCTTTGTTTGCTAGGGTTTCTAACATGCTGCCATAATCCTTCATTTCAGGCACATTCCCAAGAACTTGCTATGATGTTCTGAGACAAACAGGTATCACCGAAGACGGAGAGCACTTGCTGAATATTCTTGGAAAAGTCGTTAAGGTTTGTCATCCTGGATAGAAAGTGCATCCTTAGAGAAATGAGCTCTGCTCTCACATCGGAGTATAAAAACAGAGTTTCAGACATACGACCACATTGTGACGGTTCCAGATGCAAATGAAAGCGTATCCAGTACAGGGTTTTCCCCACATAAAGCAGTCATTTTAGTGGTAAATACTGCAGGCCACTGTTTTATTATTGTGATTGAAATGAAAGAATTGTACTTTGTTGAAAAAAATGACATTCTGCTTCCCTAACTGTGCTGCAGTAGAGCGCAAAAATGACCGCAGCCATGTTGAGAATTGAAAGACTTCCAAAGTAGTGAAATCGTGGGATGCATAAAATCTGTAAATCCTTAAAAACCCATGACGACAAAGCCATACTTTCCATATACAATATATATCTCTGGGGGTATGCAAAGTCTGCCAGAGTGGTTTTGTTCAAAGTAACTTCTGGCCTTGCAGTGTTAATAACCATGGTGGAAGTTATTCGTTTTTGAGTTACAGTGGCCACAGATTCCTGACCATCCAAAAGTGGTCAGCATTTGCCGAAAAAACATTCCCAATGAAAATCCAAAAGCTGAACATTTGATGTGTTTTTCCTTGTGATCATCCCTCTCATGTGTTTCCTGTTTCTTTTCTTTAATAACAGTTTCAGATATGCTTTTGGACGTTGCATCCCTCTATCTCACAGCGATGACTTTTTTGTTTTATTGCCAATGATTCAGTACGCTGTAGTAAATGTTGCCCAGCTTGGTGTCGTGGAGCTTTGGCACACAGATTCGTATTCACAAAATGGATTGAAGGCCAGAGGTCCACATGACCATCATCATTGTCTAATACTGATTTAGATCATAGATGTCAGGTAGAATGCCTAGAGGGGGCTGGGTGGTCTCGTGGCCTTGGACCCACTGCAGATTTTGTTTTTTTTGTTTTTCTCCAGCCCTCTGGAGTTTTTTTTTTTTTCCTGTCCTCCCAGGCCATCTGACCTTATTTTATTCTTTGTTAATTATTATTGCCTAATTTTTGTTTATTTTTTTTCCTTGTTTCTTTGTTCATCTTGTAAATCACTTTGAGCTCCATCACTTGTATGAAAATGTGTGATAGAAATAAATGGTGTTGCTGTTCACAGACGAGCTGCTTCATTTTTCTGGAAGCAGTCTGCCTATCATCATCATCAGTGTTCAGATACCCCATTTTACTATTGCGTTTCTAGCATTGGACCCTGCAGTGTTGAGAACAGGCACCCCACGTCATTATGGCAACACCTTCCATGTGTTCACCTGCTGGGAATGTACAATGCAGACTAGAGGTGGTGCCATAGTGTAGTTCTTGCGACACGTGGCTTCACTTTATTTCTACACACTGGTCCCACCCTGAACATGTAAAGGTTAAGAGCAGAGACCAGCGTCCATCACACCACACACAAGTCCTCACCTTCCTAGCGTACATTACTTGTGTTAACACAAACTTTGTTTTTTCCTGAAATAAGTGGGACACCATGTGCTCATCATCAGCCACACTCCATCTGTGCCAATGTGTGATAGGATGTGTGCTGTAATGTACCCTGTTGGCACCACTGCTAGAGTCCACTATAAGCTGAGACACAAAGGCCATCTGATACTTTGCACAAGTTGTGCCCCGCTCTGCTCATCCTTTGTATCTGCAGGGTGGTTCTGACCAAAGAATGGCTGTTGGCTGAAACGTATTAAGTTGCTGAGCCATTCCTGATCCATCTTTGCCCCTGTGATATGTGAATGTGCCAGAGAGGTGTAATGATGTGGTCATTCTGGTGTATCGGACTACTGAAGCTTCTGAACTGGGCACACACTTGCCTACCTTTAAATGACACCGAATGGGCAATCAGTTGCATGGGGAGGGCAGGTGTACCTAATAAAGTAGCCACTCGGGGGAACCTTTCAAATAAAAAGCTCACTTCTTAGATGTTAATTAGGTTTTTGCACATCCAGGGATACTTTTTGAGTTCCAAAGGGAAAATGACGTTTGTCTAGCTAAAAAGATTTATTGTTCTTGTTTGCCTTACATGGTTCTCCACTGGTGTTCCAAAGAGTCCTAAAGCCCAATAAACGTTACTGCGCGACTGCCAGACAGGGTGTCGGTGACTGCCAAGCATGTAATCAGTAGCTAATTCTTCTTTCTAGCAGAAATCCTTTCTTAATCTGGCCTCTCATTTCTTTGTTTCTGGACGCGCTAGGTGGCTTTATGTGCAGCCTGCTGTGTCTTGCTTAGTCAAAATGTCTTCAGCACCAACATTTGTATGCTGCCTGTTCAGGTCTTTGCTAAGGCAGCTATTGTGTTAGATGTGTTTACAGTAAATAATGTCTTTCCTTACAAAACACTCGGCCTCCAATGTCCACACACAGGTGCATAGGACCAGCTGATTTGCTGTCATGTGCATCACTTGTCACTTCCCAACTTTTTAGTACGATTTCAGCATAATTAAGGAAGCCGTGTTGAATCAATGAGTCACGGCGCACCCAGTAACATAATACGAAATATCCTAATAAGCTCTTCTCCTGATTTCCCCCGGGATTATCTAAATATCCTAATTAACGTCTATTTGTCAAGGACTCCAGAACTTCTCAACACGCATTGGGAGTTTCTGCCGGGTTTCTGCCTTTTGGTCCACTCTAGCTGCCTTTCCCTCCTCCATTCTGGCTGTTAAGATTCCCTTAGTCCCTGAAATTTTCCTTCTTTTAAATCTTTCTTTCTCAGAGATTCTTTGCTCTGGGAACAATTACTGCTAAGGGAATTTTGACCTCCTGTTGGAGGTCTGCTGACTCTCCACCTAATTACATCTACTCCTTCTCAAGTTCTCGATGGCGAGGGTCAGTAGGGCAACATTGTTCAGGGGCTGCAATGACGAGTGGCTGCCTTAACTCCTGATACATCCATGTGCACCAGCCATACCATACCGTAGGTGTGGGGGGTCTCCGTTTCCCAACTAATTTATCCGTTTTCTTTGTACATGGTTTTCTTTTCAACCTCTCAGAGGTTTCTTTTTGTGGAGTTGGGTAACTGGGTGGGGGGCCACCAATGCTCTGTCATTGTTCCCTGTTGTTTTGTTTTAATTACAATCTTAGTAAAGTCTGGTAACTTGATAATTATACTCTTCTCTTTCAATACAACGTTGATGACCAAAAAAAAAAAAAAGTAAAACCCTTCCTCCAGTTCAGAATCGTGAAGGGCCGGAGTCCGTCCTGGCTGCAGTGCTAGACCAGGTGCCAATCCATTGCAGACACCCTTTGATGCCCATACCCACACACTGGGCCAATGCCAATTTGGAAATGCCAGTCAAGCTAACCTAGAGAGTCCTTTCAGATGTCACAGTGAGTTCAGAGTCCCCAGAGGACAACTTATGTAGACACGAGAAGATCACACAAACTCCTAAGAGACAACGACTGGGTGTGGGTTTTGAACCTAAGGATGTCGAATCATGAGGCAGCAGTGCCATCCACTGTGCTACCCAAGACTATCATACCAGGACATATTTTGCTGTCTCTCTTTTGTAATACACCGACCAACACAGTACTACAGGTGAGGCACATCAAGGCGCTATATAACGTAACATCACTTGTCTGGACCCAACTACCAGGTCCTTCTTATAAGGGGTACCTTTAAAATTCAGACCTCCCACTGTGTATTCACACGTCTACTCATCCAACACAAATCTGCTCACTCAAACCTGTCTGCTGCCCAAGCCCCTCTATAGAAAAGCGCTATATAAATGTAATGAATTATTATAGTGATCTGGCTACCTCTCTACTTACATTAGAATGCCCAGGTGGGTGATGGGGGTCATCAGAATGGTGAATTTGAACCCCCCAGAGATGGTTTTTTCCAGGATTGCTGATAACTAGAGAGCTCTTATTTTCTTTCCTCTGCAAGTCCAACAGTCCAATTTTACTTATAATCTTACTGAACTTGTACTTTTATGTTATACATTCATGTTTATTCGGTTTATGGTTGAGTGATCACCTGTGCTTAGTAAAGACGTTATACAGTCCATGAAAAGTAGTTTGAGACCTCCGAGACAAAGAGCGTTACGTTGATCTCCGGTGGTGTATCTGCGTTGTGTTTACCCGGAGACGCAAGTAAAAAACGTTCCGGTAATCAGTCTAATTGAAATCCTTTTATTAGAAACATTCCCAGAAAGACTTTAAAGTATATTTCTATTATGCATGGATTACAGTTTTATTTTTCCACGTCGTTCTCTCACACAAACGATTGTGTCTGAGCTTGTTTTCATTAACCTAGGATTATTTCATGAAGGTGCTGACAGGGCGTTCATTTCACTAATTCACGATTGTTTTTGTGGGGTGCAGATTTATTGTGCTGGAATGCAGACCGAGAGTCCAAGAGAGTACATCACTCTTGTGAGCGCTGATGGAGAGAACATCTCAGAGGTCTTTGGTTTTAGGTGGGTATCTGTCTGTCTGTCCGTCTGTCAGGGCTGCTTTGTATCTGTCACCATATCTGTACCTCTGTGTTCCCCTTACAGACTCATTAACCCCACCGAGTGCCCCTACAATGGGAGCCGCCGAGAGGACTGCATTTGCCGAAAAGATTATACTGCAGCTGGGTTCACCAAATTCAGCAAAGTAAGGCTGGACATCAACAAAATGCAAATAATAAGTGAGTAAAAAAAACAAAACAAAAACAACTCCCTTTTGTCTCCAAACAGTCAACTTGTCAATTCAAACACCTGGGCTTATGTCTGCTAACAGACCAGCAACATGGAGAGTTATTTTTTGACCCTTCTAAGGCACAGTTAGGGTATGAATATGCAAAAGTGTTCATTTCAATGGTGTTCTTCCTGCACAGGGGAAAAGTCACTGGAAATACTTGGGGGCTTTGGAATCCAAGGACAAATACAGTCTGTAGATATAGAGATACGTACAATCTAGAAACGAAACACTTTAAAGGGGGTCTTTGAAGAGTCTCATATTCACTTCACTTTTCAATATTAATGAAGCAATCCTGTGCCATAAGGAACTAAGTTGGGTCCCATGGGAATGAATGCAAGTCTGAAGATTAGTGTCACATTCAGGAGCCCAATCTGTCACCTCATGACTTGCAGTCCACGAGGCAGCTATACTGCCAATATTATAGGCAGCAGTGAATGAATTTGTACCCATACTGCATTGTTCACACGGAATGAGCACATTTGTATTCATGGTGCACATGCCACAGACTGAACTCAGCAGAGGTCTTTTCACCCACTGACACTACACAGTGGCCTACAGCCTGGCCTCACTTTATTATAGCATCATTCTAAACAGAACTCCACCTTAAGGGGCTTCACAGCCATAATACAGTTGCAGCCATGGCGTTCCTGATGAAGCCACCCATGGGGGTAGGCACTTGTTTTCTTTTATTAACTCTGTTCCTACTCGCATTCTGAAGTTTTCATCCACTTCTATCCAAGTAAGCACAGACAACATCAATCTCGCGAGCCCCTTCCTACAGCACTATTACGTCTGATGAAAATCAAATGTGCTGCTCTACAGAAAATTAAGTGCAGGAATTCAGGCTTAAGGGCAGCACGGTGGCACAGTTCACTTCTAGGGTCCTCCCTGTGTGGAGTTTGCATGTTCTCCCCGTGTCTGCGTGGGTTTCCTCCCACAGTCTAAAGACATGCAGGTTAGGTGCACTGGCGATTCTAAATTGTCCCTAGTGTGTGCTTGGTGTGTGGGTGTCGTACAGTGGGTTGGCACCCTGGCCGGGATTTGTTCCTGCCTTGCACCCTGTGTTGGCTGGGATTGGCTCTAGCAGACCCCCCGTGACCCTGTGTTAGGATATAGCGGGTTGGATAATGACGGACTGACTGAATTCAGGTTTAAACATTCACACTTTCATTGTGTGTCAGTGGTGGGACTTGCAGTGCACTGGGGACTGTCCTGCCAACGTTTCAGTGAATTTGTTGTTCTTAGTGAATAAACACACATTTGTATTTTTCATCCACTTTAAAACCCATTAAACTGGGGGGGACAGTTGACGTAGTTCTATATATCTGCAGTTTGAACACTGGCAGGTTACCGAACCTGCTCAGAGTCACACTGGGCGTTAGTGCTGGTGTTTGACCCTTCGTTCTGTCAAGCCAGGGTGACGGTTCAGTTTCTTACCACCTTACTAGGAGACCAAAGTGCCCGTTAGATTTGTGCTGCAGTTTGTATAAACACAAGAACAATGTCAGTAAAAAGAAAATCCTGCAATTATTGATTTTTCAGTTTTTAAAATGTAATCATAGAACAGCAAAAAAAACTCAGTAGTACTGCAGAACGACGTGTGTTTCAATTACCATTTTGAAGTCGTATTTTGAGTTTTGTGATCTTTAACATCAATTCCATGTGAGAGTATAAATGTGTGCCCCCCCCACCCCGTTCCTACAGTTCCCTGAGCATCAAAACAAGCAACACCTTCTGACAAGAGAGGCCTGGCCGTGTATGGCCCGGTCAGGAAACTTTAAAGCGGAGGCCTTAGTACATCTGAGAACACTGAGCCACTTCGTTAAAGGAAATGTGATCTCAGCTGGGAGGGCTCAGCAAGGGTGAGGTGGTCTTCTGTCAGCAGAGGTCATTGTCAGGGCCTTTGCATTGTACATGTGAGCCTACACACCGTGTGCAGTGCCCCTCTCTTTCCATCACACTTCAACTACATAATGATTATCACCACAAATTAAAATCACTCATGTCATGGACACAATTCCCATAGTTCCAATCCCCCCTCACCCCCAACCCCCAATGCTGGTTCTGTTTGCCTCTCATAAAAAAAAAAAAAAAAAAAAAAACACAAAACAACATCTGAAAACTCTAACTGAGCGAGCTGCTTTAAAACTTAGGGCTAACATATTAGATAACTAGGGCAGACATGATACAAATGACAGATCTTGAATTGGTAATTCAGAGTTCGTGAGAGGATTAAACCCTTAAAAGCAACTAAAGATTTATATACACCATTTGCTTTTGAATTACACACCCTGAGTATATGTTGTGTTTTTGAATGATGCTACACCCTCACAAATACATTTACTTTTAAAAACGCACAAATTAGTATCCACGCCCCTCCAGCATTTTTAGCTCTTGAAAATGGAGACTTCTAACAACGCTCTTGAGTGCAGAATACTTCTGAAGATACCGGATCGGCGTTGCAATGTGGATGGGCGAAGCCACAGACTCCAACTGAACACTCACTTATTTGTGCTCTTCACGTGGCGGTCCCCTGTAAATTTGACCATCCCATTGCCTGATTGTTCGCCTATTCCAACATAGCATCCCATGGCACTTACTGTGTTGCTTACCGGTTGTGTTTTGTGCAGTTGGAATGCTGCTTACATGTGCAAAAGGCAAATCCTTTAACAGTCGCTACAGTTTGGCAGTAAATCCTGAGGCTGACGGCCTTACCTCACCACACCCTTGCGAGGTTTTTTTTTACTGATATAAACATGTCCAAGGCAAACAAACTTCAATGTCATATGTGCTTTCATTTGCTTCATTGTGGATGGAGATACTTTTCATAAGCAATGGGAAATTGCTAGTGTGGACAGATTGTTTTCCTTTAAAAATGCTTTTTTAAAAATGAAAATGTAGTAATATAGACACGCACACAAATCCTTCCAGGCAGCTGAGTATGAAAGTCACGTCCACAGTTTGATTTGTCATTTACCCCAAGTTTAAAGACTAGAATATCATGAATAGGAAACAGCCTCCTTTCAGCTTTTGCTAAATTTAAAATACCAAAAATGTGGAGTTCACATACAGTATATGGAAAAGATTTGCCCCCGTTCCCCATGACATTCTGTGCCTAAGACATTAGAACAGTCACACGTCCTGCACTTTATTTTTTCAGTGTATTTACTGTGTACTCACACAGTGAGTCTTAAAAGAGAAAATATAGAAAAGTACTCATATAATAAAATCTTCACTTCTTCATCGCAAAGCTGCTCCCGTGCCATTCTGCTTAAACAGCCATCCCAAGGACCCTCCCCACCACCCAGTTACAGTGTAACTTAAGCCTTCTTAATGTGAAAATATCTGAGCTTCAGGGATCCTTCAATCATTAGCACCCCCTTGTGGTGGCTCAATGAAGACGTCTCTTCAATATAGCCACCATTTCATTCTTATTCATCCACAAAAAAAACACTCAAAGTACAAAAATAGTAAATGAGATGGACCTATGGACCAATCACACTGTAGTCAATACATACAATATGTTGTTTTTAATAAAAGAAGAAAAAGTATCTAAATGTTGTTGAAGGACGCTGTAAAAAATATACTTCAGTACCATATTACCTTTTGTTGTGTTACAGGTGCTAATCTTAAAAGACACACCGTCCCAGGGAGCATGTGTCTCAGTCTCAATAACCAAACTCACCCCGTCAAATGACGCTGATCAAACTCGGGCAGTGTCTCAGGCAGACTTGGCTCACCTAACCTCTACAGACATATCTGTTTGTCTTTCTGGGTTGAACTGCTTCTGCAGGCGCCACATTTCAGTACAACCAAGTTCAGGGCTCTACGTTAGATATTCTAAAATGTGGAATTTCTTCTCTCCAACCCATTTTACTCAGCCCGTCTTTTTTAGGAGTTAGATAATCGGTCTCTCCGTTACTCAAGTTACTAATGCATGTCTCAAAAAGGGCAGCTAGCATGTAAAAAAAACTGACCAACGATTTGCCATCAGCAAGGACATGTTGCACGGTTTCTCTGTGAACTTACACGTTCTCAGTGCTCCAGACTCCATATGGTAGACGTCAAGCATTCCTCAGGATAACAAGCTTGACCACTTGCTTAGGGCACATCAGGACAGCTGGAGGTCACCAGATAACAGTCCTTATTATGATAAATCTCACTGCAGGATGCAAACCTTCTGTTGTAGCCGTGTTCACAAATGACCAAGCAGAGGAGAACTGCAGAGAAAGTAAACAAACAAGCAATTTATTACCAACCATGTCAGCTGTACAGAATTTGATCTGGCAAAGCTGACACAAATAAATCGTACAACAGAAGGACAACATGAATCTTCATTTCTTGCCAGCCCATAATCTCTCCGTTTAACAGAGACACACTCAGGCCATGAGGCGCAGCACACGGTGTTTGTCATGCCTCTATTTAGCATATTTAAATACGGTATTTAAACTCAAGCATGTAATCAGCAGGTGAAGCTCCAAGAATGATGGGAACTGGCGTCTGGTGTTCCAGCAGAAAAGGTAAAATTCAGAGGCCGTGCCCACAAGTCTCTAACTGTGCTTCACAATAACAGATCTTTTAAGGTGTAACATGTCACATGACACTTCTGACCTGTGTTGCGTACAAGACGTGAATGAAAATAAACTTTGCAAGATGAAATCAAAATGAAACAAACAAAAAAAATCCTCAAACAGAAGATAAACACTACAAAAACAACCGTATAAAAATGTGTTACTATAAACACAAAGGAGGTGATTGTTGCCTGCCTTCAGGACAGTAAAGATCACATACAGTACATGTTCTGTAATGTTCTGTGGTCAGAGGAGACAAAAGGAAATGATTTTGGTAAAAACACAGTTATATGCACTGCACCCCAGCACCACATACCAGCTGTGCAGACGAGGAACTTGGCATGAAATGGACTCCACATAAAATGGCCTGAAGAGAAGAAATTCCACATTTTAGAATATCTAACGTAGAGCCCTGAACTCGGTTGTACTGAAATGTGGTGGCGTCTGCACAAGCAGTTCAACCCTGAAAGACAAACAGATATGTCCGTAGAGGTTAGGTGAGCCAAGTCTGTCTGAGACACTGCCCGAGTTTGATCAGCGTCATTTGGCGGGGTGAGTTTGGTTATTGGGACTGAGATGCATGCTCCCTGGGAGGGTGTGTCTTTTAAGATTAGCACCTGTAACACAACGTACGTGTATCCTTAGCTAGGATTAAAAGAAGGTAATACGGTACTAAAGAAAGCAGATCTGGTAAAGATGCGGCTTTCATACTTATGTACAAACATCTGAAGGACGGCCACTAGACAGTACAACTGTCCTGTGATCTTTCAATGTGGTCTTTGACGACTGTCCTAAACATGGGCAGCCAAAGATGTTTTCAGTCTGTTCATGGATGAGCTTCTAGATCCACAGGTCAGGTTCACCTGTTTAATGCTCTTAGGGAATAGTCACATTGTTCCAGAAGTAGCCTCGTTTTGTACTCAACATGCATGCTATAATAAGATGAAGCCAGGCTAACAGACCCGCGTGATGTACTGAGCACTGGGTGTACAGAACGTCACACCAGTTAGTAAATCTTGCATACTCTCCCGTCTTTCATCTTGAATATTTAAACATTATAAAAACAGTAAAGTTCTTAAATAATCTGCAGTGCACCATTTTTGTATTAGTTATGATGCTGATGAAGATGAGATTGCATTTCAGGAACCCAGATGATTGGTGAATAGAAGGTTTGTGAACCCTTTACAGAGTACCCAGAACAGGTTTATTGACACCTGACTCCATACTCAGTAAAGCGAGCACATCCACGCCAGAGGTTTTGTGTAAACGGCTCCATGAGACGTTCATTTGCCTGCCACTTGGCTGTGGACATATGGAGCAATTTTGTAATACTAAGGTGCACCGTAGGATTTGTGAGAAGTGCCCTGGTTGGCAAGAAGTTCAGTGGCTCCTAAAAGGCTCTGAGGGTGCATGTTGTGATGAGAGCCATATTTAGAAAGAGAAATTCACGCTGGTGACTTAACCCCTTCACCGCCCTCTGCCGGATATATCCGGCACCGCTGTTTTAATGCTAACGCCATACTGCCGGAATTATCCGGCACATTTGCCTGTGGTTATATGAATGCCTGGCAAGTAGTATAACTGACGGTTTGGCGTGGGTATTATTACTACGTTGTATTTCGACAAGTCTGTGGTTGTTTTGGCCGGTCATGTGACGTGATTCGCATGTAACAGCTGTGAATATGGCGAAACGTAAACTGACTTCAAGTGAGGCTTTGCAGGCGATTTTGGACAGTTCTGATCATGATTGTAGCAGTTCTGAAGAAGATTTTAGTGACAGTGATGAGCAGCAACGTGCGCTGCATGATATTGTGAATGAAGACGCATCAGATGACGGCGCTGAGTGGGTGTATCCCCAGCATCTCAGCTGGGCTGCTGCCTGTGGTGAACTACCTTTTCTGCATTCGTTTGAGGGAACGTGTGGCTTTATTGTTGATGTAAACAATTACACTGCTGAGCAGTTTTATGAGCTGTTTGTGTCACCTGATTTGATTAGACATTTTGTTCATCAGACAAATCTGTATGCAGCACAGTTTATTGAGAAAAATCCCAATTTACCTCCACATTCCCGTGTTCGTGCTTGGTTTGACACTGATGAAAACGAAATGAAAAAATTCATTGGGATTTTGATGTTGATGGGAATAATCAGAAAACCAGATATTGAGATGTACTGGTCTACAGATCCTATGTATGCAACACCTATTTTTGCAGCTGTCATGACACGTAACCGATTCTCTTTGCTGCTGAAATTCTTTCATTTGAATGACAACAGAAACGAGCCAGATAAGAAAGATCCAAACCGCGACCAATTGTTCAAGCTACGTCCTTTGATTGATCATTTATTTGAAGCATTTCAGTTGCCCTACATGCCAGGACCGTCAGTTGCAGTTGATGAAAGTTTATTGTCGTGGAAGGGCCGCTTACAGTTTCGACAGTATCTACCATTGAAAAGGGCACGGTTTGGTATCAAGATGTTTTGCTTAGCTGAGAATTCAGGTTACATTTATAGATTTCGTGTATACACTAGGCAACTTGCACAACATTTAGTGGTCAATACTGCTTGAATAAATGTAAAAAATGTAAAAAAGTAAAAAAACAAAAATTGTTCAGATTTCGCCTGGCTTGGGGAATATTTAGGGAGTTGGCGGTTAAAGGGTTAAACAGAATACTCCATCTAAAAATGAAATTTTTTTTTATGTCACTTACCTCACGCAGTTTGTAGTGATGGCCAAGAAAAATGTATGATGCAATACAAGTAGATGGCAACCAGTGCCACACAGCAGCAAACAATGTGAAAAATGTCTATGGAGAGAAGAAAAAAAAATCATGTTATTACTCTTATTACATAATCCACATGTCCAGTCGTTTGTTCACAATGTACAAAACACTTTTTTCCTAATATATTGTTAAATAGATACTCTTCAGAAAAATCAGTGCACATGATAAATACAAAACTAAAGTCTCATAGAATTGAGGATCCATCTCTCCCACATAAAGCAGTTTTTTTAAGTCTCCATTCTGCATGAAACCATAAGATTACAGATGACATGTGGTAAGTAAAATAAAATAAAGGAACACTCCACCCAAACATTTTTAAGAGTCTTTCTGGTTGCCAGTGTTATCAAGGGGTGGTATGCCCTGCATAGCTGTGTTCCCCAAATTCACAGCGGGTATCAAAGAGGCAGTATGACCCTGGAGGAATGACAGGAGGGCAAGACAATTTTTCAGACCAGCAGGTGGCAGTAAAGAGAACCACTTCGGGATGGGGAGGGCCAACAGAAAATAGGCAGGTTGTAAGCTCTTTACAGGCTTATCAAGGACCACCAGAGAGCATCTCTGGCCCCAGATGAATTTATGGGTTTGATCTAGACGTACTCCTCAAGCGCTCCAGCACTCCATGCCAGGACCAAACTCAGTCCGTCTTGACTTGGGAAATCAGTTAGGTGCATGGGAAAAGAGGCAAAGGTGCAAGGAGGAGTGCTCGATTGTGGTAGAGTGGAGACCCCCACCAGATAGGAGAGCATCCTGCTCAGGAAAAGTACACTGGGGCAGTAGGTCTTCAGTTTTTAAACAATATTTTACATGTTACTCTACTCATTAACTTAGTGTGTCTGAAATAATAATTCCTTGATTTTTGTTTTGCTGTCAAGAGTGGCTTATGGACATGTAAAGAGTTGAGCCGACATCCCTCAAAGTCACTATGAAACAGTAAATGAATCAGTTGAGTACGAGGTCACACAATGTTTTTCTATTTAACACAAAGGATTTTCTCCAAATCTTTAGAAATGGGATGTTTTCAATAACTTGAACAATGCGTCCTATTCCATAAATGATTTGCTAGTTTCCTTGAAGAACAGGCGTACCAAATTTCAGCAAAACCAGCACACTGGGAGCTGAGAGAGACATATGACTACAGCAGTAGGTGGTTTGCATATTTCAAGGGAACACATTTAAGAAGAAAGTGTTAAGGCCTCACAAAACTACAGGGGAAAACAAGTCTGGGCCCCAGCTGTTATGATTTGTGCAGAATGTAAGGCTGGATGTTGAGGCCCAGCAGTGAAGGAGGTGAACCGGCTCTGTCAAGATAGGCTCCAGCTCCCTGTTAGCCTTTCTTGGTTGGGGTGAGATGGGGGACAATAGGAAGCAAACAGCCTAGTTAGGGGATCAGGTGGGAGGCTGCAGACTGTTGATAATCATGACGGTGGTGAAAACCCTGGAGGTCTCTTGAGAGCCTGACACTGTGCCAGGAGGACTGCGTATGATCTTGTGCACATCTTCTGACTGTTCGGGGGGCCCACTGACTGACATTAAGTGTTTTCATTTCCTCAGCCACAGACTGGCTCTTCTCACAAACCTCAGAAGGACACCATGTTCCATTTGCCACTGCTGGAGATTGTTACAGTGCTGCCAAGTGTCCACAGGTAAGCAACAAGTGGTGTGCGCCATGGCATGATCTTGTGAAGCTGGGCTTAAAGAGTGTTCACATATGGACAAGAACTGTTGGTATTGCCAGTTCTGAAGTTGGTACCAATTATGTTCAACTGCCCAGGTGACACTATTGAATTAGGACACTTCAGTTACTCTTTTTTAAATTCATTGATATTTTTATCTAATGAAAGGGCAAATCGTAAAAGTTAAATTGAGAAAAGTGAAAAGACGATATGCATCAGGGCGAGTTGAGCAAAGCCAAATTCATTTTTATAAGACCACTTAAAAAAAGTAAAATTTAATATGTTGTGTTGGCCTTATCTAGAGTGAATTTAACAAACTTGAGTTTTAAAAGAGAGACTGTTGTAACTCCCAAATGTGTACAGTATGTCCAACAGCTTTAGAAGCCAGCCTTAAACTTTAGGAGCTCTCAATAGCTGAAATTCAACCTGCCGCCAGTGGGAAACGGCTCAGGGTTTCGCTTCCACTCACAGCTGCCGTCGTGCCAATGATGTCAGAGGAGAGACTCCCCCTGGCCAGCTAACTGTAAGGGGCTTATCACACAACAGGAAGTGCCCGCTTTGTGTGTACGGAGCCACTTACAGAGGATGAGTGACTAGCGGGGACACTCTGAGCAGCGCCAACACCTAATCAGCTCCTAAGACTAATGAGCGCAGGCTGACCACAAAACATCATATGGATTAACAAGTCAGTTAAAGTGAAATGACATACGGGGGGGAAATCAAGAGGGGGTCCAGTAGCCGATGAATGTACTTGTTTGCTAGATTTGAAACAAATGATGTCAGTATACATAAAGCACAGGTAAGCAGTGGGCTCTGCAAAGATGGCAGCAACATTACTGGGATGGAGGTCCACATACCTGAAGTGGAGAGCAGTCTACTCATTTCTTGCTGCTCCTGGTTCCAATGTCAGAACTCTGTTTCTGGATTTTTCTCCAGCATTCAATACCATCCTGCTTCACATACTGATTGGGAAACTGACCAGCATGAATGTCAACCCAAATGTTACATCATGGATTCTGGACTTTGTTTTAAAGCAATTGGAATAGTTCAAGTATATGACACATTCACTCAGATACAGGGGGCTCCTCGAGGCTGTGCTGTTAGTCTTTACACAGTACTAGTGACCTGAGACGGGACAGGGACCATCATTCAGTTATCAAGTAAGCTGGGGACACTGTGGTGATAGGATGGAAGCCAGGACTTCAATCAAGGACCCGTTTAGTAAATTGGTGCAATCAGACTCTCTAACTCTGAATGTCAAAAAGACTAAACAAACTAGATTTGATTTTATGAGGCAGAAATCTGTATGTTCACTATTTGTTTTGAGGAAGAAGGTACAAAAAGTGACCAAATATAAATGTGCAGGAACTCACCTGGCTATTAATCTAAATTGGGATATTAGCACAAAAATCTCTATTCTAAATGCAATCAACACTTATTTATAAACTTGGACTATTTAAATTGGACAAGGACATCGTGCTGTCCCTTAATTGCAGTGTGATCCAGTCTGTCATTACCTTTAGTTTCATTGTCTGCTTTTGTGTTCTGACATTAAAATTTGAAAAACTTGAAAAATATATGAAGTTTGGAGCAAGTACTAAGGAACCTTTCTTAAATACTCCAGTGATTTTATTCCCACAATTTTACTCCACAAAAATGACATATTGCACCACTAGAATGCAGGTCTCTATTCCGGGCCCCCAGTTCATTTCTACCTTTGGAGTGTTCTGTCGTTTCCAAGTCTTCCATCTCCTGTAATCCAAAGATATGCAGTCAGCTCCAACCTGCAGCACATGAAATGAGTGGTGGGCTGCCCTGGCCATCTCTTCTCTCCATTCATCAGCCTATGAAGCTACTTTATTCTCCACACCAAGTGACTCTTTAGTGCCCCCTTCTGGACAACCTATTTGGGTCCTTCTCCAAGTGCATCCTGATTTTTGGTACATCCTTTATACAAAGTGCCAAATGAAGGCGAGACATGGCCGTTGCATCAAACTCACCAGCCTTCTGTTCATTCATGAACTTCATGTTTAAACCATTCATTTGGTCTGACCAGACAGTGAAAGGACGCCTTGATAAGGACTGCCATGGGAAATGATTAGCAAGATTGTCTGTGTACGTGATAATCTTACAGTCTTTGTTTTTTAGGGTCACTTCAGTGTTGATCTCTCTGGAACAGGCTTTTACATCACTGAGGAAACAAAATGGATCTCCCAAGGGAACTACGCTGTGGCTGAGATGAAGAGGTCTTTGGTAAGCCGGCTCTCACTTCTCTCCTTAGTCTGTGCAATCAATTCAGATTCTTCTGTTTCTCCATTATCACCGTATGGACTTGTAAACATCAATATTTATTTATATAGCATCTTTAAAAGTAAGTTCACAAAGTGCATAATCTTAACTAAAATGGTGCTTTTTTTTTTTTTAAAAGAGGATGACCTCACAGCTCCAGGTCAGTGGCCATGTGGAGTCTGATTGCTCTCCTGATGTCTTAGGACCATTCTACACCAGGCTAAATGGTGTGGACTCCGGGATAGACCCTGTCCAGTGCTGTTTACTGCCAGTATAGGCGCTGGCATCTCACAACTATGAACTGGATTAGCTGAAGGAAAGAAGCTTTTAATGTTGATTTTTTTTTTTAAAAAAAAAAGTCTGCATGAGCTGAAACATTACTTTTACATTTAAATATTTACCACATGTACCCAAAGTGTGTCACAAATTGCAATGATGTAACGGATTCCGTTGCCCTGAGTCAATTTTCAATTTCATATTGCACAGGGGTGTCCAACTCCAGGCCTGGTGGGCCGCATGTTTTAATTCCGACCCTTCTCCGAATCACTTTTCACTGCTAATGAACTCTCTTGCCCTTCATTTAATAGCCCTGCTTTTAAGGATTCAGTCCTCTGAATTGATTCATTTCTTCATTAAATGGCAGCCAAACAGAAATGAGACGTGAAATGAGCAGACAGATGATCAGCTAAACAGGAACGTCAAACTCCAACCAGTTTCTTAATGAGAAACCCATTCTTGCTGTTAATTAAAGCCGTTATTGAATATCCTGACCTGTTGCTGCTCTCATTCTGCCACAGCAGGCTGTTGACTTTCTGTTTTTTCTAAGACCTCCGTTTTGGTGACCTGAAGACCAACATGACCGAGACCTTCACCTTTCTTTATAGCTGGTCATGTGGTGGCTCGTTTTGTGTCTCATTATTGTTTGGATGCTCATTAAGTTATAAGAAACAATAAAGGGGTCCGAGTAACGTCAATTAAAATGAAGGCCAAATGAGTGAATTGGCAACAAAAATGGCTCACCAATTAAGATGGTTAGAATGAAAGCCTGCAGGCCACTAGGACCGGAGTTGGACACCCCTGATATAGCACCTTTCATAATGAACCCAATGCCATCCTGTTCTGCAGAAACCCACCTCCCCGTATATCCATTTTACTTTGTGAGCCCTTATGTAAGTTCTTCAGGGCGACATAGTAATTAGTCAGGAACGACTCTGCCGCCTGACCTGTATATTATGGTCGCCACTATGACAGTGTTGCACAGACACCAATCAATACACCATACAGCACTCGTATCATTAGCTTCACTCTGCCCCCCCCCCCCCCCAGTACGGCCTTCACTTATGGGTATGAGGATCTGAAAGGTGCACCGTTAAAAGGACAAAGGGAGGCTAACAAACTTCACAAGACCTGCCATGTAAAATACAGCAGACTGCTCATCTCTCTGTAGCAGGACTTAACACTTCACTTTTACTGGGTTATGATCTTTGTATTTTATATTGGGATACCTTGTACTGTATGGTGTCATAGAATATACACATTTTTAATGGCTTATCCTGAAGTATTGCCAAAGCAGGCAGTTGATGCTAGCATTATCAACAGCAAATAATAAATAGTGCAGGTGCATATGCCATTATAAACACATGGAGAGCACACATCATGTTGTTTTAACAAGAGGACAGCCTAAGGTAGAAGTCACACAATCAAACATAACACTTAGCACAGTAGCAAGCACTGGAAAGTGCCACAAACCTTTTAATATAAAGCAAAACTCCACCCATAAATGACATTTTTTGATGTTTCCTATTCCTTGTAGTTTGTAGTGATGGGTGAGAAAAAAAAATGGAATCTGATGTTTTTGTGAAGAACGGACATAGCAACATGTGCGAGAACAGTGCCAGCGGCAGACAACAGCAAATATCAAAAAACATTGATGAAAAAACCTGCCATTACTCGTGTCGCGTAACCCACACGTCAGGTCATCGAGTCATATGCCGACAACATTCCAAAGGCATGTATTTTATTTTTGGCTAAAATATTTTTAATTAAATACCTCTAGAAAATGAAAGTAGTCCACAACCAAGGACCCCCTTCACATAAGGTTGTGTGTTTGAATTGAAGACCCCCCTGCCCGTTACCGGTCAAGGCCTCTAATCTTCCTGGGGATAATCCCTGACTTACCATATAACACGGTGACGAGTACATTCTAAAGACGTTGAGTGAATGTTGTGTTAATCGCCCAGTAACTACACCATAAAACAGAAATGAAGGACAACTCATCTGAGAGTTTATACAGCAACAGTGAAAACGCAAAAATGACATTCGGGATTGAAACTAGAATTACAGGCCTTGTCCTACTTCAGTGAGCTAAGGAACCGCAGTCCTCAGTGGAGAAGGGACGTCATGAATTTCCCCTTGGGATTAATAAAGTATCTATCTATCTATGAAGGTGCATTCAGTTTTGAAAATGCTGCCTGAAAGAAAATAACCCAAGTGAAGTCTAGCAGAGGTCTTCCACTAAACATGTACACAGCGACACCTAGTGGGAAAAAAGAGACACCGTCTCTGTAAGGAGCCTGGCCAGGGTGTTTTCAGAAAATGAAAATGCTCCTTATTGTCCCGTGTACAGAGCTCAGATCGCCACTCTGACACCATCATTAGTGAGGTGAACTCCCTAACATCAGAACGTCTGTCTTCCTTACAGGATAACCTTACCCTGAAGTAACGGTACCCCTGACTACATCACCCTCTTGTGTCCTAACCTCATTACAGGTTTACAGGGTCCTTATTGTCACATGTACCGAGTTCAGTGAAATTTTTACTTCCATGTGATCATTAACATGTTGCATGTTCCCCTTATCTGGTGCCATGCTTAGTGAGTAGAACTGCCTTACCTCAAAACGTGCGTCTTCCTGGCCTGAAAACTCAGGACGCAGCTTTTAAGACTAAATGAATAGACTGGCTGTTCGTTTGGCAGTCACACCGTAGTGCAATAGTCACGGCTCCTGCCTCACTGGCTCAGAGTCCACTGGTTTCAACGATGGGGCTGGACACATCCTGTGTGGTTTCTCCTTGTGAAACCTGAGACATGATGTGGCAGACCCTGACAGTTCCCTGTTTTACCCTATGATGAGCATTTAGGTTAAAGGAAAACTCCATCCAAAAGCCACCACCTACGTATTTCAGGACCAGCGAGAGCAGGGTAAGAGGCACACCCAGACAGAATATTAGTAATAGTTAAGAGGTCACTAATCAATCTGTGGAAAGCAGATGGAGACCATTGGACCACAACACAGGACAGGCAGGGTATTAAACCCACATCCATGGAGCCAACCACTGTGCCACAATGCCCACCTTCTCATGTCAAGTGATTTTGAGACCTTGGCAATGTCCACAAAGAGACTGGATGAGATACTGGAGTAAGTTGGTTAGTGAGATGGATCAAACGGTGTGCTCTGTTCTTAGTTATTCTTTAGCACCGTTGTCCCATAGTGTTGTACAGTTTGACTGTATGTATCTTTTATATAGGATCACTTTCAATTTGACAAGTCACAGCCATATTCTTTATTTTTATTTCTCTTACTAAGCACCTTTTAATACATCACACCACCACAGGAATGAATAAAAGGCCTTCGCTTCAGGAGGATTACCTGTTCTCAAGTGCAGGCGGCTCCTCCTGTATAAAGCAGGCCTGAAATGGCAGTTGTTAGTGGGACAGATGATGTGTGGATTGTGCCAGACTGGTGTTATTAAAAACTAGCAGCCACTGCGGTGCCATCCCTCCATGGTTAACGCGGTGGCCATTGAAGGTACCTGGTGGCAGGTCACAGTCTTTGTCCTAACACACTACGAGGTAACGACAGTAAAGTGTAAATCCCAAGGTGGTTGCTTCATCACCAGTGCTAACCTTCTTAATGTGACTGTACCCCAAACCGCTTAATAAAATCCCATTCACATGTGGCTGGTTCATGGATATAGCATCTTGAATCTGAAGCTCACTGCCTGTTAAGAGTTTGCATGTTCTCCCTGTGCTTTTCCCATCAACAGAGGTAATTCCAAGTTGGGCCAGTGGTGGTAGGTGTTGCTCCATCCAGGGTTGGTCCCTAATGCTGCCAAGCTAGGCTCCCGCACTCTATGACCCTAAACTGTTTTGTAACTGTACTCAAGACCTGCACTGGTGCAGGGACTTGGGGTGACGCTTCCTGTCAGAAGGTGTTTTATTTTAAATAGTTTACGGTTTGTAAATAAATTAATGAAAAATGTCTCATTGAAATCTGTGTTATTCATCAAGAAGGCCACCATCTCTCTCTGTAATATATATAATTGACCAAGTCACCCGACCATAGGGTACGCACAACAGAGCCCCGCCCGCCAACTCTAACCCTCCTCCCGCTTCCACCGTCGCTCTCGAGGCACACACACTGCCTGCTCATATTAAAATAGGTTCAGTCGTCATGCTTCTCAGAAACCTAATACCAGCAAGAAGTCTCTGTAAAGGCACTAGACTGACTGTTACCAGCATTCACCGCAATGTACTAGAGTGTAAAAGTATCGCAGCTGCTACCTCACAAACTGTCCTTATTCCCCGGATTTCCCGGACCCCATCAGATTCAAATTTGCCTTTTACACGCAGACAATTTCCTGTTAGATTAGCCTTTGCAATGACAATTAATAAGTCACAGGGATAAAATTTCAAAAAGATGTGCCTGTATCTGCCAAAACCAGTTTTCAGTCACGGACAACTGTATGTTGCTCTCTCCAGAGTTCCATCTTTTCATTCACTCAGTCGTATCCTCAAACCCACCCCATTTGGACAACTGTGTCATTCAGGAAGTGTTCGCCCATCAATAAATAATTATGCAGTGTATACTATGCCGCGGGTCGGCTAGTATAAAATAATGATTCATTGATTAAAACTCCTCCTTCAGACATACGTGCTTACATCCGTTCAAACCCAATTAGCTCAGCTTTAAAGCCAAGGCGGGCCACCACAGCAGCATATGTTGCATGTGGACGAGACGCCAGCCAGTCAAAAGTGCTCCTTCTCACTGACGTCTGACACAAATAGCTTTGAACAGAACGCCAGTCCTTGGATCTCACATTGGTGTGCACGGTGGAGCTAAGCTGCCTCACGCATGGCTACTGATGACCAGGTCATGAAGGGCAGGCCGACTTGAATGGTCCACTCTGGGAATGCAACCTGCACCTCCCGATTTTCTCCAACTTTCCCCTGAGCCCCTGCTGACTTCCTGACGACTTAGAGTTAAGACAGCGGCTTTCTCATGTTAATCAAGTAAACACTCGACTTGGCAAGAGAAGAAAAGGGGCCAGGGGCGCTATGATCCTTAAAAAGACAAGTTGGCCTTCACTGGTGTCTTGTTTACCCACAACAAACCACTTCATGTCTGAGATGTGGGCTTCTGACAAGATGCTGAAATTCAGAGGGTCTTGAAAATACAAAAACAAAAACACACACACACACAACACCCCAAGGTTTGTTGAGTCTACTATGTTGAAGTCTGCGTAAACAGAAATTAGGCTTTGTTCTTGATTTTTTTTTCATTAGTTGAAATATAATTATTATTTTTGCTGATTAGCGCCCGACAGCCATCGACCGTATACCTCTATGTGTACGTCTCTCAGTGGCACATAATTATGTGTAATGAGTCTCATCATTCAGTTGCCTCAGTCGGAAAGAGAAATAAAAATAAATCTTTAACATCACTGCTGCTCTGCTTGATGCTCGCTGCGTAACTCGTATATGAAGTTAAACAAGACAGCAATATGGACACCACCATTTAGAACGTTCTAATAGCTCAAGCACCAGACTTTGAACCGCTGAAGTCACTTAACCCACCGGGGGACACGCCTGCACTGTTCTGAAACTGTAGGGTGGCCAGTTCTGATCCTGGGGGGCCGCAGTGGCTGCAGGTTTTCCTTCCTGTTACTTTCTTAATCTGTGTCCAATTTCTGCTGCTAATTGATGTCCGTTTCCTTTATTTAATTGGTTTTTAACACTTTAGTCTTCCGAGTTGCTTCTTTTTTTTTTTGTTAAATGGCAACCTAACAAAAACGAGTCGGCCAACAGATGACCAGCTACCGTAAGTTAGGCCTGCAGACCCCAACCTCGTTCTTAATTAGAAGTCGATTCTTGTTGTTAATTAAACAACTCCATGACTTGTCGGGGTCTCATTCTGGCACAGCAGATGTTTCTAAAACTGTTGATTTTCATTTCTCCAAGAGCATCATCACAATGTTGTGTGGATCTGAGCAGAACGACGCTCCGGAGACCTTCACCGTTCTTTATCTTCTTATATAATACGCTACTGTGGCTGTCCGTTTGTCTGTCCAGTATTTTAAATCACCTCGCAAACTGTTTGACCGATTGACCTGAAATTTGGTACTCTTACTACGTGACTTCTACTGTCCACTTTCTGGGTGATGATTGACCTCCAAGGTTATTCCTCTTTTTATTTTATTGTAGAATCAACTCTTGGCAGCAGGGTGGCTATGCCACTCATGCGTACGGGCACTGTTCTCATTCCTGCCACCTTCGCCATCACTTCCCCTACCTCCTTATATCTAAATCATTCTTGAGGCAGATTGAAAACTTAAGTGCCAGCTTAAGTGAAAAATTAAGAAAAACGTACAAAAGTAATTGAAACACAAACACTGACTTAATCAGTTTTAAACAGGAAAAGCTGGCCAACGAAAGAAGAGAAGCAGCGGGCAGGTAGGGTGGAGAAAAGAAGAGATGCTCAGGAAGGAACAAGCGCATCGACCTCTGAGCAAATGAATGCTAAACATACAGAGAAAGAGGATGAAAACTAGGAATGCTCAAGTCAAGTGGATAACGTGTGGTGCGCTGTTACTGGTTCTCAAATGTTGTATGAAGGACTCACGTTAGCTGGACACATGTTGGCTTGTTTTGTATCTCATTGTTTGGCAAGTAATTAAGAAAAAGAGACAATTAGGGGGGTCTGAGCCTTAAATAAAAGTCAATTACAATTAAGGCAAAAGGGGGAGTGGCGAACATGGACAGCTCTATCCGAAGATGAAAAGGATCAGGTGCTTATTATTGTACGAGACCAAATGGACAAGCCGTCTACCACATAAAAAACATGAGCTCTGCATTGAGTGCTTCGATTTGAACTCATCCTAGATGGGTAGCACAGCTAGTAATTATGTGTATATATTGTATATAAAAATTAAGAGACACACTACAAAGGTTATCCTAAAGTAATATGGTATATCGAATAACTGAAAATTTGCTGAAACTTACCTATTTATCCTACAAGTGATGATGCAGTGCAGTCATTCATTTATTATTTTTAACAATAGCTATGGCCAGATGACAACAGGAAAAAAGGCAGTGAAAACTCCACAAAGCTGGATCCTGCCTATGGTCTTCATAGTTTGGTCGACCTCGGCTTTTTGATTGTCTACGACTATCAGTCACAAAATGATGATTGAGAGATACCTAAAGATGTGCATGTAGGTTATCGGGGGACTCCGAACTGCCCACATACTGCACTCTGTGTATTGTGTGACCGTGAGCAGTGCCAGCTGAAGGGTACATGGCGTTCATAGGCTGGGGTAGGAGGGATGCCCCTCTTGGAGATCGCAGTGCATTCATATTTGTACGTATATGATGTCACAGAGCATCGGGAGAGGGGGTGCCTTTCTTTTCACCCAAAACTACCAGTCTGCAGCCCCCTACAACCCAGATGTGTAATTAAGCACCAATGAGAAATGTACGTCTTGTATGAAAAGGTATGCAGTGCTACTGGCATTGTGCTATATAAGTAAAATTATTTCAAAAAAGCAAATGCAGATGTAAAATGAAATGTACACAAAAATATGAAAAGCACTGATACAGACCTAAACGATCCACTTTGGACTTTTACTACATATATACAGTATATCATATGTACAATAAAATGGATAAACATGAAAGGCACTGATGCAGGCCTAAATGATCCATTTAAGGATTTGATGTCAGAGATGATTTTCTAACAGTTCCTCTCTTTGCCCACAGGATGGCAGCAGAGTGACTGGAAAGTGTGGTGGCTACTGTGGGAAGTGCACGCCGTCCTCTGGCACAGGCCTACAGGTCAGGGTGTAGGTGACAGAGGTGAGCGACGACCTCCTGGATGTCAAAGACTTGCCTATCTGTTGATATTTGTTGATTAGTTGACATTATAAACATTCTGCACATCCTGTGTGTTAAATCTCATCTTTTTAATTTTCTAACAGATTTAATGGAAGTTAATTTGTTTTCATGTGATGCTCTTATGTTTGCTTTGCAGATACTTTGGAAAGAATCCAACCATTGGAAGCGTCAGAATCTTAAGTTATGTTACCTTGGCAGCCTGTAAGCTGTACATACAGAATATTGTGTACATTTTGTACATACCTGAACTTTATTTATTTATATTTTTATAAGATGCATGGTCTATGAAGTATACTTTTGTTGTTCAAGTGCATTTTTCCATTAACTCGCCTCGTTTCTAAATCTGTTTTTTTTGGGTCAGTAAGTCATTATTCATTTTGGTGCTACTGTCCAGGTCCATTTCTTGGGACACCAGGAGCTGCCCAGGGTTCACACAGCAGGTGGTGCTGCTGCCCTCTTAGCATAGCCCAGGTGCAGGTACCTCGTCTCCTGCGGTGTGGCGATTCGGCTCCTGGCGAGCTTGTTGACGTTGTTTACCAACGTTTGAGCATTAGTGAGTATACATTGCCAAGATGAGGCCTCCAACCAGCATGAAAGAGCTGTACATCTGCCCACCCGGCTCTCTGCACCAGCGGGCCTCAGGTGTGACGGATACTGTTGCAAAATGGCGGTAAACACCATTGGCACTAACGTCACCAGTAGTATTCAGCATAAGGGATCCTTTAATTGCACGCCTCTTTTTTTTTTTTTTTTTTTAAGTTGTGCTTTTTCCTTCCCTTTTTTTGGCCACTTCTGGATTTTGTTACCTCTAATGTAAAACCGTGACCTAACGTGTGTCAAAATGTGAAAATGCTTTACTGTGATGAAAATAAGCAGGACGTGACCCTCTCTGTGCTGCCACTGGCCTGCCACCTTGTGCCCAATTACGAGTACTACAGCAGCTCACTTAAGTGCCTTACGTTACCTATCGCAGTAAACCCTCAGTCTCACCAGTCTAAGCTGGTGTGACAACATGGCTAAATCTCCAAAGGTTACCAACCAGAACCATGACAGTGCTGAAGACGGTGGCAGGTTTATCCCTCAGACCTTCAGCAAGTTTAATTTGGGAGGGCCTACCAATCAGATTCGACTCTCAGTCCACCGAGCACCCAGTGTGCTGCTGCCAGAATAAATCACTTGGGCCTGCCTTCTGGGTCAAGACCAGAATGACTGCTGTTGATTTAGTCGACTCTTACATAGCGCTCTCCTCAGTGGCCTGTCTTACAGAAATTAAAGATTTGTGTCAAGGGGTGGGAATTGGTGCCAGGGCAAAAATAAGGAAATTAATAAAAAGACAAGAAGCGACCCACAGTAGTCAGAAAGTCAGTCATGAGACTTGAACAGACGCCCTCAGTATTACTTGTAAATCAGATGGGTGATGCGGCTGGAGTGTCACCCTGTGGGAGTACTCTAACTGCACTGCCAGTGAGCTGAAGGTCAAGGCTGGCAAAGGCAAGACTTAGCAGGGCAATGAGACAGACAGGGGCACACGTGTCAGCATAAGGCAGTGAGCCGAGATGGCGTCATTTGAAAGAAACTGACTTAGGTAAAGCAGGCACTGGCAATGGATGAATTGATTCAATAGAGAAGTGGCATCTCATGTTAAAACTTCTTACTGCATGTCTTAGGCAGTGCCATGTAGGCGGCAGGATATGGCCTGGTTAATACAAGCAGAGGACGCTGCTCATTTCAGCCTGCTGAATGGAGATTGTTGTTCATTTATGGTAGCGAGGGGCTACTTCAAAAAGACAGGCTTGGAGAAAGTGTGCACTCTTACAAAATCAAGGGTAGGGATGGCAATTCAAACAGCTGAGAATATGTAATGTTCGTGCTGGGTGAGGTAATGGGGGACAGCGTTGTCATTTGGGGAGATGACCCGTCCCCAATAAAATTTAGAATTGTAGTTGTGACTATGATAAGTTTTGGGGACAACTCACTGGCATGAAGATTCCTTTGTAGTGTGGGTTGAGCTAATCGGACCAGTGACAATGACAGCAGGACCATGCTTTCTATCCCTTATCCTTTAACTGTGGGCCTGAGCAATTAATACACAGCCAGACACCAGAATTATTTGGCTTGAGGCCTCACAGCTAAGGGGGCACATAATGGGGCATTAACTCTGCCAAAAAAAAAAAGAAAAAAAAGGTGAAGAGGCAAAGGTGCCTCAAAATAGGTTAGGATCCTAAAACAGCTATAAATGGCATTGCAGAGACACAAGTAGCCCGGAATGAAAATCCAACACAAGCAAAGTACTGCAGCCACAGACAGAACGGCTTATCAGGGGTCTGGGTGGCCCACAGACATCAGTGGCACGCTGGGGTGAAGGTATTCAACAAATAGCATTGGTAGGCCCAGGGTTACTTCACAATGGCCTTAAACAACAACGTTAGAGCTGTAACTTTAGCTGAGCATTCTAGTTGCTGCCCGGTGCTGGGCTGCACTGCCAGACGGGTTTGGGGTATGGCAGGTTGTGCCCCCCTACTTTATAAGGTACTGAACACAGAGATGAAGAACACAACCGTAAGGCCAACTCAAACCGCATGACCACTTCACTCGTACCTCAGATCAGTCGCATCACTTATTCAGCCTCGGCTTCCCTCCATCCAGTATTATCATTATCCTTATTATTGTTCATATTTTTTTGTCTTCATTGTCTTATGTTATTTCCACAGCCTATGGAATCAGTGCGGTCACTCCGGGTGCTCCTGTGCTGTGGTTTGAGGGCCCTCGGGGTCACTATTGATGCTACTGTCATACTGTTAAGGGCATCAATTGGCATTTACTACATTTAAATTATTGACTGAACTATTGTTTCGTTTGTGTCTAATTTGTGTTTATTAAAATAAGCACTGAGATGTGTCACTTGTACTGTTTACTGCCATTTACAAAATAAATTATTTTCCTAGACATGTCGGCTTCTGTTTATTTAGTTTTTATGGATTCTGGGATTGCCCCATTCCACCGCCTCTGAGCTGAAGAATGGAAGAAAGTGAACTACAAGCCTGCTGAAGTAGAAGACCACTCCAGGTGGTGGGACGCTGGAGACAGCTTGTGCCGACCCTCCTATCACTTTCTCCAGTACTGAATGGCTACAGGGTTCACACACCACAATTTAACGCGAGAGATTTGAGCCCAAATGCTGCGGAGTGCACTCTCCTTTTTTGTCACGTTGTCCACAATTCTGCACCATCATGCCATAGGCCTCCACTCCATCAGACACAGAGTAGGACTCACCTCATTCCAACACTGGGTGAGCCCCATTGTGGTGTCCCTCCTCGCTCCTGTCCAGTTGTTGACGTGTCCTGAGGTTCACCACCGCCACGGCAAACAGACAGTCCTGGGCACAGGAAGAAAAGTGAAAGTCAAATGATGAGCACAAGTCAGAGACCAAGACTTGAGCACCAAAATGTCACCTAAATGACCACAGTCAAACTTTCAGAAAGGCACGCCAACTCTTTTGCCTAAGACAACATAGACGCTATTGTAGCAGAATAATAAATGTACCAAATATTACATACTTAATACATAAGGTATACAAAAAGTGAAAATAAAATAATAAATTTCATACCACAAAATAAACCATCAATTAAAAAAAACGGATGGAGAAAATGAACTGCAGACAGTCTGGTCAGATTGCAGATTCATAGCTCGCAGTCCGGCCAGCTTCCTGTCCTGAATGAACTTCTTTTGTTAATTTTCTGTGAGTGACCAACCAACAGAGAAAGACTCGGCTGTGCCCAAATTACTAATTTAAAAACACGGTGTAGCGTGATAGATAGATATACAGTAGATAGATATACTTTATTAATCCCACACTGGCTCCAGTCAGTCCTGCCAGGTGTGCCCAAATCGGTGGGGTTAAGACACTGTATTTAGAGGGCCCTGAGGAGAACATACAAAGTCAACGCAAAGATAGTGACTAGTCTAGTGATGGTGACAGAGTGGAGCGCAGAGAAAACCGCACGCCATGATGTCACTGGCCACAGAACATTTGTTACCATGTGACTCTCTTATGGCTGATAAAAGTGCTACACAGCCCTGTGATGCTAGCAGTCCTCATACAGAAGACTTTTGTGCGATTCTGTAAACACACAGTGTAAAGTAAGCCCCATGTCCATTGTCACCATCGATCCCGAGTTATCTACAGGCCTCGTCACATCAGTTCAATCATAGCATTGATTTAAATAATCTTACAGTCAAAGGCAGTTGGTGATACAATCCCGTGAAGGCCAGTTGTCTGGTGTGATGCAGGCAGAGGTGTATCCAATGTTGGCGCACACACCGATGCCCTCTCGTCATTCTGGAGGCTGTGTCTGGGACACATTTTCATGGACTGTTTCTATTATCTGTAGTATGCTTAGTAAACATTGACTTGAATGTTAAACTTCTTCCCCATTTCTCCACCTCCGCCTTCCTCGTCTGCCTTCATATTTGCTTCCTTTTTTTTTTCCTTCTTGAAAAACACGTCACTCTGTTGGCTACAGGGACATCAACTTGTAAAGCTGCCAAGACGGCACAAACGGGCCAGTGTCGCCCTTTACATCTGTGCCTGGCGTCTGACTGCATTTATGTGCTAGGACCCCTCTGGTCAGCATGAGCGTCTGGAAGTGGCTGCGCAGAACAAAGCAGACACAAAGCACGAGGCTCGCTTTCTTTCGTCTCACTGATTCAGGACTCTCCGGTCACAGAATCAATTTCATACAAACTCGGTTTCATTTCATGCATGAGTGACGTTCACTTTGGCCTCAGGGACGATTTCCATGATGAAATTAAACTACCAACAGAGCACACAATAGGATTTTCAGCTGTCCAGCACTTGGGACCCCCACAGGACCGCTCCAAAGCCCCATCTCCTCAATCATACAGTGGTGTGAAAAACTATTTGCCCCCTTCCTGATTTCTTATTCTTTTGCATGTTTGTCACACAAAATGTTTCTGATCATCAAACACATTTAACCATTAGTCAAATATAACACAAGTAAACACAAAATGCAGTTTGTAAATGGTGGTTTTTATTATTTAGGGAGAAAAAAAAATCCAAACCTACATGGCCCTGTGTGAAAAAGTAATTGCCCCCTGAACCTAATACAGTGGAACCTCGAGATACGATCACCTCTGTATACGAGAAATTCAAAATACGAGGAAAGTATGAGCGAAAATTTCAGATCTAAATGCGAGCATTGGCTCGCGTAACGAGCCACGATCCAGGCTGTGGGTATAGCTCGCGGCTTAGCGAGGGGGCGTGGTAGCAGTTGCGAGCCGCGATCTGCGGTGTCTGCGTTTCTCACTTAAGTGCACAGGTGGGAAACTGCCCACATCCATGACTGTTCCTGTGGCTGATGGGCTGCAGCTGCCATGTCCTCCCCGCATATATAGAGAAGCGCAAGCCGGTTAAGGGGGAGAAGAAGTAAAAGAAAAGAGAGGAGAGAGAACGGAGGTTGCGGCAGGCAGGCAGCAGCAGTAGGAAGTCGGTGCGGAAGAGCAAGCGAGTGCAGGCTCACGTGTAGCTGAACAGGCGAGCCAAACAGCTGAAGCAGGACGGTGTAGAGAAGGTCAGCTGCATTAAGAGTGTCTCGCCTGTTGCAGAGCCCGCAGGTGAGACGCTAACAGAGAAGCAGCACCGGGGATTGTCATCTGTTTTTTAAAGACTGCATCCTTTTGACGTTTTAACCTCGTGTTAAAGGATTGTTATTCTTGTGTATTTTAAACCTCCACTTCACAACTATTTTAAGGATTATTTATTTAAAGATTTATTGAATGCTCTACTGCACTTTGGACACCTGTTTTGATTCTTTTAATAATCAGTTATATTATTTACCAGTGTTATTTATTAAAGGTAGACTACAGTATATATAATTTATCAGTGTTATTTGTTAGGAAAATTGATTTTTATGTTAATATATTTGGGGTGCGGAACGGATTAACTGGATTTCCATTATTTTCAATGAGGAAGTTTGTTCTAGATACGAGAAATTCGCTATACAAGCTCAGTGCTGGAACGAATTAAACTCGTATCTAGAGGTTCCACTGTAACTGGTTGGGCCACCCTTAGCAGCAATAACTGCAATCAAGCGTTTGCGATAACTTGCAATGAGTCTTTTACAGCACTCTGGAGGAATTTTGGCCCACTCATCTTTGCAAAAATTGTTGTAATTCAGCTTTATTTGAGGGTTTTCTAGCATGAACCGCCCTTTTTAAGGTCATGCCATAGCATCTCAATTGGATTCAGGTCAGGACTTTGACTAGGCCACTCCAAAGTCTTCATTTTGTTTTTCTTCAGCCATTCAGAGGTGGATTTGCTGGTGTGTTTTGGGTCATTGTCCTGTTGCAGCACCCAAGATCGCTTCAGCTTGAGTTGATGAACAGATGGCTGGACATTCTTCTTCAGGATTTTTTGGTAGACAGTAGAATTCATGGTTCCATCTATCACAGCAAGCCTTCCAGGTCCTGAAGCAGCAAAACAACCCCAGACCATCACACTACCACCACCATATTTTACTGTTGGTATGATGTTCTTTTTCTGAAATGCTGTGTTCCTTTTACGCCAGATGTAACGGGACATTTGCCTTCCAAAAAGTTCAACTTTTGTCTTATCAGTCCACAAGGTATTTTCCCAAAAGTCTTGGCAATCATTGAGATGTTTCTTAGCAAAACATTGGGGCTCGTCTCAATTCTTTTTGCTTAACAGTGGTTTGCGTCTTGGAAATCTGCCATGCAGGCCGTTTTTTGCCCAGTCTCTTTCTTATGGTGGAGTCGTGAACACTGACCTTAATTGAGGCAAGTGAGGCCTGCAGTTCTTTAGACGTTGTCCTGGGGTCTTTTGTGACCTCTTGGATGAGTCGTCTCTGCGCTCTTGGGGTAATTTTGGTCGGCCGGCCACTCCTGGGAAGGTTCACCACTGTTCCATGTTTTTGCCATTTGTGGATAATGGCTCTCACTGTGGTTCGCTGGAGTCCCAAAGCTTTAGAAATGGCTTTATAACCTTTACCAGACTGATAGATCTCAATTACTTCTGTTCTCATTTGTTCCTGAATTTCTTTGGATCTTGGCATGATGTCTAGCTTTTGAGGTGCTTTTGGTCTACTTCTCTGTGTCAGGCAGCTCCTATTTAAGTGATTTCTTGATTGAAACAGGTGTGGCAGTAATCAGGCCTGGGGGTGGCTACGGAAATTGAACTCAGGTGTGATACACCACAGTTAGGTTATTTTTTAACAAGGGGGCAATTACTTTTTCACACAGGGCCATGTAGGTTTGGATTTTTTTTCTCCCTAAATAATAAAAACCATCATTTAAAAACTGCATTTTGTGTTTACTTGTGTTATATTTGACTAATGGTTAAATAAGTTTGATGATCAGAAACATTTTGTGTGACAAACATGCAAAAGAATAAGAAATCAGGAAGGGGGCAAATAGTTTTTCACACCACTGTACATTTTACGCCTTGCTTTATCAGTGGCTACAACTCAGTGCTACACATTTACTCACCTGAAGGTTGGCATCAGTGCCCTCCTCCTCCTCGGTCTTCAGCTCAAATACAAGCAACAGGATCAAAGCACCCGTTCGGCACCAAGAAGTCAGCCTGTGTTAACAGCTCCAGCCCTGCAGTAAGAGGAGTAGCAGAAGTACCTGATTATATAGCTCCTTTCATGTCAGTTACACAGTACAGGCGTTACACATTTATCAATCACACGGAGTCGCACACGTTTCAAACGCCAAGCAGGTCTTTCATACACTGCATTTTATATCAGTCAGTCAGTCAGTCAGGTGAGGTAAGAAGGGTGCCAGTTTTCAGTCCATGAAGATGTCCTTCGTCTTCTAGTGTTTCCAGAGCTTCAGAGAACACACATGCACACACATTCGTCCCTTCAGCATGTTTCCTCCCCTATTTCATTTTGATGGCTGTGTTTGATCGAAATCAGAATTTGTTGTACCGATTCACAGAAACCATGTCTGCTTTCCCCCCAAACCGTCTGTAGACTGCAGTGCACGTCTGTGGGTGTCGCAGGGTCTGAAGCTCTAATGAACGAAGCCGACACACGGTGATAGATGGGCAGATGTGAAAGGCACTATATGACAGACTGATAGATCAAACAAATGAACAAACCAACTCTAGTTAGCTTTTACAGAAGCTCAATAAATAAATATGCACCGGAGTTATGAAAAAGCAGGCCCAGTCACAGAGAGGCACTATAAAGGCTTACCGTCATAGGTATGAAGGAGCCCCCGTAGTGTTTGCTGACCCACTTCTGCTGAATATTTTCAAAAGCGTCGCTTTAACACCCTCGGTCCAGAGCTACTAGGACACCTGCTCCTGCACGTGACATCAGTATCAAAAAGGAGATATCCAGTTAGGTGTGTGTGTGTTATTAGCTGAAGCACTTTGTGTTTGTGACTTATGAGTACTTAATGCCGTGAACTGCAGAGGGTTTGCACATTTTCTCTTGCAACTCTGCATTTATAAAAATAACAGAAGTTCGTGACGCTTGTCAAGTTACCAAGAGACAACACATCGTCCTCTGTCACTCCGCCTGCTACTGCCCTTATGAAAGACAGCCACTTCCTGCCAAAGACCACTTGTGACCATTCCACTCACTCATAACAGACCTACTCTAGGACGGCCCGTCACCATGTGCATCAAGACTTCAACCAATGCTATCTTATATCAGCATGTAATAGCCAATCATTCAAAGTCCCCCCCCCCAACGCTGATGCATGTCTGGTTCAAATAATGCACCTGGTCATTGCTTGTGTGGAGGTTGCATGTTCTCCCTATGTGTGTGTGGGATTCTGTCCCACATCCCTAAACATGGACAGGTTTGACCCATGTGGGGGTCCACACCGAGTTCTGCTTTCTTCCTTTCCCTGTAACTCTGAAACAGATTTAAGAATTTTTAAAAATGTCCTGTTGTGTAACAATAGAGAAGTGTGTACCCTGAAGAAGTGCCACCTTGTGCTGGTGCCCACCGATTCTGCCCTTAGGTGCAATAGATTAGCTTTGAATGAAGTACCCAGTGCCGCCTTTTGGTCACTCACCTCGCTATCTCTGACTGTTTACCCAGCCTGCCCTGACTTGCACAGTTTGTTTCTGTGAGTGAAACAGTAACTATGGAAGGCTGGCGTGCCCCCAACAAAGTACATCAGTGTGCCAGGGCAGCACATGGGCATATCGCAGAGAAATGTCTGACTGCTTGTCCACACTGATAGCCTTCTCCTGACCCAACAGCAATTCTAATGGAGATTTTAGAAGGTTGGTGTCCACTAACCCTAACCCTGAGGGGCAGGACAGCCCATAGACCTTGACGCATGTGTGTGTGTGTGTGACCAACTGACCCCTGCTTGTCCACAAGCATTGTTCAGTACTGGTCTGTATTCCCACACAACTGCAGTACAAGCACAAGAAGAGTTTCCATGGGGGCTTTTGTTTTGGTTTACAGAACATTTTAAAGGAACGCGGTCAACTCGAGTGACGTCATTTCCGGCTCCGATGTCCGAGGTAAATGGAACGCAGCCTACTGTGCAAAGCGATTACTGCAGTGTTAGGTAACTTCGATGCTTAGCAACAAAACGTGTGTGGCGCATGTGCAGGGGCGGCATCTGGGACGTCTGCAGCACGGGTTGGCTTGTCCTTCAATGAAGGAAAGCAGGTCTGAAATCTCAACTTTGAGCACAAAGCAGTGTGGCGACAACATGGACAACGTCAGGGAGAAGCCTCAGCTGCAGACTTATCGTCATCCCAGACTGATGTTCTGATTTATTTTTTGTTTAAAACAATTAGTGGATTGTGGAGGCACTGAGGTAAACAAAGGTGCAGGTACAGCTTGTAGGGCTGGTGATGCCATTAAAACACTAAATGTGATGCGCGGAATGCTCTGTGGCAGCTGCCCACACGCTTAGCTCGCTCAGCTTTACCATATGAAATGTAATCCATTATATCATTCAAATATGAATAAGAATCCTTAATACAAAATCCGATGCCAGTCCTGTAAAGTGCAGTGACACACACCGTCATTGTCCTACCTGGCATAATTAAGACCCGACATCAGGCCTTTGGATTGAAAATGTGTCCAAAATATCACAAATAAAACACTCTGGCCAGCAGAATCCAGAATTCCCAAAAAGAATGTAATATTCTAAATTGCACCCCCGAATACCCCCCACCCCTTAAATTACTGTCACCATCATTGTCACCGTTTATCCTGATGAGGGCTGCAGCACCAACACACTTGAACTGTGCCAAGTAGGCTACCTAACACAAAGCAAATTCCTCTGCACTTCCTGGGGAATTCCCAGACACCCCCAGTCCCGCTCACACCGATTAAACCTCCAGAGTGCCCTGAGCTCTTCTTCCAGTGGGACGTTCCTGGTACACCTCACATGCTAAGTGTGAAATGGGCATCCAAATGAAACACTCCACAAAGTGCATGTAGAGAGCATCTGCAAACCCCTGCGACACCTCAAGTACCTACGCAGGAACAAACGACTGGCCAGCTGTTCCACAGTCAGGCTGGAATCACCATTGGAAGTTCAGTTCTCAGGTGGTGTCTCTATTCCTGTACCCCTGTATAGGTGTCCCTGACAGGTTGAAGAATGGGAACTGGAACATATCCTTATGCCCCTTTTTAAAAATGGGGACCACCACTATAGTCTGCCAGACCTAAGGCAAAACACCCCAGCCATATCCCCAACTAATGCTTCTGGTACTGCCTTTGTCAAGGAGGACATAACCACCGGGTTTAGGAGGAAAAGTTCTCCAATAGTGCAGGCCACCTCAGCCTGTGGCAACAATTGAACTTTTAGCATGACAATGACCAAAGGAATACAACCAAGACAATGACAAGTCTCAGAATGCCCTCGAGTGACCCAGCCAAATGTCCAAAACATGTTTCCATCTTCAAATCTCTCCACACAAGTCCCCTCCAATCTAATGAAGCTTGAGAGGTTTTGCCAGAAAGAATGGAATTAACTGCCCAAACCCAGGTGTGCAAAACTTGTAGAGACTTACTGTAAAAGACTCAAAGCTGAAATTGCTTTCAAAGGGGATTCTACAAAGTGGTAAATTAGAGGAGTGAATACTTACAAGAATGAGAGATTTCAGTTTGATTTGTGATAAATGTACAAACCTTTCTGAAAACATGCTGTTACTGTGGGCAACGAATTGCAGATTGATGGGAAAAAATGGCAAAATGATCCATTTAAAAGTAAATCTACAACAAAAGTGTTTAGAACATGAAGGCATCTGAATACTTTCTGAAGCCACTGTATATGACTTGATCTTTCACACAAACACCATAACGCAGAGGGGTCAGGAGCATGCACTGATAACACAGATGTTTCAACAAGTCACAGGAAATGTATTGCAGCTTTATAGAAGGAAATAATTAACAGTCGTTCATTTTTAAACTCCTGACTTACTGACTTCTGCTAGCAGTGTGTTCAACTCCCTCTATAGGTTTCTTTATGATTAGGAGAGCACTTGTGCATTTTGAGTGTCACCTCTTTAAACCACACTCCCATCTACAAACATTTTCTGTGACCCTCCAATGTCCACGTGGCGCACAAGGGGTGGCACAGCAGGTTCTACAATTTACTTTGCCTGCTGCATGTAACCTAACCAGGGGTTGTGAACAGACTGGCGTCCCGTCACAAGAAAGGCCCACAAGGGTTATACTCGGATAGCATGGACTGTCTCGTGCCTGGGAAGTGTCACCCGAGACACTGTTTTTACGAGGGCCCACCCCATAGTGTGCATTGTGCACTGGAGTGCAGATATAAAGTGCATTAAGATGGGGTCTACTCTGGAAATGCATGACATATAATCTTATTCAATACCCAACTCTGGCTCACGGTGTGACCCTGAGCTGGTAGCTTCACCTTGAATACCACGTATTGGAGAAATAAGGAACGGTTGTGTTATAATGAAGATGTAAAGCACAGAGGGGTGGTCTTCATTATCATTAGTGTTTAAACTCAGTCGAGTTTCTCTTCACCTCATTTTTTCCATAATGTGAACCTTTTGTGAGAGAAGAATATGCAGAACTCAAAGAGAATGAAAAGAATGTCAGCTCTGCTGTATTTAATGTGACTGATTCCATAGTCTTAAATTCAAAGACTAACACTGGCATGTTGCCCATTCATGCTTTAAAAGGCAAAAAGCCAAGAGCCGATCCTGAAGTGCAAGTGGTCAAGCCGTCAGATGGTAAAGACAAGATGTCACCAGGATGAAATATGACCCAGGCACTTGTTAAACAAAGCTTTTATTGATACGACCCGGAGAGTGATTTTAATGCTCAGGTGGGATACGCAGCCGGATCGTCCAGCACTGCATGCATCCCAAAGAAGCTTTTATTTCATGGGAGACAGTTTATGTAACTGATCTGAAAAGCGAAAGTCTTATACGACCTAATAAAATTTGCAAATTAATCACTGTTTTACATGGATCCTATGAAAGCAAGTGCTATCACGGGATACTCTTCAAGAAAAGATACTAAGCAATACAATATTACATGATAATTCTTTGAAGACTTGTGGTGTTACTAAATTAGCCCCAATACAGGGTTGTGTGTCCCATGATGGAGCTAAACTGGGACAGGATTTTAGTGCCATTCCCACTTCTCTTGGTACTGGCTCACTGGTAACCTGAACAGCAAACACGGACGCAAAAGCCGCAGTAGTGATAACAATTTTTGGATACGCTTTACTGTTTTACCAGCATGGAGACGAAACATAAAAACACACCACAATAAAGACAACCGCAGTGAAAAATAATTGTGGCATGTTCTGTTAAAATAAAATTACAAATCATTAAAATTCATGAAAATTTAATGTCAATTTAAAGTTTCTACAAGAGGAAGAAAGTGTGCACATGCATTCAAAGCAGGATGTCTGTGGTGTTAGAGAGCAGTCTCCCTCGCTCTGATTTGATTAAGTTATGTTAAAAAAAAAAAAAAAAAAAAAAAAAAAAACGGCATCAAATGCCTTAATCTGATTTACTGCAGGAATGTATTGCATCATAGATTTTACTCGCACTATGAATGTTCTTTGACTCTAATCTCTTCAGTGAATCAAGAGAATTCAATACATCCAGTAACTTTTCCCAGAATAAAATGCCCTTCTTGTGTTTCCCTGTCTTTTGGCTTTTATGTGTGCTACACACTGGTGCTTTTAAAACCACTGGGCCTTTGTTTCCTTTGGAGATTTATTTCCGGTGTGCTTTTACTGTTACACAAATTTAGTTTGCTTTGTTTCTTGTTTTTTACTTCATTACTACATCATATATGCTCCATGTTTGTAGTTCCACAAGTACTGGCCGGTAGTGTGGTGTAGTGATTAAGGCTGTGGACTCAAATCCCACCACTGACACTGTGTGACCCTGAGCATGTCACTCCACCAGGCAAAACAAAAGAACTGTAACAAATATGTATCTCAGAAATCACAAGTGCCTATGGATAAAGGTGGCTGTCAAGTAATGACATTCATGACTTTTTTAACCTATTTTCTGTTTATGGTAACATTTGTGTGGAATGGATGCTTGTGCTAATTCTCCTTCGCAGCAATGCTAAAATTGATATTCTTCAATTATTTTGAATATCCCATAATCTGATACTGTTGGTAAAGCTTCTTTTAGAACTTGTCCAAAAATGGACAAGAACTGCCAAAGCAGAAACCAGTGATGCTACACAGGGGGACTTATGCACCAGTGCAGAGGAAGAGGTGACAGACATGGGCCCCATTTCAGCTACTGCTCTCTGCCTGGCACTGCAGACCTGGACTGGACCCAAAGATGTGCTCCACATCTGAACACCCGCACCAAGTAGTTAGCAGATGTCACCAAAAAACGTTATACATGATTATACAGAAAACACTCCTGATCTGAGGAAGGTAACAGTTAAAGTAGGGATGAATATGAAAGGCGGCATGAATCACTAAGCAGGAAATGAAGGATAAAGTCAAATGCTAAGGTAAGCACTGAAAGCATAATTTACAAAAAGGGAGAATAAAATGAATATAATAATGTGGCTCTACATGTTAACATCCCACATTGATCAGCTAGAATAAATGGCAGATGCAAAAAAATAAATAAATAAATAAAATTAAAAAAAAAACCCAACAGACTGGCATAGAAAAAGAATGCAAAGCACTTTCGAATAAATTAATAGAATTAGAAGACAAAGCAAAAAAAAAAAAAAAAGCCTAGAATTCTTCTACAGGGATGGAATGTGAAAATCGTATGAAACCAATGTTTAAGAGCATCACTAAAATATGAGGAAAAGTGGAAAACCAAAAAGCTGAAAGAGCACCATCGTCAAATCGGACAAACTTGGGGGGAAAAAGGAAATGTGCCGTTCTGTGCCAGGGAGAAGGCAGACATTCTGCTCAGTAACAATCGGATGTTGATCTTTCAGGACGTTTCTGCAGTGACCTTTGGGGGGAAACAAAAGACTGCGTATAATGCTACGTATAACAGTGAGTGTGCTGTAAGCAACAGGCAAAGCCCACTGTGTCAAACTATCTCGGGGGCCATGGATGAAGGTTACACCCACATATACAAAACTCCTAATGAGGCGGAAAAACCTTACTGTAAATATACTGAACTTCTTTCTAGTGTCCTAAAAAACTTAAAAGGGCCAGAAACAGAGTATAGAATGGATAGGATGAAATATGCATTGGGCATGAATTTGTAATAAGGAAAATACAGGAAACAACTGTTAAAACTTTGTGATCTTTTAATTTATTATATAAAAGTGCCATAAAAGAAAACTCCAACCAGAAATATTTTTTTTAAATATGTCACTTCCCCCATGTAGATTGTAGTGTTGGCTGAGAAACATCTTTCTTTAATTGTAACGTTTTCGTGGCGAACGGATATAAAGTCTCAGAATGGGACCCAATGGCGACCAAAGCGAAGACAACAGAAAACAAAAATGTTCATGAAAAAAAACTTGCGTTACTCGTGTTGAATAATCCACATAATCATGTCACTCAGTCCTATGCTTATGATGGGCTAAGTGCATATATTTTGTTAAAATATTGAACAAAATATTTAAAACGAAACTAGCCTACAAACAGGGTGCACCTTCATATGAAATCACGCTTTTACATTGACAACCCACCAGTCTCCCTCAGTTACTGGTCAAGAGTCCTGTCTTCAATTCAAAAGCACAACCCTGTGTGAAGGGCATTTCTATCAAAAACTCGATTATATCCTTTCTACAAGAAAACACGAGGTGAAACGTTTTTCTTGACCATCGGCACAAACTACATGGAGTAAGTACCATATAAAAAATATATTTCTGGGTGGAGTATTCCTTTAATCTCTTACTTTAATTATCCACCTGTCTCAGATAGCTACAACAGTTTTTGGGTATTCTTTTTTCTGTTTTTCATTATTACTGTGTTTTATCATTACAACAATTTAAGTTTTATTTCTTAACTATATAATTCTTTATTGAGCATAAACAAATCTTTCTACATCTTCTTGTGCTACCCTATTATTTACCTATTTAATACATTTAGTAATAATACTTAGAAAGGAACAAGAGAATATTATAAACATTCCTTTCTCTTTCTGCTGTCTTCCCTCTTTTAAATACAAAGACAGAATTTGAATAATTTATGACTGTAGTTCATTCGAGTCTAATTCCAGCTATTTTGTTTTATTTACTTCATTGTTTTATCCTTTTGTCATACTGTGACCAGTTATTCATATTTCAATATCTTACTGTTCTGGGAAATCTGTGTTCCAGGAATGCCATGCCATAGTCATTCTGAGACTGCATTAGCGCTGGCCAGGAAAATATTTCCCTTGAAAAAAAAAAATAATTTTTTTTTTTTTTATTATTTAGGTCTATAAAAAAATTGTTTAACCCAGAACCATTAATGCTTTTTCACTTATGTTGTTGATGAAGACATCTCACTTCCTAGAGATACTGTACATTTGCCAGAGATCCACTTAAGGATCAGGTTTGAATTGGAAGAAGAGCTTGCTTAAAGATAATATTGGACCCTGCAGGGCACTACGGTATAATGGTGGGGGTAAAACTACATGAATCTAAATGAATTGTAATGAATATTCATGCACTAAATATGGAGGTTAAACGATTTATGGTGAAAATACTTGCAGAACCGTATAATGGCAGGAGATGTGAATTGTTTTTGGTGAAAGTCATAACAAATAGAACTCCCCAAAAGTGATGTTTTGGTAAAAAATCAAATCATATCAAATGATATCTTTTGCAGCATACCCCGTGCCATATGCTTCAAACACAAGTTGACTTAATCCTCACTAAATATCACATTTGCGTTATTACGGTTGCTCTCCGGCTGAATAAAAGTCTTTTTGCAACACAAACAAGGACATTCCCAGCCATGTAAAAGGTAATTGACAATATTCTACTCCCTTTATAAGGAATTAAATTACTAAAGTTAGGTTCACTTTGCTAATATACTAATCAAATTTCATCTGAACGTGACGGGAACAGCTGACCTGTGGTCACAGATGTGCATTCTGTGCTTCAAATGACATTTATTATGATATACATTCAAACTATGACCTAAGAGACTGAACATATGGGAATACCATATTGCACGAGAGACTGTATGCATGTCTTATGCTGCCAAGGTTTTAGCTGCAATGCATAAAACTAACCACACACCGCTGTAAGGAATCCATTCAGGATCAGAAGTCTAGGACTTTGACATTTTTAAACACTTCACATTTGTGGGTGCTGCAGTGCATACCCTCCACCAAGAACTCAAAAGTACAAAAGAGGGGTATTTACCTAAAATACAAGGTAAGATTTACAATCTGGGAAAACACAAAATTAAAGAAAACAATCGATGCCTTGAACCTATGCCTCTTATGCTGCCTACCAGCGGGCCCTTGGCTCTGCTCAGCACCCAAACCTAAGCTCTCTGAACCAGTGGCCAGAAAGAAGCTGTTAAGAGGCCTGCTAGGGTTATTTTTGGATGTGTTGTCTTTGTGGGTTGCACTAATACTACTCAGACACATTTACAGTACACATCAGTGTATCTGGCCAGTAAAGTGAATTCTGATGAAATCTGTCACTTTCACTCGTCAAAGCTGAGAGGGCGGGTTCTAGCGAGTACTGATTTTTTGATTGGTGAATCGGTGGTAGAGGGGACATAAGCCTTTGGCCATCAAGTCATTCTAAGACTGCATTACTGCTGGCAGGCCCCGCCTTCGGCATAGGCGAAGTAGGCGACCGCCTAGGGGCCCGGATCGACTCCTTGGTCTAATTTTCACACATTTCGCAGAGCTTCCGGGGGGCCCCTGGACCCCCCTTTCGCCTAGGGCCCCATAATACCCAAGACCGGGCCTGCTGCTGGCCATCAAGTTCCACATTTACAGCCGACTCCTCAGATGCAGTACCCCTAATGATGAATTTTGTTTTTCTTGAATGAAAGCTGGTGCTTCACACAGGAATTCTGACCAACTTTTTCTCGCACTCGAATCCAACGCACACCCGAGTTTTCGCAAGAGGCACAGGTTTCCCAAAGCACATACATGCACTTTACAAACAATTCACCAATAAGAAAAACAACAAATCTGCCACAAATGTACCGCCATATGAAGAATGAGGATACCATTCACATTAAACGGCTCACACTTCATCCTACCGTATCTGCGTTGGCATTATACCATTGGGGTTCTGTAAATACATGATATTGGGGTGTCGCGTCTGACTTTGACATTGTTAGGGTGTCCGGATTTTCAAAGCCCTAAACTGAAACATTCGTATATAGGCCAACCAAATTGTGTGGTTCAAAAATGGGTACACAACTCATTAACCCTGCAAGAGTGCCGCAAATAACATTGAAAATGTTGGGTATATTGTGCACCTTGTAAAATGCACAAGAAAACGAGGTCCCTCTGCTGGGGGTTCACTTGGCGTTTCAGCGGCCTAAAAACGGCTAACAACTCCCGGAGGCGGTGCAGAAAAATGGGACTCGTAGCCTCAACTCGGGACGTCGGCTCACCGCACCCCTTGAAGCACACAGTCTTACAGGCATTAATGATAACATCTCGATATTTGTACAATTAATGCAAACTAATGAACTACATTAATATAACTTTAAGGAAGGATATACATTTGTGCTCACCCAAGCCGACGATATCGAGGAAACCGCCGCAGTGTTCTTGCTTCTCTTCATGATTTTTTTATACGTTTTCTCGGCTGAAGTTTTACGCCACCATTCTTTCACTGTTTTTGTTACGTAACCCTGAAAGTTGAAATAAACGCCGCTGTCGTCCAGTGCGCTGGTAATTTTATTTCACACGAGACAGAATGTCAGCGTTGTGAGCGCGAACTCCCAGCGTTTGAAATGGCGCGAAGAGCAGGTCTTCGCTACCGGCTGGTCACGTGGGTGACGTCAGCGGTCTCCTACCAATCAGTGTCGCGGCGTCAGGCGGTTAAGTCCTCTGCCACAAACCGCCGAATTTCACGGGTGACTCCTGGAATCCTCCGCAAAAAAAGGTAAGTAGTGGAAATATAAATCTATTCCAGTGAAACGACATTTGTTAAGCTTGTGAACCATTTCGGTATGTAGTAAGAAAGGTTGTCATGTGAGCGTCGTTGCGGTTCTGAGGAGGGGCCATCCTCCCGGATACCAACGCCGGACTCTTTGGCCGTAGAAATTTGTGTTGGTTTACTCCCCCAGGTTTCTCTTTTTGGGCCCAGGCGGTATGACGGCAGAGGTGCAGATCCAAATGAAAGAGATATAAAAGTATGCTGCCATGATGTAGAAAGTGAACGAGAATCTGGGCGAGGACAGCGTTACAGGTAGTTCGAAGCAGGCGCCCGGTGTTTGTTTGTGTGGAGTTTGGATGTTTGCTCCCGGTTTACCTCCACGTTCTCAAAGACGTGCATATTGCGGCGTTGTTGACGACACTAAGTTACCCTGGGACGCTCAGCCTGTTTGTGTCGCTCTTGATGCCGCTGGGGTCTTCTCAATCCTGACCCTACATTGAATTAAGAGGTTTTGGGGATGTTATGTTATAAAGATACAGGCCCGTGAAATGAGAAGCCAACCAAAGATGGCAACACAACTACTCAAATTCAACAACGAGTGTTTTTCTGTCCATACCACGACGTTGCTGTCTCGAGCCGTCGATCCCACGCCGCGTTTACTGGTGAAGCTGCTGCCCGCCGTTAAGATCTGGGGACAAGTCCAACAGCTGGTGGGAAAGGGGAATCCGGTGTTTGCTAATCCGGAGTGAAGCTAATGTCAATTGTGCTTATTAGCCAATTAGTACGAGCAGGTGGCGGGGTAGTGCAGCGGATTTTAAGTGCCTGTTGTTGCTGGGTCGCTGTGTGACGGCATCGGCCTCAGTAAATGAAGCAGCGTACGTGTAGAAAAGGGAAGGCTTCCTTGCATTTCCTCAAATCAAGCAAATCCCCCAATCTGTCCGTCAAACCACCAATTCAAATGTCACCGTTGGGCGGTGTGGCGCAGTGTTTAATGTGACGGCCTCACAGCGCCAGCCACTTCGATTCACTTCCCAGGCCGGTAACTGCTTGTGTTCCTCTTCCCTGGAGACTTAAGTGTTTCTTCACCTCTCGATGTTCTGTAAGTTTGCCAATTCCTGGCTGTGAACGCCGAGATGGACTGGAGCTGGGCATGGGTTGGGCATCTTCCTTTTGTGGTCAGGATTGGCATCAGCTCTGCCAAATCGGGGATACAAACTAAGTGCCACGAGAGAGACATCATCCATACATCTTCTGAACCCGCATGTCCGAGGCAGGATCGCGGGGCAGCTGGAGCCTACCCTGGCAAGTAGCGGGCGCAAGGCAGGAGCAATCCCCGAGCAGGGCACCAGTCCATCGCAGTGTGAACACAAACATACACGGGCCTATTGAATATATAAAGGGGTGGCAGCCGTCTTTGTAACCTTAGTGTAAATTTTGGTCACATCCATTTACATAAGTCGTAAGTATTCTTAAAAATATACAGTCAAGCCCGGAATGAGAACCCCCCCCCCCCCCCCCCCCCCGGTGGATTAGCTTCTTAATAGACAGCAGCGTGAGCGTTTAATTGGGTTGGGGGCCAGTTGATTGGTAAAAAGGTTCCCTTTTACCGTCACAAACCCCTGGGTGCCCACTGCTGATAGATCTGCCCCAACATCCAGCCCTCCGACCATTTTTTTTAGAATTAGTTTACTCGAGGTCGGGGGGAAGGCGGGGCAGTTTCAGGATTGGCGGCATTACGGGAACCAAACCTGGACTGGGCGCCAGCGCCTTGCACACTCTAAACGGTACTGGTTCTGTAGTGGCAGTTTAGTGGTTTGTGTGGTAGCTCCCTCTCTCTTATAAAGAACCACCCTATCCAAGGGCTGTTTGCACATGAAGTTGGTTCTTTAGGCTTTGAAGAGGTGCATAATATGTGGACAAAACAGAAACCTTTACTGTCTCGAAGACAACCTAGCAGGATACGAACAGATCAACAAAAGCTGAACTTAGCTTGTATTGTTATTTACAACGAAAGTCCTTTCAAAATCAGCAACACAGTGTTTGATATTTTACACATCTGTTCTCATATTCATGGTTATTTATGGAGCGTGTTATGAATAATATAAGTAAGGATTCCTTCTGATACCTGAACCGCTGAAGGTTCTTTTGGAAACCAAAAACGGATCCCCGTGGCATCGCCCTGAAGTACCACTCTGGCACACTTTTTTTTTTTTTTTTTTTTAAAGTGCACGGTGCACTTCCATGGGTGACGATTTACACAATGACAGTTAACCCTGCATGTAGCCGGAGGGGGAAAAATGAAAAGTAAAAGCAGGCATACTTAAACAGGGAGGAACTGCAGTCTCCCCGCAGGCAGACCCTGGGCGCAGCGGTTAGCGCCGCTTTAGCTCAGCTTGTTGCGTTGATTTTTGTGACGTACCCAAGTAAATTGATCCGTTAAGTTGTCTCATATGAGCACCCCAGTTTCACTCTGAATAACGCATAAACTTTGGCATCGCTTCTTTATACCCAAGTGTGCACTTTAATGATGTCGCGTTACATTTCCCGGAATGTTAAGATGTTGTACGCTGTGAAAGTCGTCCATTAAAGCCAACCCCGATCTGCGTTTGCTGGCTCACGGTGTTTGATCAGCTGTAGTTTAGCTCCCCTCGTATCTCTGACGTCGAGCCTTTCTTCGTACACGCTGGAAACCGCCGATGTTTGATTTATAATTTACTTCTCTTTATATTGCACAACGCACTCCTACGGACCAGTCGTACTGGAAAGTTGAAACCAGCAAGTTGCTGGACTTCCCCTGGGGTCGGAAGGTCGCTTCCAGAAGACTGGTTTCCACTATAATTTTGTGGCAACTCCAGTCTAACAGGGCGGGGCTTTTCGGACACTCTTGGCCCTCTGAGTGGTATAAAGTGAAGGGGGGTGGGCGTGGGGAATGTCGAAGGGTGGGATGGACTGCTCTCACGTCTGGTGTGAATGAAAGTGCGCTTTCCTATGCGCCGCCACTCTCCGGCTCTTGTCATGTTCGCTCGCGGCACCAGAAAGCGACACTCCGGCAGATCGGTAAGTACCCGCACCGCTCGATACCTTTATTGCTCCTACGATCGCCATCCTCTTGTCAGATAAGAAAAGTTAATAATTAAGAGCGTACATCCTGGCTTCGTGTCCGTTTACCACGCTCTTCCTCAAGGTGTTTCGGGGGGTACTTAGCAAAACGAGCCGCAGCTGTAAAAGGTTCCTGCCTAAGAGCCGGGACGGCGATAGCGAGAGGCTGACAGGGATGGTCGCCTTTTACTTTATGCTTTTGTAGCTTGAGTTAAGCCCCGTGAGAATTAATGGCTACAATGAGGCTCGTAGAAAACACACTGACACATTTTTGTTACTAATTTGACTTTTCCCCCTGAGGTAAGAAAGTAATGCGATGAAGGCTTTTTTTTTCTCCAAAACTACAATTACGCCACATCCTTAACAAACCCGAACGACAAAAGCGAAATTAATCTTGATATGACGTGGAGTAGATTCAGTTCATGTTGGTATGAATGGGCAGATATTGTTCCTTTCCATATTTGTTAATCAGTTTCTGCCTTGTTTGAACTCCTCTTTGTGTGCTAATTCTGTAATGAGAAGTCAAGCCAAATGGTACTTTTTATTGGCTAACTAAACCCATTACAGTATTCAAGCTTTGAAGGCAACTCGGGCCCCTTCAGTCAGTTTGTAATCCTCTCTCCTGAAGAAGGGGCCTGAGTTGCCTCGAAAAGCTTGCGTATTGTAATCTTTTTAGTTTGCCAATAAAAGGTGTCATTTTGCTTGACTTCTCATTACATCCATAATGGCTAACATGGTACAACACCCAAGTACTGCATACTAATTCTGAATTTAGAGATTGGTTCGATTTATATTTGCATTTTATAAAAGCATTTAACCTGATAACTTGTCATAACACTCTGCGCCTCCTGGGAATTATACCAAAATAAACTGGAATTGAGTAGAATGACTCACAATGTGAGAAAAGCTACTATATGTGAGCTTTGTAGATGGGGGTTTCCTTACTCCGAACTGGGACCCCCTCATCACTTCAGGTTTGTCATGGCTGAGAAAGTGAAACCCAATAACGTCAATAAATAAGTAAGGGCACAGGTAAGATACCAGACTAAGCTCCACAATAATGGCACAAAGCTTGAAATATACAAAATGTTTAAAACTGGCAGTATTATGCACATTACAATAAACCTATCCTAGATCCATCCATCCATTATCCAACCCGCTATATCATAACTACAGGGTCACGGGGGGTCTGCTGGAGCCAATCCCAGCCAACACAGGGCGCAAGGCAGGAAACAAACCCCGGGCAGGGCGCCAGTCCACCGCAGGGCTCCCTATCCTAGATCTCATTATTATTTGTTCTTTGGCTGATACCTTTATCCAAGGCAACTTAAAACACTGAGGGATTTAATTAGTTTCATTACCTTTGCTTTTTTAATCGGAACACAGGCAGGTGAAGTGACTTGCTCAGGGTCACACACTGTCGGTAACAGGATTTGAACCCACGACACCAGGGTTTGAAATCCAGAGCCTTCACCGCTATGCCGCACATCACTGCTCATTATCATTTAACCGAGAGCCAAACTCCTGCTGACCTCAGTGCTCGCCGTCTGATGGCAGAGGCACTTCACACACAGCAAATTACAGCTGAGGGGAAATCAACGTGAACTTGAGCTGCAGAAAGTGTACAGTAGAATTCCGCTTTTATAATATACAAGGAACCCAAAAAGAACCTGTTAAGCATACAATTAACAAAGAAAATGTGCAGGAAATTCACAATGAACGTTTAAATAGCATGTTGATGTATGGCTTTTCCCCCTTCCAAGCTACTACACATTTCCAAAGTGCAAATTTAATACAACTTACGGATAACTTATCATATAAAAGGCAGTTCATGCCAACATTACACAAACCTCTTAATCCATTCTGTGTATTTGTGTGTATTATATAGCAGTACACCCATAAAAGTAAAGGCACCAAAGTGGATCTTCCAAGCTATGCCACAGGAGAATCGTTTTTGGTTCCTGAAAGTTCCATTCACATGAAAGTTTTTGAACGATCCTTTTATTCATTTAGATCTGTTAACTGGCTCCATAAATAACTGTGAATAGACGATAACAGGTTTGTCACATGCCACTGGGTTCCTGATTTTAAAGCTGCATACAATAGTACGACTGAACTCCGATTTTCTTCAGCTGTCCGTATCCTGCTAATTAGCCTGCTGTACATTAAAGATTTATTTTGTTCACATGTTAGGAATCTTTTCAAAGACCCAATTCTATATTCAAAGAACCCTCACTGAATGAAATAGGTTTTTTTTTTTTTTTTCCCCTCTCAATGGTCCGGTGAGGACCCAGCAAAGTGCCATTAAGGACTCATCATTTATAAGAGTGTGCGTCTCAGGGTCCCTGTGGCTGCAGGGTTTCATGCCAACTAATTTCCTTTTTTAATGAGATTCTTACCATCATCAGCAAGGTGTTATTTCATAGTTTTGTTTGACCGAGTGACCAAGCAGAAAACTGTTTGTCACTCAGTGCACACACACACACACACACACAAAAGATATCTGGAAAATAAATAAATTGGACGGAGGAGACATCCCTCAGAATAAACAACGTGCAAGTGGAAAGAGTAACTCACTTCCAATGTCTTTGCGTCCACATGGCAGAGGACGTCTCCTGGTCCCAAAACAGCACACCGCAGCATCTCTGAAAAATGCCAAATGACTGCAGCAGTTGATTACCCACTTCTGTTGTAGCCCTATGGAGAGCAGGACAATATGGCAAGCTGGCTGCACTGGCGCTGAACAGAGAGTGGTGAAGGTGGCACAACGCACCATTGGTACCAAACTTCCAGTTTTGGAGGAGATCTATAGAGGCCAATATTACACAAAGGTCCTGGATAGCATCTGAGATCTGTTCCACCCGGGACACTGCATGTTTGATCTTGTGCCCTCTGGCTAACGTTATGGGGACATACGTGTAAGATCTGTAGATGTAAGAACAACTTCTGTCCAATACCAGCTAAAATGTGGTCCTGCAACCCACACAACATTCCCCTTGCTACAGCCCTACTGGTTGGACATGTGAAATAATCCCTCCATCTCCATTCTCTCTGTAATTATGCCCACTCTTCTATATAACCTGTACTTCTACATATTAATATGTGCAACAACCCCCTTAAATTGCAATCCTGCACCTTGGTTCTTTTTCTGTTTACATCCCTATATACTTTAGCTGTGCTACCTGTCTGTGACGGGTTGAAATCTAAGGAGTCAAAGCAGACCCCAGTGTTGATGTGTGCTGTGCACCATGAAATGTGTAAGTCTCTGTTATATGCCATTTGGTATGTAATTTGTAATCACAGTACTTATGTTTGTGATGCGTCATCTGTTGGAATGACAAATAAAATGTATAAGTCTATGTTGATACATTTGCTATGGGATTTGTAAACACAGTGCTAATATTTGTGATGTGCCATCTGTTGGAATGACAAATGCGATGCATACGTCCCTGTATGCTATTTGGTATGGGATTTGTAAAACGCAGTGCTTGTGATGTGCCATCCGTTGGAATGACAGAGACATAGTAACCGGAAGTACACTTCTTACTAAGGTGGACATCTTGATATTCTCTAGCAGTGTCTGTCATTCACACCCGTTGTTGTTGTTCTTGTGCAGTGCTGCGTGTCGGTTTTCTCTTGCTTCTCTTTACATGTTTGTGTGTACATGTATTGAGTGTTTTGGCTTTTTTGTGCACAAACTGTTACTGGCTGGAATGTTGTCAAACTAAATTTTGCAGCTTTGAGAGCCGTGACCATAAATATTATGCTAATTTTATGTTTTGTTTTTTTTCCATGTCAATCTAGATATTACAAGCTGGTTATGTTAAATGTATGTTAAATTTTTACTAAGCAATGGAAGAATATATTTTGTGTTACTTGGTTATGAATTCATTTTTTTGTTTTGTTATTTTATTGTTCTGGTTAGGTAAGTCATTATTTACTAAGCCCACCAATGGGTAACGCTGAATTTGCTGACCTTTAGTGTTATTTGCACTGATGTCTGCTCTGGTCATCATTAATTGTCAGTATTTGTATGCAATTCATGAAGAGGGCAAATCCCACAGTAAAAGTGAACTGAAGAGAAATAACTAAGCAGTAAAGATGCACGTACAACTGTTTAATTTCGTATATATGTTCATCTCAAACTTCTGCAAGTTCTGAATGTAAAATAAGATGAGGGAAAAAAGTTAATCAAATTAACAATTGGTGCGTTTCACATGCACCTCAATAACCTGAATATTCATAGAAACCTGCTTTGTAAAGGCCATGTAAAGCGTTGTCATGGTTAGAGAAGGCAGCTTATTGGTCTCTGACTAGCCTGGTGGCTGTGTGGCCACGTGAACCCTTAGCTGGCTCACAGTGAAGGATTTGGTCATCTGCCCGTCTTTGTTGCACTTTTTGTCTACTTCTACCTTAAAATGAGTGTGAAGCGAAGTGTTCACAAGATACATTTCCAGAGGCAAATGTTTGACTGGCCACATTATTTCTTCTCCTGGTTGAAATTATCTGTGTCTCTATTTTAGAAATCGCTCAATTTATGTTGATAAATTGAACATGCAGTGCTAAACACTTCAGCACAATCTCGTGAGTAGTGCTGGGGTAACACGTTCTAAGTAGTGCAAATTACCTAGTCAGAATAGGAGTAACCTAAAGAAATACTTATTTTATTGAAGTCAAAATACCTGGGTTATTATTACCCCAGCAGCACTGGGTGTAAGTCGAGAATAACACGTACTGGTATGGCGGTCCTTAGCAGGGCTCAGTCACTCTGCCAAGCAGCAAAGAGCGTGCAGTGTACAATCTGGTAGCAGAAACACATTCATAAAGTAATAAAATAATCATCCTGCTATTTGCTGCAGAAATGTTGAAATAAACAGTGCAATCAACTAACATAGGAGCCAAATTATTGGGGGGCTCAGGGTTGGAGATGTTAAAGGGGGTGGATGTTATTTACCTCACAGCACATGAAAGACTAAATGTGTTTATGAAACACAAGAAAATGATCACAGGCATCATGCATGCTTTCAGATTTATGGTGGCCAGTTTAATGATGTTGGGGTTTTTTTTTGTCAAAGTAGAAGTCCAGAAGATTAAAGGTGCACATAAACACAGATTTTTAAGGAACCCGGATTCCACCTTAACTGAGTTACTCCCATTATCCCGGTTATGTGTGTGCATGTAAACGCACCGACTGAGATCAATTACAGGTAAAAACGATCTACGGATTGTGGACCTGGTTGGGAGAGAATTCTGCAGCCACAGGGGGCTGAACTTGTGCACCACTGGCATGAAGTTCTGCTCCCCTCTCTTGACATTTTACACTTTCATAGCTGACCTTGTCATGTAGCATCTGTCTCTCCTACCTGTGTCATGTTTTAGGTAGCATCTTTAATAACCAGCTAACGAGCGTCTGTCTGGCTAGGAATCGTATAGTACCATTCATTTAACATTTTTAAAATTCATGTAAGATTTGAATTTCCCCTTAAGGACAATAAAGTATTGTCTGTCTGTCTGTCTATCATGATTTACGTTTCATATCTTAACCATATACAGTAGTGCCTTGTCTGTCTGTCTAGAGTAGCACTGTTCATGTCTTCTCTCTCTGTCTCCTTTTCACAAAGCACCTTTTATCTCCCTTTGTTTGTGTGTCCTGATCTGCTCATCCAGTTCTCTCTTTCTGTCTCCATGTCTGTCTGCACATCCAGTCCGTATCAGTAAAAACCAGGGCAGGTGGTAGGAGCAAATGTATGGCCTGCTGGCCAGGGTTAGTTAGTCGTCGTCTTCTTCTCCTCCTCCTCCTCCTTCTCGTCTGAATCACTGCATAGTCCAGGATCTGCGATTTTAGCATCTTGTTAACACTGCACATCCTGTCTCCGGCTGCTGCTGGGTGTTTGAATGAGATGGCAGTAGACAATACGCCCCACAGCTGTGTCTACAGGCTCTTCCATGTGAGAGCCTAGCTTGTGGTGACCTTTTTATTTAATGATAGTGAGGAGGATTTTGAATGTTTGACCTCTGGTGATCAGGTCTCGTCACATTTTTTGCAGATTTAGCTGACACCTTAAGCTTTGGACAAGCTGCTGTGTAATAATGTGTGAAAGGTTACTGCATTTGCATGTCAGTGTTTCAGAAATGAGTGTAAGGTGAGTGTTGGCTTTGAATGTTGGCTTCCTGCGGTTTACTATTTTGGAAAGCCCTGGCTGAGGCTTTATACAGTTTGATAGTCATATAAATAATTCTTTATTTGTCCCTGAGGGTAAATGAAAGCTTTACAGTAGCCCAAGAAAAATATAAATGTTACAACAAACCACAACTTCCCAAACGCACACAAGAACGCCTGGCCTGGATAATGAGAGAGCTGCTGCTGCTGTCTGATACTGTAACAGACTTGTAGGTGTAAGTACATCATGGACAGATCTGCCCAGTTCTTCCACAGGTTTTCACTTAAAGGCATTAACAGTTGCAGGTCCAACTGGTTGTTTCCACAAACAGAACATGCTGATAGAAGTTTATTCTTCCCAAAGTTCCCCTTGTTCAGGGGTGTCAAATTCCAGGCCTGGTGGGCCGCCATGGCTGCAGGTTTTCATTCTTTTCCTAATCAGTTTTCACTGCTAAAGAACTCCTTTTCCCTTCATTTTAATAGCCCTGTTTTTAAGGATTTAGTCCTCTGAATTGAATCCTTTCTTCATTAAATGGCAGCCAAACAGAAATGAGATGTGAAACTAGCCGACAGATGACCAGCTAACCTGGGGCTTCAAACTCCAACCAGTTTCACTCTAACTAGTCTCTTAATGAGAAGCTGACTCTTGCTGTTAATTAAAGTCATTATTTGTTGCTGCTTTCATTCTGCCACAGCAGACATTTCCAAAACTGTTGATTATTCTGTTTTTTCTAAGAACACCGTCAAAATGTTTTGGTGACCTGAGAGATCAGCCTTGCCAAGATCATCACCTTTCTTTATTTTCAGATATTGTGTGATGGGCACAGTTGAGCTACTCATATGGTGGCTCGTCTTTTGTGTCATTATTGTTTTAGCTGCTAATTAAGGAAAAAGAGACAACTAATAGACCTGAGTCAAGTTAATTAAAACTAAGACAAAAGAAGTTAATTAGCAGCAAAAACTGGTCACTAATGAAGAAGACGGTTAGAATGAAAACCTGCAGCCACAGCGGCCCTCCAGCCCAGGAGTTTGACACCCGTGATCTTGTTGAAGTCCCCAGCATTCTGGGGTCAGAAAGATTCATCATTAGAGGGGTGGTTTCTTCTTTTTTTTTTTTTTTTTTTTTTTTTTTTTTGTTCATTTCTTTTTATACAAAATAGGAGTTTGTTATTTTTCGCATACCCCTTGGGGTCAGAGCGCAGGGTCAGCCATTGTACAGCGCCCCTGGAACAATTGCAGGTTAAGGGCCTTGCTCAAGGGCCCAGCAGAGTGGGATCTGTTTTGGCAGTGACGGGGATTCAAACCGGCAACCTTCCAAATACCAGTGCAGATTCTTGGCCTCAGAGCCACCACTCCACCTGCTGGTAATGGCGTGAATCATTTCTGTTGGTGAGATAATAAACATTAACCAGGACGATGTAACTTCTCTCCCTAGGCCATAAAACACGGACAAATTCTGTAATTATGTTAATGTCTGGATTACACATTTTAGTTTGAATTGTAATATGCTTGCTTCTTTACCCACACATAGATGTCCAGTCCCCTTCCTGCCTTTTCCACCCAACCACCACCTGATCGTATCCAATGAAACTCATCCAGTGTTAAAGTGGTATCTGAAGTTTAGACCAGTCTCCGTAGTGCTCAAAGTGCCGCAGTACCTGATGTCTCCTTGCCTCACCATGAGATGCAGCAAGTTCACCCAACTTATCACTTAAACTGATTTAAACCGTTCTCATTCTATCTGAAGACCTTTGCACCTTGCTTTTATCCTCACTCCAGATCTTCACCCATTTTCCATCATCTGGCGAGCTGCTCCTCGGTCGGTAGTGATCACAGTGCTACCCGCTGAGTATGTGAATATTTAAAATATCCCACCTTACATTCTTCAAGGACTCTTACATTCTCAGATGTTGTAGACGTAAGATGGCCTTCAGAAGCTCTACACTCACCCTGTGACATCTGTCAAGTTCATCGCTTGTCCAAAAGGCAGATGAGGTGAGCTGATGCTTAAGTTTGTGATGACAGCAGCAATCTCTTCAATTCAAAAATCCATTTTATAAATGTACAGTGGAACCTTGGTCTGCGAGGGTTTTGCAACGATGAGCTAAAATTTTTAATTTTAACTCGATAAACGAGCGAGGGCTTGCAATACGAGTAGTACATATACGTGTTATCTGCCGAGCGTCACGTGATCACAACTGAGCTGATTGTTCTCTCTCTCTCTCTCTCTCTCTCTCTCTCTCTCTCTCTCTCTCTCTCTCTCTCTCTCTCTCTCTCTCTCTCTCTCTCTCGCGGTGGGATTGTGGGTAATCGTCTCCCACTCTCGGTCTCAGTCGGCGTGCCTCACTCATATAGTCAACATCCGTATGAGCGTTTACTGCTTACTATAGCATTGTGACCACGTGTGTCTGCTGTGACATGTGAGTACCTGTCATGCACCCCAAAACATGAAGCCGAGTCTTAGTACTTTAGCAACACCAGCTTTATTCAGCGTGAAACAGGAACAGCACAGTTATTTATTGTAGCGGGATCTGCCGCTCTCATATACTCGGACACAGCAATGGCCACTGGTTAGTGGCCAAGTAATACTGTGCCCTGCATTTCTAATGTTCCTTGTATCACCCATCAATGGTGGGCGCTTATAGCATGTCCATGATCTTTTCGGGTTCGCTTTTATGGTGAACTGCTACAGCGCTGGGAGCCTGCGGTTGCTTCGGGATGCTTTTCCGCGTGTCGTCCTGTTGGGTGGAATCCCAAAAGAGTTTAGAAATTTACAGTTCGTAAAGCATTTTTTACAATTTTGTGTCCAAGTGTAGCGACTCTTCAGGCAAAAGCAGCTGTCATTGGAGAGGCTCCTTGATAAAGTCGCAAAAAAAAAGAGGAAGAGTCCAGTAAGCCAACAGACAGACAGCCGGGATTCCGTTAGTTAGTTAGAGTGAAAGTCGTCCTACATAGTAACCCTCCTCCTCCTCTCCTCTCTCTCGTCTTCCTCACACCAGCCACCATTCTTTTCAAAGGTAAAGTGCAGGTTAATTTGTTTTACGTATTTTTACTTTATATTTTGTATTAATCATTTTTTTATAAATATCTGTGGGTTGTGAAACGAATCATCTGAGTTTCCATTATTTCTTATGGGGAAATTCGCTTCTGATATACGAGTGCTTTGGATTACAAGTACATTTCCAGAACGAATTATGCTCGCAAACTGAGGTTCCACTGTATAGGACAAGCCAGATGCCACATCTGATCTTAAACCTTTTTTAACAATTGTTAATTATAAATGTTATCAACCATTAATAATCCAATGACCACTTGCTACATTCTGTAGCACTCTAATTCAATCTCCAGCCTACCCGGAAATTTACAGTGATGGTGATAATCTTGTTCTAACCTTACCAAGGGAGCTCCACAAACATTTACATTTCATTTATGTTACTGAAATAAATTGATAAGCTTAATCCCAAAACTCCATAACACCGAAGTGTAATACTTATCTTTAAACATTTACCCATGACTCCTATTTACTGTATCCTTGCTAACGTGTGCAAATAAATGCAGTCAATAATAAGAACCCAATCAATATGCGCCCTCTAAGGACTTTTCAGTCCAGTGAATAACAGACTATGCAGACCTCTTTTAGCATACGAAGAGCACTTGTTATAGATGGTAGTGAACAACAACAAATTTTAAATCTAGTTTCTCCTTTTGAGAAATGATTGTAGTTTGGGTTAAATGAGCCCTCAGCAATGCGATTGAGAGCTGCAGTCCTGTTGTTTACTTTTATTTTACGGCGTCTGTGTGTCTGATGTTCCGCCAGTTTAAGGCTGATTATTATTATCATTGCACACTGATGAGCCAGAGAGTTAAAACCACCGACAGGTGAAGTGAATAACATGGATTATCTCGTTACAAAGGCACCTGTCAAGGGCTGGGATATAGTAGGCCGCAAGTGAACAGTCAGTTCTTGAAGGAAAAATGGGCAAGTGTAAGGGCTCATTTATACTTCTCACTCCGAATGTGTTGCACAAAGTACGCGCGCAAGTATAAACACTTCAATGCTTGTGTAACAGGAGCGTCCGCTGCAGCATGCATCGCGTGAAGTATAACTCCGGCCTAAGGATCTGATTGACTTCGACAAGGGTAAAACTGGGATGGTGAGACGACTGTGTCAGAGCGTCTCCACAACGGTAGGATGTTACTTTGACACGTAATACCTACCTAAAGATTATTGCTGCCCACGTACACACCTTAATGGCAACAGCATTCCCGGATGGCATTGGAGAATGTGCCTTGTCACATTGAAAAACATGTTCAGGAATGGTTTGAGGAACACGAAAAAAGAGTCCAAGGTGTTGACTTGGCCTCCAAATTCCCCAGATCTCAATCTGACTGAGCATCTGTGGAATGTGCTGGTAAACCATGGAGGTCCCACCTCACGACTTAAAGGATCTGCTGCTAATGTCTTGGAGCAGAAACCACTGGACTTCTTCTTCGGAGGTCTTGTGGAGTCCATGCCTTGACAATATTACCTGGGAGGTTTTGATGTTGTGGCTCCCCATACCCAGCCATGTTTATGACAAGTTGGCACCCGTGATGATAAAGCTAAAACTTTGAACCTGCTCCTGAAAAACATAAACCAAATAGGAACAGTTTGTGTAACGGGAGCCCCTGAGAAGCTGAATACAGTGCATGCATTGTGGGCTTGAGAAGACCACTTGTGTAGGTCATTAGATGTTAAAACTTCGCTAGTAACCCAAAAATAATATTAAACAATATGATTAAGTTAATGGACCTCAGGCAGATGTATTGTGTCTGAGTGTTTTATGTAACTTAGTCTGCCTTGTTTAAAAAATGTGTCAACCCCAATTATGCTGCCTTAGGCAACTGCCTATAGAGCTGAATCCAAATACCAGAAGAAAATGTAATGTGCATAGCTTGATTACAAGGAGGAGAAACCACTAAAGCACAGTTGATGGCCCTTTGAGTGCGAGGAGATGCTGTGGCTCCACCAAGAACACATGGACACCTGCTGGTCTCTCCCGGGCCTTTAACTGGTGTGCTTGCTCTGCCATGGACATCAGAAGGTTCAGGGACTCCATTAAGTGCTTCTGAGCCACTGGCTTCATCATAAGCACACGTAAGATGTGACGGCTCCACTGCGACCATAAGGAGACCCAGTAACTAAGGGGTCCTTTTGCACTACCGTGGGCATCATTCGATGTAAAAGCTCCATTAAGGGCTCGCCGTCAGCCTGGGGAAATGCATTCGCTCCCACAGGGAGCTCCAGTTGTGCTCCTATTTTTGTACTCGGAGGTCCACTGGCTCCACAGGAATGTGACGGTGGTCCTCCATGACCCTGGCCAGTGTGACCTGCCGTGACAATGAGGCGGGCTAATACAATGGCAGCTCTGGAGTGAAGTGGTGTGTTAGTGAGGTATTATTGGCAGCTTTAATAACGCTGCAGCTCACCTTCTTGATGCCATTTCTGTATTCCTCTTGTTGTTTTATCACAACTGTCTTTAATAATTTATTTTTTTCCCCCCCAGTTACCTGCTGTGGACGAGTCAGAAAGAGGGCAGCCATGTAACGTGTGTGGGGAGCAGTGTCCCGGCTTTGTCTTGCATAAATGGAGGTATGTGCTTTGTTTCGCTTTGTTGTTTACGCTGTATATTGTATTTACTGAGCATTATTTCTACTCGGCAACACTTTGAAAGGCAGTGTGAAAGTGGATTTTGACGCCCAGTTTTCAACGGACATTGGCTGCTCTTTGGGGTCTTTTCATCAAAGGCTGATTTTTGGTGGTGTGTGGGGTGATCCCGTTTGTGAATCGACGGGCTTAATGAACAGCCGCTGGTTGTGTACAAGCATTAAATAAACATTTTGCAGAGCCAGCATTCCTCAACATCTCTTTGTTGCTTGCTGAAATGACTCATTATTCAAAATTCGTTGGACGTGTCCAAGTTTGCATGATAGGCTTGTGATTTGGGGGCCCAGGAGATGTTTGTCTCCACTGATCAAAGTTGGATAAAATTAAAGGTGGCTTCCTGTCGGTTAAATATTAAATGTGGCAAAAAGATTTCCTTGTGGGCCGAGTTGCAGACAATCCCTGGCCGGTGCTCGGAGAGGTTCGAGGCCAAACTTCTGCGCGATGAGGAATGTTTTATTTGGCTACAGGCTGAAAAAGTTGAGTGCATTCAGCCTGTGGGCTTCGGAAAGGTCACTTAGTCTCCAAAGAGCCTCACATTTTCCCCTCCTGGGCCCACAATTCATCTCTGTCAATAAAAAAAAAGGAGGAAAAGGGACTTTGTGCTGTAAATACAGAATTTACAACACGCCAGGAGGGGGGCTGCAGAAAGAGAGAATGGCTTGTGAACCGGAGTGTTGGAGCGCAATTGCCAGTGCAGGAATGTGTCCTTAATTGCTCTCCTTTGTGGCACAACAATAAGTGTGGCCCATTCCCAGAAGTGGATAACAGTCATTTTAGTGCCGTCCTGGAGAAACTGAGAAGAAGAGTGCGGCGTTCGGGAATGTGTGCCGGCGCTCGTCTTAAATTACTATATTTAAGATTCATCAGCAAAGCACTACGCTGGTGCCAGTGATAGCACTTTAGGTGGGCACTTAAATGTTAAGCTCACTTCACAGAGAATTTAACCCTTCACAGCCTCGTGCCAAATGCCACCAATTCACTCTGTGGAGAGAAATGATGGCATTAGAAGGCTTAACTGTTCTTGCCTTTCGGTGTTTTCCAGATTGAGTTGTAGGTAAGGCAAATGGAGTCCGTTCGGCAGGTGTTGTGAAATGAACAGCCCACCCTGCCCAACTGGCCGGAGGAATGGGCTGGCAGCACTCATGTTAACAGGAAAATTCAAAAGGTTCAATGAAATAATCTGAACATTACAAAACTAAAGACCTGAATTAAAGTATGGAGCAAGTCTGCCAAACCACAGAGTTTAGTTTCTGTTTTGTGGGCTGTAAGTGAAGTGATGTGTCATAACCAGAGTTCTCTGCTCTGAAATATTTAATTAAACAATAAATGTACGTCCATACATCCATCCATTTTCCAACCCGCTGAATCCGAACACAGGGTCACGGGGGTCTGCTGGAGCCATTCCCAGCCAACTACTGGAATAGTATAATAGTAGAATAGTATAAAATCCTACTAATAACCTACAAAGCTTTAAATAACCTTGCACCAAACTACATCAGTGACCTCCTCCATCACTATGTGCCTGCCCGCCCACTAAGGGCCTCTGATTCTGGTAATCTTGTTGTGCCCCTCACTAATCTACACTCTATGGGTGACAGGGACTTCAGCTGTATAGTGCCCAGACTCTGGAATGACCTACCAAAATTAATCCGGTCAGATGACTCCATGAATTCTTTTAAAAAACAACTCGAAACTCATCTGTTCAGGAAGGCTTTTAGCTCTACTTGACTTTATTACCTTTCTCTCAGTTTACTTCTCTGTCAAGATGCCAATGTAACCTGTATGTGTGTGCTAGACCATCAATTATGTTGTCTGTTTTTTTTTCAGAATTTACTGTCTTAATCTTCTTTATTTATTTATCTGGTTTGTACAATGCTATATACTGTATATTCTGCCGTTCTTTATTATATTCTGTAAGTGCCTTGAGCATGGGAAAGGCGCTATATAAATAAAATGTATTATTATTATTATTATAACACAGGGCACAAGGCAGGAACCAATCCCGGGCAGGGTGCCAACCCACCGCAGATAAATGTACGTGCTTTTTAAAATAATTACAAAGAAACATAACTAAAATTAGGATGAGGAGTTCTGTATTGTAATTAAAAGAAGTTAGTCGTACAGGGAAAGGAACTTTATGTATTTTATGTGTTGTGTACTTTAAGATTAAAAATAAAGGAAAAGGGAAGTACCATAGTCCCTATGGAACTATAATTGCCATGCTTCCCTGTGGGCATCCACACTGGGGCTTCCCAAAAGTGTACTGGGGAATGACATGAGTGTGACAGGCGTCTGTCCCCCACTGTCCCTTTATTTCTTCTGGCCTCCTGACTGGGAATGTTAACCATCTCTGCTGGGATGCTTCTCCATTCAGGTTGTCGATCCGCAGTGTTGGCCTTCCCAGCTGGATAAGCATTTCCGCATAGTATACCATCTGTCGGAGTGCTCATCCACGGCAGCCTCCTGGTTGGGTCAGGCAATGCCACACCTCTCTTACTGACAAGTGGTTAAGATGTCCTCCCAGCCTGGTAGGAGAGCAGGGATGCCAGTCCGTCCGTGAGATTATTTAGAACTGAGTAGACGTGTTGGAGCAGAGCTGTGCCGTGAATGTGTTATGTCGGCCACAGTTACTCTTGGGTGGGTTTTTTGTACCCTTGTTGAGTTTTTCATTATCAGGAGTATCGGGGGGTTTACTTATTACTAGAGTGACCAGATGTCATTTATTTTCTGGGATAGCTCCTTATTCCTTGCCTAATTTTGTGGTCCCGGCTTCTTCTTAATAAGTAATTCCCATTTGTCTCATATTTTAAACATCATTAATTCTCAGTTGATGGTCAGAGCTGTATGCCTGTTGTTGTACACAGAACACACTGGAGTGGATGTCCTTCAATGCACGAAGAATCACTAGGCATATCAGTTCTGTCCAAAACTGGCAACATCAGACCTGTCAGATATTCTAGCATTTCCTGTATGACCTGACGCTTATGAAGTGGGCACTGCACAGGCACAACACAGGCGGCCACGTGATTGATCTGTCACTATGACTGCACGTTTGTAATCATTTAACAAAGACCTTCTGAGAGAATTTAAATTTCTGAAAGAGATGCATGTGGTTCCAAGAACAACAAACTGATAGGACAGACACATCAGGGTAGATTTTCTATTTCCCATGAAGGATGCAGTGATATTACTCTGCATATCGGTACTAAAAACATTAGTATGGAGCAGTCCATCCAGTACTTTCATGTAAATGACATTTTAGTGATACCGCAGGAAATCACTCAACACAAGACTTTGCAATGCTAACACTGTGTAATGATACAGAATAAGAACATTGATGTGTATGACATCTGTTATGTGCACAAGTGGACCTAGAGTACAATAAATGAGAAATTGAATCAAGTGAACAACTTCAGCAATATTTGAAACTAAAATGAAATAAACAAGCTGCATAGATAGATAGATAGATAGATAGACAGACTGGTACAGGCCAGGCCGGGGTGTCTCGATGCATCTGTCCATGTCAACCTTTACTGACTCTGTGTGTGAGTGAGTGTGTATGATTTCTTTCTATTCATCATCAGAAAGCGTATATTGGCCGCTGACGGTCGCTCCTGATGTACTGCAGTCCACAGCCTTGCTTCAAGTGGAATGTGGGGCCTGTACTGTAATCCATTTTGCTTGACAAAATGGAGATCTGATGAAGATCTCCTAAACATCAATGTACACTTAGTTGGGCAGTATACATGTCCAGACACAGATTACAATGGTATTTGGTGTGTATTTAGAAAAGCAGCCAACTGAGGACCTGTAAGGCCTTTGTTATTCAAACTGCACACTCGGATGCCCATCTCCTATTGGACATTTGTTCATTTAGACTTTCTGCTACTACTTCTGTCATGGTTAGATCCATGGACTGGTTACTCTGTATACGCAGGTTTGGAAGATGGCTAGAATAGCCTGCGTTTACTTATATTAAAATATTGCACCCTCTCTTCAGAGGTGAAGTTTGCAGAGAGCTGCTGCCACCACAAACTCCTTCTAGCACCCTGTACTAGAGGGGTCTATGGGCCTTGGTGCCATATCGAGGCACAGCCATTGTTGACCACTAATGCAGAACACCGTGGGCTTTCTTCTGCTTTGGTGAGTGCCATTCCTAAGTATCACGTCTGACTATTGTGTATTACCTTGCTTACCAGTCTGCTTATTATGTAGTGCCTGTCCTGTCTCATCCATTTATTACTAACAGGGTTATCCAGTACTGCCCAGGTTAGCATAAAGTTCAGGTGTGGTCACTGAATTAATTACCCAGGGGAAAACATCAGAATTTCACTGACTAAACCCACCAAGGAGAAGAACTTTTCTGCATACTTCTACCAAGTCCCAAAAATGCCTTCTGTAATAAGTAAATAAAATAATCCAAGGGGAAACAATTTTGGAACAAAGCATAGCCAAATCGTCCCACTGCACAAATGAGAAGTTTCTGCAAAATGTAGAAGAGATGAGCAATTGTGTGGATTTGCATACCAGACAGACGCACATTCAGCTTTAAATGTTAGATATACTGTAGTTCATATATATTATAACGACTGTCATGTCTAGCTAGGTAGATGGATATAGAGTTTCAGTTATATCCTGTCTTTCATGTCTGTGTGTGTGTGTTGGTGTTTTTTTGTTCAGTATCTTTCTATGCAGTATAATTCATATATTTATGCTCTTTATCATAGTTCTAGAATTATTAAAGAAGTCTATGTACCCATCTATCCATTCACTTTCTGAACCTGCTTTGTCTAATGCCGTATTGCTGGAAAGCGGGGCTCATCCTGCACAGATGCCACCCTTGAATGGGATGAGGCGAGTCACAGGGCCCCGTCATGTGCACAATTTGAAGCAGCAATTTAAACTGACAAGCATTTCTTTAAAATATGGGACAGAAATGATAAGGCCATATATATAATTTGTGTCTGGTTTGTAAAGTTTATTGAGATGATAATGCGAGTGGAAGGTGCTATATAAAATAAAGGCTGACTGAAGTAAACCTTGACATTTTTATTAGTTTTCTTTCTTCCTTTCTTGGCTCGGACACGTCGTTTAGGTTCTTTCTTTCCTTACGGCCAGATGAGCAGGCAGGGAGCAGGGGTCCTTCTAAATTATGCATGCATGTCTAGGGCCTGATTGATTTCTTTTGTGCTAATGAACCTCATTACAAGCACTAATAACATCTGTTGGGTGAGCACCGGCTATCTGATACGCTGTCTCGTATGAAGGACGTGCACCACACTGAGCTAGAGAGGGTTCTGGGCAGGTCTTGCCTAGAAGTTTGCACACATTTTAAGGAAGACGGATGTGTTGTGGTTGCGTGTGTTAATGCAAGGTGTAAGGATATGGCTGGGATTTTCCTTCCTCCTTCCACCCACTGTGAATTCTTTCATGGAATGCATTTCTTTTGAGTGCCTGTACAAAGTTGCCAAAGAGTCCAGTCAGCCTTATTCTAGAGAGTGACACTTTGTTACTGTGCGTGTGTGTGTGTGTGTGTGTGTGTGTGTGTGTGTGTGTGTATGTGGACATATACAGTGTGTGTGTGTAATATATATAATATAATATGTAATATAATTATGGATATGCTTTGCCTCTGACGTTCGAGGTTCGATCCCCCCAAGAGGGGTTGCAGTGAGTGTGTAGAACAAAACACGTGTCATGTACTTTTTTTTTTTTTTGTTTTGTTTTTTTTTTTATATATATATATATATATATATACAGTGTGTGTGTGTGTGTATATGTATATATATGTGTATATATATATATATATATATATATATATATATATATATATATATATATAATACATACAACCCCAATTCCAATGAAGTTGGGACGTTGTGTAAAATGTACATAAAAACAGAATACAATGATTTGCAAATCCTTTTCAACCTATATTCAATTGAATACACTACGAAGACAAGATATCGAATGTTCAAACTGATAAACTTTATTGTTGTTTTGCAAATCATCACTCATTTTGAATTTGATGCCTGCAACACGTTCCAAAAAAGCTGGGACAGGGGCATGTTTACCACTGTGTTATATCACCTTTCCTTTTAACAACACTCAATAAGCCTTTGGGAACAAGAGGACACTAATTGTTGAAGCTGTGTAGGTGGAATTCTTTCCCAGTCTTGCTTGATGTACAACTTCAATTGCTCAACAGTCCGGGGTTTCCGTTGTCGTATTTTGCGCTTCATAATGCGCCACACATTTTCAATGGGAGACAGGTCTGGACTGCAGGCAGGCCAGTCTAGTACCCGCACTAGACGGGCCCCCCTCAGAAGTCTGCATCAGCAGTGTCCGCTGTGAACGCAGCACTTGGGGGCTGAACTTCTGCATTCACAGCTCTAACGATTTACCAATCAAAACACAGGACCTGCTAGAGCCCGCCCTCTCAACTTTGACAGGTGGAAATGACAGTTTTCATTTCAAAGCATATTTCATGCTATATGTGATGTCACTCAAATGAAGAAATAATTTAAAGAAGTACATAAAGAAATAAACAACAAAAACTTGTATTTAATGACACATTGAATTATTAATGCTCGCATATTTATTGACACATTTCACAATACATTTATCCATTCTATCCATCCATTTTCCAAACCCGCTTATACAGAACAGGGTTGCAGGGAAGCTGAAGCTTATCCCAGAAAGCAGCGGCCTCAAGGCAGGATCAGTCTCTGTACAGGGCACCAGTTCACAATACATAATTTTTTTTTATTTTGTCTGAAATATTTTTCCACAGGGCATGATGGATCCATTAATTCATGCAGTTTATACCAAATTCTGACTCTTACATCTGCATGTCACAGCATGGTGAGCAGGTGAGACCTTTGCAACCTTCAGTTGTCCATTTTTACTGACCACGTGCCCAGTGTAGTTTTGTATTCCTGAAACTGAACTCGGTATGGCAATCTGCACCTGTAGCCCATGCAGGTTAAGGTCTGTAGTGCTGTGAATTCAGAGATTGCCCCCTGCATATCGCTGCTACAAAGAGCTGTGACTTGAGTATTTTTATGTCCACTTGAACCAGTTTGGCCATTCTCTTTGATCTCCGTCACTGATGCTCACTAGATGTTTTTGTGTCTGTTGTCCCATTCTCTGTAACCTGTCAGAGTACAGAAAAATCCCACAAAGGCAGCTGGCACACCACCATGTGTGCCACCAAGGTCATGTCACTTAGATCAATGTTTCTCAGCCATTGGTACATGAACCAACTTTGGTCTGTACAAATATTTTGCCAGTCTGTGAAAATCGGGTATGGCATGTATGTTAATGCTGTTAGTCCTACTGCTGGTCTGCAAAAAGCTGGTTAGGAATTGTTGCCAGTCTGCGGAGCTCTACTGTTAATAAATCTGGAAGAAACCCACTAACCAACCTATTGTTGTGTTGCTGCTCAAAACTGTACTGGGGACAGCGTCTGGCCTCCCACCCAAAATGTGCAGTTTTCGTCTCCAGAGTAGCACTAGAGAAAGAGCAACCAGGCTGATTGAGGACTGAGGAGACGATGAAGGAGTTACGTAAGTGAGGATTGAGAGGTGACACGATTGAAGTGTTTAGAATTATGGAGGGAAGGAGTACATGGGATCCCAGATCTAATATTAAGATAAATTCTTCAACAAGAACATGAGGATGTGGTTAGAAACTCAAAGGCAAATTCCGTGTACAAATTTTAGGAAGTTTTTTTCTTCATGCAAAGAGCCACAGGCACATGGAATGAAAGACCAAGTAGTGGGGTGGACAGTAGGACTTCAGGGACCTTCAAATCTCGACTTGATGTTATTTTGGAAAAATGAAGTGGACAGGACTGGCCAGCTTTTTTGGGCTGAATGACCTCTTGTCGTCACAGTTGTTCGAACAGTTGTAATCAAAATAATTGGCACCCTGGCATTTTAGGTGCAGCATAGCATGTACTGTACAATATGAGAATAAATCGGACAGCAGTAAAGCAGCTTTGGTCTGTGTGGATGTGTTTATTTGAAACAGATCAGCACAGGATCAAACAGTAACAAATGTGTGCAAATGGTGTTAAAGTTGCCATGACACAATTTTCTTCCGCCTTTTGAATGGTTCAAATCAATTTGACTGGAACAACTTGGTTGTCATTGCAGTGGAATTTGACATCGCCAGTACTCCTATGAAATGGATTAGCTAATTAATGAGGGCTGTTTATGTTTAATAAAAGTTCTTTCTCATTGGCTGTTCTTTTCTGCCTTTGGGGACCACCAGACATAAAAAATACAAAAGGGTACAAGGCGGGCATCTCCAGACTCTGGCACTCCAGCATTCGCAATTTACCAATTTATTAAGATGTCAAAGCCCCACCAGGGCAGAGTGGGAAGAGGAAAATCGATCAAACAAATTTTTTGAAGGTAAAATATCTAAAGGGCTTAAAGCTGACATGGAGTGACGGGTTCAGCCTGTACCACACACCCACCACAAAAATCAAGCAGAGTTCCAAATAGGACTTCACTGTTGGAAGACAAACATAAGGAAGGCAGAACTGACCTTTTCCTAAAGCTACCTAGAGGAACAGAAATCCATCTGGGAAAAATGATCTGTGGAATAATGAAACCAAAGTGGAGCCCTTTGGCAGTTCAGACCAGCAGTTTATTTTGAGGTTATGAATTGAGGCTCGTAAGGAAATGTGCACCCCGTTAAAGATGGTGAGGTGTCCCATAAAGTCATGGAGCTATAATGCTGACTTTGGTGCCAGAAGCCTTAAACAAATTAAGGGAATCTTAAAATGGAGGATTACCAGGGCACTTTAGTGGGAAACATGCCACCCAGTGTTTGAAAACAAAGTATGGATCAAACATCATGGGCCCACCATCAGGACAATGGCCCAGAACACTCTGAAACCATTGCAAAAGGGACATGTGGACTGTGTGAAACTGGCCAGCAATGGGTAGACTGAAAACCCCTTGGAAAGAACTGAAATAAGCTATTGGGAAAAGGAATCCTGCAAATATTCAAGAGTGAGAACACATTTTTAGCTGAAGAGTGAATGAGAAAAATAACCAGCAGAAAGACACAAGAAGCTTCTAGATGGTTACCAGAAACCATTGAAGACTGTCATTATTGCTGAACATTGTGCATCTGAGTGTTGTGAAGGGGGCCTTTAATAGAATCCGTCATTTTCTAACCCGCTTAGGGTCACAAGGGGTGCTTTAGCCTACCCCAGCTAGCATAGGGTGCAAGGCAGGAAGGAACCGCAGGCAGGGTGCAGTCCATCACAGGATGAACACACACACACCACACCAATTTAGTGTCAATCCACCGAACCGGCATGTCTTTGGACAATGGGGGGGAAACACACACGGACACGGGGAGAACATGCAAACTCCACACAGGGAGGTCCCGGGATGTGTTCCTTGCTGCAAGGCTCCCGCTTTTCTACTGTCCGAGTCTTATTTTCATTTTCTTATGGGGGGGGGGCCTATATGCACATCTTGTTGTTGTTGTTGTTGTATAACTTTGAATATCCTTTTTAAATATTCTGATGACAGAAAATGATGTTTGCAGTTACAGCATTTCTAGAGGTTTTATACGTACCTAAAACACACCTATTATTGCCAAGGGTATATTTTAGCAAACTCTGGGAGGAGTTGGTGTTGTGAGTAACGGTGCCCAAATTCTCCAAATGGGCAGCTCCTCATTCCACTCCATTCGGCGCTGCACTGGACCTTTCTACGTCTGAGATGCTCCTCTGTGGTGTTTGAGCAGGCATGAGAGTGCGCAGTGTTTAAGAAGCAGATGCAGGACAGGGGGTGGGCATTTTGGCATTTGAATGGCCTTTTTAAAGTGGCTTTATTTTTTTTTTTTTTTTTTAACATAATGCGTCATCACCCAGGGAGCAGGCACCCACAAAGGAGCTGGGAGTTTACAGCTTTCACTCACACCATTAGCATGGTGATGCTGCTCCGCAAGGTGCTAAATGGAATTCATGAGGAGGATGATGACTATAATTGAGGAGTGTTCTCCCTCACTGCTCGGAGCCTTTGATATGGAAAGCGATGTCCGCTTAAACCACATTTACCATTTCAATCGGCCTGCTAGTTTGCCTAATTAGCCTTTTTTTCTCTTTTTGCTACTGATTAGCTCGAAAAATAAAAGTGCGCATGACCCATTCCTGTACTACTGTCGCCCTGTGCTGGAATGTCGCTTCATTTTACCCTGATGTTTTCTAAAACTCCCTAAACAAGCAAACCCCAACTCCCTTGAACAGACAATTCTGTGAATTTTGGATTCAGCGGCTGTACGGATTTTGGCCCCGACGGCAGACAGTAAAAATGCCCTCTTTTATCTGAAGCGGCGCTATTGACTCCAGGGCTTGCAGTTCTCAGCCCTCAAAGGCTCTTGGTTACACACTTGAGAACGTTTATTTTGCTCCGTACTTTTGGAAGCGACAGAGTCTTGTTGCTCCCGTTGGCACCCCTCTATTATCAGGAGTCAAAGGCAACATTAGAGATGGCAGCCTCATTCCCAGGGCTGTTGGCGAGGCAGGCTTGTGTTGCTTTCCTAAAGATGGCAAAGGCTCCTGTCTCTTTGTTTGTTTACGGATGGAAAGGAAGAGAGCAGGCCGGTCACTTGTATGAAAGACATTGGGTGCTCCTGCAGTAGGGGCTGGTAAAGCGTCATTGTCAAAGAGCGATGGCGAGTGTTGAGACGGGTCTGCTTACCAGTTGTTCATTCCCATTCAGATTTCACAGTTAGTCGCACCTTTAGGGATACTGGTGGTTTGTACAGTCATGTGGAAAAAGTAAATGCATCCTATGGAATGTGCTTTCTTATTTAGCACATGTGAATAATAATAATAATGATGATTATTATTATTATAATTCATTACATTTATATAGAATGTCAATATTTGATCTTCATTTTAACTCTCGGGGGGGGGGGGGGCTTGAATGAAAATTTGACTTTGTAATTTTATCCTATAAAAAGTGAACTGACAGAGTAAATGGTGGACTTACTTTTTCCACAGATGCAATTGGCATAACAGTTGATGTTGCCCCCTCAAGTTGCCGTTTCCTTGAAGTGTCTACCAGTCGAACGGCAGCAAGTTTTTCCCACTTTTCCATCCATAATTTATTTCAGCTGTGTCATGTTTGAGGGGGTGTCTTCTGTATAAAGCCCATCTCAAATCCCAACAGCATCTCGTTCTCAAACACTCCATTTCTATCGTTTCAGCTTTTCCTTGGCAGATTTACTGGTGTGTCATGTTGAAAAGGTCTACTGTCGCGTTATCCTCAAACTCTCTTATACAATGGAGAATTCCCAGTGGTCTTCTGTGACCATGAGCTGCCCGGGCTGTGATGCAGCCAATCAGACCCAAACTGAAACCTTCCCACCACCATACTCGACAGTTGGTATCGGGTTCTCCTGGTCAAATGCTGCCTTTGGTGTTTGCCTCTCCCTATCCCAGAAGTTCTGATCTTTGCCTTGGGCACACGGTGGTCTTGCCCTGAACTACTTTGTGGTTTCCTTCTGGCACGTCTTTCATGAAAATCTCATCTGTGCAGCCTCTTTCTAATAGTAGACTCCTTCACTGGGACATCCTCCGTGACAAGAGCAATCAAGCGGTACCCCCGATGAATTTCTGGAGTTCTTGGGGACTTCCCATCTTGCATTTTTGCTCACAGACTCAAAACGCCATAGTGAGATTTCTTTGGGCAGAGGGAGTGAAACCTGCTGAAATTCTCTGAAGGATGTTGGCTGGTGGATCAGTAAGCTGTTTGAGTACCCATCTTGTGCAAACCCCAGGTCATCGTGCACTTTACCAAATGCGGATCAATGGGTGATATCAAAATGTGCCACAACTTTGGACAATGTAACCCATCAGTTATCTCTGATGAAGGCGTTTTGCAGTGTCGATGTGCACCATGTTGATGGTCAACCAGACTAAGCTTCGTCGCTTCCACTTAATCTTCCTCCCCATTCATAAACATTGAGTCCTGCTGTTTTCACTTCTGTACTGAACCAACATCCTTTGGTGAATTTGGTCAGGTTTCAATCCCTCTGCCCTCTGACAGATTACAAATGCAAGCTTTTGAGGCAGCTAAGGCCCCTTCTTGCCTGATGAATATAAAGTGTAATTTCACGCTACTTCCTCCTTTGAAATCTCCCTAACAGCACGTTGTTTAACAGTGGTACAATCCCGCAGTGCAGCGTCCATCTTAATCTGACCTTGACTTCAACTAGAGTGATGGCTGCCTATTGCTTTGCCTCAGCTTCTGTCCGTTGCAGTTACCATGTTACTGGATTTTCTTCTTGGTTTACCCTTGTATAATTACAAATTCTGAAAATTTGGTAGACCACAGTACATTGTGTACATATGAACTTTAGTTTTTACAGCTGAAATGTATCGTTTAACAAAAGGACTACCGAGTCATTGCACACACGGGTGCTACTCTTACTCATTGAAACTCCTGTTAATGCTCTGCTTCTCCCACAGACTCAATAGCAGTCATTCACCTCTCTCAAACTGATTAAAAGTACGTTTTTTATTTTATTTCTCAGTTGTTTGCTCACTGGTGTAGTGCTGTACTCGTTTGGCAGCAGTGACGACAAGTTGCAGCTTCTAAACGTCCCACCTTCCTGTTTGCATCGATCACATGGCAGCACCTCACATGGGAGTCTATACAAAAAGGTGTTACCCTTAAGATTCAAATCCCATTTCCAGTTTTCATCTGCATGCTTGTTTTGTTTTTTTAATGTGTTGGCAAATTGTGTGCTCATTTTTAGCATAAGGGGGGGAAAAAATGTCATCCATTACACCAGTTAATCTGGTGTATCACCCATTCCTGCTTGTCATCATTTAAAGCCATGTGCCTGAAAAGGTACAGACTTGACATGGCATATAATTCAATAAGAATATTTGTTTAGATCTTCACAACCCCAGGATGCTGCCCGGGTGATGGCAGTGAATTAGACTGAAAGATGAACCCAACAGGAGGTCTTTAAAGACCCTCAAAAGAAGCCACTTGGCCGAAAGGGAAACTCGGTGACAACACAGAAAAGGTGTAAGGACCCCACAGTTGTTCAGCCCTAATGACAAACATGAGTTGTACATAACCCATCTAGACGTTCGCAGGATATGCCAGCCCAGATCATGAGGACCCACCTCCCAGGTGCCCCCTAGTGGTCCCACAACAAGCCACATTCCCCGACCCCATTTAAGGCTTTGATTCAAAAAGCACCCCAAAGTCCACCTAATGCTACCCATTCTTTTGTCCTCGAGCAGATGGCAGCAATGGTGCACTCCTGCTGAAAAGTTTATTAACTATTCTTTAGTGGGTATTCAGCTTCATTCTGATGCTCTCATTTGAATGTGAGACCCCGGTGCTTGCAGAATCTGAAACGTTGCTGTTAGAGGGACACGTGGATATCAAGGATTTTCCGGAAGTTTCCTGTGTGCCGGAGTTTGACAAGCGAAAAGGTGGAGCTGTGACGTTTTAGACGCACCAAACGTTTACTTAAGAGGCTGAAAAAGGAGCTGCAGGCTGAGTGACATCGGGCGGCACTGAGAAGTCGACACCCTCCTATAGAGGCTTTCATTTCGGTAGGAGCTGGCAGGGCCAAACAAAAGCTCTCCCAGCATCAAAAGTGCAGGGATGGATTTCCAGGCTGCTAATCCACAAGGAAGTCAGGGTTAGATTACATTAGAGCTTTTTATATATTAAAAAAAAAAAAAGTGTTGGGTGACAGGTTCAGAAGGGTAACAACACAAGGTGGAGGGACATGTGTGTGTGGAGGGCAGGGGGGCATAAATATGTGTTTGTGGGGGACTGGAGCTTTTCGATTTAAATGGCAGGAAAGCGGAATCGTTGACACCTAAAAAACTGCACTTAACACCTCTGCATGCATCAGCCCATCCATCCATTCATTGTTTGTTTTTTTAGCATCTACTTATTCGTATTCTAAAAATATTCTGCGGTTTTTCTTGTTGGTGTTGACAGCACTTGAGGAGGTTTCGTTCTTGGGATGATAAGTGGTACAGTAATAATACACAGCCCTTGTGGATGTTTCCACCTTGATTGCTTCTGTCCATTGTCTGGATGTATAACTCCCAGGCCCTTCTCATAAGGGGTACTTTGACGTTTCAGACCACCCATTGTCTATTCAAATCTAACATTCCTACATGTAACAATTTCCATTTCATGCTATGCTATTGAAGTCCCTTTGTAACAATTGAACCGATTCTCCATCCTCCCACCTAGTATGGTAACATCTGTAAGTTTAACCAGCTTATTGATTAGGTTCTTATCTGATCATTTATGCATGTTAAAATGAGCAGCACTGACCCCTGTCGGACATCGCTTTTAACCTCATCTAATTCTGAAAAGATTTTCCCTCCACCGTAGTCCTTTTCTTCCCGTGTTTGAACCAATCTTGTACCCACCCACCCACACACGGCTCCCTGAATTCCCACCTCTTTTAGACTGATTGAGAAGATACCACATGAAAGCTTACCAAAGGCCTTCTGAAAATCAAAATAAATAATATAATTTGCATCTGTCTGTTCCAACTCCTTAACCCCTCTTGGAAGGCCTATGCCAGGCTTCTGGAAATGAGGATCCGGTTGTTGGTTGAGTGCCGGATTCAGGGGAGCACTGGACCACCTTCTTACCCTCACAAGGATTCTAGAGGGTTTGTGGGAGTATGCCCAACCAGTCTACATGTGTTTTATGGATTTGGGAAATCCCTGGAGGTGTCCTGTGGGGGGTGTTTCAGGCGAATGTGCCACTGGGTGTACTGTTGTGGGCTATTCAGTATAAGACTCATTCCTGGAGATGTGGGACTCTGTCAGGGCTGCCCTTTGTCATTAGTTCTGTTCATAATTTTTATGGACAGAATTCCTAGATACAACCAAGGAGTGGAGTGTGTCCAGTTCAGTGACCTCCGCATCGTATCTTAGCATTTTGTGGATGATGTGGTCCTGCTGGCTTCACCGGATTCTGGCTTCACCGGATCCTGGTTGGGGATGAGGTGCTGCCTCAAGCAGAAGAGTTTCAGTATCTTGGGGTCTTGCTCATACGTGAGGGGGAAAAGGAAGCAGGGTCTCGGCATGCAGATCAGAGCAGTTTTGGAGCACTGGTACAAGTCAGTCATGGTGCAGAAAGAGCAGAGTCTAAAGGTGAAACTCTTGATTTACTGGTCAACCTGTGCTCCTGTCCTCACCTATGGTCATGGGTAGTGACCAAAAAAACTTTGATCGCAGATACAAACAGCAAAAATGAGTTTCCTTTGCAGAATGTCTGGGCTCGGCTTAAAGAGAGAGGGCAAAGAGGGCAGACATTTGGGATGGAGCGCAAAGTTAAGCTGCTGCTTCTGTGTATCAAAAGAAACCCGTTAAGGTGGTGTGGACATCTGATTAGGGTGCATATCTAACCAGGAGGAGATCTCTGGGCAGACCTAGGACACATCAGAGAGAGAATACATCTCTCGGCCGGCCTGATAGCACCTCAGTATCCCCCAAGAGGAGATGAAGGAGGTGGTGGGGAAAAGGGGTGTCTGGATACCTTTGCTTAGACTACTACCCATACAACCAAAACCCTCATAAGCAGCACAACATGGATGGATGCACCTTTCTGCTAGTATTCTTTTTATTACATCCTCCTAGAATTCCAGCATACTTGTGAAGATGTCCTCCTCTGCCAGAACCCAAGTCGAGTATTTGCTAATGTTCCTGTTGTAGAAAGGTGCTGCTCTCCTTAATAATTCATTCCTTCCTTCCATTAATGTTCTTATGATGCACATTAAGCTTACCGGCGTATGGTTACTTGGATCAGCCTAGTCACCCTTTTTCACAACGGGATAATATTTGCTAGCCTCCTGTCTTTTTAAGAATTTTCCATATTTTTGAAATGGATTGCCAATGGTCTGTATCTGCACTCACTAACCACCTCATGCACTCAAGGATGAATGTCATCTGGTCCTGATGATTTGCAGAACGTCTTCCTTTACAATTTCTAAGTCCCTAAATACCTCCTTAGTCGTGTCTGTTAACTCTGGTAGGTTACTGACCTCTTCACACGTATAAAATACAGGTTCAAAGCATGTGCCGTCTCACTGTGTGTATATTGTAGTTCACCTTGGCCATTCCTAACATCAGTTCCTTCATATTTTTTTTAACTGCTAAAATATTGAAAGAATCTCTTTGGGTTGTCTCATCTATTTTGTAATATTTCTCTTCAGCTGTCTTTCAGCCTTCCTAATATCCTCTTTAACTGTTGCTCTCATATGCCCTACAGTTGGTGCTGGAGCCAAATGTTAGTGGTGACTAATGTGTAGATGGATGTGTTGATGTGTGTCAGGGTGCGGCCTCCTTCAAGGTTGAATCCTTTGCGCCCAACATAACTGGGATAAGCCCCTACCTCCAGCGACCTGGAACTGGACAAACTGGTTAGAGAATGGGCTGAGGGTTAGACAAATTGACACTTACCTATATTTGACCATGCAGCCGTGTTTATGCCATATGAGGATGACGAGCATGAAGCCTCCGTTTAATCAAAAGCCAGTAACCTCGCCACCCGCTCAGCTGATACAATTGATCACAACATCGCGCTCAGAGTATACAACAATTGTTTATTTGTATTTCTCCGCTAATTCGACAATGGCACCAAAGTCTTAGTGATGAAAGCCTTTTTTTTCCCCCCTCTCATTGAAAGCGCAGTGAGATTTTCTTACCTTATTATGTTTTTATTCTTCCTTAAGTTTTTAAATACTAGGTGTGATACCCATGATTCCACAATAAAATTCCAACCCTATTTGGGGATGTGGGGAAAGAAAAACTGCCAGTAACCCAGGGAGCATGTGCCAATCCATACGTTAAGCATCTGGCTGTGGAGTTCAAGCACAGGACGTGGGATTCGTGAGGCGGTAGTGCTACCCACTGCTCCCCTTCATGAAATATTCTGCGACGTGACATGTGAGTTTGATATTCTAAATGCCATTCTGCCACGCTGGCAGCTCCATTTGCCAGAAGAGGGGCAGATGTTCCCTCACGTGCGCAGAGCAGACGAGACCTTCTCTCACCTCGCCAAATGAGTCAGTGTGCCATTTTACCCCAGGTGACTCAAAGGTGACCTTCACTGTCTGCTGCCCTCCGGCTCCAGTTGCTGGGGGTGGCAGAATGCAGCTCATTTACAAGCATCAAAGGAATTAAAAAAAAAAAAAAAAAAAAAAGCAACTTGTAACCCTGGGCATCTGTTAGTGATTAGGAGGGCAGGGGAGGGGGGTGCAGCTCAAGTGATAAAGACGCAGAGAGAAGTGGATGGTGTCCTGCCCTGGGGGTTGGCATTATCTTCACTTATGATTAGTGGCCGCTCCTTACTTGTTTAAGCTGAAAGCCTGCTACATTTTCTTTTTAATTACATTTAATCTATTAAATCCTCTCTCTCGGTGCCAGTGCATCAAATAGCAAGCAGAAGGAGGCCGACACTTGAAAAGTGAGTTGCAGTTGAGGAGGATGCGCGTCTTCTGATTCCATTTACCCTTGGTAAGTTCGTTTGTAGTGAATTAAAGGTGGTTTGGGACACCTTTACTGTCACCTACACAATCCGCATGGCCTAACACTCTTCATTTGTCAGTATTGAATGTTGCAGCCAGAATATTAGGAGCATATTAATAAATGCCTAAAATCCTGAAACGTAAAAAGGGGGCACATCTTCTTCTCTCACACCATATTTTCTAATAATTACAGGTGAAACGTGGACCTCCAGTTCTAAATGTTGTAATGCATTTTATTATTTCTGGTGGCTTATATAGAGCAAGCCGAACCTTTTTTCATTTTGGCATGCCACTCTTTCATTGTCACCATTATAAATACATGTATAAATGTGCCTTTACTAAGTAGTGCCCTTTAACCTCCGTGGCGTTAATCCTGACCGTGAAAGTTTGGGCAATTACAGTTAACCGTGAGTCGCACTCGGGCTGCTAGGAGTTACCCATTTCTGGGCAGGCTAGTTTGGATTATGGAGGCCTTCCACAACTTTGGCCTTTTCATGTCCTGCACACATAACGTAATCGAAGACCTGAGCAAAATTTGAAAAAACAGAATAAAAATGGTGACAAAAAGAAAATCGAAAGACGGTGAGCTGAACAACAAGAGGAAGAGCTAATGGCTCAGCAGTGGTGCTGAGACATCTTGGACTGATGAACAACTGTGGAGGGTCCAACTGCTACAGCGGTGGGGGCCGCACCTCCTTTGGCTCAGCATATCAGAGCACAGGATACATAAGTTAAGTTGACATACATTATGAAAACAATTTGAAAACCTTTTGATAAATAATGGTTTATTTTCACATAACACAAGTATACCAATCTATCCATCTGGCTATCCATCTGGCTACCTGTCTGTCTAAAATATCAACCAATAAAAAATAAAAGCTTGCATTAGTTTCAGTAGGCTGGAATGAAATCATCAATGTGGGCCATTAAGAGACCTGCTTACTCTAATGTGGTGGACATCTTTATTTGTGTTATGGTGGTGGCCGAGACGTTCCTGCTAATTTGCATTATCATTTCAAGGCAGCTTTGATATTCACCAAGTGTCCATATTAACACGTTGCACAAGTCCCATGGCGTTGATTCTACATCTCTGCAATTTTTATTCGCATAATTTGGAGAAAAGAACACTTTTATCTATTAAAGTGTTTTTCATGAATTCATAACGCAAAAAAAAAATAATTCCATGCAGCGTTGAAGGTAAAGTCTCTTAATTAGTGTGTTTGCTTTCCTCAGACAGAGGGAGCTGATCAAAGTAAAGCCTGTATTTGTGAGTATGGCAGAGCGTTGGAGACAAGCACATTAAGATAAAGTGTCTATCTATCTATCTATCTATCTATTAATCTATTAAGATATCATAAGAGCTTGGGCAGCGGATAGAATTTGAGTGATGCCCATCTGGCCTTCCAGGGTATTGTGGTGATGCCCTCCTGTGCATTTTGAGGTGATCAGAGGGTGAAGCCGAGCCCTTTAGGCTCCTGTTAGATAGACTGGTTAAGACAGTGGTCCGTTCCAGTAAACTGAACAGAGAGCCCTTATCATGTGCCCGTTTTGGACTCCTGTAAATCCTGGGGTTGTAATGCGACACGCTTGTACCACAAAGAAGTTGCAGCCATAATGGAACAATGTTAAATGATAACCTGAAGAGCAAAACGATTCTCAAAGTGGCCTTGGAATTACGCCACCAACAAAATGAAACAATGCAAAATCTAAATTAATAATTTAAAAGTAATGCGTGGAAACGTTGCAAAAACAGAAAAAGGTTTACCATAAAAATAAAGAAGTGAGGAGTTTTCTTGGGTTTTCGATGCAAAAATAACAGCAGCTTTCAGAGTTTATATGTTCTTTTACGTGGAAAAAATCAGATGTTAGGAAGTGGGCACTGCCACGTTAGATAAAGCTAATGTGATGATGTCAAGTGCGTCAAAATCACAGCAACAAGATACATCAAGAATCTCAAAATGGTGTCCACTTCTTCTTCATCATTTCCCACTTCTATGTGAGGTCAGTTTGGCCCTGCACCTCCTTGCCAGTCATACTCTTTTCCTTCAGATCTTCTTTTACTTTATATACCCACCTCCACTTTGGCCTCCCTCGCTTTCTCTTCCCCTGGACTTCCACTCCCATCACTCTTGTCCACCTATTCCTTGTTTCTCTTCATCACATGTCCATAGCACTTCAGCCTCCTTTCCTTGTACTTTCTTAGGTGTGTCTCCCACATTTCCTGTATCTCTGACTCGTTTCTTATTCTGTCCTTTTTTGTAACTCCATGCACATCCATCTCAGCACTCTCATTTCTATCACATCTGACGACTTCTCCTGAGCTCCCTTTACTGCCCATGTCTCCGCTCCATACACGTCTTGCCACTGTCTTTTAATACCTTTTAATTTTTCTATCACACAATACTCCTGATGCCTTCTTCCTCTGCAACAAACTCTTCATCTTGGCCAACCACTAATCACAGATATCTAAATGTAACCACTCTCTTCAGTGTCTCCCCCTGCAGGCCAATGTCTGGCTCCTGATCATCATTAAACCTCCTATATTTTGTCTTTTCTCCACTTCCTCCTTTCTGCTGCTACACAACACAACACCATCAGCACACAGCCTGCGCCAGAGGGACTGGTCTTTTATCCCATGAGTCAACACATCCATAGGTAGATCAAAAGTGGTAAAGACTTGAAGATCATCTCTGGTGCAGACCTCATCCAACTGGGGTCTTGTCTGTTACCCCAAGACACAATACGTGTCTGGTCCTCCTTTTTCTCTCTTCTGCTCCTCCAGACCTCTTAACGTGGCAATCAGTCATAAGCCTTCTCAAAATGGCGGCAACCCTGTCACAAAAGAAATAAACCCAATGATAAAATGACGGCCTTGTGTTGAAGCTCATGGCTCAGACACTCATTCTTATGTTTAAATCTGAATGGGATGGGGATGTTCTGAACTTCATTTTGTTTTGTTTTGGTTATTTTTTTCTCTTTTTACTAATTAAAGAGCACTTTATTCATCTTCTTAATCAGACCCCTCTGGCTTAACTGAATAAGCTGCTTTGACAGCTCTGTGAGATTCCATCTGCTCGGTGACTAGTTTGCCCGGATTGCTTTCATCATTTGGAATTCATGAACATTGCCCCCCCCCCCCCCCAGCCCCCCACCCCCCCAATCTTTCTTTCTTCCTTTTTTATGTGTTTATTTTTGCATAACCACATTAAGTCAGCTGGAGCGGACATCTTTAAAGTGTCCTGTTAGGTCAGACAGTGGTGATCCTGAAAGCCATCTTGATCACTTTCTAGGTTTTCTCCTTCCATAGTCCCGCTGAACCAGAAGTACAGTGGATTCAGAAAGTTCTGCACCTTTAACTGGGTTGTAGATTTATGAGGAATGTTCAAAAAGTTTCCGCACTTTTTTTTTTAACTCTGTTTATTAAGAATTTCAAAAACAAATTGCACCACTTTTCTACATAGTCACCTTCATTTACGATGCAATTTACCTAGCGTCGTGCCAAATTTTTAATGCCCAATTACTACTCCTCCTGCCTTCACCGTTTCCAATGAAAGTGTGAAAACTTTTCGAATGTCCCTCGTAATTTTAAATAAATTAAGTTTAACCCATAATGACAGAGTGAAAATCCATTTTCAGAAAGGTGCAGGTGCTGCTGTAGCCACCAATTCTTGTATGGCTGTCATTTCTCCTGGTGTGTCAGACTGTGTCCCTTTTGTCAACAAAGGGAACCCATTTTGCATTTTCTGTTTAATCAAATAATATTTTACTATTTACAAAAAATGCTCTTCCACAAGAGTGAGGCTCCATAGTACAGATATTTGAAGAATGGTCACAAATTGAACAATAAGGTCAAATGGTCAAAATAATATCACAAAGGTACAGAACTGTACAAAGAAACACACACCAAACTCCCACGTGTACTCAAAAAGAACCACCTGGAACTGAAGGAAACCCTCCGGCTTTATAGGCTGAGGGCAGTTCCTGGCAGTGATTGGCAGGTGGCTCCACCTCTTGGAAACCTCAGGAAGACACTGAAACGAAACAGGAACAGTCAATGGCAAATAAACATAAATACAATGAATACACTGTAGCGGGGCTACATAGTAATAGTGTTTTCAATGTTTGTGCAGAGTGCATTTTGTTTCCATCGTCCCGTTTGCTGTTTATAATGTGTGCGTCAGTGAATGTTGTCCCCGTAAATACAGAGGGGACGGATGATGAAGAGAGACTGCAGCCCCAAGATGGAAAGCACCTGTTCACAATCAATTACATCCGGCTCTTTACTATTTAAACAATAAGGAGGGAAAAGAGAGGAGGAAGGAGAAAGACGGAGTTTTCAATTTATGACAACGAACCACCAATACCTGCTATTTTTCACATTGCGCTTTTGTATACAGTTTGTTTTTCATTCCACCGGATTTACTTCAGTTCAATCATCGCCAGAGACCCCGGGGTTGGACGTCATTATCCAGCACACGCTGAGGACTTAACACGGTGAGATTGTTCCATTTTCCGGGAGATTCAAACACATCCATTCTTTCAGTCATCCGTACTCAGGACAGTAATATACCCGGACTCAAGTTCACAATCATTGTCATTTCCGTATTCATTCATTATTGTTATTCGTGTTTTTTGTTATATGTTACGGGGGCAAGGGAGGGTTTGTTATTGTGTGTGTGTGTATGTATATTCAGACTACGAATGCCATGAATGTAATTACCCCGATCTACATGCTGTCAAATGAACGAACTACACGCCGTGGTGCAACGTTAGGGGCTTCGCCTCTAGCGCTGACGTCCGAGGTTCGATTCCCGAGAGGGAGTGCAGTGAGTGTGTACGCCTGATGAGCCCAGAATTAGGGCGAAACACGTGTCGCGTACTCTTTGCATTATTTGACAGTAAACTATTTCAACCATTCTATGATCTGCTTCTCGCAACTGAAAGAGGGCACCGTGGTGGATGTTAGCCAACTTGCTGACCAACCATAAGCGTTACCTGGTAGGTAACCACCCAAACAATCAGATTATATTCATGGCATTCGTAGTCTGAATCACATATATATATATAATATATAATAGAATAATATATAGTGTTTTCACGTGGCTGCTTTGATGGAGGGATATACATATATATTTGCTACATGGGGAATGTGCAGTAGTATTTTGTTATTGTGTTCCATTTAATATATTTAGTCACTTATTTGACATACCAGCTTTTGTGTGCTTGTTTTTAAACCGTCGATTGAGGGGAAAATATTATGTTAGAGGTACGACTTGATAGATAGATATATGTGTGTGTGTGTGTGTGTGTGTGTGTGTGTGTATATAATAAATAAATAAATAAATATATATAATAATATAAAGATTCATCTCAGTAATTTATCCAGGCCACAGGTAGTGCAGCTGCCGGCTGGGTTAAGGGTCGGCCGTTACAACATGCCACGGAATAGAAAAGGTGACATAAAAACATTAAGTTGAACCCTGGAAAAGATAGAAGAGGAATTAACTGGTAATTCTAATTAATACAAAAAAAAAAGGTATCTGACAGTAAGTGCTAGTAAGAGGAGTATAATGTTGGAGTTTGAATTTTAAAGTTGTCTGTAATAACTGAGTGAGTGTTTAAAGTATGTGCTTTAAATACATACTTTTGACAGAGTGTAGGGGTGGTGAAGTCATTTATTTATATCAGATATTAATCCAAATTAATATGCGGAGTAGGAGGAGTGGAGTGGTGGTGTGGCAATGGATTAAACTTTGTATTTAATAATGTGTGTAGAGAATAAGATGTATGATTTATGAAATTTATTTGAAGAGCGGGAACAGTGTGTATTTAGGGTTAGAAATGTAATGTTCTTTATAATTTGTATTACGTGAATATTTTGGAAGTTTTTCTTGTTATTTTTTTGTGAACTTATTATTTGGGGGGAGAAACGAGCCTTTCTGTGATACAGTGCCCTCGGTTTGTTTCTGTCTTTGTATCTGTCCTTCCTGCCTTCAGTTCAAGCAGGAGTTGTTTATGTGGTCCGCCTCAGAGGTGTTCCACTACACCACAGAGCCTTTTAACCTGCTGGAGCTCACGATTCCCTGATGTGGGAGTCCATCTTTTTTTTTTTTTTTTTCCTACTGTGGATTTATCCCCCATATCACCATCAAAATCTGCTGCACTGCTCATTACACAACTTAATAACCGGATCAAAGTCTCATTGGGCCCTGCTTGTCTCCTGAAACAGCATCTACAACATGAAGCCAAAAGGGGGCGCCAGGCTCTCACGTAATTCATGTTAGCCCACAGGAAGCCCATTTGCAGAGTATGGCAGTGCAGTTTACAGGCTTGTCAGACATAAGACACAATCCAGCAGAAACATCGGTCTCGGAGTGTAAGCTGCCTTGGCTTTGTCCGTCACCACCTTTTATTTTGGCACATTCCTCCTTGCAGCACCTTAATGGCAGTGTCACAGCAGCCAGGAACAGCAGGTGGCAGCACATTGACTTGACAGATCGGCCGAGTCAGCGTCAGGGCTGTAGTGTTAAACTGCAAGGCGCGTCCATTTCATGAAAGGCTTTTAACTGTGACAGTCCTGCAGAGAGCAACGCATTCACTTTGATTACAATGGATTTATTACATGGAGAGTAAAAATGTCCATTATGCCTAATTCATAAAAGACTGGATTGTAATTTCAGCACTTAGAATTTATTTCACTTGGAACGTTTCGTAACAATTAAAGGTTCAGCTCTGCCTGCAGGTTGATTAAGGGTTTGTGTACCGGTGGTGCCAAGTGATTGTTACACACTTATTGTCCCATCATGCAAGTTGGCATGGTGCCCCCTGCCAGTCAGTCCCATCATGCTCCTGTGAAAATTGCCTCTATAGTTTGATTTAGAAAACTGGAATATGGAGAATTGGCTGATGCCTACAAGCTGTCCTGGTTGTCATTGTATATGTATGGCTTGCTATTTAATACTAGTGAAACACGCGCCACTCTGCTAGCATGAATGTGTCTGTCATTCTTGCATTCTCTATCTCACACTTGACACACAGCAGATGTCACTGCTCTTCTTTTTCTTTCCACCATGGCACTTTGTTTGCTGATCCCTTTGCTGTAACAAACGCACAAGCACAGGTTTCTCTACCCAAAATAAAGTTCGATCAAGACCAAGATCACAGTTCTAGCCCCAGTAGTGTGCAAGTAATTGCATGACTGATGGACAGATATTATCATTTTATATAAATAGGAACTTTAAAAATGGGCAGGTCAGTCCCATCATGCTTTTGTGAAATTGTTTCACAAGTTTAGATATGAAAATGAAAACGAAGAGAGTTCATTGACAAGTAAGGCTTGCCCAGTTGTTGAATGTATGGCTTATTATGTAATTCTTTTTCCAGATTGACATAGCGCCCCCTGCATGTCAGCCCCTTTATACTCAAGATGATGAGAAAATTTAAAATATGGAAAGTCTACACAATGTCCACATTCATCCCCCGTTATGATTGTATGCATGGCATGTTGCATAATTTTCTTTACAAGTTGGCATAGTGCCCCCTTCAGGTCAGTCCAATCATCCTGCAGTGAAAATTGCTTCTGTTCCCTCCAATAGAGAAAACTAGAGATGGAGAAGCTCATTGCCATGGATGCCTCGCCCAGTTTGTGTTGTGTAAGTACTTCTCATGGCAGGCTGGCATAGTGCCCCCTGCAGGTCAGTTCCGTCATGCTCCTGTGAGAATTCCTTCTGTAGCTTTGGTAAAGTTGCAACAGGAGACCTGTGTCCATGTGTAGAAGCTCGCCAATTGTCACTGTAATTTAAAGCTTATTACATAATATTCTTTGCAAGTTGGCATAGTGCCCCCTGCAGTTTGGTCTCCTCAAGCTCCTGTGGGAATAGCTTCAATAATATTGACATGCAAATCAGAATAAGAAACGATCATTGACTCACAAGGCCTGCCCGGTTTTTGTTTTAAGTATATGACTTTTTATGTAATTCTCTTTAGTGATTGGCATAGCACCTTCTGCATTTCAGTTTCCTCCACTCATGTCTCTGTAGTTTAGGTAGGGAAGTCTACACGAGGAGAGTAGTTGCTGCCCACATGCCCTCCCAGTTGTGACTGAATGTGTGGCTTGTTATAAAATGTTCTTTACAAGATGGCACAGTTTTCCCCCTCAAGGTCAGTCCAATCAAGTCCCTGTGAAAACTGCCCTAATAGCTGTTTATGAAGAGACACATTAGGCTCACCCGGTTGCTGCTGTGTGTGTATGGCTTATTTGATGTAATTCCCTTACTAGATTGGCATAGCACCCCCTGCAGGCCAGTCCCATCAGACCTCTGTGGTAATTGCTTCTGTAGCTTCGAGAAGAAAGTCCAAACAGGAGACTCTCGTGACTCACGAGGCTCTCCCAGTTGATTTTTATTGTTGTGTGATTGGCTTACTAAGTAATTCTCATTACATTCTCATTATAGCGCCCCCGGCAGGTCAGTCCCATTATTCTTCTGGGAAAATTGCCTCTATAATTGAAAAAATGGAAGCACATGGGCACTCGCAAGCTCCCCTGGTTGGCATTGCATGTAAGGCTTATTATATAATAATCTTTACAAGCAGCCATAGCGCCCCCCCGCAGGTCAATCAATCATATTCCTGTGGTAACTGCTTCTATAGTTTAGATAAGAAAGTTGCCACAAGAGAAGCACATTAACACATAGAAGCTCTCCAGTTGTTATCGTATGCAAGGCTTGTTATATAAAAGTCTTTATAAGTTGGCATCACAGCCCCTGCAGGTTACCTCCATCACACTCCTGTGAAAATTGTTTCTATAATTTAGACAAGAAAACTGGAACAAGAGAAGCTCATTGACACATATGGCTGACCCAGTTGTCGTCATCTGTGTGGAATATTATGCAATTCTCTTTACAAATTGGCATAGTGCCCCCTGCTGGTCAGTCCCATCATGCCCCTGCGAACATTTGCTACTGTACTTCTGAATAAGAAAATTGGAACCACAGTAACTTGTTGACATATGAGACTGACCTGGAGTGGCTTGTTATGTAATTTTCTTCACAAGTTGGCATAGCACCCCCCACAGAGCAGCCCAATCATGTACTTCAATATTTTACATAAGAAAGAAGGTCATTGATGCATTCAGGTTCACTCACATATTATTGTATGTATTTCTTAGTTTTTTTTTTACAGGTTGGCATAGTGCCACTTGAAGGTCAGTTCCTTCCTGGCTTCAAGCGATCAGCCTTGCCAGCAATGCATTCTTAGCCCTTGAAGCTGCTGAGCTCTTCTTCAGTGTGGTGTGGTGACGTCAATTCTTAAATGTGTTACAAGACCTCATAGAGGAAAGTTGCCTGTGTGCATAATTTATGGCATGATGCAGAAGTCATTAACTTGCATATGTGGCGACATCAGACTGTATTAGAGTGTAAGGAGCGTCCCCAGATGTGTACACACTTTGAATTTCTAGTATACATGAAAACAGACCTGGTCGGGATTTGAACCCCAAACGCTGGAGTTTTGAGGCTGCAGCACTAACTGGTTGTTTTCTCACATCTCAAAGGGGATGCAGGTTAGATAGATTGGCATGAGTGTTTGTGTGTCTGTGTGTGTCAGTGGGCTCAGTGACAGACTGGCACCCATCCAGGGCTGCTTCCTGTCTTCAGTTTCAGTTTATTTTTGTGCTGCGCTCTTCATGAGCTCTTCAGGCTCGGCACACATACAGAAATCCATAACTTGGATGCATCGAGAGCAAATGATCAAGTCATACAACATTTACGTACGTGAAGTTAAGACAGGATTAGGTTCATCCAGCCAAAGTGGTTCTATCGCGACAGCGTCCGGTCCATTGACATTATAACCGAGATCTGCAGAGTTGACAGCAGAGGAGAGGAAAACTAAGGCGGCCTCCACACGGCTACATTTCTGTTTACACGTGCAGATGTTAGACTCCATGTTTCTCCTTTCGTCCACACTGCCCCAGCGTTTTTAACCTTTGAAAATGCTCTCCAGAGCCCTATAGTTCTGATCACATTCCAGATCTTAGCTTTGAGACTCTCCGTCAACATGCATGTCTGTTTCTAGATTTTTGAATTGCCCGTCCTGCTTCTGAAATTCATGTAGCACTGCATGGTGCTTGTTGCTGTTTGAGGTAGCTCACTAGACTTGCTTAGCCACACCACCCGGAGGTCACGTGACCGGGGCAGGCTTGTCCTTTTTTAATAAGCTGCCCTGCAGCTGGCATTGAAGCTATTCATTTGAATGTGGAATGCCAGCCCATTGACTGACTCCGAGCTGAAGAGTCCACACCTTTACGATGTTCTCATTCACTACCGCAGACCTGCAGGATAGAAGCCGAGTTGTGTTTCCTGCTGAAGGTGTCGCTAAGCCGCTCCTGTGTTGTCTTTGCTTTTGTGGTCTGGAGAGCTCTTAGCAGATTTAACTCCATGATATCTTTGTGTTTTGTTCTATTCAGCTCTCCCAGTCCCCCCCAACGTGATGCTATCACCACCGTGCTTCAACGTTGGAATGGCATTGCACTGGTGAAGGGCAGTGCTTGGTTTCCTCCAGATGTGATGCTTTACAACTGAGGCCAGACAGTTCAATGTTGGTTTCATCAGACCAGAGAACTTTGTTTGTTGCAGTCTGGGAGTCTCTTGGGTGCCATTTTGCAAACTCTATCATGTATTGTTTGGCCACTCTGACATAAAGCCCAGGTTAGTGGAGTGTTGCGGTGATGGTTGTCTTTCTGGAGGTTGCTCCCATCTCTACACAGATTCCTTGGCGCTCAGCTAGAGTGACCATTAGATTCTCGGTCACCTCTCTTACTGAGGCCCTTCTCCCTGATTGCTCCGTTTAGAGTCGTGGTTCTTCCATTTATGACGTTATGGAGGCCACTCTGCGGGGACCCTCAGTGCTGCAGGGATTCCATGGACAGGTGTGTGCCTTTCCTGATCAGCCCAATCAATTGAAGCAACTACAGGTGGACTCCACCAGGAACTGAAACATCTCGGTGACGATTAATAGAATGGGACGCATCTGCGCCAAAGCAAGGCTTGGGTCAATGGGATATTTCAGTTTTTTTTATTTTTAAGAAATTTGCAAAAATGTCTAAAAATTCTGTTTTCACTTGGTCATTCTGGAGTATTGAGTGTTTAGGGAAAAATGAATTTAAACAATTTTAACAAAAGGCTGCAGTTTAACAAATGTGTACAATGAGGAGGAGTCTGAGTACTTTATTTTTAAATCATTGTATTTACGTTTGTTATGTGTCACAAACTCCTTGCAGCTGCTGTAAAAAAAAAAAAAAGTTCACAGTTAAGTTTAAGGTGAGGCTCAGATACGCATCAGCTGAACAGGCTTTGAGGCCTAAGATTCAGAATGAGGAGAGACCACAGATTATCCACAGAGCTACTGGTCCCACTCTGTAGAACAGGACAGGCCCATTTAGGAAGCTCACGGTGGTCACCACATTAACAGGCGAGGTCCACAGCAGAAGGGGCCAATAGTCCACTGGGGCTGGACGGTAAGCGTCTGTTCAGGTCGCCTTGCAAAGGCGTCTTTCACCTCACAGCAGTTTCGCATGGCTGGGCTGCACTGCTATTGAACCACTGAACACCTCCACTTCTTTAATAGACGGACCATCTTACGTTTCAGTCCAGCCTTTGGGAATTTCTCCATATGGAAAGCCGAGAGTTGGCGCCTGGAGCAGGCCTCTTTGATAAAAAGAAATTGATGAAATGGAAATTGGCAATAAGCAGTCTCGTCGGCATGCATGCCCTTTTATGAATGCCCCAAAGGCGGGACAGGCTTCCAACATCCCAGAAGCACAAGGCCAGCTAAATTACCACTTGTCACTTGGGAGCGGCGGGACAATACTGATTCAGTACGGCCACGGCAGCTGCTGAGTGCCCAGAGCGTCGGCGCGGACACCAAGCCAACAAGTACCAGCCACGCACTGGGGACACTAATAATAGAGTGACCCCTAAGGGCATGGAGCCTGCCAGGAATCTTTTATTAGGCCGGCACGGACGCAGAATTTCATTCACACAGTTAAACAGCAAAACTATTCATCCGGTTAATCAAATATGGGGGGGATTTAAGTGGAGGAGGCTTGGCTTCTTATGATAAGAATAATAAGGTCAAGGATATTTATAGGGACGCCATTTCATCAGGTTTGGTATAGTGCTTAGTGCGATTTGGTTCGAATCAGTTTGTCCGTGAGGGGTTTGCGTGTTCTTCCATGTCCAGGTGGATTTTCCTTCCACTTCATCCAAGTCATGCAGGTTAGGCTGAGTGGAAGTTCGTAAATGGCCTCTGTGTGAGTGAGTAGGCCTCACTATAGAACGGGTTGTTGTTTGCCTTTGGTCTGATACTGTTTGGGAAGCCTGTGTCACCCTGACACTAAATTAGATTAAGCCAGCTTCTCGCTCAGCATTCATTTTATATAGTGCCTTTCAGAGAGTGCAAACACCGCTGTTCACAATGGGTAAAGATACAAAGAAACAAAATCAAATACACAGAAAGCAGAGCAGGCAATATGGCAGGACAAGGCAGAAAAGGGACCCAAGTATCAGGGAAGAGAGTGCCCCTGGCATGGCCACTGGGTGCCACCTCAGCACTCTGGAGCTGCACACAATATTCAGAAAACACCAACACTTCTCAAATACACAACCAGTCGGATGTCTGGACACACTGAGAAATTTTCATGTGTCTGGTACAAATTGAAACCTTTTTACTTTTTCGTATACGAAGTGTAGGGAAAGTATTAGAATCATCCAAATAGTCAATGTCGAGATTTTGATGAATCTCGATGTTTTAGACCTACTTGAGTCCGAAAATACCATTTTTGGAATTCTGTCTGTCTGTGTGTAAAGACACGACAACTTGAGTACGCTTTGGTCAACCACATTTTGCATACAAGTATGAAGTACAAAACGTGGATTTCTATCAACTTTTGGGCCATTTCTGCTAACCGGAGGTGGTACTTTACCTTTTATTCATGCAGCTGCAGAGTCTGATTTATTCAACTTTACTTTTATAATAATTGCTCAATATATTATTAGTTTGATTTGTTGTTGATGGTTCTTTTAATGTTCATAATATAAACATGTAATCCTTGTCTTGTGGTTCACTCCTTAAATATCCATCCCCATATCTGAGTATACGCGGAAGTCGAGAGGAGACCACTCACGTTTTTTTTTTTTGTTGTTGTTGTTGTTGTTTTCTATCAAGATACCGTTGATTTGATTTAAAAATACAGCCAAGATATTACTAGTGTTTCTAATGGCTATAAGTACTTTTTCATGACAGATTTTGAATTTATTATTCACATATAACTGCTAAGCCCCATTTTAAGCCGCCATTCCTTTGGTGTCCTAATGCTTATGCTTCATTATTTATGTATAAATTCTATTTAGTTATTAGAGAAACCTTTGTAATTACATTAGCTACACTGAAACTTGTTTTTCTGTTCACCTGTGTCCCAAGGTACTGATGTTCCCAAAGTTCAGTTCTTGGTTCAAAATTGACCAAAATGATGTCAATCTACGGTGTTTTTGCAGAGTGAAGGTGATTCCATGTGACAGATTGTCAAGAAACTGAAGATTTACAAAGGCGTCTGTTACTGTCTTGAGAGAAGAAGGCAAAGTGGATCTGACCAGGAAAGAAAAATAGTGGAGTGAGGACTAGTGAAGTGTTTGTTTCTTACACTACAGATTCTGATGTCCTTCTCCCCTTGTGCAGTTGTCCATCTGGGCCTTGCTCTCCTTCTATCCTGGTCAGATCCATTTTGCCCCCTCCTCTCAAGACAGTAATAGACACCTTTCTATGACATCTTCAGTTTCTTTGCAATTTGTCATGTGACAAACTTTATTCTGCAAAAAAAAAAAAAAACGTAGACTGCCATGTTTATTGAGAAGGCTGTTTCATTTTGGCCATTTTAAACCCAGCACTGAACTTCAGTAATGCCAGCACCCTGCAATACAAGAGCACAGAGTAACAGGTGCCAGCGGTGCGAATGCAATGACAGAATTTTGTCTAATAGCCAAAGTGGCTCAGGTAAATCCCATTCTGTTAGTCGTCATGGAGATGTTTGTACACCTTTGTTGGAGCCCACATGTGCTCAGTTGATTGGACTCGATTATTACCGGCACACACCAAGTCAAGGCGGTGCCTGCAGAGCTCCTTCGTTTATGCACAAGTGTTTGTGTGTCTTTTGTTGGCATTGCACTCTGGTCAAAATGCAAGTACAGTAAAACGTTCAGTGCCCACTTGACAATAAACTTGATCCGATTTGCCCAAGTCCGAGACGTTCACAATTTGTGTTGCTCACCACGAATGGCGCCATAGAGAGTGATGGCTTATCTGATTCAGCTCGTCTGCTTCGAGTATTACATTCCCAGAACTTTAGTCAGATGAATCAGTCTGTGAATGTGCTGAATAAAAACCTTTTAGGCCTTCTGGACCATGTTGCATGTCTTGAATCGGACCATCTTTATTGTATATAGCTGCTTACATGGTGACAAGACCCCAACACACGTACAAATGCATTATCAGAGAGAATCGAAGGCACATGTGGCAGTGCCCAGGTGATGCCCTTGGATTTAAATTTCAAACTGGGTGTCCGCTGGCCACTCTCCCGTTGTACGTGTTGGCAGGGGTGATGCTGGAGTGAAGGCGCCTGAGCTGCCAAACACGTGATGACTTAAGGGCCCTGGAAGTTGACCTACTTAGTAGTGCGTTTGACAAATGACCTGCTCCAGTGGGCTTTTATTTGGGTTGCAGGTGACAGCCCTGTAATGTGCAGGCCCTTCTCTGCTTTTTGAAGATGCATCCTTGTGCCACTGAGTATGAAAGCACTGAGAAGACACACGTTGGCAAGGAGCCGGTGAGCTGCAGATCACGCAGCATTCCACACGTCATCACTAGGTGAGAAGCCGGACCTCCTGCGAGTGAGTGCGCTGAACTCTTAAGCTGCTGCGTTTTCATTATGCAGGTTTGGGATGCCCACGCACAAAATTCACGTGCACCGTACGCCAGTCACTTGACCTTGCCGTGCAGAACTTGTATCTGAATTAAACTTTGCGCCAGAGGTGGCAGGCATCCAGCGAAAAAAAAAAATAAAGAAAAAAATAAAAAATAAATAAAGAAAAAAGAAAGAAAGAAAGAGGGAAAAAAAATGCAGAGGCAGCGTGCAGCGTAGGGAAGGCTGGTCGCCATAGCAACCATTATAGTGATAATGATAGCCCTCGCACATACATGAATCATGAATGTATAGAAATAAATGAAGTGCAGGGTAAAAACTGTTCTCACCGACTGAGTGAATCATTCTCTAAAATGGTAGCCCCCCCCACGTGCCTCCCCCAAAAAAGAAAGGAGGGAAAAAAAAAAAAACAGCTCGGCTTGTGTGGGCTGAGAAAGATGGCAATTAGAGAAAAAAAAAAATGGAGAGAAGAGAGCGAGAAAGCAAACGTCTAAATAATTTTCACCTAAATGTCAGGCAGCTGGGCCTTGAACACCTTAGAAGGCTGCCAGGCCTGGGCTTACAGGTACGGACTGATGTGCTCCAGCCAACAAATCACAAAGCAGCTGTATTGTGTGTGTATAGTGCCTTTCAGGGCCATACAGCTGGGCACAGGATGCCACCTCACACACACATGCCCTTAAGTACTGGGCCATGCAGCCTGCTTACAGTGCGTGAGCACCCACCATCGAGTAGAGCCAAACGGACGCCATTGGGGTACATCATCAGCTTACAACAGGGCAAGTAGAGGATGTCGGGCTGGACCTCCAAGGTGCCTCCTCCTCTACAGTACTGTTAGGCAGGCAGTTGCCCTCCAATTGAGCGTAACCTCCATTACTCAGCCACATCCAGCTGAATCTCGGCTACTCCACCATGCTGTCTGCTTCCACTTAGGCGTCTGCATGACGGACATGGTGGGCAGTTCACTTGCAGCCTTTTTGTCTTTTCCATTCACTCATTCTGTTCAGGGGCCTGTTGTACTGTGGTTTCCATTTTATCAATTGAACAATAAGCAGCTTATGAGAGTGGATTCAGCGATTGAACCCTGTGGTGTGCAGATCAATGATGCAAACAGCAGACCACACTGCCTAACGTAAATGAAAGGCGCTATAAAACAGACCGATAGGTAGGTAAGAGCCATTCCACCTGCACTTCAGAACAGGTCATCCACCTGAAGCTGTACTAAGTGTGTTTGGGCCCGGCCAGTAGTCCATCAAGGAAAAGCTTGGGTTGCTGCTGGAAGAGGTTTTAGAGAGCCCAGCAGGGGGCGCTTATGCTGACGTCTGTGTCTGGATTCCCAATGCCACAGTGCAGTGACGGGGACACTGTGCTGAAAAAAATGGTGTCATCCTGCAGATGAGACCGTAACACTGAGGTTGTGACTGTTTATGGTCATTAAAGATCCCTGGGCATCATTCAAAAAGAGTGGGGTGTACCCTGATGTCCTGGCTAAATTGCCCACAATAGCTTGGTTGTTGTGGTCCCCTAAACATCCCCATGTCTCTTATTGGCAGACTAATTCTCTCACCCCTTCACCACCTGATAGCTAATGTGTGGTGAGCAGGCCAGCAAAAGAATGGCTGCCATCGCATCACCCAGGTGGGGGATACACATTGGTGGCAGTGGAGGTGGCACCCCACTAACTATGTAAAGCACTTTGAGTAGGTTAGAAAAGTGCTACAGAAAACTAAATTAATTACATTTAAAAAGCAAAATATTAAAAACATAGAAAAGATGCAGAGAGATATGTGAAAAGGGAACTATGAAAAAGATCAATGTCTAACGGATATGGAAGGCACTATATAAACTATAAACATCGGACATGAAGAGACCTACGGTAGAGAGGTGTTGTATATCAATTTGAATTTGTGTGTGTTTTGTGTTATTTGTTGTTTATGCTCATTTGAATTCTTGTTTTTCATGATTTGTTGCATTTCTGTTAGTTTTACTAATTTGTCATTTGTGTTGTGTCCCCTTAAATGAGCCTCCATTCCCTGTGCTTTATGGGTGGAGTCCCAGGAGGCGGGGCCACCCAGATAGCATGACTCCTCCTGGCTCCTCCTCCTGGTTGTTTATCTCCAGTCAGAGGTGAGACACAGCAGTCCAGTCCTCAAGCTGCTTGCTGTCATTTGTATTGTTTTCTTATGGACTGGTTTGTTTGTTTGTTTGTTTGTTTGTTTGTTTGTTGGTGTTTTTTGATATATACACTGGATTGAGAAATTTTCCAGGCCCCTTCACTTTCTGCACTTTATTACCTTGTAGATTTAATTTTAAATTGAGAATTTTTCCATTTTCACACCTCAGTCTACACTCAATAATCCATAGTGACAAAGTGACAATGAGTTTTCAGAAAGGTTTGTAATTGGCCTGGGGTGGGCTTGTTCTGAGCTTTTGGAGACCTCTCACCCATTTTCACCACGTCTGAAACTCCCAGTATTCTCATAAATTGTCTTAGCTAATAGGTGGGTCTCCCTTTTGATGATTTTTAAATTGGTTTCAGTCTTGCTTAACAGGTAGACATTTCTTCTGTTAGTTGGGGTGATTGAAGTTCGGGGATCCATGGCATTGTATTTGGGGTACTGTAAGAATTATTTTTAATCTACATGTTCCTGTTCGGTCAAATGAGCTCCAAGCACAAGGTGACCCACCACAGCTGTGTAGATGACGCACACTTTTACAAATCTCTAGCACGTGATGATTCTGAGACTCTGCGTCCTCTGATTCAATGTCTGTCTTGCATTTCGGAATGGATGCTTTGACATTTCATAAACTTAAACTGGGACAATAATCTTAGTTTTAGGCAAAAATGGAAGTAGTGAAGGTCTTTGAAATAAACTTGATCTTTTAGCTTTGAAAGCCCAGGCGGAAGTGAAGATGTAGGCGTTGTTCTGGATTCTGACCTAAACTTCGTATCGCACGTTAACCATATTACTACAACTGCATGGTTTCATTTAAAGGAATGCTCTGCTCAAATATGATATTTAAATTTGATATAGTACTTGCCCCATGTAGTTTGTAGTGATGGTGGATTAGAATTTTTAATGCATAGCAAAGATAAAAAAAAGTTTTTAATATAAAGGAAACCAATGGTGACCAGTGCTGTACAATGGTAAATAAAGTAAAAATGTCCTTGGAGAAAGGGAAAACAATCTCACCTTTCCCGTGTCGCGTAATCCACTTGTCAGTTATCCAGTTGTATGCTCAAAGCGTGCAAACCACTTGCATTTGTTTGCTAAAATGTTATTAAATGAATACTGCCGGAAATATCTGTGCATTTGGAAACCTGAAACCTAAGTCACACTGGATTGACTTTCTCAAGTGAAGAGAAGACTGTTGACTAACAAATGAGGGGTAGAGGCAGATCTTCAATTCCGTTTCTATTCGTGGCCCTCATTTCTGATGGAAGAGGACAGACTTTAGGTTAAAGAATCCACGTTTGGCTTTCCGTTACATTTCAGGTCTTCTTTTGCTAACTCGTGCCCAGGCAATAACAGAGCACAAAGCCAGTGCGTAACTGGATCCTTATCAGACGTCCGCTTCAAAGAGCCCCAAATAGAATACACGCGGAATAAAATGCAAGTCCAACTTCCCTTTGGCTCCAACCTCGCAGAGCCGCCAAGCGAGAACTTGAAAACATACATGCTGCTTGTTGTACAGTTTGCTGTTGGAGAATTGGAAGCCTGCCATGATAAAATGCAGATGTGGAAAACTCGAAAGGCCTTTTGGGGAGCTGTGATGAGCTTCAGAAAGAGAGCCTGACTGAGCACACTGGGGTTGAAAGAAGGACTGTTTTAGGTGTGACAGGAAGCAAATGATGTTTCGAGACTATGGTTGCCATTCTTGTTCAAATTCTGCTGTCTAGGTTGACCTGCAGGTTAGATGCTTTTGGAGAAGAATTCCTGAAGTCTAAGTGGTGGTGCCAGGAGCAGGACCACCAAGTAAATAAAGTGAGGAAATTGAAAGAGCTGCTCAGTGATTAGAGGAGGAATACTGAATGAGTGCAACCACTGGTCCTCAATGGAGAACATCTTGAGAGAGTTGGTAGGTTTAAGTACCTGGGAACCTTCATGGATAATGGAAAGACATTTTAAAACATGTCAAGATCCCAGCTGTTTAAGGAGAAGGCTGAGGAGAATGAGCATCACAGCTCACATCCTAAAGACCTACAGTGCACATCATATTGAGAGCATACAGACTTTTTCCTGGCCTGGTTTGGGGGTCTTTGTGTACAGTTGTGGCCAAAAGTTTTGAGGATGACTCCAATATTAATTTTCACAAAGTTTGACGCTTCAGTGTTTTTAGATCTTTGTGTCAGATGTTTCTCTGGTGTACTGAAGTAGAATTACAAGCAGTTCAGAAGTTTCAAAGGCTTTGATTGACAATTCCATGAGGTCCATATCTGCAGTGTTGGCCATTCTTTCTTTTTCAAGACCTCTGCAATTAACCCTGGCAGGCTGTCCATCAACTTCTGGGCCCAATCCTGACTGATGGCAGCTGCCCATTCTTGCAGAATCAGTGTTTGGGAGTTTTTGTTTTTCCACCCGCCTCTTGAGGACTGACCGCAAGTTCTTAATGGCATTAAGGTCTGGGGAGTTTCCTGACCATGGACCCCAAATGTTGATGTTTGTTCCCCGAGCCACTTAGTTTTCACTTTTGCCTTATGGCCCGGCCTGGTGCTCCGTCATGCTGGAAAGGGCATTGTGGGCCTCCAAACTGTTCTTGGATGGTTGGAAGAAGTTGCTCTCAGAGGATGTTTTGGTCCCATTTTTTTGTTCATGGCGCCATTGAAAACTTGTAGTCAGTCCTCAAGAGCTGGGTGGACAAACAAAAACCCACCAATTCTGACAAAGTGCCAGCATTGATTCTGTAAGAATGTGCTGCCATCAGTCAGGATTTGGCCCAGAAATTGATTGACAGCCTGCCAGGGCGAATTGCGTAGAGGGGTCTTGAAAAGAAAGAAGGGCCAACACTGCATATATGGACTCTGTGCATAAACTTCATGTCAATGTCAATCAAAGCCTTTGAAACTTCTGAATTGCTTGTAATTCTACTTCAGTATACCAGAGAAACATCTGACACAAAGATCTAAAAACACCGAAGCAGCAAACTTTGAAAATTAAAAAGTTTGGCCATGGCTGTAAGTAACAAAAAATAAACAGGAAAATAACCCATTGGGGTCCGCTCTCTGTGGACAACCACAACTAGAACTTCAAGAATTATGTAACAAAAGGTCAAAGTGAAAGCGGACAAGATTATAACGGACCGGACACACTGCTTGAGACTCGTTTCCCAATTTTACCTTCTAGAAGGTGATACTTGCTGCCAAAATTGAAAACAAGAAGAATTTGAAATAGTGTTATTCAGACTGTAATAAAATTGTTTAATAGGCCAAATTCAGTTTTGCTGGAATAAGGAACTATTATGGAATTCTGTTTTTGTGTGTCTAAATATGTCCTCAGTTTATATTTTATGTGGATAGAATTGTTGCTGATTGGATCAAAGCAAATTTCTACTTGTGGACAATAAATGTGAACAAAACTAAGCAAGTGAGGTGGGACCCTGCATGTTACAGTGCCAGTCCACCATAGGAGATTCCTGGAAGAAACCCCAACCCTCCAGCACACAGGGGGCTAAAGCAGTTAAGAATGAAGAAGGGCTGGTGAAGAGGCAGCTAGGGGCTGTAGCTCTGGACATTTTGAGACGTGTGTTTTGGTGTATTTCTGGGGTTTTGACATTTGAGGATTCACAAAGTATATTGGATCAAATCAAAATACAATGCAGCATCCAAGGCTGTGGATATTATTGGAAACACTCGTGTGTGTGTGTGTGTGTGTGTGTGTGTGTAGTTGGAGATTCTGTCTGCGTATAGACTTCTGGATGGGTTATTTGACTATAATTTGTTTTATGTTTTAGTTCTGATGCTCAAGTCTTTTGATCTCCAGGGTTCGACCGTTACATAGTTCAATGGTCCACAGTCCCCTTCTGGTCCCACTTATTTGCCCCAGTGGCCTGCCTTCTGTACACATATACACGTACATATATACAGTATTAGCTGTGTAAGCCAGTGCTGTAAAAAACCCGGGGTCCTAGAAATTTTGAAATCGTCATAAAAATGATTTGAAATGTAGAGATGTCAGGTAATTTGAAAGGGCATCTCTCTCCTAGGAGGTTTTGTTTTGCCGACGTGCTCACATCGCTTGTGCATTAGCGGCTAAGAGACTTTGTCTTTCTTCAGAGGTTTCGTTTTGCTGACGCGCACGCCTTGCTTATGTTATTAGCGGCTAAGCGAGTTTGTTTCATCAGAGGTGGAGCCCTCACCCCGACTCCACCTCTCACTTCCGGGCCAGACAGACACACACATTTCCACACATAGATCATTATATATGACATGTTTCAACCTTTTGGCAGAACAAAATCGTAAACAACACATGAAGATTAATTCCCAAGTGACGAAATATTAAAATTCTGGTCCACGTCCTCCTGTGTATACATGAGTTTTACTCCAGTAATTCCTTTTTCCTTTTTATTTTTTCTTCCACACCACAAATTCATAAATATTAAACAGGAAAACCTAAACTGGCCAGGTGTAAGCTGGCGTACCCTGCGTCTCGTCCACGCTCCTCAGTGTGGAATTCCTAAACTCCGTGGAGCCTGGAAGTGGCCACCCACGACAAGAATGCAGTCCACTCCGAGGGATAATGGAAAGTTCTGGCTCCTTGAGTGTTGTATTGCTGCTCCCTCCGAGGGCTTCTCAACAATGTCCCTCGCATTATTTATTTTTCTGCCACACTCGACTTTTTTCCCCCCTTAGCTTTTCTGGAAATCCTTTATCATGCATTCCCAGCAGCTGGCCACCCAGGCTGAGGCGTCTCCTCCTAATTCGCCCAGGGCTGCAAAGAGCCCCCTGTTAGCTGTATAACTCAATTTAAAGCACTTTCGTCTCATTTCTTGGCAATAGCAGGAGATGTCGAGAAACACTGGGAACCCACAGAGATCCAAAGCTCCGTTCTGTTAGGGCATTTAGGGGATGAGCCCTCCTTACAAACCTGAAAGTGGGTGTAGGGTGGCACTGAATGCCCAGCAACCAGTATGGGCCTTTTAGTTCAAGTTCATGTTGTTTGTCACGTGTACATATGATAGTGAAATTCTTATCTGCATGGCTCCTCTGATCAGCTGACAAAAATAAAATACAAGCAAAAAAAAAAAAGAATAAATGGCCTTCAGCATACAATGAAATCTGAAAACATTCAGACCCCTTCACTTTCTGCACAGTTTATCGTATTGTAGATTTCATTTGAAATGGATAAATGTGCCATTTTTGCCTATCCTCTACACTCAATAACCCATAATAACAAAGTGAAATTTATGTTTACAGAAAGGTTTCCAAAGTCCTGGTACAGCACAAATCAGTGCAAGGGGATAAAACCAATTACTAAAGCTCTGAATGTTCCCAAGAACACTGTGTCATCAAAGAGGAAATTTGGAACCAGCTGGACTCTTTCTGGAGTTGACAATCTGGTCAAAGTGAATAAGTGAGCAAGAAGGGTCTCGGTCAGGGTGGTGATAAGCAAAAACGTATCTGTGAATCCATGCGTGTATTTTATGTCTAATTAGCCCACGTTTTTATTCTGTCATTATTACTAAACCCAGTTCTATAAGGGGAAGTCGAGCTAAAGTTAGAAAATGGAACAAACCTTCACAAAACTGATAATGTCATTTCTCAATGTCGTCTCCACCCTTCTCAGTGCACTTGCGCCACCTGCCTGGCAGTACCAGCAGAACAAAAGGTGTTGTCTCATCCTCACCACCACTCGTGCACCACTTTCTTCACATCGTCATTTGTCTTGAATTGACGACCACCCAGATGTTGTGTTTTTTTTTTTTTTTGTTTTTTTTTACTGGTCCAAAAAGGTGGGAATCACACGGTGCTAAATCTAGCTAATAAGGAGGATGTGGCAATACCTCAAACTTTAGTGTCTCCATACAAGGCTTGGTGTTCTTAGCAGTGTGTGGGCGGGCAGGCGGGCGGGTATCGTCTTGCAGCAAGAAGACTTCTTGAGACAGCAGTGCCCACCGCTTGGAACGAGTAGCAGGCTTCACATTGGTCTCCAGCAAGTCACAGTAACTTGCACTAGTGACTGGCGTACCCCTTGACATGTCGTGTTCGACAATAACTTGGGTGTACAAGTGGCAGCGAGGACAAAACAAAAAACCTTTTATTCTGCTGCAATCCGGGAACTGCCAGGCAGGTGGCGCCAGTGCATTGAGAAGGGTGGCGACTCCATTGAGAAATGACAGCATCAGTATTTTGGAGGTTCATTCCATTTTGTTATAAATCTAATTTTCTATCTTTAGCTTGACTCCCCCTCGTACAATTTAAACAATCTCCAAAGAAATAGTATCTACTTAAGAGTTGGAACAATGCACAAATGTCCTTTTCCGCATCAGGTGTATCAGGGTATGCACAGGATGGAACAAAAGATGTCCTCTCTCTTGGGCTAATTGCAAGTCTCATAGGGTCCATGACGATACATAAGTAGCACTTGTACATCTTTTTTGGAACATTAAAGCAATCTGGAGGAGAACAGACCATTCAGCCTAACAAATCTCACCAGTCCCATCCACATAATTCTTCTAAAATAACATCAAGTAGAGTTTTGAAAGTCCCTAAAGTCCTCCTGTCTACCACACTACTTGGTCACTTATTCCATGTGTCTGTGGTTCCCTGTGTGAAGACTAACTTGCTAATATTTGTGTGAAATTTCCCTTTAACAAGTTTCCAATGGTGTCCCCGTGTTCTTGATGAACTCATTTTAAAGTCACTGTCTCGATCCACTGGACTAATTCTCTTCATCATTTTGCAAACTTCACTCAGGTCTCCTCTTCATCTTTGTAAAGGCTCAGCTCTTTTAATCTTTCCTCATAACTCATCCCCTGTAGCCCTGGACTCAGCCTAGTTGCTCTTCTCTGGACTTTTTCTAGTTCTGCTATGTTCTTTTTGTATCCTGGAGACCAAAACTGATCAAATCTTGTTCCTCCTCAGATGATGTAACTATCATAGGCACACACACATATACTACTACTGCTACTAATAATAATATTTATATGTCCCTGTAAAAGCAGTATAACATGGCATGTTGGTTTCCTTAGTAAATATAGTTTGGAGTCCAAAGTCCTACTCGTGTCTTATAAGATTTGAGAAATGTTTGTTTTTTTTTTTTTTTTTTTTTTTTAAATCTGCATAAATATATATATCATCTACTACTAATAATTATTATTATTATTTATGTGCCTTAAAAAAGCATTTCTGTTTACAATTAATATACCGTGGCATTCCTTAGTAAATGTAGTCTGGTCTGAGGTTCCAGCTTCATATTTCCTGCATGTACTCGTAGTCACGCCAAGCTCTTTCCAGTGTTATAATTCTTTTTATGGTAGACTTTGTCATCCATGGCCAAACTGCATTTAAAGTATAAATGCAAAATGCTTTTTTCCATTTTTAAAGCCTCCTAAATCAGAAAGCTTGATTTTGATTTTTTTTTTTTTTTTTCCCCCCCAGACGGGCACCTACTGTGGTTGCTAAAGAGCACCAGTAACGTGTTCTACCATTTGAAAGATCTGAGGCAGGTTAGTGTGGAGATATCGAGGGCCAAAGTTGCTCTAAAGCTCAAAAGAAATTTTCTTTTACAATTTTCAGCAACCCATAAGTTGGCAGTTCCGCAACTGTGGATCGACCTATTTGAGAAGTTAAGTACATCTATTAAAGAATAATCCCTGAACATTTCCTTCAACTAGCAGGAACAGCTTAAACGTTATGGCTTATTTATATAAATGTTATTTTTTTTGGTGGCACTTTTTTTTTTTTTTTTTTTTTTTTTCCTTTCCTAAAATTAGGGCCACACTCCCTTTTAAAGCCCCCATAGTTCTGAACCAAAAGAATGTGTAAACTTAAACTTTTGCACACTGATTATTGGATAAATGCCATTGTTTTAAGCAAGTATGAAGCAAATCGGAGACGGTCAGTCGGCAACGTTTTCTCAAGTCTATTGATTTGACACGGATTGCCTCAAAGGCCATTTCTTTCCATCTATTTTTTTTTTTAATATAGCCCACATCCATCTATGATCCCAGTATGCTGCACATGCTTACATTTACATTTACATCATTTAGCAGACGCTCTTATCCAGAGCGACTTACAACAGTGCTTATAAATATAGATAAAATAAAACAGAAAATGAAAATGCCATGCCAAATCCACAGCGTGAGAATAATGACCCCACTGGTTATATGTTATCAGTATTTTAATTTGTAACTCCACCGTACATTGAGGACCTGGCAGGCTGATTCTGCCTTGGATGCTGACTAACAGCTCGCTGGTGTGTCTGCTCCAAATTTCACACCCACAAGTTCCCCTCTAAGGCTGAACTCCAAGTTCCCACGTCCGGCTTCTGGTCAAAGAGTGTGGCCAATCCACAGTGCGAAGTACAAATCACAGACTCGACTTGTTAAGGGTGAAAAATCCTAAAATCCCAAAATTAAATTAATAACACAGCATGTAGTGGTTTTTAAAAATGGCATCTTATAACGTGTGCATGTGTGATCATACAGTAGGTCTTTGAGGGCTGATATTGTGCTAGGGTAACATCATGTATTAGGTGGTGTGGTATTGGGATGGGACAGCCAGCGTTTCATCTCTGGCTCAACTTTCTTATCCCATTTTTATGTATATCCAGAACATCATCAAGTGTCTCCATTTTATTTATATTATTTGTAAATGTTATCAGGCTGGTTACATTAATTACCCAAATTTTTTTGAGTGTGTGTAACTTGTCCTGATCCAAGTGTTTGGACTTCTTATGGCCACAACATGTTTTAAGTTTATTTGGCTGAGGCTTAACATTTGCACGGCTCATGAAATTCTACAACAGGCTTCATGTCCACACTAGGCCTCATAATAAGACTCAAAGCTCCAGAATGGCCCAGAAGTTTTGTCATGAGTGACCCTTTTCACCCTCTTAGAGTCTTCATTATGTAGACCTTAACAGAATGTCTGCAATCCTACCTGTAGCCTTTGTGTGTTTGTTCTTACAAGTCTGGTCACAGTAGATACATACGCCCCCCTTTCTTTTACATCGGTGTGGTGAGGAAGCTACACATTTACTCATCCTGTATTATAGATAATATGTCCAAAATATAAACAGAGTACAAATGTGAGTGTTAAGGTAATGCATCCTGATAATGGGCTACCAGGTGGCTTTCTGTCTTATTGCGCTGACTTCTTTGAATGTGGTAGCAGAAACAGGCAGCATGGCCTGTCAGAAAATGGCAGCTGAGTAAGATGTTCTTCTCAGGATGGAAAATGGCAGAGAGAGAGAGAGAGAGCAGCACTCAAGCCTCCACTTATTACAGCTGTACGGTCCTTGACATACCTCCTGGACCGATGTGGAAGCAGTATTCACTAAAGAAACAGCTCAGGGACACTCGGCTCCACCAGTCCAGCCAATGCTTTGCTCCTGTCAGCAGTGTTTCAGGGTCAAAGGATCCACAAATGTAGTTTTGACAAAAACAAACAAGAAGAATGGAAGGATATACAGGTAATAAAGTCGCAGACTGCCTTCTCAAACCTGCCTTCTAGTCCAGGGTTTCTTCTTGGGGGGTGAGCTCGTAAACTCATACAAAGTAAAATAATGTCTCTGAGGTGTCCCACTCTGGTCAACTGTCCCCTCATCCTGTCACAGATACGCAGAGCGTTTAATAAAAGTTTCTGTCCGATCTAGTAGGGTCATAAACGTGGCTTATCCAGAAAACCGCCATTATAAAATTAAATATTGTTAAACATTAACTTCCCTGCCTGTTTAAACATTTATATTATGAAAATATTTATCAACCTGTACGCTAGGTATTATTGTCCGTTACACAAAGTAAGCATGGCTGCCAACTCGAGAGGCATTAACATGCTAAGCGTATATTTTGCATGAAAAGAGATGAGGGGAGCCTTTACAAATATTTAAAGATTTTATTAGCGCAAATAAAACCAAAGCAAAACAAAACCAGTTCTAAAATCTTAAAATGATAATACAAAGACCATGAAAATTAACAATAAAATACCTAAGCATGCATTCATACATAACAAATAAAAGAATTAAGTGCAGAAAGGTAAAAAAAAAGAGCCATTTTCAAGCCCCAAAGTGTTGTTTTTTGAGTATAATTTTATAAAAGACTTAAACACGCAGGGATGAAAGCCTGGCTGTTTGGTAAAAAATATAAAAATAAAATATCTAAAGTTTAAAGATTATTTAGATGCCTTATTTCAAGGTTGTCAGGGTGGATGAGTATTTAGCTATTTTTATATCTGTGTTTTTGCCTGATTTGGGGGGTTTTGTTCTGTAGGTGGGATTTTTGTTTTTCAGTTTAGTTTTTCCTTCCCTTTTTGTCCCAGGGGTATTTTTTTTGTTACCATTTTTAGTTTTTCTCGTTTCGCCTTGCGTCATCACGTTTCTATTCACATTGTCACTGGAGTCGTGATCAGTGATGTCACTTTTCATATAAATATGATGGCACGTGGCAGGTTCAGGACCCCTCGGTGGATATTCCTTATATAGAAGTTTGCTTCTTTCTCAAGTTGGCTCTACAGTGTATTTAAAATGGGGATATGTGTCAGCAAGTTAGAGTGCAGTGACGGGACTGGTCCAGCAGATTAGTCACATTAGCAACTTGGACCCCAAGATAAGTAAGACGGTGTGTCACGGAAGGAAAAGAGCAAACAAGTTCTGCATGGAAAACCTCTGACCTTCATCGTGATCGGACTGGCCTTCAGAAAGGCCCAACACTGCACTCCTCTCCTGAACCAAAAGTCAGCTGGCCACTCTCTGCAGTCACACTGGAGGTGACGATGAGCAGCCATTTGAGGTCTGGCAGGACAACAGAACAGGTCAGGGAACAGATGGCATGAGCCTGGAGGGAAAGAGATTAGTGTTAAACGGCCTGAGCTATTTCAAGTCGGACGTCCATTAAGGTTAACAAAAAGCTAGGCAGGAAGGTCATTCATGGACGATTAATCATGACTTAAAAGATTGTCAAAGAAGTGTTTAATGATGGACTTGCTTCCCATCTAGCGCTGGCTCCTGCTTTCTCTTTGGTGCTACCAGGACACCTTGAATTGCAACAGGCAGCATTAGAAAAGGGATGAATGCATGAAGGTGAAAATGATTTGTAATTACGTTTAGGACATACAAGCAGACATTCACTGGCCACAGCTCTTTAAACGGCATATTGACTTGCGGTTGGGACATGTTACTCATGGTAGCCTCTAATTTCGTCCTTTCCAGCCCTGTACTCCAGTGGGCCTCCTCATTGGTTTATTCAGACAGAGTAGTACAGGACTGTGTCCACGAGGCACTGGTAGCTCAGGCTGACACCCATTAAAGGTCCCAAATCTCATTCAGCGCTCCAGATAGAAAGAATCAGGACTGCTCTCCCCTCGACTTTCTTGCATACTAAGATATGGGGATGGATATTTGAGGAGTAAACCGCAAGACAAGGATGATATTTTTATATTATGTACATTAAATAACCATCAACAAATCAAATCAAATTACTAATATATTGAACAATTATTATAAAAGTAAGGTTGAATAAACCGGACTCTGCAGCTGCATGAATCAAAGGTAAGGTACCACTTCCCATTAACAGAAATATCCCAAAAGATGACAAAATACTTGTTTGCAAAATTTGGTTGACCTAAGTGAAAGCGTAATCAAGTTATTGTGTTTACACACGCACACACGCACGCAGACATCGTTCGAAAAACGGTATTTTCGGACTTAAAACGTCGTGATTCATCAAACTCTCTAAATGGAATTTTTGGACAATTACAATACTTTCCCTGTACTTCATATACAAGAAAGTCGAAAGGTACTTGGGAGCAACTGGCTCTTAAAATGAAACCTTTAGGATCCAAATAATTAAAAAGTTCAACATTTCAAATGTTCAGTACCTGTAGGCCTGGTCACGCCTTTTATCACCTGATTCTCGCGCTTCTCCATTTTGGCTGGGCTCTGACTGCTGATTGGTGTTTTGTTCACACTTTTTTTAAAACTACGTGCTCTTCTGTTAGGACGTCAGAACTACCTAAAGTCACAAACCAAGTGTCCGCTCATTCGACTTTGAGCCTTCCTCACTGACCATCGCGACATCGGTGTCATTTGGCCATCGTGTATACTGAGGCTTCCTCTTCCACTTGTCTGAGCCGAGCCAGCACCACACACAGGGCTCAGCACCAAAATGTTCAAATGAAGGGCCTTCTGAGACGATCCTGGGCCACCCGTCCAAGTCAGAGACATTGAGTGAATTACATCGTTTTGGTTTTACACGGTTTTGTGCAGAAGAGACTTCCTAAAGTTGTGCGGCTGATCTCAACTTACTGCAAGATGTTACTGAAATGTGCACAGTAAATCGCTTCTGTCAAGATGACCTCCCTGTCTGCAAAGTGCTCTTTGATGAGCAATCTGAGCGACAGCCACTTGGTGTGTGGACGGCCTCGGCACCGCAGCAGTTAAATGAACGTGCGGTGCATTCAGAAAGTCTTCAGGCCCCCTCACTTTCTGCACATTTTATTGTGTTGTAGATTTAATTTTGAATGGATTTGAAGTAGTTAAGAAGATGAATAAAGTGTTGGGTTATATAATAAAAACTGTTGAATTTCAGTCAATGAATGTTCTGCTAAAACTGCATAATGCACTTATTAGACCTCATCTGGAGGATTGTGTGCAGTTCTGGTCATCACGGCACAAGAAAGACACAGCAGCCCTTGAAGAGCAGCAGAGGAGAGCAACCAGGTGCATCATGGGATTTAAGGATTAAACCTGTTTATTCTCAAGCAGAGGAGACTGTGTGGTGACCTAATCCAGGTCTTCAAAATCCTCAAAGGCATTGACAGAGTAAATCCAGAAACTCTCTTTGGCCTTAAGGCTGAATCGCGTATTCGAGGACATCCGTGGAAATTTAAGGTGAAGTGCCTTGAAGACTGAAGGCAGAAAGCATTCTGGGACTCTAGAACAAACTACCGAGACATGGAGATGAAGCAGAAATCTTGACTACCTTGAAGAAGAGTCTGGAGGAGATACTGGGGGAGCTTAGCTATTAGCTAAACAAATGGACTTGATGAACTGAATGAGCTCCTCTTGTTTGTCAAATTTCCTTTGGATACATCTGCCATTTTTGTCCATCAGTCCACACTCAGTTACCCATAATAACAAAGTGCCAACATATTTTCAGAAAGGTTTGCAAATCAGAAAGTGAAATCTCCAGTTCATAGAAGTACTCAGAAGTTTGTAGGAGTTCCTTTGGCAGCAATTCCAATCTTTTTGTCCAAGTCTCCACAAGCTTTGCACACCTGGATTTAGGCCCAGTCTTCCTAGTAGACCCTAACCCCTCAAACTCTGTTAAGATTGAATGGGAAGAATCTGTAAACCGCCATCTTGAGGTTTCTCCACACATGCACTGTGGGGTTTAAGTGTGGGCCACTCAGACGTTTGTCCCAAAGCCACTCCAGGGTTGTCTTGGCTGTAAATCTTCGGTCATTGAATTGTTTTCTTTCTGCCCACCTTGGCCAACTGACGTTATCGTCTGTCATCTTGCGACTTACCAAAAGCATTTCTATATTTAAGGACTCAATTTCACTTAATTAGATATCTATCTTAAGTAAGTATACATCATTTATTTTGTACACTAATTATTCTTATCTAATTTAAATTTGTTTTTCTTTGCCTGTAAATCTTTAAAATCTTGTAAAGCCCTTTGAGTGCCATCCTTTGTATGAAAATGTGCAATAGAAGTAAATGTTGTTGTCAGCCCAGTCTGAGGTTTTCTTCGAGGTCCTCTCAGTATTTGGCTGCCTTCATCCTTCCTTTGATTCAGATCAGTCTCCCGCACTGTAGAGGTGGCATTAGGGCGGTGGTGAGCAGCGCCAGGTCTTCATCAGACGTAAGAGGTTTGATCCCCCTTGTCTTGATCTGCGCCTCACCACGATGTCATCTCAGAGGTCTTCAGAGAGTTTGTCCTGACATGCAGTATGAACTGTTGGACCTTCTATACAGAAGTTCATGCCCTTTAAATGATGTCCACTCAATTCAGTTGGCCACAGGTGGTCTCCAGTCAAGTTCTAGAAACATTTCAAAGAGAATTAAAGCAGACAGGAAGCACCGGAGCACAATTTGGAGGAGCACATCTAGGAAGGAGAGATTTAAGTTTTGGATTGTTGATAAATTTGTAAGCTTTTCTGAAAACATCTGTTCACTTTGTTGTTATGGGTTATTGATTTGATGGGCAAAAGTGGCACCCATTTCAGATAAAATCTCCAACACAGAAAGCGGCATTCCGTTTCCATACACAGGCAGGCCGTGTGGCGTAGCGGTTAACAATTCGGACTTCGCACCTCAAACCCTGAGGTTGTGGGGACAGTGTGACCCTGAGCAGGTCACTTCACCCAGCTGTGCTACAGTTGAGGGGAAAACAAAGGCGCGTACCCGACAAGTACCTGAAATGTCAGTCGTCTTGAGTAAAGGTGTCAGCCAAATACATAAATGTCTCGATACTTTTCGAGGGGTCTCGATACTTTCTTAACCCCCCCGTGTGTTTTAATGTGCGGTACATGTGATGGTGTATTTAGTAATGTTTTCATTAGGTGCTCTTCAGTGTGCGGCGATGTTCACGACTGTTCGTCTCGGTCACATACTCAGTAAATACTGTAAGGGATCGTCAAACCCCCAGTACATCTGCTTTGTTTCCCAAGGACTCGGTGAACAGCAGCAGCGGTTTTCTCGCCCCACGCAGATGGAGAAGTCGTGTCATTGACGGCGGTTTGTGCTCCACCATCACCTTTGCCCGTCTCTCTTTCACTGTCTTTCCATGAAGATCTGTTACTCCACTCCCACTCCCACTCTCCCTGTGCCGTCCACTTTCCCCCTCCTGTGGCTGCAAACGCTCAACTAAGCGCCTGCCATCCGATCAGCCTGAGAAGGCAGCCACTGAGTACGCCATGACATGAAACTTGTTGGGAATGAAGACATGCGTGTGTGTGTGTGTGTGTGTGTGTGATGTCTGCATATGGCTGGGGATGGCAGTAAAAGGGTATTTAAATAACAAATGTCACCCCAGTGGTGTCACTTATAACTAAAGTTTAAATTCTTGTCACAAATTATGATTTTTTTGTTGCATTTGTCATCGTTTTAGTCACAGTCTGGAGCTCCTTCTCTGGGCCTTTTTGTCCAGTCATCCTGATTCTGTCGACTGTTAAGAAGGATCCTTGGGTGTTTAGAGGTCTGGAAATCTGCCCCCCCCCGTGCCCCATTATGGTGGCTGAACTGTCATGCCGGAAGTCCCCCACCATCTGCTGACCCAATAAAGATGCCCGAGGCTACGGCCCCCCCTTTCTTCATTAGACTCTTAGTGCCCCTTACTGGAGATGGGCAATACAACCCACTCGACTCTTTAACTCTGCTGGGAAAAAGGAGCCCTCGCTGACCCTTCTGAGGATTTGAATATGCCAGGGCACCTTCGGCATACATGGTTAGGACACCCGAAGCGCCAGCGGCAGTCAGGGTGGACATCTTTAATCTCGTTAGGTACCCCACGAGGTTGCCCAATCTCATTAGATTCTAATTAGGCTCTCTGGTATTCATCTCATGGCAGCAATTACCCGGACATGTCAGGATGAATGCATGCGGACCCTCGTAGATTCCTTGTCGGCTCCACTGTCCATCCTCATCAGCCATTAATCATCGGCCCCCTTCCATGAATCACACTCTTAACCCTGACCACCCCCACCCAGTGCCGGCACTCTTAATTCAATCGGCTCCCGATGTTGCCAGCCTGCTAGCCAAAGTGGAGAGCCCAGCACCTTCTCACGACCAGAAGCAAGTTGACGGCCCCGAGACTCGGCTCATTAATCAAAATCCCGTAAACAATAAAGCAGAAGGATTCTTGCTGTTGTAGTGCATGGCGAGGAAAATTAAGGCCGCTTTAAAACTTCAATTGGAATGGAAATTTACGCTCTCTGTAAAGCCTGTCCCCCGTTTTGGGGACTCCATTTATCCTTGTCCTATAAACACGGAGACCATGGGGGCCGTCTTCTCAGAGTGAGGCAGGCAGGCTCTGCTTCACCCAAGGAGCTGATAATTAATTGCCGGAGCGTTGTATCTAAAAACAGAAATGCCGCCTACGTGGCTACCAGCGAGCAAACACGTGCCGCTGGATTTTTTAGCCCAAATCCAACATGAAACGGAGAGCAGCATTCTAGGAAGGAGCGCTGTAGACGGCCATGAGGGTACGGTGCTCGACTCAAGTGACGCGAAGAGCAGCTGAATGACTTCCATAAAGCTCTGCGGCCACCAGTAAACGGTCAGATGTATTTTTCGTAATTCATCAAGAAAAAAATGAGCCAAATCTGGGGATTTGAACACTTAAATGGGATGGTGCCCAGGTGGGGCAAGACCACCACCAGACTGGCACAAGTCCAAACCACACAAAGCAGTAGGAGTCCTCCAGTGTAGAAAGAGAAGGGGACAACAGGTGGTGGTGGTCCTGAGCTCTCTGGGTCACTGCAAATGTCCAAGCTCCTCAGACTGGCACATTTATGGGATGCTGATGTCTCTTTAGAGAAGCATTTAGAATGGTGGCCTGTCCTCCACTAGAGGGAGCCCACCCTGACCCCAGCAGTGACCTTGAGATGAGTTCTATAGCAGTGTGTGGAGTAACCTGTGGTAATCGGTAGGGGGGTGTGTGGGCATTAGTGTGCCCGTGTTGGCCGATCATTGAAACGCAGTCCACTCGGAGCAGCCGCCATGTGAAGTGCGGTACGTTTGCTTTGCTTTTAGTTGTGACGCAACATGAATTAAAATGTAATGCACTTTTGAACTGATATGAAAACTGTGTGCTGTAATGAATGATAACTGATTGTTTGGTTGATATAATTTTTAATTATGACACAATAAAGCCGTGCCAAAATAAAATGCACCCCATTCAGATCAGCATCGCATTTCAACGTACAATACAACACAACTCATTTGTCAGTGTGCACTGTGAGTGACTCTGTGTTACGATACGAGTACATATGACGCTAAATACAGAACTGAAATGGCATTGTGTGTCATTTTTGGCACAAATGACCTTCCATACAAGTGCAGCCTGGTGGAGTGACGGCGGTGACGTCACAACTGCTTACGTGTAAATATGGCGGTGTCTACACACAGAGATATCCCTCGGTGGACGGAGAAAGACATCCTTACATTATTCTCGATAGCTTGGCTTATAAAACAAGCGCTGGGGTTTGTTCATTTTTATTTTTTGGTCTTGTTGGTTCTCCCCTTTAACTTGCTGCTCAGTTTTATTTCACCTTCCCGGTTGTGACCCTTTCTTGTGGGCCTGCATTGAGGGTCTCATCCGCTTACCATCTCCTGGTTCCCTCGTCTCTCGTAATAATTCTTGAGTCCCTCCGTGTGCTCAGGACAGCGGAGATCATAACTGATATGTTAACATCGCTTCACACACATCAAGGGCAGCAAAGCCATCTGTCAGTCTGGCCAGATAGGGGACAACAGCAGCCATCACGCCACGGGACCCTTCAGTCTGTGCTCAAGTCTTCCCCTGACTTCATTTCTTTTCGAAGGACAAAAGATGTACAGATGTGCCAGCACACTTCTGAGTGAGAGCTGCCAGTGATGCCCGCTGGGCCCAGTGCACCCCTTCCACATGAATGCGTCTGCACCTTCTGTTGGGAAAGCAGCCTGGCACTGCAGCACACCCCGCCCTTAAGAGGTGGGCCGGTGGCTTTAGCATTTTCTATATCTTGTTTTTTTTAATCTTGGATTGACAGTCACGTCAAGGTTGTCACTGACACTTCAGAAATCCCATCGTGGACTCCTAGGGGACTTCTGGAATGACACTGAAAGACACAAAGTGACACTCCTAAAGAGCCACAGCACCTAGACATATGGCAACAGTTGTGCTCTTCTGTATCTGTGGAGTCATTGGGGGGGGGAGGTACTGTACGGAATCTGTGTGACACATTCAGTCCTCAATAGTGACACTGTGTGTGTGTGTGTGTGACCCTTAGAGAGACCACAATACAGATCTACAGGGTGGCCCATATTTATGTATATGACAACGGTGCCCTTCGTCTTCAGGCGTGTATCGATCTGGATGGCGAATTGGTGGACCAGGGATGAAAAACATCTGAGGTTCTTAAATTTCATGTTCCATTATGTTACTTGATAATAACATTGAAAAGGCGTTCTTGTCGGGAAACTACCAATCATGCACATAAATATGGGCCACCCTGTATAAATGGGAGTAATTGCACTGCATTGTTTCTGTCAAGTCATTAATACAAGTCACTATATAGAATCAGAGGGAGACACCAATTGGAAAGCAGTCCCTGATCCAAGAAGTGACCTTTGGATGACAACCAGAGGGTCTTGGAGTGATTAGGAGAGACAGCAGCTGGTTGGAACAGGAGGGCCGAGAGCTGCAGATGGAGTGAAAAGAAGAGACGGAAGGTACAGGGTGAAAGCACCAGGTTGAAACGCTTTATGTAGCGCCACCTACCAGTCAGACTAAGAACACTTGTGTGATAATTGATTTACTGATGCAGACAATGGATATGCGCACGCGGAGAGACCTAAACCTAACCCACCAGACGCAGATCCCCTGTAAAATCAGGGCTGATAAAAACTCATCAGCTAAACTTCAATAACACCCCCCTCTGACAAATCTGGGGGTTGAATAACAGGGCATGGTCAAAGTTGGCTTTTGTTCAGATCTTCAGACTGAACAAATGTTAGGAGACCTGCATTCCCTGAACGGGACGTTGATTTTTGGGCTGTTCCTCTGGCACCGGGGTGACTTTGTGGATTTCTGCTGTAGGAAGACGCTTGTTCAGAGTAATCGATGTATAGGTAGATATTGTAACACCACCAGGGAGCATACCTGCCACCCAGACTAAAAGGGGGCACTCTTGTAAAAGCACACAGGTTTTATTTTTCTTTTCCTTAGGGGAGATGCCTTCCTCGATCCCCACAAATCCAAACGCAGTCCAGCACAATCACACCACGATATTGTTTTTCTATTGTTCTTTCTCTCTTTTCGTTCTCCTCTGTAAGCTTCATCTCCCAACTCTGCTGTCTGCTGGTTCCTTTTATAACGCCCTCACAAGTGCTCCAGGTGCTTGCAGAAGAACCACCCATAAGGGCTCATCAGTTGCTGCAGCACCCCCTAGCGGCACCCCTGGATCCCAAACTCCAATTCCCAAGGAGCCCTGTAGGGGTCCTAGGTAACACTACGGTCCTCCCAGCGTGGAGACGTCTGCCACAGTATGTAAAGCAATATTGAATACAGGTAGATACGGCACCTTCAGAAAGTACTCGGATCCCCTCACTTTCTACGTTTTATGTTGCAGCTGTCTACTAAAATCCTTTTGTTTCTCAAGCAGCACTCGATACCCCCGAATAACAAAAGCAAAAATGGGATTTAAGGAATTTTTTGCAAATTTACTAAAAATAAAAAAAACTGCAATATCCCATTGACACAAATATCCAGACCCTTTACTCAATACCACACTGAAGCCCCTTTAGCAGCCAGGCATCTTCCTGGGTCTGACATGACGAGCTTCATGCACCTGGGTTTGGTCCCATCGAGGTCCCTTAGATTGGATGGGAAGCTTCTTGGAATTTGAAAAAGTGACAGCCTGTTTCTTGATTTTGGGACTGGGCCATATTGGGCAGAGTTGTTTGATTGGGTTCAATATTGGCACCCCAAGGACAATCTCGGAGGTCCCTGTAAGCTGCTCCTGTGGTGTTTTCGCTTTCTCTGAGCATGAGCCACCTTAGCAAGATGTCTTGGTACTTTGTTCCGTTCAGCTTTTCCTTGACCCTGACTAGTCTTCCAGTCCGCCACGCTTCACAGCTGGAGTGGCACTGCACAGGTGATGAGCGGTGATGTGACACGACACTTAAAACTGAGGCCAGACAGTAGCAGACCACAGAGTCCAGTTTCTCAGTCTGAGAGGCCTTTAGATGCCTTTTGCAGCACTTGGGCTTCTGTGTGACTTTCACTACGTGGTGTTTACTCCAAGTCAGATCCGTGTCTTCCCATGTGAAAAAATCGGAATTGGGTTACATCACAATGGCAGTGTAAAGGGCGCCATAATGAGGAAATGTCCAAAGATAGGATGTTCTGATTGTGCAGGACATCCAGTCCGGGGATTAGGGGCACAGGTGGTGGAGCTTTTATTCTGTAAGCTGATGGGCGATTCCCTTTCATTTTCTCAAGGTAACAGGTTTGTGTTGTGAAGCTGACCTTAGGAACTCAAACGCAACTTTAAAATTGAGTGGCCCCTTCACACAGTGCGACATGAGCCCGTCTGTTCACGGGTGACAACCTGACATCGTGCCGTGGTGGTCTAGGTTTGCTGTGATGGTCCTCACCAGTAAGACTATGACAAAGGGAGGTGGTGGGATGGGGAGAGCAGGCCGTGACAGTGACTTCCGAGTTCCTAAGTGCAAAGCATTGATTTTCAGACAGTTCCAAAGACACGCCACCGCCAGAAGGTGCCTGTGTTCCCTTTAATTATTTTTATTTTGTGAAAAGAGACCAGAAGGGAGACCAGAGGCAGCAGTGCCAAATTGGATTAAAGGGGGCTTTTTTTATAATTACTTCTTCATAACAAGATGATTTCAGTGATTTGGAAGGCACGCCAAATTATGTAATAATGAGCCAGCACACGCATCAAAAATAAAAGAAATAAAAAATAGAGTGATTTAGCACGTCTGCTCAAACGAGAGTGTTACATTTCATCATTCTGCACAATAAAGAGCACAGACGTCTGGCATCGGGCTGCTACTTTAATGCCCACCTCCAGAGCAAGAGATGAAATTAGTGCTTTGTGAAACAAGCACATCGAACATGGGGGGGGGGGGCTTTTCATGCATCTGTGCACCCTGCTGAAGAAAGGCACTATATATATAATATATATAATCAATAGATATGTGAAGGGTACTGTGAGATAGGTAAGGGGCTATAAATAGAGAGGCAAGGCAGTCTGTAACAGGCTCAGCAGATAGGAGTGAGAAAGGCACTATATACAATGTCATAGCACGATAAATGGTAAAGGCACTAGACACCGTGTATGAGATATCTGGATAGGTGGATGGATGGGAAAGGCTGTTGATATGAAAGGTGCTGTATAAATAGATAGGCAAGACATCTGTGATAAATAAATAGACAGATGGGAAAGGCGCTATATAATATGAGACCGACAGAGAGTTGGGAATGGCACTACATACAGTATCTGTGTATAGTATATATAAAGAGTATATAATAGAGGGGTGATAGGGTACTCTATAAATAGATAGGCAAGGCATCTGTGATAAATTGGTAAGAATGGCAGTACATACTTTGAGAGAGATAGATGGGAAAGGCGCTATATAATCTGTGATTGAATGATACACAGAATCTATTGCCTTTACAATTATCAGATATCTAAATAGACAGATAGATGGGAATGGCACTATACACTGTAGTGGTGAAAGAGTATATAATAGAGGGATGCTAGGGTGCTCTATAAATATGTTGGCAATAAATAGACAGATGGGAAAGGCACTATATAATATGTGACTGACAAATAGGTGGGAAGGGCATTATCTAATATGGGATAGATGGGAAAGGCACTATATCATGTGTATTAAATAGCTGAATAGGTAGATGGAGGTGAAAGGCACTATATACTCAGAGTGTGTGTGTGTGTGTGTGTGTGTGTGTGTGTGTATATATATAATATAATATATGCTGTGCTTGTGAAAGATAAGTGGTACAGTGGTAGGTAATAAGAAAGGTGCTCTATAAATAGCTAGGCAAGGCAGTCCATGATTAATAGATGGATAGACAAATAGGAAAGGCGCTATATATTGTGCTTATGATAGACAAGACATGGAGTGTGCTGTATGTATAACACATGAAAGGAAAGTTACAATATTGAGAGAGAGCAGTTTATTTGTCCCCAGGGGGAAATTAGGATATAAAAAAGGTAGGCAAGGACGTCTATGATAGAAAGGCACTATAAAATAGATAGGTAAGGTGCTAATGTGTATAAGTGGAGAAGCAGATGGAAGTGAAAGGTTGCTATATAAATAGATGGGTGATTCATATATCCATCCATTTATCATAGAGTGTAAGGCACTATATACTGGATAGGTTCTATGGAAATAATGAGACAGATAACTTGGAACAGTATTCTATAAACAGTATTAGATAAATAGGAAAGGCGCTATACAATAAATCTGTCTCATTAGGTCTTTCTATCAATAGATAGATTGGAAAGGCGCTGTAATATAAACGGTTTAAAGCAGTGATGGTGATGAACGTCATACGCTGCCTCGGTCTCTCTCTGCCATTTTCCAGAAAGCAGCCCAGGAGTGTGACGTTCACGCCGTGACTTGCTGGGCCGTCATCTGAGAAAGTGAGCTGTGCTAAGACCCGCTGAAATGGGGATCATTTGGAGATTATGGCACATTCTCTACCATGCTGTCTGTGTCTCTGTGCTGCGCCCCTCTTACTTTCACTTAAATGACTGTCTAGACGAGGCTTAGATTTGGCCATTTTCTCGTTAGTGTGTCAGTTTGAACATGGGACATGACAGATGAGAGCCTCTCTTGTTTCTCCTGTTTCCCTCTTTAATTGGGCAGTAGAAAAGATGAGACCGTGTGCGGCCCCTCGATATCATCATTAGCGTCTCGACAGCTTTTAATTGTGCAGATTATCTGTCACCGAGTACATTCAGATTTACCAACGAGAAATGACTTGACCCGTCGGAGACTAATTAAACAACCCCCCCCCCCATCACCCCCCCCTCCCCCAACTAGCTCTGGCAGAGCGGCCGCTCCGTTTGTCCGTGTGAACAGGACGTGCCCTGTGATGCTGACTGTGCTGGCAGCAGGCTGAGCCGTGAAGCCTTCCCTTCTGGAGTGACAGAGAGTGACTCACAAGCAGTTGGCATTGAAGTAGCATGGCTGCAGGTACATTTGACATTGGCTTCCAAAGTGGGGGGGCCCCAGATGCAGACTCCTGCCTACCCCATTGCATAGGGAGGCGTTCTGTCACCCGACACTGCTATGGTGCACTCCACCAGTAGGGGGCAGGTCTGAGTGTGACGAGCCGCCTTTACTTCTGCCTGCAGATTTGAATCTTGTGCTTGTTATTATTGTAGGGTGGGTTCTCCATTGCCTCGTCCCATTGACGTTTTTATCATTTGCAGTAGGTGTACCCCTGACCAGGCTGCTATCCTAATGTCCACCAGTAGGGGGCAGGTCCGAGTGTGACGAGCTGCATATTTAAATAACCTTATGTGGGTTGCCTTGGGTCTCAATTTTGTAACCCCACTATTATTTGTATCATTGTGCAGATGTGCTTCGTAAGGCCCCCCCTCACGTTGCTGCTGTCATAACGTCCACCAGTAGGGGGCAGGTCACCTTTCACTCTGTGTAAATATTTCAATGTACCTTATAGTTATGTTGATGGTCTTGGATGTCAGCAGTGTCATGTTTGTGATTGGGAATTTGTGTTGTTTAATGCCCATGACATTGCTGCAGTCTTAATATCCACCAGTAGGGGGCAGGTCTTATTGTGAAAAGCCTTCTTTTATTTTATATTATTTATTTAAGAATTCTTAGTCATGATGGTGGTCTTTAATCTCAAATGTAGTCCCAAAGTCATTTTTATCATTGAGCAGTTTGGGTAAGTAAGGCCCCCCCACACACACATTGCTGTTATCATAACGTTCACCAGCAGGGGGCAGGTCACCCTTCACTCTGGTTGCAGATTTGGATCTTTTATCATCCCTCTTGATAACTTCCAAGTCGCGTTTGTGATTGTGCATTTGTGTTGCTGCTGTTTTGCTAATGTGGCAAGTCGCGTTCTGCTCTGAGCCTCTGTTGTATTCCTGTCCTGTAGTATTGTCAGCACTTTGAGGTCTTGGTTGTGTTGTCGTTACTCATTTTTATCATTCTGTAGCTTTGTTTGCCAAGGCCAATGGAGATGCTGCTATGTTAATTTCCACCAGCAGGGGGCAGGTCCTTGAGTGACGAGTTGTCTTTTATTCTGGTGGCATATTTGAATGTTCTTACTGTTCTGTTGATAGTCTAGGATGTCATATGTAGAGTCCCGGTGTTATGTTTATGATTGTGTGTTTGTGCTTAGTAAAGGTCCTGACAGTGCCCTCCAGTAGGGGCAGGTCCTTGGGTGTCACTGACCATGTGTTAGAATTGTGGTATTGTTAGTTGTTTAAAGTCTTAGTTCTGTAGTCCGTTACTTATTTCTGTCACTCTGTGGTTTTGTTTGCAAAGGCCAGTGAAGGTGCTGCTATCCTAATGTCCGCGAGCACGTGACCAGTGCCTTTCTCCACTGAGCCTGTCTTTGAGCAGTTATGTTGTGTTGTCAGGTATTCTGAGCAGGATGGTGGAGAGCAGAAGCAGCCTGGTCGCTGCTCCCTGTACCAGGCTTCAGTGATTCGTTTCTTTAAAGCCCATCCTAGGGCAGCGAGAAGAACCAGACTGATAAGGACCCGAGCAGCCCGCTGAGCCTTAATGGCTCATCAGTGTTCTGCCCCTACCAATCTTGAAACAAAATAGATCCATGCCAACAGTGAATACCAGATTGATCCTTCTGCCCATCACTCAGTGGGGACTGGTCATATTGGAAAGTGGGTTAAGGAGATGATTGATGACAAGACTGATGGACAATCCAAATCATATTATGTGATATCATCTGTTAAATTCTGCTCTGTACTTGTAATATTTTTTATTTTTATATTGTATTGAGGGTTTGTTCTGTATTGTATTGTATTGACCCCCGCTTCTTTTTGACACCCACTGCACGCCCAACCTACCTGGAAAGGAGTCTCTCTTTGAAGTGCCTTTCCCAAGGGTTCTTCCATTTTTTCTCTACAAGGGTTATTTTTGGGAGTTTTTCCTTGTCTTCTTAGAGAGTCAAGGCTGGGGGGGCTGAGAAGAGGCAGGGCCTGTTAAAGCCCATTGCGGCACTACTTGTGTGATTTTGGGCTACACAAAAATAAATTGTATTGTGTTGTATTGTATTGATGTGATCCTCCATATTATGTCAGGATGCTTTAAGTGTAGCCTGGGTGGATGATAATCAGGCCAGTTCAGCGTGATTGCCGACCAGCCTGCTTCAGGACCCCCAGTGTGTGACAGAGAGAGAGACAGACAGAATGACCGCTTTAGCTGTTGGGTGCTCATCGGCCTGACCAGGTGAACCAGTCTGATCGGTGCCCACATGCTGTTCAGAGTGCCCAGTCTGTTTAACAGTATTGGGTTGGGCTGGTGTAACTCTGCCAGCTGAGTAAAAGCACATTTACTGGGCAGGCGACTGGCTTATGTGCCCATCCGGTTGACTCCAGTTCCTCCGCTCCTCTGGCTCATGCCGGCTGCTGCTGCTGCAGTTTGCCTCTCCGCCTGGCTGCTGGCTGAGGATTGGCTCCCAACTGATGACTCACTCCAATGGGCTAAGGGGCAGACGGCCGTCCTTTCCCTGCAGTGACCTAACCTGCTCTCCTCCCGGGGCGAGAATGGCAGATGGGTTGTGCCGGGTCTGCCGCGTGTGTCTCCAGCTCTCTCTGAGTACCCCATAGGGCCTCGGCTGGACAGCTCACTCTCACTCCTCTCTCTCTCACTCACTCTCTCTCTCTCTCTCTCTCTCTCTCTGACGCGGTCTCTCTCTTTATTTTTTTCTCCTCACCACTGGATCGCGGTTGTTGTGGTTTTTTTTTTTTTTTTCCTCCCCGGCTCTTCAAAGAGCTGAAGTCTGCTGAGCGGAGCGGTGGCATCTGCTTGTCCGCTGCCAGTTGTTTGCCATCTTTCCTTTCGGCTCCAGGAGACACTTGCACTCACTGATTTGGGTTTCCTTCCTTCCTTCCCCTGCCGCTGAGGTAAGTCGAGCTGCATGCCTTTCGCTCTGCTTGCTGCGCCAAGCTTGTCATGGAGAGGGGTCCGTCTCTCCAGCCCTCATTCACTTTGTCTGTGGTGGCACGGGTCGCCTGTTGGGCTTCACTTGCCTTTAATGAGTTTGGAGGGGGGGCACGGTGCTGGACTGGCTATTTGTGTCTTGCCTTGTCCCTGCGGGGCCGATTGCTGGTCTCACTGTTGTTTGGGGGGGCAATGGTGTTTATTTCTCTTGTCTTCAGAGAGCCACGTAAGGTTTGCTTTTTTATATTTCTCTTTGATTTGACGTGCTTGCTACTCGGCTGCAGATGGAGCCATACCCGGTGCCACTGGAGAGAGACGTTTCTATTATGGGCTGAGGAACAGAGGCTGGCTGTTGACCTTTCACCCCAGCAAGCAGGCCACATGTCATTCTTTGCTCAAGTTGACCGAGTCTGAGGTCTGTCCAGGCAGCGGCAAAGTTGCTGCCACACCACTTTGGGGCTTTCGATCCTGGCACAGTCGGGGGAGACAGCCGATGACACGCAGAGTAGCAAAAACGGGAGCACGGAGAGGTGTCGAGATCATCAATAAGAAGTCAAAAAAGGTGCCAGTGGGAGCTGTGAACGTCATGACAGCTTGCGCAGGTTGACGTCTGAGCCCAGGGTGTGGGGGGCCGGGTGCACGAGTCTGCTCATTGAGCCGTCTGACACATGGCGAGTCTGGGAGCTGTCGAATGTCAGGTGTGTGACGAGCTGGTAATAGGGTGCCACTCATTTTGGGCGCCAACACAAACAGGATGATTATGTGACAAATGTCCACCTGTCCTCTTTCTAACCCACTTATTCAGTTTGGCATCATGGGGAGCCAACTTTGAAGGGGTGCCATTCTAACAAGGGGCACCTGAAAGGGTTCATGTGCGTGCGACGTGTATGCCAATGCGGGTGGCTTTATGCTAGAAAAGTCCTCAGTTTAGGAAATTCTCCATATAGATGGTCACATATGTGCATATGCTTGATGTTTCGAAGTGTTTTATTTCATATTGTACTGCGTGTTTAATTTATAGGAGACAATAATAACATTTTACCTGACAACGTAAGAACCGCCAAGCAATTTCTGTGTTCTATATGGCGCCTTTCCTATTAAGCATTCAGACATGGTGTGTAACAGAGCAAAGTTGTAGATGATAACCCAGGAACTGTTGGCAGTGTGTGTGTGGACCCTGTGAGGACCTGCTACACTGCCTAGCATCCTCACTGTCCAGTGAATACTTGCCTGCATGTTGCTTCCTGCCTTCTCCCCAACCTCATCAGGATGGTCTTTGAGAGATTGTGAAGGTGGATTAAGGAAAAAAGCGAATGTGAAAGAGTCCAAGTCGGTTCATTTTGTTATATAGCGCCTTTCTCGCTACCGAGAGTGCTTTACATAAGCAGTGGGGAGCCACCATTGGTGTGCAGCGTCCACCTGGATGATGTGACAAGACCCATTTTTGCACCCATACATTCAGCACTACATTTAACTATGAGGTGGCCAAGGGGCGATTTAAGGGGCCACATTGATCAGGATTTGGGGTACACCCTACTCATTTCAAAAGGTGTCTTTTCTGACCACAACAGAATCCGGACCTCGGTTCTGTGTCTGGATGGCACCACTTGTTCAGCACAGTGTCCTTGTCACTGCACTGGGGCATTGGGGTCCACACACACACCACAGGGTAGGCGCCCCCTGCTGGCCCAATCAACACCTCTTCCAGCCAGGTTTGCCTGGTTGGGGTCTCACCCGGACTCTGAGGCTCTGAAGCACAGGAGGTACGGCTGGTGGCTGCTTGTGACTGGCAGGAGTTTTTCTAGTTGTGTTTTGTTTTATTCTATTAAAATTCTCAGTTTAGTAGATAAAATGTCCCTGACTGCTCCAAGCAATTCATCTGTTCTGTATAGCGCTTTTGAGCGTGTGACAGACTGCCACCCTGTCTGGGGTTTATAGGAGCCTCGTTGCCACCGCGAAGTTCCTGCCTTACGCCTAATGCCACCAGGTGGTGCTTTGTATTGGAGGAAGGGGGTTGCAAAGAGTGTGAAGGTGGGAGTCTGTCCCCCTGTGTGTGTGTGAGTGTGAGAGAGTCATGAAACCGCATTGAGGTCCGGCGGTCTGTCTGATGTACACCCAGTGCCACACCCAGTGCCCAGCTCATATCCCATCATCCTCACTCAGTCAATCTGTAGCTCATATAGCGCCTGCCACAAAAATACCAGGCAAAGGTCAGACGCTGGTGTGCTGGTGAACAAGAGGGGCTCCCCTTTTTGGACGACTTGTGCCTTTTTATTTTGTGTGTATTTTTTATTTTTCCCCTGCAGATGTCTGTGGGCCCGCTGCCTTTAGTCAATCTGAAACAGCTGATCCCAGAAAGCATCGACATGCAACAGGAAATGGGAAGCAGATGATCTGCGGGCGTAAGAGGTTTATAAAGAAAAGAATAATAAAAAGCAGAGTCCTCCGGAGAATGAGACGGGGGCGGGGGAGGGGGCAGTCTCGTGTCTCTTCTTCTTCTTCTGCTGTCATGGTCCAGCATCTCATACCAGGTGTCCAGCCTTCCGCCACGTCACATCACGGCCCGTCTTTGATCTTGTCCCGTCCCGTGAGGTTCACGCTCCTTCGTGTTTTGTTGACTCCCCAACCCCTCCAAGCACCCCTCCAAATCCCACAACAAATCATATGTGCAGGTCAAACCACCACCAGGGGCACCTGCTCAACGGCAGTCAATCAGTTTGGGGGTGGTGGCTGTGAAGAGCGATTTGTAGGACAAGGAACATCAGTGTCATGTGAAGGGCAGGGCGCCCATACTGGGCACATTCTAATTAGAAAATAAAAGCCACATGTGCTCTCGCCCACAATTAGTGATTTTAACAGTGACAGAGAGACAGTTATTGGCACGGGAGTCATGCTGGCACAGTGGTAGTGCTAATTCCTCACTGTAAGGAGACCTGGGTTCACGTCGGATGTTCTCCCCGTGTCTGTGTGGGTTTCCTCCCCCTGTCCAAAGACATGCAGGTTGGGTGCCTTGGTGGCGCTAAATCTTCCTGTGTGAGTGTCTGGTGTGTGTTTGCCCTGTGATGGACTGGCACCCTGTCCAGGTTTTGTTCCTGCCTTGTGCCCTGTGCTAGCTGGGTGAGGCTGCAGCACCCCACACTGTGACCCTTGTTAGGATGAAGCAGGTTATTGACACCAATAAGGGCAGCAGAGTGGCATAGTGGTCAGTGCTGTAGCTTTGCTGGTCCACCGGCCTGGGCACTGCCTGTATCAGGGTTCACTTTCTTTCCTTGTGCCCTGGTGGACACCAGCTGAATGGCATAAGCAGATTAGAAAAGGGATGAGAAAAAGTACACAAACCTGCACACTCATGAAAGCACAGTGAATCTGGGTGAACACAATGGCATACCCATTTGCTGTCATGCCACCTTCCGGCCTATTTCCATTTACAGCTGTACCAAATGCCATCAACTCTGGATCTCGGACAACACCCCCTGGTGGGCTCCCAACACCAAAATCCAGTTACACCTCTAAAAGCGCCACCTACTGTAGTTGGCAGTCAATTTCATTAATGCTTCATTGGTGCCATGAAAATGTGTGAAAGTGGGCTAAGGAAAAAGGCGAATGTGAGAGTCCACAGGCATGGCACCTGAACAGCTAGTCCACCTGAAACTATGCAGAGAAACACAGTTGGGCAGCAGTAAAGCCCCACAGGTCCACAGACCTGACTTTAATTCCTAGGCATGGGCGCTGCCCGTATTACTGTGGACTTTTCCCCCCTTGTACCCAGGTGGACCCCAGCTGAACTGGATAAGTGAGAAAAAAGTAAATACACACTCATGAATTTGGGTGAACCGAGTGGCATGCCCATTTGCTGTCATGCCACCTTCAAAAGGTGCCACCTTGCTTCCCTGTTTGCGTTTTATAGCCCCACCAGATGAATGATTTAGATGTCAAATAGCACCCCCTAGTGGAATGAACCTGCACCACAATCCAGTTACACTTCAAAAAGCGCCACCTAGTGGGCACACTCGTTTCATGTCTGTTTTTACTCTGTGTGGACTGGCGAGGATGGGCGATTCCCTGGTGTGACCAGCACCTTTTTTTAAGGTCTGAGGACTGCACTGTCATCTTTGGTGGGGGTCATTCTAAGCAGATGCCATGTCTCATTGAACTGGCATAGAAGCCACACTCCTTTTATTTGTACCCTCTGACTTATCCTTTTATTACTCTAATCAGCCGCATCGGGCATTGAGGGTGATAGCTGATGATGCCAGAGAAACAGAATCAGATCCAGCTTGCTTCTCTAATATCGCACCTTTCAAACGAAATGCTTGGCCCTCTGTTATGGGGTTGCAGCACTGGAGGCAGAGGTGGGATCTTAAATCCTCTTGTCAAGTCACAAATGATGTTTTAGTTGTGTTAACCCTTTAGGCGCTCCTTTAATCCTTTCTGTCCTCTGTTGTCCCACTAAGCTTCCCCATAAGATAGCTGCCATGTTCTTTAGTACTTTTATTATTGCTTACCCGCCCCTAACTGCCATGCGAGGTTATGTTCGTGTTACAAGGCACTATATACTGTGAACTATAGCCTTCTAACAAATGTGGCACCCGCCTTCTGAATTTAGGGAAGTTTCGTCCACGTTATGAAATCCACAGAGCGAACTTGACAAGCCGATTGACCTCCGCCTGTTTCCATGTGTCCCGCGCGCACTCTCAGGCAGTCTCCCCTCCCTAATTCCACTTCATCCCTGGCCCTTCCACTTCTTATTGTCATTTGTGTCTGTCAATCTGGTGGACTTTGAGATGGGCACAGGTGGGCTGTCAAGTGTCAGATGGTCTTATCTTGTAAATTGTTGCAGGACAATGAAGGCTAAAGTTAGCTTTACTGTATGCCCCCACAACACCCACCACGGTTTCAATGGCCGTGACCTTTGCCCTCTAACCACCACTAAGGGGGGGTGGAGGGATACAGAGCCATGTTTGAGCTTAGTAATCATCTGGGCTCTGGACGTCCTGGGGAACCTTCAGTAGGCCTGAAGGGGGTGCCATTCCATTTTCATTGTAGGTCAAGTGGCCTGTTATGATGTTTACCAGTTTTATTGCCCTCAAGTGCAGTGATTCTTAACCTTTTTTTGAGTCACGGACCCCTTTGAGAATCTGAAGAAAGCTATGGACCCCAGAAATATTCACATAAGCACAACTTTGCATGCAAAGAATATAATGGACTTTATTTATCATGATTTGATTGTCTCATACATATATGACATACACAAAGTATTATTAAACTTTAAACAATCTAAAAAATACACTCATTCTAATTATGAAATATAATCCTTGTGTGCAAATTAAAACACATCTACTATTACGTTTTGTACTGCCATTACTACTAGATCTACTCTAAATCAACAGTACCGGGCTGTGAATTTTTATCTGACCCTCGCGGACCCCCTGAAACCCATTCATGGACCCGTCCACGGACTTCTGATTAAGGACCCCTGCTCTAGTGTCTGAAGTGTTATTGATGGTATGGCCGAAGACATCGCCCTCTAGTGGCTCAACTCTGTTATTTATGTCATGCCTGACTAGCAGCTCCATCGCCCTCTGGTGTCTAAGCTCTGTTAATGGTGGTATCCCTGACTACAGTCGCCCCCTAGTGTCTGAACGCTGTTATAGGTTTGTAGCTCCTTATTGTCCCGTGTACCGAGCTCAGTGAAGTTCTGACTTGCGTGTGCTACTCAGTGTGCCACTCGTTGTCACTCTCTGCTGCCATAATTAGTGAGTGGAACTGCCTGACCTTGAAACATCAGTATCTCTTACCGGAAAACTCCTTGACTCTGATCAAGTTACGGGTGTAAACCACCTAGAAGATCAAGGGAGGAAATGTGTGGTTACATTTCATTTTTTTTTATATTTTTAATAAATTTGCGAGAATGTCTAAACTCCCGTTTTCACTTTGTTATTCTGAGGTTTTGAGTGCTGCTTGATGAGGGGAACAAAATTCATTTAAAAGATTTTTAGCACAAGGCTGTGACTTCACAAAATGGGAAAAAAAGTGAAGGGGTGTGAATACTTTTGAAGGCGCTATATAGCGGAGTACAGTTGCAGGCTCCACGGGACATCAAGTCAGGACTTTGCCAGCCCTGTTGGAAGTGAGACCCCCCTGTAGATGACATGGTCTCGTTGGTGTCATCAGGTGGTCCCCTCAGGTAAGCACTTTGGGGTAGTTTGTGGCCAGGGGTGAAGAAGTCAGAATGAGGATCAGCACCTCCAACTCGGAGGTCATTCTTTTCAGCCAGAAGAAGGTGGAGCCCCTGAACCCCCAGGTTAGGAATGAGGCACTTCCTCGAGTGGGGGAATTTAAGTATCTCAGGGTCTTGTTCACGAGTGAGGGATCGATAGACAGACTGGAGTGGCATCACCAGTTTGGCCAGTCATAGAGAACTGAGGAAAAAGACAAAGCTCTCGATTTACCGGTCATTGGGCGCTCCTGTCCTCCCCCTGTAGCAGCAGACGTGAGTTTCCTTTGGTGGTCTCGTCTGGGCTCAGCCTTAGAGACAGCATGAGGAGTGCTGACATTCAAGAAGAGCTCCTCCATCTCAAAAAGGGCACTCTGAGGTGGTTCAGGCGTCTGGTTAGGGTGGTGTCTGCGGGATGCAGAGGTGTTTTGAGGACGTCCATCCAGAAGGAGACCTCCTCACCCTGCTGGCCTGGGAATGCCATGGTATCCCCCAGGTGGAGGTGGTGGGAAAAGAGACGTCAGGACGTCTTGTGCTAACCGAGAAGAGCAGCAGAAAATGACTGAATGGATGGGTAGGAAGTAGCGTTTGATGGGGGCACACTCAATCTCCCACCCACGCTGACCAAATGATCTCAACATGGTCGTCTTTGGGATGTTAGAGAAAACCCCCTGAACACAGGGAGAACATGCAAACTCCACACTGGTAGTGAGCGGGTAGTCCTTCAAACCCAGGACTGTGGAGCTGAGCGCCAGCAGCACTAACTACTGTGCCACCATGTCACCTCATGTTTGGCATACAGTGTGAGGGAATGAGATGAAGCCACCGGAGTACAGACTGACTGTCTCCTTCTGCTTGGCTGCCTCTTGTTTGTCATTTATGACCCCTTTGTGGTGTTAAAGATTTCATCAGAGCAGATAAGAAGATTAATCCATTCAATCAGCCTGCCCTTCATGTCCGTCTGTCACGTGCTGTACCTCCATTATTAATCTGTGTGGCCCACATTATTCTACTGTCTCTCCACTGGCCATTTTTCATTCTGTGTTTCGCCTTTCATAATTAGAAATATAAATCGGGGGGGGGGGGGTAAATCCACTTGATTTGAGGGCACCAACGTGTGAAGGCAGTCGGGACAGGTAACAGCAGAAGAGATTCGGCCAAAGCGAGCTGAGAATCCCAAAGTGCTCACCAGCCTGATGACATCATCTCAGCTGGGCACAGTGGCTGCCGAGACGTGCAGCACGACCGCCGTTTGAAAAAACAACAAGTGTGACACGCCAGCGGGGCGGTGATGGGGGCTTCGCATCTCTCTGTGCTCCTCACAACTGCAGTTTAGCATGACAATGGTGGGCCACTGCCCCGGGTGCACAGGGCAAACGCTTTAAGGATAAGCCAATTAGACACACGGCTGTCCGTTTTTTACTTGCTTGAAGGAATGGGAGGTGGGGGGCAGTGATTAGCCCCCAAGGGTCCCGCCAGGGGCTCACTTGTCCTCAAGTCTGACTGCCGCCACAGGTCTCGGGCATCGCGTGTGGTGGCTGTGCTGTCAAGTTGTTGTTCCACTGTCTGTGGTCAGTGCCCAAAGTGAGAGGCGCTATATTCGTTTTTCTTCACTTTCTTAAGGTAACAGTAAAATATTTATATTGCACTTTAGATAAACTTCATGCAGAAGGTCCTACATACAAGTTCTGTCTCTACATTTCTGTTGGGGTTTCTAGCACACCATTGACGATACTTAATGTGAAAGGCACTATATAACCGTTTTTCTTTCCTTCTCACCGCAGAACTAATTGGTTTCTTGGCTCCTTTCAGAGAGCGCAATGTGAACGGCACTATAAGCCGCACCTTTGTCACATTCTATGGGGGTTTATATTCTGCACCCCTCCTGATTATGCTGAATGTGAAAGGCACTATAAATGTCGTCTATTTTATTGTAAAGATGTGTTTACAAAGCATTTTAGAGAAGTTTGCACATAGCACCACTCTGTACACTTTTTACTTTGTCTGATTGAGCGCATCTCATACTCTTGGTGATTCTCACTGTAAAAGGCACTATATAGACAGGTTTATTTACAATGGGTGTCACGGCACCAGAGCCTGGTGTCCGGCGTGACACCTCTGACTTGTCAGCTTGGGCTTCTGTGATTGACTTGATGGCTTTCAGTGTGAAAGGCACTATATAGATGGGTTTCATTCTTGCTGTTAAACTAATTTGCTTTGAAGTACACAACGTGAAAGGCATCACATGTCTGATGTTTCTGATTGGGCTCGTGTCTGTGAAAGGCGCTATATAACTGTTGTCACAAACTCCACGAAGAGCCATAGCAAGGTTTGGGAAGTCACCCGTATATTTGGTTTCCTGGCTGCAAAGTTGCAAATAAATGACAGCACTGATGTGCACAAAATGGAGTCCAAAACAGAACTGAGGGAATAGGGGAAAGGTGGAGGGTTTCAAAGGTCAGGACAGGAAGTGACGTCAAAGGGGCCGGGGATCATAACGGTCTTCAACCATAGGCTCGGACCCGGACGTGACATCAGCAGGGTCAGGTGGAATCTCCCATGAATGGTCTGCAGGAAAGGGAGAAAAAGAATCCCATCCCGGTCTGGTTCGGACTTGCCCTCACTCAAGCCCTGTATCTTTATTCCATTTTTAAAATTTAGATTCTAAGTCGTTCTCGCCACTTATTGAGATCATTGGCACGTCTTCCTCACTCCCAGTCTTTGAAAGGTGATTTTATAAAATGCATATAAAGGGCCGATCTCCAGACTACAAGAGTAAGAGCTAATAGGTTTTGTGAGATTTATTCTGTGGATTTCCTCGTTAATTACACTTCTTGAGATGATTTGCATCGATATGAATGTATGATTATTCATACCGACATGAAAGGCAGTACAGTGAACCCTCGTTTATCACGGTTAATCCGTTCCAGACTCTACCGCAATAAATGAATTTTCGCGAAGTAGGATTCTTTATTTATAAATCGAATATTTTCGCAGTTACAGTATAGAAAACCTGTTTACGACCTTCTAAATACGTTCTCTAACATTATTAGAGCCCTCTAGACATGAAATAACACCCTTTAGTCACCATTACACTCGTATTACCCAATATATTAGACAAAATAAGACATATTAGACGTTACAAATATCATATTATTGTACTGTACATTTAATTACACACACACACAGTTCTTACACACAACCACTAACCTATGAAGGCACGAGCTCAGTAGGAGAGTCTTCAGGTGGTGCAGTATCTTCTGCAGGTGCGTCGTTGTCTTCTTCCGCTGAAGGAGTACTAGGAGTAGGCAGTGGGTGTCTGGGTGCGCGGCTGAAGAACATCTTGATAGGCACTTGCTGGCATTGTCTTTTCATATGTGTGAGGAGGCTTTTGTACGGTATTGCCATCTTTGATCATATCCAAGAGTTTCACCTTCTCCTGGATGGTAAGCATCTTCCTACGGCGCTTAGTTTCATTTGTCAGAAGGCTTAGAAAAAGCAGCACGTTTAGGAGCCATCGTGGGGCTTAGATAAAAGTTCTCAGAAAGCGCATGCGTAGTGACGTAAGCGTGTATGAGAAAAAATCGCGATAGAGTGAAGCCGCGAAAGTCGTAGCGTGATATAGCGAGGGATCATTGTATATTAAAGAGTTCATTTGATAAACGATGAGGCAGAACTCTATGGATGCCATGTGATTTATTCTGTCCTCTCACTCAAATTGTCTCAAATGTTTGTCACCTCCTTTTGTAGTGTTTGCCGTTGTGTGAAAGGCACTATATAAAGGACTGTGTTCAGGACCTGCCCTGCTAAAGTGGCCATTGGTCAGCCATCAGCCTTTAAGGCCCTCCACAGGGTCAGGAGCAGCGGGCGTCTTCATCTTAATACAATTATAATGCCAGGCACTCTTCATAGACCTCGGGTTGCCCACTCTCTGTATAATGGCAAAGATGTCCTTCACTGCCAACCCCCTACTCCCTGCCAATTGGTTTTCTGGTCCATCAGTCCCCACAAGGGGCGCTGTTTAAACAGAAATGCCACACTGCCTGCTGAAGGTGCCCGTCTTTTCATACTGCCATAAATGATGTATGTTGGCAGTGCCAGTGCCTGCTTGCCTCCCGCCATTTTTGGCCTTGCCGTGCCCTGTCTATGTCTGCCCAAGCTGTCCTGCTGGGCACCTTTTCACACACACAGGGCATTTTTCCAGACTTGCTTACTGTACCCTCTGCTTCAGTGCTGGTGACCTGGTGCTAGCAATGCTTTCTTTAGAAGGGAGGCTCTCATCAGTGCCTGCCTTGTGCCTCCTATGGGATGTCCCTGCCAGCTGTGTGCCCATGAGTCAGTGTAGCATGACGTTTATCTCGAAAACAATTCTAATCGAAGGTGCCATGTTTTACCAATCAGATGTGACTGAAACCTTTACGAGAAGACACAATTGAAAGATTGGACACCCGGGGGGCACCTAGGCAGGTTCCCCTGTGGATGCCCTGAATAAATCTGCTGCAGAATGTTTTGTTTTTCTTTCCTGAACCTGATCAGCCATCTGCTTGTTTTTGCACATCACAAAATTAAAAACAAATATTTCAACCATGAGCTCTCTATGAGGGGCTTTTTTAATGTAGCTGTGCATGGAGGGAGTGTCCTGAAGACAGAATAGCGGGCACCAGAGAGAGACGGACAGACAGACAGACAGACAGACCTCGCCAGCCTTCTCAGTCCCAGCCCCAGCTGGAGCGGCTCAAGTGGCATTAAAGGCCCCGGCTCGGCTCCTCACTTAGCAGCTTTGTGCCGTTTAGCACTTGGACTCATTTCAGTGGGCATTTGCCACCATCTGTGCGCACTTCCTATTCACTTGGAGGGGGGTGCACTTACTTCATCCGGATTTACATGTTTAATTAATTTGCCCCCCTATGGCTTTCGTTTTAAGGCTTCATGCTTGTTAGATGTTAGCAGTAATTAAAATGAGCTGCTGTCCAATGTTCTGAACGGCGCCCGTCAAGTCGAGGGGGCGACCAACCTCATGGGGGCGGGGCTGGCTGGCTGTGATCAAGGCCTCAGAAACCTCCACGGATCGGCAGCACCATAGGCAGCCTGGCCCCAAACTCAAGAGGCAGGCCCGTGGCCTGCACGAGCCCAGAAAGGAAGCAAACTTAAAAATATAATTAAAATATGGAGAGAAAAAAAAAAAGAAAATCTCTCCAGCCAATCAGACACACAAAATGTAAAGTACCTTTATAATGAAGCCACAAATCATAGAATTGCCCAGGTGATGACGAGCCTAACGGGTGTGCGGAGAGCAGCCAGCGCCAGATCACTGAGGGTCCTGATCAAAAATAGGATTTGGGCCTCAGAAAACCAAAAGCCCGACCGACTCGTTACTCCACAAATGTGCAGCAGCACCACAGGCAGCCTGTCCCCAAAGTCGAGAGACTGCATTAGCAAACAACGGAGCAAAGGCTTTTAAACTCGCAGGTATCAAAAAAACCATAAAAGAAAAATAAAATCCGCCTGGCCAGACAGACACACAAAATAAAACGTCACGTGGGTTTAACACTTTACATTGGGTGTTAGCAGCTACATTTGAGAGAAACTCGGGGTCCACACCAAGAAGGATTAAAACAAAAAAAAACACAAACATCATAACAAAATCCTTGGAAAACAACAAAAGCCATCAAACAATTGAGGCAGGGTCGGGCGGGACCGCCTGACACTGAGCAGGCCTCCCAGCTTAAATGTCCCCTTGTCACAAAGCCCACAATGGAGGCCCTCAATCTTTTCTGCAGGGCAAACCACCAGGAGAAAGTGGGGTGGCACTGAGTGACTTAAAGGTCCCTCGTCATCAAATCAAAAGGATTAGGCACATGTAAAAAAAAAAAAAAAAATGCTTTTCTAGATATGAAAAATGATACCTTAAAGACCATAATGTCACATTACCTGCTTAATCGGCCTCTGGGTCAGGGTGGGCCAGGGACTGGACAGAGGGTGCAAGTCTATCAGAGGGCACACACCCACACTTTGCCAGTTAACCTCATGGTGATGCCTTTGGGATGTGGGCAGGAATATTGGAGCCCACCAAGCCAAATGCACACATATACATGCAGAGTCCACGGGGCCGGGGTGCTGACCACTGCACCACCAGGCAGCCCTTGTAAGGCTGTAGTCGGCTTGCTATGCATTGATTGGCTAATTTTAATATTTAGGTAATAACCAGGATGAGAGTAACTATTGAACATTAAATGGGGATGACATTTTCCTTTTGTTCCTGGGTTATTCCCTTTTGTAATTATTCTTGAATTGTTCTTACAAGCAGATAAAGAGAGCATTAGGTAATGTCAGCATAATTATAAAGGAATTACGAGGGACATCAAAGGGTGAGCTCTTACTGGGCGTCGTGACCGAGACCACCAACAGGCAGGCACCCCCTGACAGGTCCATCTCAAGGAGCAGGAAGCTGTGCTGCCATGGGACAAGTTGGTAGGCAGCAGGGCAAATGTTTGGTGTTCATTGTTCATTTTTTTAGATGCTTTTATTCTTTTTATGAAATTGCAGGTGTTTGTAGTTTCCTCTGATTTCATTTACGTTGTTATCCAAGGTGACTTACAACATTTGAGATGCAATTAGTTCCTTTTCTTTTGTTGTTAAAATTGGAGCACAGGTGGGTGAAGTGACATGCTCAGGGTCACATGGTGGCAGTGCTGGGATTTGACCCCACAACTTCAGGGTTGCCTTGCCCACTGTGCCACTCTGAGCCACACTGCCTCTGATTGACATTCTAAAACTGTAAAGAAGTCTGATTGGCTGAGTGTGACAGTAGAGTCATGGCAGAGTGATGGTACTGACTGCTGATTGGCTAGTACGTGTAATGCTGTGATGGGGGTGGAGTTATAGTAATGTGCTCATTTGTTTGAGTTATTTGGGGGTGGGAGGGGTCTCTAAAGGTGCTGAGGTGAACTGACCCCCTACAGATGAGCAGATAACAGCAGAAGGTTTTTATTTTTTAAATAGACTCCCTGCATTGCCCCTCCATTCTCATCTCATTGATGCCCATGGTGGTGGCATTAAAAATACACGATTAATCTTTAAAACTGGGCTTTCAGGGGTCACAGGAGGGTGGCTGCGCTCAGCGATTGTCTCGTTGACTTCACCTCTAGGCCGGTGTCCAAGCATTTGATTAATTTGTGCTTTAAAAGCTACGAGGTAACTGAACTGGTGACCTTTTGTGACCCGCTGGTAGCCGGGAGCTTTCGGACTGGTAAGGATTTGCAGGTTTTGGCCTCCATCAGTGATTATGTATTTATTTATTTATTTATTTTTAAGCCAGACTTTTAATTTCTGAGCAAATTAGTGCTCACTTAATAGATTTTTGAAAGTATTTTCAATTCATGTCGCAGTACCTGTATAGTGCCTTGCAGTTGTATTGACTAAGGTTTATATAACAAAGTCAGAGCTCGCAGTACTCCAGGTCGTCGCACACCATGGCATGAGCAGATCCATAGCTGATATCCAAATGTGCAGCACCAGCGGAGAGCGTAACCCGTCGGTCTTCTCTGATGAAGGAGTTTGCCGTCTGGATGGCCAACCAGTTCAAGCTTTGGCGGACACACTTGTTCTTTCCACTTGAAACCTTTCTGCCCATTCCTAAACTTTTTGCTGAGTTGTTTCTGTTGTCACTTCCACCCTGAGCCAACGTCAGCAGGTTTCATTCCCTCTGCCCACCAGTGCGTTGTTTTTTTTTTTCCACTTCTGGTGCAATCCTACAGCAGAACGCCCATGTTCAGTGGACCTTGGCTTTAACTAGACTAACAGCAGAGCACTGCGCTGTGAATGTTTCAACTACCCATGAGACTTTGCTAATGTGTTGTACTGCATCAGCTTCTATCCATTGTGGTTACCGCATAATTTTCAAATTGTCTTGGGTAATTTTTGGTGTACCCTCGTTCAAACCGATAAACCGATTATACAAAACATTATTACTGACGTTGGGAAATCCTGCCGACTACACCATCACTGAGTAGGCACCACTGAGCCCCAAACTTCAGGCACAACATCACCCAAGACAACTCCTGGTTTAAAATAATAAGATTTTTATTTTCAGCGACCTCAGCCACAAATACTACAATTATAAATAAGTTTCTTCTTCTCCTTCCATTCCTCTTGGTGAGTTTTGCCCACTGCCTCCTGGTATCCACCTTTGGCAAGTTCATCCGTTATTCCTCAGTCCCAACCTGGATGAAGATTTCAAGGAGTTCCAAGCGGGTTGTGTCTCCACGCCACTCACATGGTCCTTTTCATTTTCTTCCTCCTGGCCGGGATGCCCGTCTGTCCTCATGGCACTCACACGCTGTATCGGATTGAAACGTCACAAACCTGGATTCTCCATTTTTCCTTAGGCAGGTCATTTCTCCTGCCAGGTGTCCCATTTTTAAATATGGAAATCCTTACAGCCCTGCAATTTGTAAGTCACTTTGGGTAAAGACATCACCTAATTAAGCAGAACCAGAAATGGAGCAGACGCTGTAAAGTCAGATGAGTGAAATCAGCTGATGAAACGGCGAAAGCAATGAAGAGATCCCCTCTTTAACGTGCCTCACTATGGTAGGATGACTTAAGGGGTCGGATCAGAGGAGCAGGGAAGGTTTGGCCAGCATATGAGCACCAAACGACTTTGGTGGGATCCCCAGGAGCCCCCCAGACTCCTTCCTCCACTGCTCAAGATGGGTTTCTAAGCGACTCTGTAGGTTGCTATGGTGCTTTGCTGTGAGCGCTGGAATGGGAGGCCTCAGCGTCCCAGTGAGGAATTGATTTTCTAGGCCATGTCTGACACAGGGGAGCCCAACCAGTCGAAGAAATCTGGGACAGCTGCGTGTGACACTCTGGCTCTGGCTAGATTTACATTTTCATGTTGGCTACCCAACCTGGAGTGCCGAGGCAGGATTGTCAAATTGAGAGGCCTACCAGCTGGTGCCCAGCTCTCTACTGCCTGGGTGCGTCCTAAAGAGAAGCAGAGAGAGAGAGAGACACTGCTGCTTGTGCCACAGAAGGTTGCCTCACCAGGATGGGCTTTGTAACGAGTGGCATCAGATGATGGCCTTGAATATTTTAACACAACATCGGCTTCCTGGCATCTAAGAAGCAGAAATTTTCCTTCGCATAAGGAGGAAAATGCAAAATAACAGTTGGACCCTTTAAGAAACAAGGGGTCCAGTCCCACTTCCTACCACCTATAAAGAATAACCCAGCATGGTATGCCATTCAGTAACATGTTTTATTTGATTTTATTCATTTGTGATTTATTGTGAGGGGCGTCTTCATTAATGGCATGTGTGTAAGTAGTGGTGTATATACTGATTGTGCTGGGGTCTCATCATGCACAGGGAAGGTGGGCTCGTTTGAATTCTCGGTATTCTAGAACACCCATTGGCTCATCCTTGGCTCAGCTATTATTTGAGTTTGTGTAATTTTTATTTTGTTGTTTTTTGTTTTTTAATTATATTTTGTATATACGTTTATCAGCTTATACGAGGGACGCCTCTTCGCTGAGAGGACTGGGGGAGCAAGCGTGAGCAGAACATTACCTCCCCCAGGACACTAGATGGCAGCCCCCATGGGTTGCAGCGGTACCTCGGACTCCCACAGGGCTTCTTGGGGGATTGATTTGGATACAGCCCTGTTGGGATCCAGGGTCGCAGCCAGGGGGCGCTGTAGCCTTTCCTGAGCCTGTGTGGGCGGTTCTTCCACCACAGCCAGAAGTGGGGCGACAAGCACCTGGACCACTTCTGGGTGACTTATATAAGGGGTCAGCAGACATTACTCGGTGAGCCAGAGTCGGGAGGAGGGAGTCAAAGCTTGCCGAGGAGGAGAGAAGAAGAAAAGGAATTGAGAAGGAAAGCATTGTGGAGTATTGTGCTTAGCAGGACTGTGTGTGTGTGTGTGTGTGTGTGTGTGTGTGTGTGTGTGTGCCCACAGGTGAGGAAAGAAAAATATTTGTGTTTTTATACAGTAAGTGTGCCTCCTGCGTCTGTCTGTGTCGGGTTGGGTTGGTTCTGTCACAGAGGATCAATCAAAAAGTAAAGGTATTTTGAAAATTACACAGTGGATTGAAGATGATGATGATGTACAACACATTTGCAAAGGCTCCTTGTCCAGTATACAGAGTTGCATCGTACAGTCGTGGCCAAAATTTTAGAGAATGACCCAAGTGTTGGTTTTCACAAAGTGTGCTGCTTCAGTGTTTTTAGGTCTTTGTGTCAGATGTTTCTCTGGTGTACTGAAGTAGAATTACAAGCAGTGTATGACAATGACATGAAGTGTATACAAGGAGACCATATTTGTAGTGTTGGCCCTTCTTTTTCAATCCACCCTGGCAGGCTGTCCATCAACTTCTGGGCCCAATCCTGACTGATGGCAGCCCATTCTTGTATAATCAGAATGTGTGGGTTTTTGTTTGTCCCCACAAGTTCTCAATAGGATTAAGGTCTGGGGAGTTTCCTGGCCATGGACCCCAAATGTCAATGTTTTGTTCCCTGAGCCACTTATGGCCCGGTGCTCCATTATGTTGGTCACCAAACTATTGTTGAATGATTTGGAGAAGTTGCTCTCGGGAGGATGGTGTAATCCAATTCTTTGTGTCCACTTGGCCAAACGAGCCTTTTGTGAGGTGGGGTACTGATGTTGCACAAGAAGACCGGACTCACAGTAAGTCGGCTTTCTGATTCATCCCAAAGTTGTTCAGTCGGGTTGAGCTCAGGGCTTTGTGCAGGCCACTTGTGTTCCTTCCAGGTCTTTATGGTCCACAGGGGCACCGTCAAAAGGACAAAGAACCAGGTCATTTGAACCAGGGAGCCGAGACCAAACCTGCCATTATCCTTCCTCCACCAAACGTTACAGTAGGCAGCATGCAGTCTGGAGATTGGTCCATCAGAATGCCACAGTGATGCGTGACTCATCACTCTAGTGGCAACCTTTACACACCTGCAGCTGACGGTTGTCACTGCGCATGGCAATCTTAGGCCTGGCCGTGGAGGTCCCAATGCACAGTTCTGTGGCTCTGTTGTGAGCGATGCCATAGACCCCAGAGGCCATTGAGTTCACAGCTCTGCGAGTTTGCGTGGTCTGCCACTGCATGGCTGAGATGTTGTTGCTCCTCGATGTGTTGAAGGGGGGCAGATTGAGCAGAGCAGACTTGTGGCAAAGTTGGCATGCTGTGCCATAGACATTTATAGTCACTGAGCCCTTCTGTACTTGTCATGTGACCAAATACTTGACTTAATAGACCCGTTAACAATGAAACACCTCGACTTGGTAATGTGGGGGGCATCCATTCACATACTTTTGGCCATTCTAGTGTCAGTCTAGAGAAAAGGAAGCATTAAATGGCACAATGGCTTTCCACATGCCCAACAAGAAAAAAATGAGGGGTCGTAGCTGACAACGTGACCTTCTGGCACTAACGGAGAGAGCAGCTGCAATGGCAATTTAATTCAGTGGCTGAAATCAATCCCACTTGAAGATGATGTGCCCAGCACGAGACCCTCCTTCCATAACACTTTAGCAAGTCAATATTTAATTATGTGGAAATGGCAGAATGGGGGGGGGGGGGAAAGGGCTGAACTCGCTGTACCTGTTAACTCTCCATACAGCACCGGCTCCATCCAGGGGGCACGCGATTCTCGGTCTCCAAAAGAAGGGTGGATGACCATGCTGAAAAGTAGTCGCTAGATTTGACATTGTGGACCATCAGGGGGTGCAGTGCCACCCAAACCCGACACAGACAGGCGTGACACACAAGGACAAAGCACACACGTTTTTTTTTTGTTTTTTTTTTCATTTTCTTTCCTCGTGGGAAACGCCTTCCCCCGTTTCCCACAAGCACAACAAAAGCACACAACACTCTTTCTTTTTTCTTCCTCCTCAACTCTTTGTCTTCTCCCACCCGACTCTGGCTCCCCGACTAGTGGCTGCTGGCTCCTTTTATAAGGCATCCGGAGGAGCTCCAGGTGCTTGTTGATGGCTGTGGGCTCAGCTGCAGCACCCCCTGGCGGTGCCCACAGAACCGAACAGGGCAGCACCAAACACCAGCTCCCATGCAGCCCTGTGGCAGTCTGAGGCATTGCTGCAACCCAGGGGGGCTGCCATCTAGCCCACCGGGGGAGGTACTGCTCTGGATATGCTCCCTCCCCAGGCCCTTCCAGCTAGGAGGCGTCCCAGCCAGGGTCCGTCGCAACATGCTCAGTGCTTTTCAGTCACGTTATTGACGTGATACGGCAACAAACTCCGGCAGCAGTGGTCTATAGATCTGATGCACCCAATGGCTTGAAGTTGCGTAACGTGATGTTGGCTTCACCTGTGCAGTCTCCTTTGCTGTTATCTTGTAAACTGGCCATTCTGATCGGAGATTATACACGGAGATAACAACAAAGGCAACAATGCATAGCCTTCAAATGCCATTGTTCTGCACGAAAGAGTCCCAAAAGAGTTCATTTACAGGTCCGTCTGAGGACAAGCTTGTAACCTAGGCAGCTGGTGGCTTGCGTTTGATCGAGTGCCTACATTTGTAAAACGATGGGTTTAGTCCTCTGTGACATGCGGCGTGTGTTGTTGAGCGGTTCGCTTTTCTTATTCTGTTTCAGATATGGAGGTGTTCCCCTTCTGTGCCTTTGCTTTTGTTTTTTAGGAGGTAACAGGCAGTAGGATCACATATTCTAAAGCAGTGTGAGTTTGCATAACTGTGGGTGGTGGTGGGGGTCCTCCTTACTTTCTTCATTTTGTGTCTGTGAACGATTTGTTATATTGGGAGAACAGGCCGTCACTCAGCGAAACATTCATTCTTCCATCTTCACAGATCCTCCCAGGAAGACGAGGGCTCGGCCATTCTGAAACCTGCAAACTGCTACCATGTACCACTGCTGCCACGTGGGAATCACTGAAGATCCTAATCAAGTGGCACTCATATCATTCTACACGGACGGCATGTCAGGCCGATTTTCAAGCTTTTTCATACCAATAAACTGAAAGGCTTTAGTGCCGCTCTTACACACGCTGAAGTGACCCGATTCTGACCACAGAGGGTTGAGAAAGTGTTCGGACCCCTGCACTGTTTGCCCACCTTATTGTGTTGTAGATTTCATTTGAATGGATAAATGTAAGTATAAGTATTCTGACCTTTAATTCAGTACTTTTAGAAGCCCCTTTGGCAGCAGTTCTGGCATTGTGTGTTGTTAGGGGTCTCCAACTCTGGTCCCGGAGGGCCACTGTGACTGCAGCTTTTCATTCTAACCCTTTTCTTAATTAGTGACCAAATTGTGCTGCTAATTAACTGTTTGCCTTCATTTTAATTGATGCACAACTTAACACTCAGGCCCCTGAATTAGCAACCAAACAATATTAAGACACAAAATGAACCAACAACCTGCGTCTATCACACCATAACTGAAAATAAAGAAAGGTGGAGGCCTCAGTAACGTTCATCTGCTCAGGTCCACAAAACATTTTGACAGTCAGCGCTCTTAAAAAAAAAAATGTCTGCAATGGCAAAAAGAGCAAGCGCCACAGAATGAAATAACGAGTTTAATTAGCAACTAAGAAACAGAATGAAGTGAAGTCATCTGTTGGCTCACTTCACATCAAATTTATGTTTAGGTGCCGTTTAAGGAGAAAAGAATCAATTCAGCGGTCAGAGTCTCAAGAAAATAAAGGGAAACAGTGAATTGGCAGCAAAAACTGGTCACTAATTAAGAAAAGGGTTCAAATGAAAACCTGCAGCTGCAGTAGCTCTCCAGGACTGGAGTTGGAGACCCCTGCTCTACCAGCTTTACACACCTGGATTTGAGCAGTTTATTCTATTCTTCCTGGCAGATCCAGTCAGGCTTCTTCAAATTGGATGGGAAGTGTCTGTGAACTGCCATCTTCAGTGTGGGCTTGAAATCTGGGCCACTTGTTCTGAAGCCACTCCAGCTTTGCAGATTGGTCCATTAGAACGCCACAGTGAAGCGTGACTCGTACTCCAGGGGCGACCTTTACACACCTGCAGCTGACGGACCAGAGTGCCACTGTTACGCGCTTTGCCTCGGGTCATTTAATTGTCAGCCCACTCTGAGGTGGCGTGCACTCTGGAGCAGGTTATCTTCAGGGTCCTCTCTGTATTGGGCTGCATTCGTCCTTCACTCAGTGTTGAACACTCTCCAGTCCCCATTGCATGCTACGTCACCACTGTGCTTCTCCGTGATATTAGGCAGGTGATGAGCAGTGCTGCATCTTCACCAGACAGAGTGCATGGCGTTCTGCCCAAAGAGTTTAATTTTGGTCTGTCAGACCAGCGACTCTTTTCCCTCATGCTCCCAGAGTCCCTCAAATGCCTTTTACTCAAAAATAGCTTCTGCCCCAGATACCTTTAACGGCCAGTTTTTGGAGTGCTGCTCCGATGGTTGTGCTTCCAACAGGTTCTCCCATCTTGCCAAGAATTCCTGAAGCTCTGTTAGGCTGACCATTGGGTTCTTGGTCAACTCCATGATAAAGCCCTTCTTCTCCAGTTACTCAGTTTGGCCGAATGAATGGCTAACTCTGAGGAGTCCTGGTGGTTCCAAACCTCTTCCACTTCACACTGTGCTGCTGGGCACACTCATTAGAAATGGTTTGACCCCTTTTCCCTGATCTGCACCTCACCACAGTTTAACTGTGGAGGACCCCAGAGAGTTCCTTGGACTTCATGGCGTGGTCTTTGTCCTGACATGCCGTGTGAATTGTGGGAACTTCTAGACACGGGTACATGTGGGCCTTGACGTACAATCAGTTCAGTTTGCCACTAGGTGGTCGCCAATCAAAATTCTAGAGGCATCTCAAGGAGAATTGAAGCCAACAGGAAGCACCTGAGCACAATCTGAAGGGACACAGCAAAAAGGTCTGAATACTTCTAAGGAGGCGAGATTTCAGTTTTGGATTTTGAATATGTTTGCAGACCATTCTGAGGATGTGTCTTCACTTTGTCATGATGGGTTTACTGAGTGTAGATTGCTGGACAGAAAATGAAATCTACAACACAATAAAGTGTACAGAAAGCGAAGAGGGCCCAAATACTCCCTGACGTGGCACACATTGGATTTTGTTGTAGTGACGTCCTTGATTTGAGAGGTGGCCATGATGGAGAGCAGGTTTGGTGCTTGGCCAGCTGTCGGATCTGTGGAGTGACCTGATCACACAGCTGCAAGGACCTTGTAGAGACTCTGCGCTCACAGAGCGACGACACTTACCGATGTCCTTTTCTCTTATGTTCATTTCTTACTGAGTGACTTTTTTCTTGAATGTTTTTTTTTTTTTTTTTTTTTTTTTACTCTTTATTGATTTTGCGGTTATCGTACCTCAAGCCATGCTGGTGTAGCTGAAGAGCAGCTTTTCCTCATGTGCCTCTCCTTATATTCGACTAGGGTTACCAGACATCCAGCAAACATTGTGTCCTCCATTGCCTAAAAAGGTGAAAATGTCCAGCTTTCCTCAATCACTCACTTGACCGTGTTATTGGCTGAAATCGAACGCTATCATCTCTATTTTACATAAATCATCTACGTCTTATCGAAAACGAAACACGGCTATGCGCCTATGCCCACTTCGCCATTTTGCGTTGTCTGTATTTGTTATACAAATATGCAGTAGACTTTTATCTAAAAATGTCGCCCAGCAGTAACGCTAAAAAGAGGAAATGCTAATTCTCGGCCCACATGAAAACAAAGTACCCGTGCTGTGTTTGGTTTGTGATTCTCACGTGGCCGTTGCAAACAAAGGTACCGCTGATTTAGAACGACACGTTACCAGCAAAAAACACAGAAACGTGGTAAAGTACAATTTTAAGAACGTTTCTTGTCTGGAGTTTCACGCCTTTGTTGCCCTTTTGTGAAACGTCATCTCCTCTGAAATCTGAAACTGCATCGTTGTACTATAACTTTTCATTTTGATGACGCGTTGTTTTGTGACCTGTCAAACTGGTTGTTGTTGAAGTTTTCATTGTAACACACGGGTCACACTGCGATTCGTGAACAGAATGGGACGCGTTCTCCTTTATGACCCTTGGTGTCCACCTTTGGGTTCACAGGTATCTGGTAACCCGACATTCCACTAACTTAGATTGTGGGTCCGTGTTAGTCTCAGATGAGCAACAGAGCACCACCAATGTGTAGCACCTACATGAGCTATGAGGTGGTGAAGGGCTGGCGACAGGGGTGATTAGGGGGCCAGAATCTCTAGGCCACCGTGGGCAGTTTAGCCAGGATTTCGGGAAACACCCTACTCTTTCCAAAGGATGCCCAGGGATCTTTTTACAGTATGGATAGTCAGGATCTTGGACAACTTGAAGGATGGCACCAGTTTTTACAACACTGTGTCTCGGTCACTGTGCTGGGGCATCGGGGTCCACACACAGGCCACAGGGAAAGCGTCCCTTGATGGCTTCACCAACACCTCTTCCACTAGAAGTGATCAAAGCAGCAGCTATCAGTACCGTCCACCATTTCTCACTCCTGTTGTGTATCCAAAGTCCTCTCTAAATGGAGAATGAGCAGCAGATCATAGGAGGAGAAGACCACGGCCACTAAGGGGTGGTTGGCATAATGCTTTGGTGTGGCGAGGCGTTCAAATGACGCTCATTTGGTATTGAGAGGCCTAATGTGGGCCAAGAAATTGTTTGGGGTTACAGAAAATGGTTGCATGAATGAATACATCTGGTGAGAATGAGCTGAGAGTTAGAACTAGCAGGTTAAGGAGGGCAGGTGGTTACCCACAAGTACCCAAGCCATGCGTTTCTCAGCAGCCTCCCAACATTAGGCCTTTCAGGATTCTTGTGTAGCTGCCACACATGACCAACACAGCAGAGGTCTGATGAGTACTCGGCTCATTATCTCAGAAAATGCTTTCTGGCGCTCTCCCGCCGAATTCCATGGATGTGGCAGGTGAGCTCTGTTCACGAGCCCTCTGTTTTCTTATCGATCCGCGTAAGCACATCTGAGTACCCTCACAGCTTGCCGAGATTAGACACCCAGAGCACGTCAGGCTCAAAAACAGTGTGGCGTCCCCTGAAGGCACATTCCCAGCTGACAGCCTTACATGTCGCCAGCTTTACGTGTGCCATTTCTGACATCTGCTAATTATTTCAGGGCCTGTTTCAGGTCAGTTAGCCTCTCCTCCCTGCAGATTTCCAAAGGATCACCGCTGTCTCAGAAAGAAAAGGAAAAAAAAAGGGAAATACGAAGTCTGTGCTCTGGCTTCACCCCGGCTGCCTTTGGGACGGTGCCGACGGCGATGATAAGCTTTAGAAGTAACATATCGCAGTGCCCCCTACAGATGCCCTGAGCAGGAATGCAAAAATAGCTTCCACATGGTGGCAGGAGGCACTCGAAAAGTCAGCCCAGCAAGAGTACATGCAGAAATGGCAGGCAGAGAGTTCATTATGGCAGACTTGAACAAGGAAACCAAAGGTCCCCACCATATCTGTGTGGGGGTTTTACTCTGGGGATTCTGGGAGTCCTGCCACAAGCCTGGCATGCGCCCCACTGGTCCTAAATTGGGCCCAGGAGTTCAGCACATTTGATCCCCATAACCATGTTCATGTTTTATTATCTATCCATCCATCCAGTAAATTCTGAACCTGCTTATTCCAGTTCTAAGGTCCTTTATTATGCTCTGATGACTTCCTGTATAGATGTCCACCTGTCCACCTGAGGCCATCATAATCATTAAGCAGCTTATCACTCTAGTGACTCAGAGATGTCCACCTCATCATATAATCTGATGATGCACAGCTTGAAATGTTGGGGACAGGATTGTGTCCGTGGTGGCTTGAGGGGGTGGCTTGTGTGGTCTTGATGCACAGCTGTTTAGTGTCAGTGGTGTGAGGACCAGGATGTAGAATGGTGACAGTGCTTTGGACTTTTTTGTTTTGAAGGGTAACCAGGATGAAGAGTGTTGCGGGGTGATTAGTTTTAGGGTGTCAGGGAGGTGGTCCATCATGCTTTGGTGTCAATGGTGTGGTGATGAAGAAGTCAAGTGAAGTGACAGTTATGGGTGTTGGGGGGTGAGTGAGGTGCAGGGATGGGGTGATTGTGGACCAGGGGTCTCTATAGATCTATGGGGGCCTTTGATGACACAGAGAGGTATTGGAGTGGAGGTTGGGGAGGCTGGCATGTGCCCCAGTTGGTAAAATGTGCCAATGCAGCACCCATGGTCTCAAATTGTTTCAGGCGGTTACTGATCCCCATAGCCATCTTCATGTTTTATTATCCATCCATCCAGTAAATTCTGAACCTGCTTCTTCTGGTTCTAAAGTCCTTTATTATGCTCTGACGATTTCCTGTGTAGATGTCCACCTGTCCAGATTAGGCCATCACAATCATGAAGTCGCTTATTACCCTGGTGGTCTAGAGATGGATAATCTGATGATGGACAGGCCCACCCTGGTGGTGTCCATTTGTTTTTATGCTCCCTGGTTCCACTTGATATTCACCATCAGCTCTGGTGATTTCTATTGTAATTCCTCAAGAGAGATCCGCCCTTTCTATAATTTGGTAATCATCATTCCAGTGCTAGTTGTGTCATTCTGGATGGAGTGGTGGCTCTGAGGCTAGGGATCTGCACTGGCAATCGGAAGGTTGCCGGTTCGAATCCCGTAAATGCCAAAAGGGACTCTGCTCTGTTGGGCCCTTCAGCAAGGCCCTTAACCTGCAATTGCTGAGCGCTTTGAGTAGTGAGAAAAGCGCTATATAAATGCAAAGAAAGAATTATTATTCTATTTTAGTGGTCCCTGCTCCCTCTTGATGCTCACTGTACTCTCTGTTGTGCTGGTGGTCATCATGTGGTTAATAGTCCCCAATAGTCTTCCTCATGGCTTTTATTATCCATCAATCCATCGATTTCTGAACACAGTGATTCCATTCTGTGGTCTTTTATTATCCTTTGTAGGTCCCCACTTGATGCTCTTTTGGCCATCATTTATCTTCTTGTGCTCTGATGATGACGGTTGTGTTGTCCATTTGGTGTTAATATGCTGATCTTCATCTCTTTCACTGTTTCTTCTCCTATTCCTCCCTCGTTCTGTTAGCCGCCAGTGGATTTACTCCATTCTTTTGGGTACTTTTGATGCTCTTTGTTTGCCCACCTAATGCCCATGCTAGTTGGCCTCGGTAGACTCCATTATAGTGTTGTTTCCTTGACCTCTGGTGGCTCATTATTGGCTGTTGTTGCCTGTGTGGGGTTTGCATGACCTCCCTGTGGTTGTCTTGAGTTTCTTGCACGGCTCATAGGCTGAGAGTGGGTGGTGTTGGTGTCTTCTGAAGGCCCACCCCAACATCCCATCCAGGGTGGTCTTCTGCTGCTCCCTGAATGGGCTTCACAAAACTGATCCAACAGGCACTTTAAATGGACGGCTAGATATTTAGAATATACGTAGTCAGCGAGGCCGCAGGTTCAGTAAGCCTCTGCTTTGTGTATGGAGACATCCGATTTGTATCGCCGTCGTCCTCTGCTCTCATTTATCTCAAATTAAAACTCGTTGGCTTGGTGGTGAGGTGGGACGTGTTTAGTGAAGATCTGCAGTCGGCCTGGGGCTTGGTTTCCATCTTTGTGCCTTCAGAGGCCAGTAAGACCACCACAGTGGCCTCTCCTCTTCTCCTTCCCGCTAAGCTGTCCCCTGGCAGCCCCCCATGGCAACCTGCATTGTTTTACACAACGCCTTTAATAGCCAAGCAACTGGCAGGAATGTTGCATGACCAGCCTCCCCAGGGGACGCCCTCCGTGAGTGAGGCAGCCGCATCGGGTTTCATGTGCCCATCCGTCAGCATCCAGAGTTGCCTTCAGTTACGGATTTGCCAATTGCAAATCTCCAGTCCTCTGTTGGGGTCTCATCTTACCTTCACCTTTCCTTTCTAATCTACTAGTGGATTGAGGGGGCCGGGGGGGGGGGTGCGCCTAGAGCTGAGTTGGGACAGCAAGGGGACGTAGCAGTCTGGTCAGGGTCAGGTTGGGAGTATGGTGGGATACAACTTGAAATTGTGAGGAGAGCTGACCTGATTGTAGTACTTGAGTGGGTTATGAGGGGAGATCTGTTGGTGGGGTTGGGGTGGAGGGACGACGTTGATTGTGAGATGTGGTTTGCTAGTGTTTTCTAGTTCTGGTGACCAGGAAGAACAGCTGTGTGGAGGTCAGGAACAGGAGGTGACTTGGGTGTAGAGCAGGCTGGGGCTGGAGGTGGTCTGGTAAGGCACTGGCTGTGGGACACGTGGGGGCAGTGAGGAGGCCAAGCCTCCATAACATGAAATTATGAAGAGGGTGGTGACCTGGGTGCTGTACTGGGTGGGGCCAGCAGGGGGACATGGCTGTCTAGTCTTAGGGAGGCCAGATACAGTGGGACTGGCGGTGGGGACATAATTATGAGGAGGGGTTACCTTGGTTGGGGTACTGAATGGGGCCAGCAAGGGGACAATGCTGTCTCATGGATGGTGTGGAGGTGGGACTTAACTTGCAATTGTGAGCAGGGTTGGCCTGTGTGTAGTCCTGAGTGGGGTCAGCCATGGCTGTCAAGTGTTGGGGGTGTTCATATTGCACTGAGCGGAAGCAGGTATGGTAGTGGTGGGGGGACACAACTTGACATTATGAGTAGAGGTGACCTGGGTGCAGTCCTCCATGGACCAACAGGGGGAACGTGGCTGTCCGGTGTTGGGAAGGTGTGGCACTGAGTTAAGTTCAGATGGGGTGGAGATGGGATATAACTTGAAATGTTGGGGACAGGAAGGTGTCCATGGTGGCTTGAGGGGGTGGCTTGTGTGGTCCTGATGCGCAGCTGTTTAGAGTCGGTGGTGTGAGGATCAGGATGTAGAACAGTGACGGTGCTTTGGAGTTTTTTGTTTTGAAGGGTGACCAGGATGAAGAGTGTTTGTGGGGTGATTAGTTTTAGGGTGTCAGGGAGGTGTGAAGGTTTGAGGTGAATGGAGCTGAGAGTTGGCCCATCGTGCTTTGGGGTCAATGGTGTGGTGATGAAGAAGTCAAGTGAAGTGACAGTTATGGGTGTTGGGGAGTGAGGGAGGTGGAGGGATGGGGTGATTGTGGGCCAGGGGTCTCTATAGATTTATGGGGGCCTTTGATGACACAGAGAGTTATTGGAGCGGAGGTTGGGGAAGATGTCCAGGGTCATAGGTGTCAGAGTATGGCACTGCAGGTACTGGGGGTCTTGTGCCATCTGTGGCTGCCCTGTCACCAGCCCCTCGCCCTCCCGGTCCTGCAGCTTCAGGTCTAAAACTGTCAAGTCAGAGTGTGATGTAGCTGCCCGCGTCGCCTCACATCTCCAGAAGCTCGTAGGCGGTGATAATTATACAGCATGAATCATATTAGCATATGTTAAAGTTTCAATGCGTACTCTCAGCATGATGAGGGGCAAATTAGGGGGCTTTGTGTTGAGGTGCGAACTTTGATTTTTCTGTTCGGCTCCTGCATCACTCGCTGTCCCTGAAGCCGGCAGGTCCGTGGATTTCATTTTTGTCTGAGTCACTCACAGCCATACTACTCCATGTTTATTTTGAAAAATGAAGTCTTTTAAGAAGTGGGTCACTTTCAGTGGAGCTGTGGCTGCTGCTGCTGTTGCCTTTATGGTCCAGTCATGTATAAGGTGCAGGAGAGACCACCAGTTTATAAATGGTGGTCCTGGCGGGGCAGGATGGCAGTCCATAGGCAGGGGCTGTTTAAAGGTGGCGTCATAATACCTTTGTGCTGTCGGTGTAATCCGTGATTCCTGAAAGAAACTCCCGTCAGTTCAAAGTTATTCCATCATGGCGGCCGCTCCAAGTCACTTTAGAGTTACGTTCTACTTATCCCTTCAACAGGACTACTGTGAAGAGCAGGAGCTCACTTGAAGTCACTGACGGGATCAGGTTGTTCAGATTGACTCTGCAAAGTGCTCCATTGATATGGTGTTGTATTGACCCCCACTGCATGACCAACCTACCTAGACAGGGGTCTGTCTTTGAACTGCCTCTCCCTTACCCTAACTTCCATTTTGTTTTCCCTACAAGGGTTTTCCATGTCTTCTTAGAGAGTCAAGGCGGGGGGGGGCTGTCAAAAGACAGGGCCTATTAAAGCCCATTGCGGCACTTCTTGTGTGATTTTGGGCTAAACTGAAATAAATTGTATTGTATATTATATAGTGCCTTTCACACAGTTATGAAGCACTTTACAGGGGCAGCGCATTTGTTAAATTATCTCAACGTAACGAACACCTTCAAGAGAAGTCGCTCACTCTGGGTCACAAGCTATGCTCACAGGGGGGGATTCAGTCTGCAAAGGTTTTCTTTTATATAGCGCCTCTCAATAAGGGGGTGTTGAGGTGCAGTGCAGTGCATTCCTTTCAGCTTGTTTGTGATATCAACACTCTGAAGAATGTAACTCACTCGAGATCACACGATGAGCTGGTGGTGAGGGGTGAATCTGCAAAGCTGTTATATAGCGCCTTCCTGATGTGAATACTTTTGCAAGGAGTTGTACAAGTGCAGGTCGTGTTTTTTCTTTTTCTGTATTTCTACCTTATATACATTTTCTGATTTATAGCAACACCCATAAAGTCCTGTCCAAAGAGATTCTATGGCACTTTGAGGTAACATTCAATCTATCTAGAAGAACATTTGCTTCCATACATTCAGATTGTAGATTATTAACCCTTGTGCTGTGTTATGGATGGAGAGGTAGGGAGATGATAGAGAGAGATAACAAGTTGGGAAAGGTCCACTATGACATCATAATAGACAGAATTGGAAGTCACTGTATGATAGACAGATAGTGATGGGGAAAAGCGCTATATATATATATATATATATATATATATATATATATATATATATATATGAAAGCTGCCATATAGTAAATATATAAAGAGAGCTGGCAAAGGTAATGGAAATAGGCCTGCTTAATCAAAATGACCAGTGCTACATTACAGATATGTAACTAATTAGATGGGAAAGGGAAACTACGGCAGGTAGTGTAATAGACAGAGAGAATGGGGAAAGACACTATATGATAGGAAAGGTGCTGTATTATATGTGTTATATAACTGATAAGGTAAGGTAATGTATGAAAGGAGCTATATAATGGAATTGGTAAAGACACTATATAATAGAGATGGGAAAAGGTATAAAATATTAGATAGTTAAAAAGAACTGGGAAAGGCAGTACATAAAAGATCTGAGAGAGCCATAGAACAGATATACAGTGAAGGAAAAGGCACTATATAATAGATAGATATGAGAGGTGCAGTATAATAAATAGAGATAAGAGGCTAAGGTGCCACGGCCCACCTGTCGAGTTGTTTTGCCTGCCTAAGGTAGTCATCCCTGATGGAGGATCACATGAATCATCAGGTAGAGGGGTCCTTTCATCGGACTGTTTCAGTTGTGGAAAGGCCAAATGGGGGAGGCAGCTTGATGGCTGAGGTCTTCAGGACTCTAAACAAATGCAAATCATATTATGGGATGTCATCTACTGTTAAAGTCTGCTCCGTACTTGTAAAAGTACTATATTGACCCCCCTTTTTGACACCCACTGCACACCCAAACTAACTGCCTTTCCCTATCTTCCATTTTTTTTCCCCTACTAGGGTTTTTTCTTGTCGAGGCTGGGGGGCTGTCAAGAGGCAGGGCCTGTTAAAGCCCATTGCGGCACTTCTTGTGTGATTTTGGGCTACACAAAAATAAATGGTATTGTATTGTCTGCAGTGGGCTGGCACCCTGCCCAGGGTTTGTTTCCTGCCTTGCGCCCTGTGTTGGCTGGGATTGGCTCCAGCAGACCCCCGTGACCCTGAAGTTAGGATATAGTGGATGGATGTATTGTATTGTAAGAAGTGCATTCTATTAAAACAGCCATGAGAGGTCCAATATAACAGATACATACATTGAGCTACATAACAGATAGATGTGAGAGGTGCTATATAATACATTATATGATAGATAAATATGGGAAGAGTGCAGTATAATAGATCTGAAATGTAAAATGTAATAGAGATGGGAAACACGGTATATAAAAAGATCTGAGGAGTGCTCAGTAATAGGCAGAGCTGTAAAAGGCACTATATAATAGAAAGGTGTGAGGTGAAGTGCTGCATATAATAAATACGGATAAGGAGGGCAGCGGTTAAGGCTTTGGACTTCAAGCCCTGAGATTGCAGGTTCAGATCCAGCTACTGACACTAGGTGTGACCCTGAGCAAGTCACTTCACCTTCATAACAGACATGTAACCAATTGTTTCTCAGATGACTTAAGTCACTGTCTGCCAAATTAATAAGGATTAATAGACGGGTGAAAGCTCACTACAATACTGTAGAGTTTATTGTAGATACTAGAGATGGATGAATAGGTCATTTGAGCTGGAAGGCACTATATAAATGAACAGTGCTGTGCAGTAGATAATAGACAGAGGTGAAAGGTATGAGAGGAGCTTCAGTATGTGACGGGCAGGCAGCACGATATCGGTGCGTTATAAAAAGACTTGGAGCTGAGCGCCTCTTCATGTAATGCCATAATGCTGGCTCATGGGAGTCACCTTATTAGGTCTGCCTTTAGATTTGTCCATTGAACAGAAGAGACTGGAAGGCCGGACCTCCTTGGGCAGTTGGCTGTTGGCTGTGGGCTGGGGGGTGGGGGGGTGCTCACGGGTGTAGACGACAGGATTGTTTTGAAAAGAATAAAGCGAGGCAGCCTGCGGCACAGAAGCGCCGTTTCCTTGTTCCTCTGCACATGCCATTGTGCTGATGTCAGTAGAACAAATGATCCACGTCTCGCATTTGGAAGCGTCTCGCTGGCACGAGGGCAGTGGGAGGAAATCAAAAATGAAAGAAGCTCCTCCAAAGGGTTTTGTCTCCCACCTGAATAGCCGGCTGAGTTCAGCCTGACTGCTATTGAGTGATACTCTCTACCCCACCTACCCCAACACCCATGGAGGGAGACCAAGACAAATATTTAAACAAGAAGAACTTGAGCTGCATGTATTTAACTAATGGCTGATGCAAACAGCTGAGAAGACGACTGTCAATTCAGGACCATCACTCACGGCCAAGGAGACATCAGGGTGTCATCGCTTGTGTTTCATTCTCCCCTCCATCTTTCATGGCTGTTTTCCCCCCTGACTACTCCCAAAGCTTCTGAGATGGACTTAAGCTCCCTGCAGCCACGAAATGGAGGAACTGAGCTTAAAAAGTGGATGGATAGCTGAGCAGCAACTGGACTGCTGAGCGGAGCATCAGTGAGGGGTGCTATTGTCACGTCCTCAACACTATGGGTGATACTTGAGTTGTTCCTTACATCCTGGCATCAGGCAGAAACCAAGTCTGGAAAGGGGTGCCAGTCCACCACTGGGCATGTGCCACCAATTGGTTCACATTTGACTGTATGTAGTATATACAGTATACCTAGAAAATGAATGTTTGAAACTGAATTCATGAAGTATATTATATATAAATGTATGTACATACAGTACACATACACAATATACTGTATTACATATACTGCATATATGTGACAAGGTGACTGAACTGTGGTATGTGAACCCATCCCGTCCTACTCCCCCACCACCAACACCAGTATTCAATCCCAGTCCATTCCACAGAATGCAGGGAAGGGTACTTGGAATGACTACAAAGGTAATCGGGTGTTCGCCGTAGCAAAGTGCATGCATTGTGCGTGAATGACATATAACAGCTGGCGTGTACCTTACCAGATTCTCCAAGTACTGGACTGAACCACTTAACATTTTGACATGGGCATGCTTTGTTCTCAGTTATTTTTGTCTTTTCACTTTTAGTTCTCAACAGCATTTTACTCTTTTCTGATTTGGGTTTTGGTAGAAGGACAGGACAGACTTTTGCTTATGAACTTTGCTGAGTTCCTGAATTATATATTAATCTGCCAAGCTCAGCATTTTTTCCTGAAGGCCTAACACCACCATGGTGTCTCATCCACCATCTGTGTGTCCATCCAGTTGCTGTGTCTCTTATTCCAACATATTTTGCGTCACAAGCATGAACACTACTTTTACAAATCTCATTCCAAATTGCAAATAACAGAGACATATGCATTGCATTTGTCATTTCAGCAGATGGTGCATCACAAAACATTTGTAGTAATGCTCTGCTGGAATGACAAATGCGATGCATTTAATAACAACATGTGTTACAAAATACATTCCAGTAGGAGGTGCACTTCAAACATTAATGCTGAGGTGTGTGTGTGTGAGAGTATATCTTATATATAAATGTCTACGCGTGGAAGTGTGTGTGTCTGTCTGTCTGGCCCGGAAGTGAGAGGTGGAGTCGGGGTAAGAGCTCCGCCTCCGAGGAAACGGAAAACTCGCTTAGCCGCTAATAACACAAGCGAGGCGAGCACATCGGCAAAACGAAACCTCAGAAGAAAATCGCTCAACATCTGAAAAACGGTATCCCTTTTACTTTTCCTCCCGCCACTAATGCACAAGCGAGGTGAGCACATCGGCAAATCGAGACCCCCAGAGTCATTCCTTTGAAATTACCTGACCTCTCTACATTTCAGTTTTTGTTTCAATAGTTTCTAGGACCCCAGGCTTTTTACAGCATAGGCTTACACAGCTAATGTGTGTATGTGTGTGTGTATATATATATATATATATATATATATATATATATATATATATATATTATATGAATGTCTGGTGCCCATGCCTGGGCGTAATACCATCCAGCGTCCACAAGAGGGCTGCAATGTCCGATTGATCAAAGGCAACAAGACATACAAAGAGGGTCGTAAGGGCCAGCATTTCCAGTGGACAGAGGATCCCAAATGCAAGAAGTGATTGAAACAGACGGACTTTCCCATTGTACCATTGGGCTTGTTTTACAAGCGGGTGTTTTGCTATACTGGTTTTTAATAGTCGGAAAGAGCTGGTCTGTGGTGGAGATTCAGCGGCATTGTGTGTCGTGTCCTGCCTTTAAAATGGCCGCTCCAGTTCACGAGCACATCACTGGTATCAAGGGAGTCTTCCTGCTCCTATACTGTCCTGTTGACTGTGAATGAACTGATTGCAGGATGCGACCCTTCGTTACTGCTAGCAGTGTTTGCGTGTACTCGCATGTGTACTGTCTGTATGACAAGGTGTGTATTAAGAAAATGAGAGTGCTTCTTGCCAGTTATGGTTAACAAGGCTGTAATAGAGGGCATCCTTTGATAATACCTCCTGATTGCGCTGTACAATTTGTGACCCTCTTAGGGAAGACAACTGCACAATCACTGCTGAGCACAAAGGGGCCACGCAGATCAAGTGTGCCAGCCGGCCTGCAGGCTCTTTCTCTGAGTGAAATGTATACTGTATCATTATTAAAAATGAGAATTATAGGGTTTCAGATGTGCATTTGGTGTAGACCCCTTCTTGCAGACTGTGTGACTTGTCTGTCTTGGACCTCGGTGCTCCCGTTAAACCTTGTTCGTCATTAGCTTGTGATACTCTTCAGTCAGTGGTGCCCCCTAGTGGTCAGACCACAACTCCTGCCCATTCAGTCCGCATTACCGACTCCCTCTGTGCCCCCGAGTTCATCACTTTTACTGCCCAGACTCACACTGCACAAGTATAGAAATAATTGCAATTTGTAAGATTCTTTGGATTAAAATGTCGCCTGAATAAGCTGGGGTCCGTGTTATGTAAACCAATGAAACTCCTCAGAAAGAGGCGACTCATTCCTGCTTATTTTGTACTGGCGTAAGACTCTTAGCAGGATGACAGGTGCTCAGTGGCCTCAGGTCCTCTCTTGATCTTTCTATTCCTAACTTGTCCCAATAGCACAATTGAATCTTTTATTGGCTGGGCAGATGTACCCAGGGGCCACAATCAGCTCCTTGCCCATTTGTCATGCCACTCGCTCCTGCAATCTTTAATTTCCTTCCTGCTGTTTAAGCCCAGTAGAAGATGTGACAATCGACAAGCATGTTGTGCATCCTGTAATGTTGGTTTCCTCCACCCAACAATTGCATGTCACAGTTGTCATTTTAGAGTCCCAGCTGTCTGGAAACGCAACATGAGGGCACCCCAGTTGGACTGTGCTCTCCTTCCCTTACCAGAGTCAAAAAAAAAAAAAAAAATGCCACCTTGACCCACCATAAACATGCTGGACAGCCCCTTCCATAATGCACTCCATTCATTCCTTCAATGTCAGGTGGGCTTTCTATGTCTTTAAGAAGCCCATTCTTTTTTTCCCCCTAGAATGTTCCCTTTATCTAATTCAGGAAGCGAGTCACAAAGAAGCAAATTGGCTTAGCAGCTGCAGGTGACAATCAGTTACAAGGTTAAGAAGGACAAATGACAACCACCCTACTGGCGTGGCGGTGCTGTGAAGAACATTACGTGTAGAGCGGCGGATCTCTTCCCTGTTTTATAGCACCTTTCATTTTGACAGTCATGCGCCTTAGTGGGTCATGTTGTTCACAAGGCTGCCAGTTGGGTCACACCTCTGAGAGAGTCGCTTTACCTACAAGGGGTCACATTATACGAATATCCATCCATCCATTATCCAACCCGCTATATCCTAACTACAGGGTCACGGGGGGTCTGCTGGAGCCAATCCCAGCCAACACAGGGCGCAAGGAAGGAAACAAACCCTGGCAGGGTACCAGCCCACCACAGGGCATTATACGAATATGGAAAAATGAAATAAAGACTGCAGGTACATTCCCCACCACTGACTTGCAGTGCGACTCGGAGGGAATCCGTTTACTTACTGGGGCTCACATTCAAGAAACAGAGAGATGGTAGGATTCTGCACTATGAAAGGCGCTATATAAAAACCACAAGCCTGTTGCAGTGTATAACGGTGCCAGGTAAGTGTAATGTAGTAAGAACTCATTCTGCCTGCCTCATTGTGCTATGGCTCAACTGTGGTTTGTTTTCTCAAGTGTTTTACCGATTCCGAGTGTCACCCTAAGCCAGTGGCTGAACTGACCGATGCTCAGGATTTAGCTGCATGTGCACTCATATTATTTGACTGGCTTTAAAGGAATACGCCATCCAAAAATAGTTATTTTCCGTGATACTCCCCCATACCCAACATCTACACAACCCCATGTAACTTGTAGCCGCTGCCAAGAAAAATCTGAATCTCATGTTTTCCGGCAAAACGGACATAACAAAGTTTCTGAGAGAACAGGACCCAATGGTGTAGAATGCTGGACAACCGCAAACCTTGTCAAAAATGTCCATGAAAAAATCTCCCACGAGTTGTCGCATTCTCCATGAGTCTGATCTTCTGGCCGTATGCTTGCAGTGTGCAGGGCACCCGTACTTTCTGCTGAAGTATTGTTCAATAAATAACTCTGGGGAGTAAAATGTGGACCACACACACACACACACACAGAGAGGAAGCTGCTTTACGTGGGGTGGTGCTTTGGAATTGAAGGCTGGACTCTTGACCAATGAATGGTTTGATTCAGAATTTCCGGTAAAGGGCCTTCTTGTTGGAGGATTATTTTCATTTTCCAACACTATTGTAGCACAGAAATGCATTCTTTCTGCCTGTTGTGAGCATACAGCTAGTTGACTTGGTGTGTGGATTGTGCGATGTGAAGAGCAGGAGGTCTTTTTCATGGATGCTTTTAATAATGTTTGCTGTTATCCAACTTCCTCCACCCAATAATTGCATGTCACAGTTGTCACTTTAGGGTCCCAGCTGTCTGGAAACCCAACATGAGGGCACCCCAGTTGGACTGTGCTCTCCTCCAGGGCTTGCGAGAGTCCTGATAAAAACCAACATCCAGGCCTTTAATGACCTCATGGGCATGGCGATCAGCAGTGTGCCTGTCCTCACAGAGCATCGACCTAGTCATTGAGAGGTTTACTTACCTCAGTGGTGACATTCATGTGATTCTTTCTATGAAGTCAGTAGACAGATTGGGAGAGCATGGGGGGGGGGGGGTCATGAAGTCACTGGTAGGGGTTCTGTGGCACTCCTGATATCTCTGCAAAAGGACGAAGGTCCAAGTCTTTAGAGCCCTGGTGCTCCCTGTTTGTGAGACATGGACGCTATCTAGTGACCTGAGATGAAGACTGGACTCCTGCGTCTCTTCAGAGGGTCCTTGGGTCCCACTGATTTGACTTTGTGTTGCTCACGGAGCCCTGAGTGAGGCACATGACCTGCATTGTGAGGGAGCATCAGTTACGGCCATTACCCAAGGGTGATGTGGCTCATTGTTGAGGACCCAAGTGGCTGGACCAGGCCAAGGGGACGCCAGAGTAACACCTGGCAGTGGCAGATAGAGGGTCATTCCTGGAAGATGGCACTGGATCGTGTGTCTGCCGGTGGTGGGTTAGGGTTAGGGTTGCCAACCAGGATCCCAACCTGGGTACCAGTGCAGGCTCTGTGACCTGTTATTAGGCGTTGATCACCATTGGGTCCCGTTCTCTCAGAGACTCTGTTTCCATGCACCATGTAATATCATCCTGGCAGCAGCCCAAGCAGGTCAGCCCAGACTTCCCTGTCTCCAGCTGCAGATTTCCAGTTCTTCCTGGGGAATTCTCCGGCGTTCCCAAGCCAGCCAGGAGATACAATCTTCAAAAATGTGGGGTGCCCTCCCAGTGTGTTGTGCTCTGGGTGGGCATCCTTACAATACGCTCGAGCCATGTCAGCTGGCTTCTTTCAATTCCGGAGGAGCAGCGACTCCACTCTGAGGCCTTCCCAAATCGTTGAGCTTTTCGCCCGATCTCGGAGCATCAGTCCAGCCACACAGATTGAGATTACATTTTTTTTTTTTTTTTTGGCCCATCACTACAAACCTCACGAGATAAGTGACATTAAAATCTCTCTAACATTGTGGGTGGAGTATCTCTTTAAATAAAAGTCCTCCCCAAGTAACTGAATGCACAGCAATAGATTTGTAAGCAGTTGCTGCCTCTGACGCATTACAGAGCCCTGAGACAAAGCTGTGCCAGTGCCCACGTTAGCAGATAGAAATCGCACCTGCACTGTGCCATGGCATGGTGTCCACTGTGGAAAGCTGCAGTGCTTGCTTCATTTTTTTACACCCTGACAGGGGCACTTATGTGGTCATCGTCTCAGGGCTGGCATGGCCAACTGCTTCCTCTTATACCATTGCCCTCCGGTGTGCCCCACACTACTGTGCCCTAGAAGCAGCCCCCTTCTAGCCACTCTTGCACATCCCAATGGGCCAATCTCTGGATGCACTCATTAGATGGGGACATTCAGTGTCTCAAGAATCACCAGCGAAAACGACTGGTCAGCCGCCTCGGTAGGAAACGGTTAAGGTTTCTTTTTCATTCTTTCCTTTTCTGTTTCTGACATGAAGGTCAAAATCGAGGTGCTTCAGTTGCCTCCAGTGGTCTCCATACCCCGATCCCGCGACACGTCTCTCCCCGAGGCTGTTGATTGAGGGGGAAATTGCCTGATTTGCATGCAAATGAAACTAAAATAGCAGTCGGTGAGAGCGCTAATTACTCTGATGTGAGGACACAGACTTGCTGACATCATCAGCTGCATTGGCACTCGGAGAGGAGTGCATCATCGTCATCATTATCATCATCATCTGCCGATGCTGGCATCCAGAGAGCGAGCGAGATGTGCTCTGAATCCGCCCGGCTAGTTGGGGACCTGCGTCCCTTCTGTCACCTGCGAAAAAGAAAAGGAAGCGAAGTGTAAACAAAAAGAGAGAGAGAGAGAGCGAGCGAGTGGTCAAGCAAGAGCTGGGAAGAGAGAGAGCGCGAGAGCGATCGAGAGAGAGAGAGGCGCGTGCGGCATTTTGTGAAGTCCTGCCCAAAGACGGACACGGCGAGCGACCACAGCGCCACAGCTGCGCTAAGTCAGCTGGCCACGATGAGCCATCCGCGCTGCGCCCGCTGCAACGTTTCCTGCGAAGCGCTTTCTGTGCGGCCGGGACGGCGGAGCCATGACCGGAGCTTTCAGTGAGCCAACGGGCGTCCTGTAAACGTGGACAAGCGGGCGTGTGAGTGAGCGAGTCAGTAAGGTAAGAGCAGAATCGGCCGCGTTCCGTTCCGTGCGGGCCACCGAACTCTCTTGCGCAATCTGTCTGGATCATTCGGAGAGTACGTGCCTGGCTTTCGGTTACTTTATTTTTTTATTTAATCGCTCGTCTTTTCTGTGCGTCATTTTGCCTCTCGGTTTCTGCCACTCCACTCCGGTGCCACGTCTTGTCTGCCATTTAGTATTTGCTGTTCTGTCTGGCTCTCACTGTAACGACTCCGCTAAAATACTCGTCTTTTAATACTTGTGCTGTCAGATTATTCCGAGTATCCGTTGATCTGTTACTGTCATTCCGTTAGTCTGCCGGTTACTATTTTGCACCCAGTCGATCAACGCGAATGCGTTAGTTCGCCACAAACTACACCCCCTGTCCATTATCAGCTATGTTTTATTATTCATGCCCCTTGCCTTTACGTCTCTTCATATTGCTTAACGTCTATAGCCCCAGTATGTCCAGCCAATCACAGCTACAATTTGTAACCCCACACTTGAAAAAATAACGGTCTGTAATGGCACTTTACTGGGCTGTCTGATTCCTCGTAGCTCTGTTGCTTGACAGAGACCTATTTCGTTCTGGGACAGTGGACTTTGCTTATGAAATTGGCTTTTTGTGCTTTGAAAAGGCCCCTAATGTGTAGACAAAACAGAAATGTTTAAAGTGTAGTAAGCAGGAGCTGAGACCATGTGATCCTAATCAGCGAGGGTCGTTTCAAAATTAGGAAACGGGCTGGGTTTTCACAAATCGGTTACAGTATCTGACCATTGTGGAACCTGTAACGGATCTACGTAAATTAAGGTTCTTTCTAAAACTTTCATGTGGATGGTCCTCTCTGGTATGAGAGCGTATCCGCCCATTACCGGCCATCACTATAGTGGGTGACTCCTGTTTGTACCCCTTATCCAACCTGAGGGCGAACAGGCTTTGTGCAGTGCCCGTCTATCTGGCCATCCGGTTAACTGATCAACTGTATTGACCGGGCATACGGTGGGCGAATATGCCGTTTGTACGTGCTGTCCACTCGTGGGCGTCAACCCCGTCTGTCTCTGTCCACTACCTGACTAGTGTTTGTACCTACTGGACGTCTGTCCAGTGATTACCTGCAGTTAGTGGGACTGTCACCATCCGTACGCTTGTCTGCCTGTCTCTCGGTGTCCGAGGTTACCACTTCTACCGTCCGTCTGTCCATTCCCGTGGGGCGGTTACGGTTTGTCTTGTCCATTAGAAGCTCTCTACAGAGCTGTTACCGTGTGTGCCCCTGTCAGCCAACGCGACCATTACTTGCTATTCGCTGACCGGCTGTCGCTCCCGACTTATTTCAATGGTCCTTTCGGTCTCAGGTCTCTTCCGTTTGTCCCTCCTGGTGCCCTTTATCTCTCTCGTCAGTTTCTTTTCCTGTTGGTTACCGTGCCCGCCCGTCTCTGTTTACACTGTTGCCCGGTCAATATGGTGCCGGAGTATACTAAGATATGCTTGTCCCTGTGTCACAGTGTTCGTCACTCGAATCGCTGTTTCTTTTTGACTCCATTTTACTGGCCTGCGCGTTTTTTTTCAGTTCGTCGCCGCTCCTGCGCGTTTTATTTGTGTTAGAAGAGTAATGTTGATGAACGACAGTTTATTCGTTTTAACCCCATTCGATCTTTAAAATACCTAGTGATTGATTGTGTGTGCTGGCAATGGCGTTATACTAATAAACCCTTAATAGCGTATGATTTGTAGAAACGTGTGATGGTGCGTGCTGGTAAAGGCGCTATATTAATGGACCTTTCATATTGTGTGATTCCTGCGCAGTGTAACTGTGCATGCTAGTAAAGGCGCTATATGTTATTATCTTTCTCTAAACACGTGTCTTGGTCGTGTCGCTTGTTTGATGGCTGCTGTGAGTCTCAATGCTGTTGTTGGCGGCGGTGGCGTACACACCAGGGCTTCTTCCTGGCCGTTTGTCTACTGCACTGCATCGGCCGTCACAACACGTAATTACTGTCCATTCTTTGATGCGTCCACCTGTCCTCCTCGAGTATCTAATACCTAATCCATCCATCCATCCCATAATCACGCCACTTTGGGCCCGTGTTGTCTCCGCTTTCGCCCCCCGTGCTCGGGCTCTGTGCTCCACTGTGCGCAGTTTCACTTTGTCTGACGTCAGAGAGGGGACGAGAGGGTACAAAGACCGCCCCGCGGTGGTAATAAGCAGTATAAAGACATCACTTCAGATTTTCTTCATTTTAATTAAAGCTCTTTAGCCCAATATAAAACTAATCCTGCTGATCCACCTCCCAAATCCTCCAGCAGTCCGCTTCATTTAGCGCCGAGGCGCGATGCGGCAGCTTTCTCCTTCTCATTCTCTTTCCCCGTCCTTCCCTCCCGGCTCTGCGCCCCTCTTGTCACGTGTGCATGACCCCCTTGTCTCCTGGAGCTTTTAATTGGATTACTGTTTGTTTTGGAGACCGGGTTCTTCCCCCTGTCCCGAGGAGGGATTCAACCAGGACGGGTCACGGAAGGATTAGCATTTGAACAGAATGGCCGCGGAGACGATGCCACTCTGGCAGATGCGGTGCGGGGAGGGGGCATAAAACGTCACCCCCACTGTGCGATCCCCTGGTCCTCTTCAAAAAAGAAAAGCGCACGCGGGCGGCCTTTTGCGACGCAGTTGACACGTTTTTGTTTGGATCATCGAGACAAAAGATGACGACCCCTGCAAGATGCCCGGCGGCCCTGCGCGCTGGACACGCAGATCGATCGTCCTGCGCAGATGGGCATTCAGAAATGCAGCGGCGGCTCGGAACGTGTCGGCGGACCCCAAGCTTCTATGAGCCTTCGGGTGGGAGCTGTAATCAAGCTTGAATATCAAATTAGCAGGAATCCATCAAGCCTCGCTCGCCTTTAAACGCGTCCTCCCCGAGATGTGTTAAGTAATTACCTCCCGAAATAAAATTAGGCCTAATTGTATTAGGATGATGCGAGCAAGCCTTAAATACGGCCGTGGCGCAGCTGACCCCCTACGAGGCCGACTCGGCGCGTTTGCAGGTGCCACAGTGGCGCCAGCAGGGGGCATTGATTGGCTCGATTCGAATTTCTGTTGGCAGGTGTGCCAGTAATCCATGGGGGGTATTAACAGGAGCTTTAATTGGGCGCCATGGAGTGGCATTCCGGGAGTGGGTGGTGCGCCTCATGCGAGAAATATGAAGGTGCAGATGACATGAAGTCAGCTGGCACTGTAGAACTTCACAACATCTTGCATCCACCGATTTGGGTGCCAGACAGCAGCTCATGCTTAAAGCAGCCCAAGCAGAGATGGGGGGCTCAACTCTTAAGGCAGCCCAAGAGAGAGGGGTGTTTGCTTCAATGTAAATTGTCAAGATGGATAGCCCTGGAATGGCAAGGTGGCACAGTAGTTAGAACTTCTGCTGTCTCAAGGCACCAGTGTCTCCGCTTTCTGTGTGGAGTTTGCATATTTCCCCTTGGCCTTTGCTGCTGCTTCCTCCATAGATGTAATGGATTGAGAAAGTCTTTGGACCCCTCCACTTTATTTATTTTTTTTTTTTTTACAAGATTTAATGTTAAATGCATAATTTGGAGGGCGGCACAGTGGTAATATTGCTACCTCACAGCAGGGAGGCTGGTGGTTCATGTCTTGTGTGAGGTTTGCATGTTCTCCTCATGTCTGCGTGGGTTTCCTTCCACACTCCAAAGACAAGCTGGTCAGGTGGATTGGCATCACTAAATCGGATGATGTGTGTGTGTGTGTGTGGGGTCACCCTGCAGTGGACTGGCACCGGGTCCAGGGATTGTTCCTGCTTTGTGCCTGATACTTGTTTGGATAGGCTCCAGCTTCCCTGTGGTCCTGCACAGGATAAAGCGGGTTTACAAGAGGTGTGGGTAGATACATTTCCCATTTTTGCCTATCAAATCTACACTCCATAACTCATAATGACAAAGTGAAAGCATGTTTTCAGAAACGTGTGCAAATTTAAGAAAAGTCGGACACTGAAATGTCCTAGAACTTCCTAGAAGTATTCAGTTTGTAGAAGCCCCTTTGGCAGCGACTCCAGCTTTGAGTCTTCTTGTCAAGTCTCTACAAGCTTTGCATGTCTAGATGTGGGCATATTATCCCATTCTTCTTCTCAAACTCCATTAGATTAGATGGGAAGTGTCGGTAGATGGCACTCTGCAGGTCTCTCCACACATGTACACGTGTCCTGTGGGGCTTCGACAGGGCCACTCAAGGACCCTCAGGCTTGTCCTGAAGCCACTCCAGCCTTGTCCTGGGTGTATTGTATACTTTGGTTTATCGTTGTGCTGAAAGGTGAGCTGTCACCCCAGTCTGAGGTGGCTTACACTCTGAAGCAGGTCTTCTTGAAGGACCCCTCTGAGTTTGGCTGCATTCGTTCATCCCTCAGTTCTGACCAGTCTCACCGTCCCCATAGCATGACACCGCCACCACCATGCTTCACCATCGGCATGTTACTAGGCAGGTGCTGAGCAGTGCCTGGTCTTCACCAGACATAGTGCTTGGAGGTCTGCCCAACAAGTTCAGTTTTTGTCTCATCAGACCAGAGAATTGTGCTCCTCATGCTCTGAGTCCTTTACATGCCATTTGGGAAAGCTCCATGCTTGCTAGCTGCTGTACCAGAAACCCCAGACTGCAGGAGTGTTCATCTCAGCAGAGGACTTGTGAAGCTCTGTTAAGAGTGGCCCTTGGGTTCTTCGTCACCTTCCTGTCAAAGTCCCTTCTTGCCTGGTTGCTCCATTTTGCTGGATGGCTAACACTAGGAGGAGTTCTGTTGGCTCCAAATGTCTTCCATTTCCCAGTTCCTGAGGCTACTGGGAGGACTCAAAGGTGCAGAAATGGTTTGATCTCCTTGCCCCTGATCGCTGCCTCCCCACAATTTGATCATGGAGGTCTACTGAGATATTCCTGGGACTTCATGGCTTGGTTTGTGTCCTCCTGACCTGCCATGTGAATTGTGGACCACCTATACACTCGTGAGCCTTTCTGAAGGATGTTGGTCACCAATTGAGTTCTCGAAACATCTTCAGGAGACACCTGAGCACATTGTGGAGAACCACATTCGAGGGTCTCGAAACTTACATGAAGGAGAGCGTTCAGTTTTTGATTTTAGATAAATTGACAAAAGTTTTGGAAAATGTGAGTGGGTGGAGTGACTCAGTTTTGGTGCCCCCCCCTTTTTGTGGAGGATCCTTTGACATTAATTTACAATAATATTTTTGTTTCTTATTTAACCCAGCAGTGGGCATCTAGTATGCTATAGAAGTCTGTCCCAGTCTGCACTTGAGGGGGACGTGGATGCTTCCAACATTCAGGCATCTTTGTATGGCCCTTCATTTCCTGTTTTAGCAAACTAATTTTGATCTAAAGTCACTTAAAGTGCCACCTGAGTGTTAAGGTGGCACCCTGGCAGAGTAGTGCCAGTGTTTTAGGTTTAAATCCCACGCCCAGTCTGTGTGTGATCTTTGCGTGTTCTCCCCATGCCTCTGTCTTCACTTTTCACTGGGTGCTCTGGTTTCCTTCTCACTTGACCAGGTGGCTTCCAAGTTTAACTGGTGACCCCAAATTGGTCCTCAATGAGTGTGTAAGCGGGCCCTGTGACGGATTGATGCCATGTCCTAGCTCCAATGCTTTGGCCCTTGTGACGCCTTTAGAGTTGTGGGGTGGTAACTCAGGGTGGTGCTGTGTGGCTTATTACTGCTGGCTCGATGACCTTGTGCACCTCTGGGTCCATGAAGTGGAGATGGGGGTCTATTATATAGTGCCCTTCATATTTCTCTGTCTCTCTGACTCACAGTAAGACTGAATCAGTCCACCTGTCTGTGCTCCTCACTCAGTGGTGTTCACAATGAAAGGCGCTATATAAACTTGCCCGGTTTCTGAGTCAGTACATGTATAAGTCTCACCTCTGATTTGTGAACCGATGAACTTCAAACACACCGCATGTTGGTTTGTCGTCTTGTTTTGTTCCTGCCACCTCTGTCATTTCAGATCCATTGGACTTTTTTATTTATTTATTTCTTTGTTTGTTTTTCCTATTGTTCTCCATTTTGGTTGATCCATTTTTAAGGATAGCTTTCAGCATGGGACAAATGCATATCTTTTTTCAGAGCCACCCATCCATTTCAGTAAACCGATTTGTGCCTATTTTGGGCAAATAGCAGGCGCCAGCCCTGGATGGGATGCAAGTCCATCTTAGGATCTCCCTTGACCTGGTTAACATCACCAGTTACACTAATCAGGCAAATTGGGGTGGTGAAAGTCAGCAGACCAGAGGTTTGGGGGGTGTTGTGTGAGTCCCTCAGACTCCACACAGGTAGTGCCAGGCTGCTGTGCCAGTGTATCATAGGGGCCCACTGGTAGTACTATGGCGGTCATTCCGTCCATTCATTACCAAAGCTGCTCGGTTTAGGTCAGGTTCATGGTGGGCTGGGTCCTAGTGTTTAGGGTATAATGCCACCACGTAGGCACTGTATTTGTAGCAGGTCTTATAGCTGTAGTATAGGCATACACTGGTATATTTTCAGTTGATTTGATTAGCAATTATTTATTGTGGCACTACTGTATAAAGGTGGCATCCTAGTAATGGCACACGAGATGAATGATTCTGTTTTGTTCACTTTCCTCAGTGTTTAATACATTAATTATTTGACCCCTTATTGTTTGGCCAGTCAGAGGGCACATCCTGAAGGGGCGGGGGTTGTATTACTAGCCCCCCTTGCATTTCATGCCCACATTGCACTGAGACTTATTAATAATTTTCTAGGAAATTCTGCCATTCCGTCTGCACACACATTCCTTGAATCTGAGATTAGCCAACTGGCACGGTCAGGGTTCAAGGTGGAGATCGGCATCCTTGGTGGGCTTTTATTGGACCCCGCATGCAGCTGCCTTTACCAGTCGCCGGGACTTTGTACGATGGCCTTTGTTAAGAGTAAATGTGACAAATTGGAGGAGGTGGGGCTTGCCGTTGAGCCCCTTAAAAGGCCTGCTAATCCCAAATTCTAATAGGCCAAGGGGTTAAACAATTGAGGAGTGTGCCACCGGTGGGGGAGGGGCACGGGGGGCTGGTGGTGGGCGCATTCATTACGACGTGGCCTCTAATTATGGCTACATGAAATGCAATCAGAGTGAACAAGCTGGCGTCAAACCCCCCAGGCTACAGGGGGGCAGGTGCACTTCAGCTGCCAGCTAAAGCTTCTGCGTCAGCTGTCAGGCTGTCATGTCGGACGCAGCTTTGTGGGCGCCGCCCGCTTGTTACTTTCTTTGATTTTGGAGAGGACAGCTTAATTATCTAAATAGCCGGCTCAGTTGGCACTGGTGCCTCTCTGAGCGCCATGCTGGGCTGGTCACTTTCTGTTTGATGTTGACTGGCAGGTAGATTAGTGCCAAATGTGCAGTTGGCATTGGATTATACATTGTGGTGACTTGATGAAGGGTGCTGGCTGACTGGCTGGCACAGAAATGCCCACCTAAAGTCCGGTCTGTATGCTGCCTATCTCATTAAAGGCACCTCTCTCACCCTGGTAAAGCATTCTCAAATGCCAGCCCCAATTGAAATTTAGCTTGATGTAGTGGCACCAGTGAAAATGAGAAGTTTCTTTTACAGGAGTACATGGGTACAGTATGCGGCTTACTATGCCAGTATTCTATACCACAGACACAGCCCAGACGTCAGCCTGCAGAAACCAAGCGTTTTTATTCTTTTAGATATTTGTTGATTTATTTTTTCCTAATAATTTTTGTTTACAGTTAATTTCAATATATACATTAACCCCCCCCCCATTTAGAGTAGCATATCTGCGTCAAAGGCTTGTGGTGTCCTGCCTCTCTTACACCAGCAGATGGTGCAGTTCTGCAGAAATGCGTGAAAGTGGTGAGGTCACCTCAATAATGTAATAGATAGACGTGAAGGGCGCTATAAACAGGTGGCACTTGACTTGTCCACATGTGCAAACTTGGCTCTTTACAGAAGCTGAATAAATAAATATATAAATAAATATGATGAGATTATGATAAACAACAAACCCTACAGTCACAGTTCTGTTAAAATGTCCGTCTAGTCTGATAGCCTAATTGCTCTGATCTCCCATGGTAAGCTCAGTGTGTTATCTACAGACAGATTTGTTTTCATGGTATGTGAAGTTTCCATTGCCTGGTTGAGACCCCTGGACCCTCCGTGTCCTCGCTGTACTTTTACTCGGGTGTGTGCGGGTGCAGATCTGCCTTGGGGTTTGAGCTCTGTTAGCCTGATGGGGTGTCAGCCGGCGGTGGACCTGAGCGTCGAGACACTCCTTTGGAGTCGTCGTCATCCTTCTGAATCGCGTCTGTACTTCATGTGCTCGCCAATATGATTTAGCATTTCAAACGAAAATTGGATATTGATGAATATTCATTAGTGTTTCTGCTTTTGGTGTTTTGATGTTGAGATCTCTTTTAAACTTCTTTTCTCTTGGTTGTTCAAGAATATCTTCATTTTACGTATTATATGAACAAGCTTTTCTCCTCACATTGTGAAATGCCCTGTCGCTCCATCACGTGAGGCTCACTGGATGCCATCTCCTTCCTCAACTGTCCTCCACTCTCCATGCATGACTCCTTCCATGCAGCTCCAATGATCGCTCCTCTGTCATGGCCATTGCCTGCACATTCACAGTGTTGGCTTCGCCTCACACCTCTCACATGGGCTCAGAGGTAGCAGCGTCTGCTCTCACTTTCTCCAACTCCATGCCAGGACCCTCCTTGACACTCGTAGGCAGCCACGTCCACAGGCCAATGGATTTTAGCAGAGGTGCGGGGCTCCTAAGTGCTGTGCTTCATCATCAATATCATCACCATCATCAGCTCTCTTTCTCTCCAGACTCCACCCTTTCAACACAGTACACCTTTCTCACCAAGCTCCGCCCCTCCTAACAGAACCTCCATCTCCAAGTCCCACCCCTCCTAACAGAACCTTCCTCTCCAGGCTCCGCCCCTCCTAACAGAACCTCCCCCTCCTAGCTTCCCTCCAAGCAGTACCCCCGTTGTTCTCCCCCAAGCTCCTAACAGCAGAGCCCCCTCTCCACCCCACTGACCCACAATGCACCTTCTCAGCATTTTTCTCTTTTCCCCCCCTCCATCCTAGGCCACACCCCTCCTGTCAGTGCCTCTCTCTCTCCCAGGCTCCGCCCTTTCTGACATCCATCTCCATCTCTCAGGTCCGTGTGGCCCTACTTGAATTTTCATTCCACAACCCCCACAGGAGGGGACTTGTATTTTGGGTACCAAAGAGGCCCATTTCCCCCATTGTGGGGGTGGACAGGGTGGCACTGGGGCTTTTGTTTAACCCTGGAGGTGCTGAGTAATCAGAGATTCTCTACAGCGTAGGTAGATTGTAAAACTCTGGTCAGGTCAGGAACTGCACCCATGTGTCCCCTCACATCATCTCAATTTGCACTGACTAGTTAAGCCACTGGCGAGTGTTAATTATGATAAACATGGACTGGTGGGGGAGTCATATCCAGGCCCCACTCATGTACTAGTCCACCATTTGAGTCACCTTGAGAAAATGCATGTAGGCACAGAGAGAACATGCAGAATTGACCCAGGAACCACCGCAGCTGTTATTTGAGCCCAATGCCTAGCAAAGGAAGGCTGCTGCACTAACTGCTGTGCCACCAAAGCTGCCTTATAATTAAGCAAGTTGAATTCGTCGGATTTAGTGAGGAGACCTACCACCCTCAAAGGAGCCAGGTGATGGTACTGTCTCCATGGCAATGGCCAGACTGAGAACTGCTGGCATTTGGACCCTGAGCACTGGAGGGCACCAGCTGCTGTCAGCCTGGCTGGCCTTCGTCTCCCTGCACGTCGTCGTTCATGGCAGTCTGCCTCCAGACTCAGTAAATCGCGCTCGTGTTCTTCTTTCGCTGTTGGCGGTAGATGAATTCATTGATTGGTTTCGGTCCCACACAATTCAGCTCCTAATTATCTGCCATTTTCCTCTTGGCATGAGGTGCCCCATTTACAAGCTCCTTGCCTCCACGTCCAGAGTGGATGGTCCTCTTGTGTGTCGGCGCGCGTTTCCTCCTCAGTAGCAGGACGCCGGTCAATCAGGGGACGAGTGCCGTCAGAGCAGCCCGGCTTGTGGGAGGACTCGTGTGCTCCGGACAAAGGCAAAGCCGCTGAAGTGACGTACAGAAGTGCCAAAAATGAACGACCCGTGAATGAGCGAGATCTCCTAGCTGGGTTTTTGTGGGCAGAAAGGCACAATATAACATTGTTGTCCAGTGCTGCCCATAACGCTCCATTCATCCATCCCTTCGTTATCTTAACCTGACGTATCCATTCTGGGTTACACAAGCTGGCACATATTTGGTGACTTTGGGTGTAAATCAAGAACCCACCCTAAACAGGATGCCAGTTCAGCTCCTGAGATGTCTGGGTAGTAAAGGTGGCTGAAAACCTGAACCAAGTCCAGCCTGGGCAAGAGCGCGTATGGCATGTCGCCCCCTACTGACCACCCAGACATCTTGCCTCCTGAATGGACTTCAAGGACCATCTACTGAACACATTTGAACATGGCATGCGAGCATCTGCAGCTGCCCATCTCCAAGCCTGTGTAAGCCAGGTGCCATCTATCTGGGGGGCTGTCACCTCTCAGCAGTGGAGGATCAAAGCGTTTCTGAAGGTGTGCAATGGCCTCAAGAACTGTGAGGCAGAAGAGGCTTGGTGCCCCCAGGACTCTTCCTAGAGTTGGCATAACTGAGTAACTGGGCAAGGTGGGTTTTGGTCAGGGAGGTGACCAGGTGCCCAGTGGCTGAGATGGGAGAACCTGTCGGAAGGATGGCCATCTTAGCAGCACTCTGCCGATCTGTGTCTCTGCTGGGGTGGCTGTTATATAGTGCCTTTCAGAGTCGGCAGGAGCCTCTGGGTGCCACTGCACTCTCCTGGTGTCTGACGTCACCTCAGTTTGGGGTTTAACGGCCGCCTCCCCTGGCAGTAGGGGCTGAGAAGTGCTGTAAGTTGGTTCAAGGCCCATTGGCATGGAGGGTAAGAGGTAAAGTGGCAGGAAGGATTTGAGAGGTGCCAACCGCCTGTATAGGAAGGCCTGCCGGAGTTCCCTTTGGTGTATTCTGGTTTCCCTGCTCTCCCTGGAAACATCCCTCCTCTGTGAATAAACACAGTACCTTTAATAAATCCTTGGCCATCTTGGCATCATTTTGGGTTTAGTGAGATACTGGGTGGTCTGCCACCTTACTGCATTATGTTAAAGTAACTTCACCCTGCACAGTTGGGCAAAGGGGCGTTTTGGGGTAGCAGTGCCCAACAGTCAGGCCCAGTGAATTGCTAAGGTGTGAAGTCTTCTGCTCTGCTGCGGGCACAGGGGTCTCCTGCTGCACCACGTCGTCTGTCATTTGATAAGAAGGATGACTTTGGTGGTGCCACCTGGAATTGTTTAAAAGTAATTTGTCATTCTCAGGCTGGCTTGCATTGTTTCCACATCCGGCCCGGCCTTTACCCCGCACTGGCTGGGCTCATATTCCACAAAAGCAGTGGCGGGTACCCGGGCACCCTGCCAAGGAATGTGTTTATAGTCGAGCGTCGCTGCCTGAAGTGCCTTTCTCTTAGACGTGGCTCTCTTGCTTTCCTACAGGAAGATCTGCCTTCACTGTAAGTGCCCCCGGCAAGAGCATGCAGCGGCAGTGATGCCCCTCGAGATGGAGAAAACGGTCAACAAGCTCATGTATGACTTTCAGCGCAACTCCACCTCGGACGACGACTCGGGCTGCGCATTGGAGGAGTACGCCTGGGTGCCCCCTGGACTCAAGCCAGAACAGGTACCTGCCGAGAGCAACGTGGTGCCCGTGGATGCCAGGGTTTTGGGAGGGGAGAGTTCATGCAGTGCCCACTGAGTCACGGAGGAGCCCGGGATGCTGGGGGGTTTTCTGTAATAAAACCGAGAGAGGCTCACTTGCCAGAGTTCTGCCATTTTTTTGTTTTTCCCCAGTTAGTATGTGAACTGCTAAGGGTGCCCATTTGTGTGCCCTTCCGTTTACTTCCCCTGCTTATCCAGGGCAGAACACAGTATTGAGTTGTCTCCACTTTTGGCTGCCTGAGGAAATGGACAGTGAAGTGAACCCATGTAGAGTCGGCGAGGGCATGGACTGTGACATCTTGTGCCAGTGTCAGAAGGCATCATTACTGTACCATCCCAGTGACTGGCATGTTGTTTGGTCTGTTTTCACTCCTTCCAGTTGTTATTTTTTTTTTTTTAAACACATTTTTATATAAGGGTTGCCTATGGGTGCTGGACACACCCTGGATGTGATGCCAGGCCACTGCAGGGTATCTTGGTTCATTTGGAGCTGCACATGAATGCCAGGTTCCTGTTGTTGTGTAGTGCTAATCACCCCTGCACTTTGCTACCCTGTGCTTTACCCTCTCATTCAAGTTTTTAATTCCTGAACAGGCACACAGTCGGGGGCAGAAGCCTGTGGCGGTGGCACAGGGCACAAGGACCCAACCCAGGACCCTGGTAAGGCACAATTGTACTGGGCTAATCTGGAAATGTACACAGACAGTGTCCAGGCTGGGCATCAAAATCAAACTGGGCTAAACTAATCGTGATGCCCCTTGGCTCCATAAGGAGGCGCTAGCTCAATAGTTTATTGCTTTCTTGTTCTTAAATGGCCTCATAGGTCGAAATCCTGGCCTGGCCGTCGTCTGGATGGGCCACACTGTCACCACTTGTCCATTCAGGTTGAACAACTGGCAACTGTAACTTGGATCCCTGCAATGGACTGGCATCCCATGCACAGTGGGTCTAGCCCTACAGCCAAAGCTCACGTGGTCCTGTAATCGGTAAAGCAGGTTCAGGAAATGCCCACCTGGAAGAATTCTTAAGAGCCGATAACGGCGCAGTGGTTAGTGTTGCTGCCTTGCAGTTCAAATCTTGGTGTGGTCCCCCAGGAGGTCTGATTTCCTCCAGTATCTTGGAGATGTGCATGTTGGGAACACTGGAAGGGTAGATAGTGGGTTTGAACCCAGGACTCTGAAGATTTGAGGTAGTGGCTCTGCTACCCTCTTTATCTAAGCCCTACAACCTTGTGGACCTTGTGATCAATTCCCAGCCTTTGATTCCTGATTCATATGTGTATTGTGGATTTTGCCCGCACTCCTAGGGCTCAGATCTGTGATCTGTACAGCCGTCCATATCTGACCCCTCCATTGCTCTCTAGCCTCTGCCCCCTAGCAGATCAGGTCACCCGGGAGCTTTTCACGCATTCTTGCTGGAGCCAGTGGCCATGGAATGAGTCGGCGTGGCCCCCTAGTGGCTAAGGTGTTGCACAGTTAATGACCGGGCTCCACCACTTAACGGATTGTGGGACCCTCAGCAAGTCAATTAGACCCCCAGACCTTCATCTGTTTATAAGGGCAAGAAAGGTCCAGAAAATGGAAGGACAGAAGGAAGTGTGTTGGGGCTGCCGTCATTTGTTCACCTGCTTTGGCAGGATGGCAGAGCAGCTGGTGTAACTGGCGAGCAGTGTGGTGGCGCAGTGGTTAGTTAGTGTTACTGGGTTTGATTCCTAACCTCCATGGGGTCGCTGTCTCTGTCTGGGTGGACTTTCTAGATTTCTAGCTTTCCCACATCGTGCGTCAGTTTAATTGGTGATAGTGAGTGTGCCCTCTCGTGAACTGGCACCAACTCCAGGGCTGGCTCCTACCTTGCCAAAACAGAGTATTTATTGTGGGGCCAAAGCCTGAATTACGTTAAATGGGTCTGAAAACTGAGGGAAAGGGTCACATGACTGGCAGCACCCCCATCATCTAAAAACCTGACAGATTCTTATGGGTCTCCGTCTTGTGCTCCCAGGTTCACCAGTATTACAACTGCCTCCCCGAAGACAAGGTCCCCTATGTGAACAGCCCAGGCGAGAAGTACAGGATCAAGCAGCTCCTCCATCAGTTACCACCACACGACAACGAGGTGAGTCTTCAGGTCCGAACAGGGCGCGGGCGCCATCTTGTGCTGTGGCAGTCCACTTCATTAACATGGCCGTCTTGATGTGATGTTAAAGACAGGAGGTGTTGGGCAAGCAAGAGGCATGAGAGGGGGTAGAACTGGACATTTAGGAAGGTCCTTAATCATTTAGAGGGGAGCACTAGCTGTGGATCAGAAGGGAAGGAGGCCTTAAATGGAGTTAAACGTGGAAGTGATCTGGAGATGGCAGCTTCAAGCCTTCCCACCTCCTGTCTTGTCTTCACCATGGAGTTGGGAGGAGTGCAGGGCAAGGGTTCAACTCGGATTGAAGTGAGAAGAGTGGTGGTAGGTAAGGGCATTAGACCCCCCTAGTTGACAGACACAGGCAACAGCAGTTAAGAAGGACCTAGTGGCTGGGTGGGGTACAAGTGTTTCCCCTTGATTTTGGTTTCCATGAATTCTTCCTTTAATCATTTGTCATTGTATGTATTATTTATGTAAAAAACCATCTTTATTATCTACTTTGGGTTCACTTGCACCATGAGCGCCTCCTACAGGTTATAATAAGAATAAGTAAAATCAATCAGATATGGTCTTCATTAGGATTCCTTCATGGTGGAGATATGTGAGCTTTACATTTTATATAAATATCCACATTTATAAAAGCATAAGAGACTGTGTGTGTGTCTGTGAATCTGCCTGGTCTCTGTCATTCCAACAGATGACGCATCAGAAACATTAACATTATGTATATGAATCCCATACCAAGTGACATAACAACAGAGACATATGCATTGCATGGTACACTGCAAATGTTAATGCTGAGACGCTGAGGTCCACATCCATTACTTAACATTTCAACCTCTCTGAGAAGGGAAGCACAGCTAGTGTGTGTGTGTGTGTGTGTGTGTATGTATTTATATATAAAAAACCGTAACAAAACGCAAAGGAGTCGATGAATGAAGAGGTTTGGGGCACCATGGTGAACCCCGTAAAACTGGATGAAAGCAAAAGACAAGAAAACCATTTCAGACAGGAGTCAACAAGTAGACTGGCTCAAGTTGGGGGTGCAGCCCAGGCAGGAAGTGGTGGGACCAGAAGGGCGGAGGTCACAGTGATGTCAGAGTTGGTGAGGTCATTCATTTTCTGACCATTACGTAACCGCGTCAACCCCTGGTTCGTTACCAGAGCCCTTGGGCTGTCTGCCATGCAGATGTGTGTGACACTCTAGATATCGATGTGTGTTTGTAGATATTTGAACTTGATAGAACGCTAGACAGACAGACAGTCATTAATGGCGTGGAAGTCGGCAGCTCCTTTTGTTTGCTTATTGTTGCCCTTATTTGGCTGGTGGCTAACTGGCTCAGTTGGCATTTTTGGTGTTCATTAAAAGGTTGTCATCATGTATAAAATGAGAGGATAATGTTGAGGGTTATGGACTATTAATCCCCAAAATATTTAGTCTGGTTTACTTTAGAAACTGAATTAAGTGCCATGTTATTTCTTAGGATTAAACAAATGTCTTATAAAGTACTTCTGTGAAACAAAGACATGCAGCCCGACACCTGCACCATGTTACGCTCTCCTCCAAGACCACCTCTGTTTATTTCCATCTCCACTCCCTTTCCCACTTGCTAATTTCCTTGTTCCACGTTAAAAACGTTTTCATCTGGCTGCATATTTTCTCCCACTAGGTGCGATACTGCAACTCCTTAGACGACGAAGAGAAAAGAGAGCTCAAACTGTTCAGCAACCAGAGGAAGCGCGAGAATCTGGGCCGAGGCAACGTCAGGCCCTTTCCTGTCACCATGACTGGAGCCATCTGCGAACAGGTAACCGGCACTTCTCTTACATTTCTATACATTTGTTGATCTGGCTGATGCTTTTACTCAAATGGATTTGGGGGGCCGTGTCTGTAAAACCAGAATCCTGGCATCATAAGCTATTCCCCTTATGGACACACAGTTCACTAGGTGGCCACACTGCCTTCCCGAGCCACACTAGTCACAGGTATGACTCTGTGTGTGTGTGTGTGTGTGTGTGTGTGTGTGTATATACGGTATACACGTTGGCATTCATGACTATCTGGCAGATGTTTGTGGTGTGCATATATACAGTGGATTTGGAAAATCTTCAGCCCCCTTCACTCTTTGTGTTGGTTTTCCCAACATCAAGCAACACTCCGTTCCCCAGAATGTCAAAGCAAAAACAAGATGTAAATTTTTTTTGCTAATTTAATTATAATAAAAAACATACTGTAAGTATTCAGCCTCTTTATTTTGAGATGCGCCCCTGTGGTCCATTGATTTGATTGCACTGACTTGAGCAGACTCCCAGCTAGAAGGTCCCACAATTGAGCAGAAAACAAGACATGAGGTCTAAGGAGCTGCCTGCAGAGCTCGGAGACAGGACTGGGTGGAGGCCCAGATTTGGGGACGGCTGCAAAATATTCTGCACCTTTTGAAGGTTCCCAGGATCACAGTGGCCTTGATGGACGAAGTTCAGAACCACCAGGGCTCTTCCCAGAACTGTCCACCCGACCAAACTGAGCAATCAGGGAAGAAGGCCCTTTATGAGAGAGGTGACCAAAAGCCTAGTGGACACTTTTTGTCAAGAGAACCTGTGTGGAGATGACAGAAACTTCCAGAAGGATAACCATCACTGCAACACTCCATTCCACTGGTCTGGACCTTATGGCAGAGGCGCAAGAGGACACGTGACCACCCGCTTAGAGTCTGCAATGCAAAAAGGCCCCTAAAGGACTCCAGTATCCTTCAATAAGGGCGCGCACAAAAAGGCGAGCTTCAAAAGGACGACCTCAATTGAGCGAATGTTTTAATATTCTTGCTTTCGCCTTTTTATACGTTCAATCATTGCCTTTATCTAATAAATTTTCTGTAATAATTTTGTTGCGTTTGCCTTTATTCGCTGTGCCCAATTGAGGTCGCCCTTTTGAAGCTCGCCTTTTTGTGCGTGCCCTTATTGAATAGAACCAAGGACTCCGACTATGACTGTGGTCTGATGAAACCAACATTAGCATGATGTCTGGAAGAAATCACCTGTACGATACCACTGCAGTGGTGAAGGATGGTGGTGGCATCAGGGACTGGAAGACTAGACAAGGATGAGTGAAATCTGAACTGAGCAAAGTACGGAGACCTCCTCAATGAAAAGACTGGGCCCAACAGGACAATGCAAAGACAACACAGGAGTGGCTTAGGGAGTGGCCCAGACTTGAACCCAATTGAACATCTCTGGCTGGACCAGTAGACCCCTTCCTGTCCACTGAAGGGTCTCCATCCAGCCTGACAGAACTTGGGAGGATCTGCAGAGAAGGAGGGCAGAAAATCTCCAGATCCAGGAGTGAGAAGCTCGTCATGTCAGACCAAGAAGACTCTGGGGTGGAATCAAGGAAGTCCTGAGGAAGGGGTCTGAATACTTGTGTGTCCATGGCGTCGTTCAGTTTTTTAATTTTTAATAAATCAACAAAAAATCTGAAATCCTGTTTTAATTTTGTCTTGGGGGTACTGAATGTTCTTTGATGTAAAAATAAATAAATAAATAAAAGATTTTGGCACAAGACTGCAAAAATGTGAAAGGGGTCTGCATACCTTCTGAAGGCTTTCTATACTGGGGTGTGTGTGTACATTTGGGTGCGTATTTATATACTGTATGTGCATACGGTATTCTGCGCCGTAATTCTAAATTTTTTTATTTTTATACTGTATTGAGGATTTGTTCTGTTCTGTGTATTGTATTGACCCCCCTTCTCTTTTTGACACCCACTGCACGCGCAACCTACCTGGAAAGGGGTCTCTCTTTGAACTGCCTTTCCGGAGGTTTCTCCCATTTTTCCCTACAAGGTTTTTTTTTTTTGGGAGTTTTTCTTTGCCTTCTTAGAGAGTCGAGGCTGGGGGGCTGTCAAGAGGCAGGGCCTGTTAAAGCCCATTGCGGCACGTCTTGTGTGATTTTGGGCTACACAGAAATAAATTGTATTGTATGTTTCTATGTACATGTAGGAGATATCGGCGTATGTGGACTCGCACACATAAAATGCGTGTGCTGTATGTTTAGAGACAATGCTGTTCTTGACCACATATGGCCCAGTGGTCCTATGAAAGCAGATTTTGAAACAATAAAATGTTTTTATTTATTTATTTTTCTTTGTCATCCTAACTAGTACTCGGCCTGGCTCATGTTTATCATTCCATGGCACCTGAGACACTTTATAGACTTACATTATATAGCACCTTTACTTAAAGACTATCACGTAGCACTTTCCACCTTCTCATGTGACTTTTTGGTCAACCAGGCCAGTGCTGAGTGGAGGGAGAGTATTGCCAGTGACACCCCCTAGTGGTCAGATTTTATGCTGTAAAGCAGGAGGCTCTCATTTCAGTTCTCACTAGTGACTTGTGTGGCTCTTCAGCTGGCAATGCCCGCTGTCTGTGTTTATGGGCATGTTTGCTGTACACATGACGTGCCTCTTGGTATGGTGTTCACTATTAAAGGGGCTCCCCAGTACCTTAGGAGGCCTCATTCAGCCTCCTCTTCTAACTCCTTCTGTGCCCGAGATCGAGTAGCAAAATCCATTTCTCCTCCAGTTGTTGAGCTGTAGAAACAAATGTGCCGTACGTAGAGAGTGCCTTTGCATGGCATTCCCTATGAGAGTAGAGATGTTGCAACAAACGCTCTGTGCCAATGGAGGGTGCTCACTTTGAGAGGCGATATATAAAATGGCCCTTCTAGTCTGATATCTCAGGGCTGTAAAACTCCCAAGAGCAGCAGCTCAGCCCACCACTGATTTAGTGTGTCAAGTCAGTTCAGTGCTCATAAGACAGGCAGGCAGTGTGGTGCAGCACTTGAGGCTGAGGGTTCAAATCCCACAATGGACACCACAGAGTGACCATGAAATATTTAGCCACTTCACCTACCTGAACTCCAATGGCAATGGAAGCAGTTGTAAGTCGTCTTGCGAGTTTCGTTTGGTATTTAGATGGACCCTCACACTGTAAGTCCCTAATTTGTTCAATCGATTTGCTATTACTTTGCCTTACTTAGAGCCTCAATAAATCTGGTGAGTCGGCAGGTTGTTGTTTCCTCACCGGAGCTGCCATTTACATGTCGAGCATAAACGCTTGTAAAGTGCTCACCCAGCTGTAGAAGATAAGCAGCCCCCTAAACTCATGCTGCTCACGTGCCATTGATCAAGAAGATAAATCAATAAGCCGCCTGCTGAGTTGCTTCAGTCATGGATGCAATTTGTTACACTTTTCTCTGCTTCACCAAAAGGTCAGCAGATGATTACGGCTGATATTTGAAAATGTAATTTCTGCCGCACCACCGCCTCTGCCGTATTCTCAAAAACGCAAGAGCCGCTTCCTAAAAGATTGACTCTGAAACAGTCAACTGACAGTCGGCAAATGAGAAAGGCCTGATGGTGTGGACTGCACTGGCCGTCATTTAAAATTCATCATCCCCAAGGGACTGCGGCTCTTAACTCCGAGAGGATAATTAAAAAATGCTATTTACAGGCGGAAAAAGGAGTAGGAGGTGTGCCGGCATGTGGGCTGGGCCTTCATTGTTTATTTCCGATTCTGAGGGATGTTTGGAGTATCCTTAATATTCTTTATTTAAAAAACGCCTTTATCCAAAGTGACTTGGAAAACAAATGGCGTGATTAGAAAGGAGGAGGACATACAGTACGTGGGTATAAATTGCCGCGCGTTGCATAGTCTGGTAAGCCATTCCCTTTGCAGGACAGTCTCAGGGTGTCACTCACGTAACGTACTGAATACCCAGAAAGAGAAAATGAAGACCATGTAGACGTTTATTTTTGTTTTAATGAGAGCGTTAACAATGCTGCAGTGAGACCCCAAGTGAACCACAGTCAAGGAGCCGCGGAGGACGACAGAAGGGCACGGTGAGCCGCCAGGCTGTCAGGTCAGTGGGAGTTCACATGGGACTTGCTGTCTTCAGGAACTCTCCAGGTCACGACCCTCCTCAGCCCGTCCTTGGACTATTTATTTATTTACATTCTGAAGCCGCTTTGTTTCCTATTTAGAATTTGGCTTTCCGATTATTTTTGCTCTGAATTTTGGATGGTGCATTGGGACGTGTTTACTGTGGATGGTCTTTTTAGGGAATTCTTTGATTTTTCGCTCTTTTGAGCTTTCCTTGGTTACTTTTCAATTTTTGTTGTAAACCCTCATTTAGACAATTCCTTTGTTCAGTTTGTGGATGTCTTGGATATTCTCGATCAATTAAAGGCGTTTTTTTATTTTTTAATTTTAAAGCCAATGTCTTCATTTGTGCCCCTGGTAGGCTGAGGTCTCAGGCTGGATTGGCTGGTAAGTCTGGACTTGGATTGCCAGATACCTGAGTAGCCAAAGGGGGACGCATTGAAAGCTTCCCTCAGGGGGTCTCCAAAGCAGTGCTTGAAGTGGAAGCGGTACTGTCCATTTTTGTTAGCTTCTGTGTCCTCCTAGTGCTGTGAAGTTTTCAGCACATACGTTTCTATGTTTGGGGGCTCGCACACTTCTGAGCCCATTGATTCAGGGGGTTCAGCCCATGAGGTGGCAGATAGCCAAGCCCCTTAACCAGAATCACCATATCAGTGTGTACCGGCCCACTGCAAGCCCTGACATTTACTATTAATCTGCAAAAGTCCGGACATTTTCCAGGTTTTTAGGTTTGCCTGCCAGACAGAGGACATGTGGCAGCCATCGCTAGGACAGACCAGTGGAGATCCTGGCCTGCTCTGGTGTCTGTTTGAAGGCCTCCTGCCCTTTTCAATACGGTCCTGACTCCCATCTCATGACAGCGATGTCATTGGGCAGTTGGGTTGTCGCTCATGCCCGGTGTTTATCCGAGATTGTGGATTTCAATTCTTGGCTCTCTTGTTAATGAACTTTCACACATTTTCTTTACTCTGATTTTTCGTTCAAATTTTGGGTTCTGTGAAAGGTGGTTTTTGGACCCCCAGTTTTGATTTTTGCTTTGTTTAAATGACTTTGCCTCTTCTCCTGATCCTTTTTCAATTCCCTAGCAATACATTATTCTGGTAGCATAAGGGCCTGAGCCCTCAGATAATTCACTTCTAGGGCGGCTGTAACACATACAGTACAGGGATTATCGCCCCCTAGTGGCTCTCATTTGTCCACACTGGCACTCTGACAGGATTAGGGTCCGTCACTGTCTAAAGCACTTGATTGGCCTGTCCTTTGTCACCCTGGAGACATCCCTTGGCATTTACACGAATTCCTAAACACCAGAAGACAAAAGTGGAAGACCGGAGCCATGAGTTTGAAGTGGAGGCTGTGATGGCCTAAAAAACGATGAAGGTGCTCAGCGGCCCTCATCACTTGCACTCTTTAACCTTTTAGTACTCCTTTGGTTTGTAGTTCCATTTGGGTCAAAGCGTCAGCTGAGTGATCGTTTTCTGTTGTTCTTGGGAGTTTGCCAGTGGCATCTTTATCTCTAAGACTTGCTCGTCTGTCCTCGATTTCTCTAATTCCTGTTTTCTTCCCCACCCTCTTCTTCCTCTCTGTTTTATTTATTTTTGTTAAACAGTGTGGCGGCCAGATCACTGGAGGTGACATCGCAGTGTTTGCTTCCAGAGCTGGCCATGGTGTCTGCTGGCACCCGCACTGCTTTGTGTGCAGCATCTGTGACGAGCTGCTTGTGGATCTCATTTATTTCTACCAGGATGGCAAGATATTCTGCGGCCGGCATCATGCCGAACGACTGAAGCCCAGATGTGCTGCCTGTGATGAGGTGAGTAGAAATCAACATTTCAGGCTTATGGAAAGATATGAGAAGTTTAAATCAAACTGTGACCTCTGCTGTTTATAATCCCCCCATATGGGATAGAGTCCTGAGCCTAGGGGTCTTAATTTGATTTGTTATTGATCGCCTAGACGATAGACGCACACACACACTGGTTAATGGAGGTTATTTCCAAGATGCTATAAAATGGTATGAGGGTGAGGAGGTGAGGTGGTGGAGGAGTGCCGTCTCACTCTTTAATATAGCAGAGCTAATAAAGGCTGGTGGCTGCTCACACTCGAGGGGCAAAGGGATACGCATTTGTAACGCAGAGTCCTCTTCACGTACCTGACCTCTGAAGCATCAGGCTACGTCCACACTGCTGCAGTTTCGTCTAAAAAACATACACAGTGGTCTCCGTGTTCACCCTTCATCCACACTATCCTGACGCTTTTAACCCTGGAAAACGGAGACTCCAGAGATGTCTGCTTCTGAAAAAGCCCCCTCAGTGTTACTATGTGGTCGGGCAAAAATGTAGACTCTAATCACACTTATTGTGTAGCCCTTCACTGATTGGACCTTTCTCATGACAACGTCTCATTCTCTGTTTGGTCTCCCTGAGGTGGGAAAACATATACAGGTGCTGGTCATAAAATTAGAATATCATGACAAAGTTGATTTATTTCAGTAATTCCGTTCAAAATGTGAAACTTGTATATTAGATTCATTCATTACACACAGACTGATGTATTTCAAATGTTTATTTCTTTTAATGTTGATGATTATAACTGACAACTAATGAAAGTCCCAAATTCAGTATCTCGGAAAATTAGAATATCAATTAAGTCCAATGCAAAAAAAAAGGATTTTTAGAAATGTTGGCCAACTGAAAGGTATGAACATGAAAAGTATGAGCATGTACAGCACTCAATATTTAGTTGGGGCTCCTTTGGCCTGGATTACTGCAGCAATGCGGCGTGGCATGGAGTCGATCAGTCTGTGGCACTGCACAGGTGTTCTGAGAGCCCATGTTGCTCTGATAGTGGCCTTCAGCTCTTCTGAATTGTTGGGTCTGGCGTATTGCATCTTCCTCTTCACAATACCCCATAGATTTTCTATGGGGTTAAGGTCAGGCGAGTTTGCTAGCCAATCAAGAACAGGTCCTTAAACCAGGTACTGGTAGCTTTGGCACTGTGTGCAGGTGCCAGGTCCTGTTGGAAAATGAAATCTGCATCTCCATAAAGTTCGTCAGCAGCAGGAAGCATGAAGTGCACTAAAACTTCCTGGTAGACGGCTGCGTTGACCTTGGACCTCAGAAAACACAATGGACCAACACCAGCAGATGACATGGCACCCCAAACCATCACTGACTGTGGAAACTTTACAGTGGACCTCACGCAACGTGGATTCTGTGCCTCTCCTCTCTTCCTCCAGACTCTGGGACCTTGATTTCCAAAGGAAATGCAAAATTTACTTTCATCAGAGAACATAACTGTGGACCACTCAGCAGCAGTCCAAAGGCGAGACACTTCTGACGCTGTCTCTTGTTCAAGAGTGGCTTGACACAAGGAATGCGACAGCTGAAACCCATGTCTTACATACGTCTGTGCCTGGTGGTTCTTGAAGCACTGACTCCAGCTGCAGTCCACTCTTTGTGAATCTCCCCCACATTTTTGAATGGGTTTTGTTTCCCAATCCTCTCCAGGGTGCGGTTATCCCTATTGCTTGTCCACTTTTTTCTACCACATCTTGTCCTTCCCTTCGCCTCTCTATTAATGTGCTTGGACACAGAGCTCTGTGAACAGCCAGCCTCTTTAGCAATGACCTTTTGTGTCTTGCCCTCCTTGTGCAAGGTGTCAAAGGTCGTCTTTTGGACAACTGTCAAGTCAGCAGTCTTCCCCATGATTGTGTAGCCTACAGAACTCGACTGAGAGACCATTTAAAGGCTTTTGCAGGTGTTTTGAGTTAATTAGCTGATTAGAGTGTGGCACCAGGTGTCTTCAATATTGAACCTTTTCACAATATTCTAATTTTCCGAGATACTGAATTTGGGACTTTCATTAGTTGTCAGTTATAATCATCAACATTAAAAGAAATAAACATTTGAAATACATCAGTCTGTGTGTAATGAATGAATCTAATATACAAGTTTCACTTTTTGAATGGAATTACTGAAATAAATCAACTTTGTCATGATATTCTAATTTTATGACCAGCACCTGTAAATATTTTTATAAAACTCATCTAAATTGCATTTTGTCCAGTTTGGATGTGTTTTGTGATACATTCCTCCTTTGACCATCTGATCTGATTGCCTGCTGATGTGTGCAAGTCCAGTGCAGGCAAACATCTACGTCACATGTGTGTTCGGTCATTGAAGGATCAACGGAGACACTATTGTAAATGATGTGAAAACGTTATTGTGGACGGAGCCTCAGTTTATCTTTGAGACGACTGAATCGTTTGCTAAAATAAATAAGCACACCACACTTGAGTCCAGACCACTAAACACAAAGCATAAATGTCATAAAGTACGTGCAGACTGAAGAATGCTGTGAAAAAAAGGTCTGCCCCTTCCTCATATCCTCTGCCTTTATTTAGTTTATACTAGCCGTCCCCCGCAACTCCGCCCGCTTAGTAGTGAAACAGTAGAAACTTTAAAAATCAATAAAACCAATGGATATCGCTAGCTAAGCGGAGAAAAAGTGCACTCCAAGACAAAGAGGTAGAGTGACTCGAGCAGAGGCTGGCGCGTGCCCGGCTCCCCACTCCTGACGTCACACTGCCCTTCCCCTCGGCCCGCACCCTCCATCTCACTCCTGCAAGCAAAGTGTGACTTTTAGCGCAATGAGAGAAAAATCAACCGGAATGTTCAAGCAAATTATAGAAAAACAACCCGACCTAAATCAGTTAGGTAGTACTCTCGTAAAAAACAGACAGATAGACAGACGTCATATTTTTTTTATTTACGTGTGTGTGTGTGTGTGTGTGTATATATATATATATATATATATATATATATGTATGTATAATTTCATGTCAATTTCCTAATCAGCCGACAGATGGCACTTCCATCCAAACATTCAGAGCGTCAACTGGATGATTACATACATACAAGACTGTAAGGTTGTTACGGTCTGCTGTATATATAAGATTGCATTTTACACAATGAATGGCTTCACATCTTCAGACAAAATGTAATATTTGTGAATGGGAACCTAAGTGAACCAAACATGCAGACTGCCCATCTTTATTCAAAATCATCAGACACTCCTGTCACTCCTGTGAAAAAGTCATTGCCCCCCTAGTTTCACTACTCGGACCATGGCGGTCGCACCTCTAAACCTCGTGTGTCATTTTTCTCCCCACAGATCATTTTTGCAGACGAGTGCACCGAGGCAGAGGGCAGACACTGGCACATGAAGCATTTTTGCTGCTTTGAGTGCGAGACGGTGCTGGGAGGCCAGAGGTACATCATGAAAGAAGGAAGGCCCTACTGCTGCAACTGTTTTGAGTCCCTGTATGCCGAGTACTGTGACGCCTGTGGGGAGCACATAGGTGAGTATGGCCAGGGATGCCACTGTGGGGATGCCAGGTTTGGCATGTGAGGTGCGCATGAAAGCACACGACGACTGATAATGGTGAGAAGGTGCCGAGCGGTACTGTCCCATACCTCCAGGAGTGTGACCGCTGTTATGCATTCATTCACATCAAAAACGAGTTTGCTTCTTTTCTTAAGTAAAAAAGCAGAAGTCGGTAGCTGTTGAAACAAATCGCTGGAGTCTGATGTGCTCGATGTCCGCAGAGTCTGCTGCTGTAACCCTGAATCGACCTGTACATCACTGCATTTTTGTTCATGTGGACATTTCACAGTTGCCTTTTTACGTAAATGTAAATGTGACACAAATGATATCCCATAGTTTCAGACCATGAAGAATTTATTTTTAGTATTTTGTGTCTTCAGTTTGAATATGTTTCTATCTTAGTATTGTCATATTTTGTTGTCATTGTGCCGCCATTTTGTGTGGGTTTAGCGACCTTGTTGTAAGTAAGGTTGTATTGCTGCTACATTGCGATGCTGCTGCGTATCTGATTGAATTTACGTCTATGGCTGAGTTTAAAGAGGAGCCAACTGAGGACCTCGAGGGTAAACAGAAGAAAGTTCAGCTCTGTGGTGTTCAGGTTGGGTGCCAGGACAGAGGTGGCACAGCGTGGCATCCCATGCACTCGTGTAAATTAGTTTGCCCCAATTACATGCGCTGCAGCTTATTTAGTTACAGTACGTCACAATTGTGTCACAGCCGTGTTGGCGAAAGCTGCTATTGGAGGAGACGAGTTAAGTGTCGTTTGGGATTGGCTCAAGGAATCGCACCAGGAGTTTAAAATGGTGCTACAGTCGCTAGTCAGGGGAAGGCAACTGAGTGCCAGTCTCGTTCTCTGCTTGTTTCTGTGTCGGTGGAGGAGCCCCCTGGTCAGAGAAGAAGAAGAGCCCCCCAAAGAATCCGTTAGAGTAGCGGTAGTGCCGCAGAGGCGTACGCCAAGCTGTGATTGAAATGACGGATTCTTTTTATTTTGGAGGATATGTTTCGTGTTGGAGGCTTTCACTAAATTTTTAAGGGAGAAAGAATGGAAGAAGTCTGATCTTTACATCTTTTATATTTGTATTTATTTTTGTACACTGTGACTTTTTGTCATATCAGAGTACTTCTACTGATTTGCGGAATCCTTGCTTGGCACGGAGTTGTGCATTTAGTGGGTACTGGAATTATAAAGTGTTTGTTTTATGTTTTTCAACTAATCCCATTGTCTGTGATTTTTCTCTGCCACCCTGGTTTATGATTGGTACAAGATGCCCAAAGTCATCCATGCTGCAGTTCTTATAGCACAGACCCTCAGAACACAAGCCATGCAGCCGTGAAGACCTTCTACACAATCATAAATATGTGTTAATATTAATGATTAAGAAGTATATAATTATATTACATAAAAACACATGAAAAATACAAATCCAAAAACAACAATGAAAAGGAAAATAAACGTAAGCCAGGAAACCACAAGACCCCCTGCTCTTACCCATTCACCATAGTTTTCAGGCCTGATGTCCTCCAGGGGGATGATAGAAGATGAAACCCCACACTGCCTGCCCCAGGGGATTAATGTGATCTTCCTAAGGTGCGGGCAGCAAGTGTGTCCATGGCGTGGGAAACTAGAGGAGCCCGCGGGCGAGTCTGAAGGGGCTCCCTGCCAGCAGTTTCTGGACCTGCCGGGCACTGCAAACCATCACAATGCAGTAAACATTTCAAACAAAGGGCACCCCTAAATTGAGCCCATCGGGCTCCACAGCAGACACCAATGCGGCCCTTCGGTGACTCGGCCCATCCTGGGGGTCCCGACGCGCTCACTCACTCGCTCTCAATAGACATTTATGAAACACATCGACCTCATTATGGACTTCTGCAGATGACAGCGATCCACACTAAAGGTCTTCCAGCAGCAAATCCGTATCATTCGTAATTTTATATTAAAAGATTATATTTTTTTGTCTACAAGGAGAAATCCCCCTTTTTTTTTATATCTTCTGCATCTTGTTTCAGGCCTGTTTGTTGGAAACATGTGGTGTGACAGCATTTGAAAAATTCACAGTTGTAAATGGCTGGACTGGAAGAAGTGAAAACCTCAGAACAGCATTTGTTAATTACAGCCAAAGCCACAGAAGTGAGTGGAATGGCCGATCAGCCCCAGGGAGAGTAAAACGACTGAAGTGATCCATCTGGTTAAAGGAAGACGCCACCCAGAACGGACATTCTTCTTTTAATCCGTTAGTCACCATACGTTATTTGTAGTCCTGGCTGAGAGGAAATTTGAATCTCGTGTTTTTCAAGGAGATAACAGTTAAGTTCCTGATACAACAAGTTGGAATGGGGAGACGCAAACAACATCAATGAAGTAAACGTCGCGTTACTGGGGCTGCAGAGATGTTAACCCGTGTGTACAGTCGACTAGGGTTGTTACAATACCAAAATTTCAAATTTTGATACGACACAAAGAAAAGTACTGAAATTGAATACAATGTTTGATACCCAATGCAGTATATAATGTAACTCAGTAAAAATAAATTGTAATTGTGAACAAATTAAAATCTTTACATTAATGATGACAGCCAATAGAAACTTTGACCCTTAATGCACAGGACTCATTAAGTGCAGTAGTAGTCAGCAGTCTCACCGTAGACCAGAATGCACCTTACGGGCCACCCCAGAAGCTCCTGGTCCCGTCTACCTGCAGATGTCATCTCGTATGAGCGAGTTGGTTTATCTAACATTTTGAAGAAACTGCAACACAACAGGGTCGCCATCAGAGTGAGCAAAATCATCAAATCACCAGCAGTGCCATGCTGAGCCGCGCTGTTCGTGACGCACCTCAAAAGAAAACGCTCCGTGCCACTGCATTCACACGGACCCCCTCTGTGAAGCGGCCACCACAGCAGGGCAAATCCAGTCAGCTGTCTCTTTAGTCACCATCCCATAATTGAGTTTCTACTGTAATGCACAGAGTATACGAGCACACGGAGGAGTAGCGCCACTGTTCATGCAAATGAGCACTGAAAGGGTATAGAGCCTTACATTATCCAGAAAATGTGATGAGAAAGAATTTCAAAATCATACATAATAAAATAAAATAAAAGGAAACCCAACGTACTACAGCCACACACTCTGAGGTGAGGTTTTAAAAACCGAGGGACAGACAGAGCCGTACTGCCGAAGAGCTGGTGCTCCTCAATCAACAGAGCAGAAGTAAAGTGAGGTGCAGGTGAAAATAATTATAGACCCTCACTTTAATGTGTTAAACGTTTACCTGACCTCAAAAAAGGTAGAAAAACAACAAACGTCACATCACAACCACAAATGACGCCATTTACAGGCTGACAGCGATTTACAGTTGTATAATTTAGAAATAAAGATGCTATAAGACAGGGGGCTGCAGCTCCAGCCTGGCCCATTGGTGGACTGGAAGGCTCAACTGTGAAATGCCACAGCGAACTCGTAACGTAGGCTCGGTGTGTGGACAGACGGCTGTATTGAAGCACCGACAGTCAATCCTAACACTGTTTTGATACCACCCTACAGTCGACTTGTGCTGTGCTTGGTTTATGACTCACTGTAAGAAGAGAACCGCTGAAACACGAGAGCTGAATCCATTTTTCCTTATGTTGTACCTTTTCTGCTTTTTTGGGGATTTTGTTGTAAGTAGAAATTTAGTTTTTGTTGTTCAAAACTCCAATCTGTACACCTATTAAAGATGGCGGCACATTCTTTGACGTATCCATTTTTCTGATCAAAGATAACTTTTTTTTAAATAACAAAGATTAAAAAGGCCAACAGACCAGGGGCCGAGTGCTTTTTTGACCTTCTGTAACAACCGACTCCTTTTCTCAGACTGGCCACCACACTACCAAGACTTTTGCTTTGGCTAGGCTTAGGACTTTCAAGACGATAACAAGCCACCCAACACAACGAAATAACAAGCAAATAGTAGACAGAAATGTAAAATCAAATGCAGTTATATTTTAAGTGATTATTATATAAGCACACAAGGACAGACGAATACTTAATAACATGTAAGTGCACACAAATCACCCCAATGACACCCGTGAATATGTATGTATGTGTATATATATATATATATATATATATATATATATATATATATATATATATATATATATATATATATAAATATTATATACACGAGTGCAGAGATATTCAACAGTAATACTACTTACGTTGCCCCTAAACAATAAACAAATTCTCACAGCACATTAACACAAACACAGATTGATAATAAACAGGAGATGAAATGTATACGATAAGCGAGTCCCGAAGCTGTACAGTCCGGCGGATGTAGACGACTGGCTTCCTCCCGACAATACAAAAACGACCTCCCCGTATGTGTGTTCAGCAGTGGTTGGAGTGAATCCAAACCCGGGGTTTCTCTGTATAGGTTGCCGTAAATGTTGATCCGGATATTGAAAAAAGCAAGTGATGGAATGGCACAATATACGGGATGACAGGTGGAAACGACTGTAAATGATGGCTCCTTCCTTCTCACCATCTTCGTTTTCTTTCTTTCTTTCTCTCCTCGCTCCCCTTTCCTTTACGCTCCTCTAGTTTAAATAATGACAGTCCCGGATGTAACTGGTGGAAAACAACAGGGTAATTTCCGTCTCGGGGTGCGGCCTCCCTCCATCATCCTTCCCCTTTTATCTTACGTTGATACACACATAGCACAGAAAACGTACGATGAAAACAAAACACACTCGGCAGAGACAAAAAACAAATACTTCTTGTTCTGTAGCCCTGCTACGCTTTGAGTAACGTTTTGGTGGTCTTGTCTTTTGTTTAAGTGCTTTCTTCGGTTTCCTTCTTTCTACAAAAGAACAGAGAGGCTTTGTAATATTTATGATTGGGGGAAAGAAACATCGTAAAAGTGCAGGCTATGATCGTTACTGGAAAGTCAAAATATACTGTCGACAAAACCTAAACAAGAGACGGGAAATGGTAGTTTAAAAAACTCCGGGCTTAAAGATCAGGAAGTAGAAGAGTCAAAAGTAGCAAACGCACAGCAGAGTGTCATCAAGCAGGAGTGAACTTCAATTGTGACCCTTTACCCTGCTGCAGTGACTCCCCTGGCATCTTGGCGATGGGACTCGTGAAATGGCAGCACTCTACAAACAAGGTGTCGTCAGAACTGTACGTAGCTCTCCATTCTTAGAACTTGAAGGAAATGCAAAATGGCTGCAAAAAAACACGTAATAAAAAAAAAATGAATACGGAATAAACTCCAGACAAGTCTCCAACCCCTGCCTGATAAACGACTGGCGGTTTCCACTTCCATAGGAAGTGACCCTCTGCCTCAGATCTTTACACCACGAGGAGCTCATAGCTCTGATTAGTTTCGGTTTTGCATGCTGAACGTTCTAGTGAGGACAAGTCAAGTTTATCGTCACATGTCCATAGTAATGTCAGTAACCCTAATCATGTTCTTTGGATTTTTCATCTCCTCCCACAGGTATTGACCAAGGCCAGATGACCTACGACGGACAGCACTGGCACGCTACAGAGAGCTGCTTCTGCTGTGCACGGTGCAAGAAGTCGCTCTTGGGCCGCCCGTTCCTCCCCAAGCAAGGCCAGATCTTCTGCTCCAGAGCCTGCAGTGTTGGAGATGACCCCAATGGCTCCGACTCCTCCGACTCGGCCTTCCAGAGCGCCAGATCACGGGAGTCCCGCCGAAGTGCTAAAATTGGTAAAAACAGCTGCAAATCTGAGCCCAGGCCCTCGGCGTCCATGCTGGCGGCTTCAAACCGGTTCTCGACTGATGTAGACCCCCTGTCGCTGCAGATGGATTTGCTAAGCCTTTCAAGTAAAGCCCCCAGCCTGAACCGTGAGCAACAGGTATGGAAGAGCCGAGACGAGCTCTACCAGTTTGGGAATGCAAACGAGCAATCGCAGAGTCCGCTGCAGCTCCTGAGCCAGTGCAACGTCCGAACTTCGTACAATCCCGGGCAGAGTGCTGGGGTGCAGCCTGAAGCCTGGCTTAAAGAGCCGAGTTCGAAGAGGGTCTCCATGCCGGCAATGAAGGGCCACTCTGAAGGCTGGCTTCACGAAAATCAAGAGGAATACTTTCCACCCAAGCTGGTGGCTCAGAGCAGTTTTAACGACAACGCAAATCCTGGGTTTTCAGAGAAAAGAACCGTGAGCCTGCATCGCTACGAGCGAGACCGGGACGTCCTCCCTCAGCAGTGCCGCACTAGGAATCCCATCAACGGGCTCAGCTTTACCGAGGAGCTCACGCCAATGGCACAGTCTCCGCAAGGCTCCATGGAATCCCTCACGCTGTCCAACATCACAGGTGTGTACTTATTGGGGACTTGAGCTTGGGGGTCCTAAATGAACAAAAATGACAATCCTGACTAATACTAACGTAAGGCACATGGAGTCTCGGGAAGGCAGCAGAATCGAATTCAAGTGAAAAGAGCGTTCTTATCATAGACCGTATCATACTCTTCCTCCTCTGACTCCCAGTCACCTTGTAGCTTTGTTCTGCTCATCACGCCCCCTTCACCATTACCTAATGCCCATCACCTGACTGAAACTCGCCAGCATCACTCCTTACCCTGCGCAGGTGTCTGAGACCCGTTGATCGATTCCCACCAGCGGACCCAGTTAAGTAAATGATTTCCTGTGGCACAAACATCCCTCGAGGCCAGAGGTCTGCATCTGGAGGCCAATGGCGCTGTTTCTGGTAGACCACACTTTCCTTGGCTTGTCGTCACCTGTCCATGGAGGCAGAGGCCCACGGCCTGTCCTGCGTCCTGGCGTGGTGAAGGCCTCAGTAGCTGCAGTTCTTAAAACAATGGCCTGTTTAGCCTTCCCAAAGTTCACCGTGTCCTTGACTGAAGTTTGTTAAGCTTAGCGGCAACATGTTGGTGGTTTGCAGCTGCGAAGAGGAAAATAATAAAATAAGTAAGTAGCCGAGGGCTTTTTATGGTTTAAGCCTTACTGTACTAGCGTGCATTACCACTATATAATTACGTACTTTCAAGTATGCTTATGATTCTCTTTGAATATGTGCAAATCATACCAAGAATATTCTTTTCTGCACTAAACACGTGTGCGGTCATTTAGCTCCTGCCACGAATCGTGACATGTGACGGTCTAAACTGTCGGACGGAAAACACAAAGGTTCACATAACGGTGGTGTACACGCTGGAGATGCTCCTGGCTTGTTGAGTTGTGTAAAAGTGTTATTTCATGTTTTTATGCAGAATGGAGAGAAAAACGTTTATGATATGATAGACGCCAAAAACAACCAATGCGGTACAACGACAAGTGACATGAAAAACGACATACAAAACGGAAAAAAATGGTGATACTCGTGTCACATAATCCACATCTGTCTTAAACCAGGGGTCCCCAACTCCAGTCCTGGTGGGCCGCAGTGGCTGCAGGTTTCCATTCTAACCCTTCTCTTAATTAGTGACCAAATTGTGCTGCTAATTAACTCTTTGCCTTCATTTTAATTGATGCACATTTTAACACTCAGGCCCCTGAATTAGCAACCAAACAATATTAAGACACAAAATGAACCAACAACCTGCGTCTATCACACCATAACTGAAAATAAAGAAAGGTGGAGGCCTCAGTAACGTTCATCTGCTCAGGTCCACAAAACATTTTGACAGTCAGCGCTCTTAAAAAAGAAAATGTCTGCAATGGCAAAAAGAGCGAGCGCCACAGAATGAAATAACGAGTTTAATTAGCAACTAAGAAACAGAATGACGTGAAGTCCTCTGTTGGCTCACTTCACATCAAATTTATGTTTAGGTGCCGTTTAAGGAGAAAAGAATCAATTCAGCGGTCAGAGTCTCAAGAAAATAAAGGGAAACAGTGAATTGGCAGCAAAAACTGGTCACTAATTAAGAAAAGGGTTCGAATGAAAACCTGCAGCCACTGCGGCCCACCAGGACTCGAGTTGGGGACCCCCATCTTTAAAACATTCAAAACACTTTTTTTTTTTTTTTTTTTTTCCTTCTCTTAAAATATTTTTCAATAGATGATTCCGGAATGATCAGTGCAGATCACTAACAGCAAAGTAAAGCCTCATGGGAGTTGGAGTTTGAATTTAAGCTCCGCCTCCCCCCCCTTTCTCATTCGTTGGTGAAGAGTCATGGCTTAAATTCAAAAAGTGCCCCCTCCCCTCCGACACCACTAGCATATCTAATGAAGTGCAGGGGACAGTTGGCCCCACCCACAAGATACACTGGCCTGGACACACAAAGCTAATCAAATAAAACAATGGAAGTAAATGACAGGAGTAACGACGTTAACATGGATAAAACAAAGACCTCAAATAGGAATCGGCACCCCAGCCGAGACGAGACGTAAGAAATGATCACGAAAGGACATCGGAAAGATGAAGTGACACTTAAGGACGTCACAGCGTGTGACTTCACTATATTTGCCAGGTTCTACATCTCTGAATAAATGCCAAACACTCACAAGGTGGCCATAGTAGGGCGAGGCCTTCAGAAGCCGACCTGAACCTCCGCACCCATCTGATTGATGAGGATGATGATGATGGCTTTGTTTAGCTTTTGTAACCAAAGAATTGTGACTCGCCGCCATTTTGTTCTGAGCTCCCCGCTTGTGCCACTCAGTTGTGTCACCTTCTCCTGTCACACCTGTCCTGATGTTTACTCCCATTATGTTGAGCGCCTTTGTAAGTTGCTTTGGATAAAAGCATCTGCTAAGCAAATCAATGCAAATGTCAATAGCGGGACTGTCAGGTCTAGAGGGTGGGATGATGTCATTAAGGAGGTTACTAGAATGTTCCGTTATAATGCGCCCTGATGGGTGCCCTGCTAGTCCATAGGGGGTCACGTGCTGGTGGGCTGCACCTGGCGTGCTGTGCTCAGTTTCAGTCTCTGAGCCGAGGGGATTGGAGGACTGGGGGGGTTTGAGCTCTGCGCTCACTTTAAGCACACGGAGATTAAGAGGGGACACCACTGAAGTGTTGAACATTATGAGGGGTGCGAGGCTGTTACCTTACAGTAAAGTGACTATGACGCAGGGCACAGCTGGAAGCCGAAGGGCAGACTTTGCATTTTAACGTACACACAAACATTAGGGGGGCTTTCTTCACGCTGCAGACACCTGGATTAAGCCACCACATCGTGTGGTCAGCAGTGGGACCCTCAAAACTCGGCTTGAGTGGCAAGCCTGTTGGGCGCAGTGGCCTGATCTCATCAAAATGTTTAAAACTCTGTCTGGCCTGCTCCTGTGCCAGCGGGGCACCCTCTCTACCAGCCAGCCACTCACCCTTCACTCATTCAAAGCGCCCGCCGCCACACACGCCTCGGCCACACAAAGCGGGCATTGGGCTGAATTGCAAGTGCCCACTTACGGCGGCTGGAGAGCCGAGGAGGGCGGCCCTGCGTTTGGTGGCAGAGACCCCACCGTGCCACTCCTCTGAGTCTGTTTGGTGCGATACAGATTGGGGTGGCCGTTGCCGGCAGTGCGCACGTCCCGGCTGAGTACCCGATGTTTGCTTTCAGGCTGTCGAGTGAAACAGAATGTTGTTTGTCATGTTAGGTTTTATAACTGGACTCCTCACGGCTCTGCCAGCAGACGTTTGCTGCGACGCCCCGCGGCCCACAAGCTGCTCGTCTGCTGTGTATGGAAATCATTCAACTAAGCCGGACCTGTCGACGAGCCACACGTACCGAGACCCCTGCACTTTCTGCACACTTGACTGGCTTGTAGATGACGTCAGCCCATCAGTCCACACTCAGTAACCCAGAATGTCAAAGTGACGGACAACACGTCACCTGAAAGGCCTGCAAAAGGATTCCGAGCCTTTGCTGTGGCCCACCACGTTGTCCTCAGGTGCCTCCCATTTGCTTTAATTCTCCTTGAGATGTGCGGAGAACTTGAGTGGAGCCCACCTGTGACAAACTGAATGGACTGGACATCCCTGAGAAAGGCCCACAATTCACACTGCTGATCAGGAGACCAGAAACCAAACCATGAAGTCCAAGGAAAGACCTCGGAGATCAGATGATGGCGAGGGGATCAAACCGTCTGTGAAGCTTTGGCCGTTTCCAGCGCCACAGTGCCCTTCAGAACTGTCAAATGGAAGACGTTTGGAACCACCAGAGTTGGCCGTCCAGCTAAAGAAAGGCCTTGGTCAGGGAGGTGACCAAGAACCCAGTGGTCACTCTAACAGAACTTCTTAGGTCCTCTGCTGAAATTAGAGAGCCTGTCTGAAGGACGGCCATCTTGGCAGCACTCCGTCAGTCGGGAGTTTATAGTAGTGGGCTGGACTGGCACTACTTCTGTAAAAGGCATTTAGAGGGCATGAGGACAACGGTCCTCTGGTCTCCCGAGACAAAAACTGAACTCTGGGCAGAACTCCAAGCACCGGGTCTGCTGAAGACCACCCACTGCTCGTCACCTGCCCAACTGCCATCCCTGCGGTGAAGCATCAAGCTATGGGGACTGACTGGTCAGAACTCCAGGACTGGGGAATGCAGCCAAACACCAAGAGAAGAAGAACCTGCTGCAGAGGGCACAGCACCCCAGACTGGGCGCCACTTCAGTGACCTAAAGCAGACAACGCTGGAGTGGCTTCAGGACAAATCTCCAAGTGTCCTTAAATGTCCCCGACGTAAACTCCATCGAAGGTCTGTGGCGAGGCCTGAAGATGGATGGCTGTCAAAACTAACAAGAGCTTGAGAGGATCTGCCAGGAAGAAGGAGTGCAAAGCTGGTAGAGACTGCGGCAAGACAACCTAAAGGGGCTTCTACAAAGTGACCAATTAGGGGTCTAAATACTTCTAGAGGATGACAGATTTCAAGTTCTGATGACTTTGTAAACCTTTCTGGTCACTTTGTCATTCTGGGCTTTTGCGTGTAGGTTGATGGGCAAAACTGGCAAACAGATCCATTTCAAATGCAAACTGCAACACAATAAAGTGGGCAGAAACTGAGGGGGTCTCAATACTTTCTGATTCCGCTGAAAGCCTGTCAATGGCAGGCTGTAGTTTATCATTTTTTTGCTTTGTGCCATCCATGTTTATGACGAGCTGGAGGATAAGTGAAGTTTAGTTCTATTACTACGTTAAAGATGGCGGGCATTTCATAAAGCCAACAAGGGCAGAGGAGGGCGATCAGCGAAAGACAGAGGGTGACTGGGAGAAAAGGGGGCCGAGGCTGACTGGCAAGGGTGGCGACTTGTTTCATGTTGGACAGCAGAGCTCGCCGTACGCAGGACCCTAATTTAACTTCGCCGTAAAGTGTCAGAACATGGCATGGCCGCCGTCATCAGAGGGAAACTCCTGTCTGTGTTTGGTCAGTGGAGACCACCCTGCACCTGTCATCAGTGGTGACGACCATTCTGAGCCGCCAGGCAGCGTCTGTAATTTACAAATGCAGCAGGTGGGAGCCGGTCAGCTGTGCAGTGCCCACCCTGGATGGGACCGCCGGCC